>NC_136057.1:1815110341-1815763198 GCF_964261635.1 Lissotriton helveticus
TACAAACACGCAAATAAAATAAATAAATAAATAGTCAGATTGGGTGGGGTCAGAGAGCAGAGGGATAGGAGGGTCCTGGGCAGAATGGGAGGGGTCAGACAGCAGAGGAGGGGTTTAGGAGGAGGAGCCTAGTCAGAATGGGTGGGGTTCAGGAGGAGCCTGGTCAGATTGGGTGGGGTCGGAGAGGTATACGAGGGGCCTGGGCAGAATGGGAGGGGTCAGACAGCAGAGGAGGGATTTAGGAGGAGCCTAGTCAGATTGGGTGGGGTCAGAGAGGAGGAGGAGCCTAGTCAGATTGGGTGGGGTCAGAGAGCAGAGGGATAGGAGGGGCCTGGGCAGAATGGGAGGGGTCAGACAGCAGAGGAGGGGTTTAGGAGGAGGAGCCTAGTCAGAATGGGTGGGGTCAGAGAGGAGGAGGAGCCTAGTCAGATTGGGTGGGGTCAGAGAGCAGAGGGATAGGAGGGGCCTGGGCAGAATGGGAGGGGACAGCAGAGGAGGGGTTTAGGAGGAGGAGCCTAGTCAGATTGGGTGGGGTCAGAGAGGAGGAGGAGCCTAGTCAGAATGGGTGGGGTTCTGGAGAAGCCTGGTCAGATTGGGTTGGTTCGGAGAGGTATACGAGGGGCCTGGGCAGAATGGGAGGGGTCAGACAGCAGAGGAGGGATTTAGGAGGAGCCTAGTCAGATTGGGTGGGGTCAGAGAGGAGGAGGAGCCTAGTCAGATTGGGTGGGGTCAGAGAGCAGAGGGATAGGAGGGGCCTGGGCAGAATGGGAGGGGTCAGACAGCAGAGGAGGGGTTTAGGAGGAGGAGCCTAGTCAGAATGGGTGGGGTCAGAGAGGAGGAGGAGCCTAGTCAGATTGGGTGGGGTCAGAGAGGAGGAGGAGCCTAGTCAGATTGGGTGGGGTCAGAGAGCAGAGGGATAGGAGGGGCCTGGGCAGAATGGGAGGGGTCAGACAGCAGAGGAGGGGTTTAGGAGGAGGAGCCTAGTCAGAATGGGTGGGGTTCAGGAGGAGCCTGGTCAGATTGGGTGGGGTCGGAGAGGTATACGAGGGGCCTGGGCAGAATGGGAGGGGTCAGACAGCAGAGGAGGGATTTAGGAGGAGCCTAGTCAGATTGGGTGGGGTCAGAGAGGAGGAGGAGCCTAGTCAGATTGGGTGGGGTCAGAGAGCAGAGGGATAGGAGGGGCCTGGGCAGAATGGGAGGGGTCAGACAGCAGAGGAGGGGTTTAGGAGGAGCCTGGTCAGATTGGGTGGGGTCAGAGAGGATGGGTATAGGAGGAGCCTGAGCAGAATGGGTGGGGTCAGACAGCAGAGGAGGGTTTTGGAGGAGCCTGGTCAGATTGGGTGGGGTCGGAGAGGAGGGGTATAGGAGGAGCCTGCGCAGAATGGGTGGGGTCGGAGAGGAGGGGTTTAGGAGGAGCCTAGTCAGATTGGGCGGGGCCAGAGAGCAGAGGGATAGGAGGGGCCTGGGCAGAATGGGAGGGGTCAGACAGCAGAGGAGGGGTTTAGGAGGAGCCTAGTCAGATTGGGCGGGGTCAGAGAGCAGAGGGATAGGAGGGGCCTGGGCAGAATGGGAGGGGTCAGACAGCAGAGGAGGGGTTTAGGAGGAGCCTAGTCAGATTGGGCGAGAGCAGAGGGATAGGTGTAGGGTCTGAGGGACTATGAAGGGGTCATAGATGGAGGAGGATCCTGACTTATGGTGGGGAACTGCAAAAACTTTTTTTATGCACCCCCCCTATACTCTCTGATTTCTGTTGGGAGGGGGCAGTCAACATTTGGGGGAGCAGTATTAAAAGGTGCTTGGGCGCAACGTGAAGGGCGATGAGGGGCACAGAATGGCATGGCTTCCAGGTACTTTTTGGGGGGGGCTACCATTAGTTTTTATTGCTCTGATCCTCCCTCATGGGGTGGACCCCAAATGGTTAGGGGCAACGGGGGAGGGGGGGCGGCAAAAAGCTGTTTGACAGTTTCTGTTACCAACAGGGGTGACCATACGATTCTGCTGCAGTTATGTGGTATTGAAAGGTACAACAAGGAGCATGTGGCTGTATTTTTGCAGGTGGGGTGCCCCAAAATTTTACTGCCAGCAGCAGCAGCCCCCCTCCTCCCCACCCTGCAGATTGGTATAGGTACCTTTACGACATTTCTGTTGATAACAGAGGCTATAGCGAATCGCGCTACGAAATCCTAGAGCACTAACATTTGCTAAATAAAGGTGGCATCGGAGCATACGAATGAGGCAGGGAGAGGCTACTGTTGGCAATTGGTTTGGTGGGTCATAGTGAATAACCTCGGCATGCAAATAGGCAGAAGTGTGAGGATTGGCAGTGTCTGTAGAGAATTTTGGCATGCTCTTCAGTTTATTTTTTCCTCCTTACGTTGGCTATGAACTACAGAGGAAAGGCCTGGACTTACTGTTGGGCAAAACATGTATTTATGATATTAAGAAGTGTAGTCTGGCTGTACTGAGAGGGGCTGTACAGTACGGTAAATGCCTGTAAATCCCTGAAATGTGCATCCAACTGTCACTTGAGATTGAACAGTGAACGAAGCAGCTGGGTTACTGGCTGAATGTAAATGGAAGGCACATAGGAAGTGTGTTTGTGGTCACTCAAATGATTGAAACCTGCTTGATGCACTACCAAAGCTGGGGTACCAGGAGGGAACATTTGAGGGGTATTGAGATGGTGGTGTCCAGAGGTCAAAATATGTTTCAGAGACACAGAAGTACTGCGGTCCTGGTCCCACATTGGGGGTAGTCAAAAGTCCCTGCTAAAGATTTCTGTCCAACTGTTACCACATTTTGTGCAGCATGGCTCCCTCTGAAACGATTCCCCAGTGTTTTTCGATCCTACAGATGACTGTAGCAAACTTCCCAAATTTTTTCTTGGCCTCATACCCCCAGAGGAGTGCCTGACATTTGCCAGCCTAACGATACTCACGTTCTGGGAAAAACCTCACTAACCATGCATATTTATGCACCACACATGGCAAATCCTTACAATTGCAGAACATCATATCGCACTCGTCATCTTTGAGGTGCTGTACGTATTTGGATTTGAGGGAAATATTCATCCTTGCTTGCTCTCCCATCTGAAGTCTATGGTGCTGCTGTTCCTTTCTCACATGTCCCTTCAAAGAGACAAGTGACACACAGACTCAATCACTCAGCAAACATATTTGCTTTGACGCTTTCATCTTGCTGTTTACCTTCCAAATATTCCCCCTTCACCAAAAATACAGGCCAGCCATTTCTCATCCCCTCAGTCATCGCAGTCCTTCACTCCTTAGGCCCTGCAAGACCACCATGAACAAGATTCATGTCAGCAAGCAGAAAAAAAGCCTCAGTGTGCTCTTTTGTTCATACTGCTGCCCTCTAGTAACACTTCATGGCAACTGCAGCATAAGAATGGGTCTGAGAAGAGGGCTGTCCTATGCAAATAATGTCCTCCCATGCATACTTTCTTCTTAGACGGTCGGCGGCTTGTGCCGTGATACCCCCTCCAACATATGGTCTTCAACCAAATTTTAAAAAAGCCCACCTGCCTTAGACGAAGGATTTTGCCACTCAAAGGAAGCACATGGGGACATCACCCTCATTTAGCAGGGTCCTAAATTGCCTGCTGTCAGCCTGTATACAGAACAAGGGCGTTCGTGGGGTTCGTGGGCGTTCCTCAAAGGAAGGAGGTGGGTGATTAAATCCACAGTGCCAGGGCAGGCCCAGCCCAGCCCAGCCCAGCCCAGCCCAGCCCAGCCCAGTCTGGCACAGCGCACTGCTGTGGAGGTCTATTCCTTCACATCCTGCAGCAGGCATGATGCAGACCTACTAGAGCAAAGGCTTGACTCCTCTGCCCTTGTCTGTCTCTTAAAGGAAACAATCTTTCTAGCTTCTTATTGCACCTAATAAATGGACTCTAGCTTGCCTCAAACTCAACCCATCATTTCATTAGCCAGAGCTCATACTTGACCTTTATTTCTATCCAAGTTCACTGGCACCAAACCCCTGCTTTGAGCGAGTGGCTCACACCAAAATTAAATATCACCTTCATCCAACCTATTTTACAATAAGTGTAGCACCTTCCCCGCATTCTTGTGCTCAGTTATAACCCCCAATACCACAATTGCACTCTGCAATTCACCAAACTTAAAGGACAAAGAATGAAGACATTGATAAAGGAAGATAAGGCCTTGTCCCTATTGCACCTACTTGAAAAATAGGGCAGTTGGTAGAAGGTCATGAGGGAAAACATTTGAAATGTTTGGACACACCTGCCAAAAAAAAGTAGCAAAAAAAAAAAAAAATCACTGTTTGAAAATTTGCCACATTGGGATACTTCTACAGCATTGGCAGGATTCGAACCCTGGCCTCTGAGGGCTGTCCACACCAAAGGTACAAGACTTACCTTTGAGCTATAGCTCCTTGGTGGTCTAAAGGTTTGCAGTAGTAACTATAAGCAACATACAGGCCTTGGTGTCATTCCCTGCGGCTTCCATTGCACATAAAAAGGATGACCATGACATAAGGACAATTTGATAGGCTACTTACATGGAAACCAATGTGGTCTAGTGGGTAAGTTCCTGCCTTCCATCCAGGCAACCAGGGTTCAAATCCTGGGTTCGGCACCAGATGACTGATGGTGGCACAGCAGAGGTAAGCTGGAGGTGGGCCTAAATGGCCAATTGGTAAGTAAAATGTGTCTGTGTGTTGTGGAAGAGTGGAATCATGCCTAGCGAATGAGGGATTGCAGATTGGTTGGTAAGTAAAATAGGTGTGGCCTGAACAGAGACAGGTGAAAGAAAGGGAACAGGTGTTGTGTGTTAGAGGAGGACCCTAGTCAGATTGGGGGTGGTCAGAGAGGAGGGGTTCAGGAGGAGCCTAGTCAGATTGGGTGGGGTCAGAGAGCAGAGGGATAGGAGGGGCCTGGGCAGAATGGGAGGGGTCAGACAGCAGAGGAGGGGTTTAGGAGGAGGAGCCTAGTCAGAATGGGTGGGGTTCAGGAGGAGCCTGGTCAGATTGGGTGGGGTCAGAGAGGTATACGAGGGGACTGGGCAGAATGGGAGGGGTCAGAGAGCAGAGGGATAGGAGGGGCCTGGGCAGAATGGGAGGGGTCAGACAGCAGAGGAGGGATTTAGGAGGAGCCTAGTCAGATTGGGTGGGGTCAGAGAGGAGGAGGAGCCTAGTCCGATTGGGTGGGAGCAGAGGGATAGGAGGGGCCTGGGCAGAATGGGAGGGGTCAGACAGCAGAGGAGGGGTTTAGGAGGAGGAGCCTAGTCAGAATGGGTGGGGTTCAGGAGAAGCCTGGTCAGATTGGGTTGGTTCGGAGAGGTATACGAGGGGCCTGGGCAGAATGGGAGGGGTCAGACAGCAGAGGAGGGATTTAGGAGGAGCCTAGTCAGATTGGGTGGGGTCAGAGAGGAGGAGGAGCCTAGTCCGATTGGGTGGGGTCAGAGAGCAGAGGGATAGGAGGGGCCTGGGCAGAATGGGAGGGGTCAGACAGCAGAGGAGGGGTTTAGGAGGAGGAGCCTAGTCCGATTGGGTGGGGTCAGAGAGCAGAGGGATAGGAGGGGCCTGGGCAGAATGGGAGGGGTCAGACAGCAGAGGAGGGGTTTAGGAGGAGGAGCCTAGTCAGAATGGGTGGGGTCAGAGAGGAGGAGGAGCCTAGTCAGATTGGGGGTGGTCAGAGAGGAGGGGTTCAGGAGGAGCCTAGTCAGATTGGGTGGAGTCAGAGAGGAGAGGGATAGGAGGGGCCTGGGCAGAATGGGAGGGGTCAGACAGCAGAGGAGGGGTTTAGGAGGAGGAGCCTAGTCAGAATGGGTGGGGTTCAGGAGGACCCTGGTCAGATTGGGTGGGGTCGGAGAGGTATACGAGGGGACTGGGCAGAATGGGAGGGGTCAGAGAGCAGAGGGATAGGAGGGGCCTGGGCAGAATGGGAGGGGTCAGACAGCAGAGGAGGGATTTAGGAGGAGCCTAGTCAGATTGGGTGGGGTCAGAGAGGAGGAGGAGCCTAGTCCGATTGGGTGGGGTCAGAGAGCAGAGGGATAGGAGGGGCCTGGGCAGAATGGGAGGGGTCAGACAGCAGAGGAGGGGTTTAGGAGGAGGAGCCTAGTCAGAATGGGTGGGGTTCAGGAGAAGCCTGGTCAGATTGGGTTGGTTCGGAGAGGTATACGAGGGGCCTGGGCAGAATGGGAGGGGTCAGACAGCAGAGGAGGGGTTTAGGAGGAGGAGCCTAGTCAGATTGGGTGGGGTCAGAGAGGAGGAGGAGCCTAGTCAGATTGGGTGGGGTCAGAGAGCAGAGGGATAGGAGGGGCCTGGGCAGAATGGGAGGGGTCAGACAGCAGAGGAGGGGTTTAGGAGGAGGAGCCTAGTCAGAATGGGTGGGGTTCAGGAGGAGCCTGGTCAGATTGGGTGGGGTCGGAGAGGTATACGAGGGGCCTGGGCAGAATGGGAGGGGTCAGACAGCAGAGGAGGGATTTAGGAGGAGCCTAGTCAGATTGGGTGGGGTCAGAGAGGAGGAGGAGCCTAGTCAGATTGGGTGGGGTCAGAGAGCAGAGGGATAGGAGGGGCCTGGGCAGAATGGGAGGGGTCAGACAGCAGAGGAGGGGTTTAGGAGGAGGAGCCTAGTCAGAATGGGTGGGGTCAGAGAGGAGGAGGAGCCTAGTCAGATTGGGTGGGGTCAGAGAGCAGAGGGATAGGAGGGGCCTGGGCAGAATGGGAGGGGTCAGACAGCAGAGGAGGGGTTTAGGAGGAGGAGCCTAGTCAGAATGGGTGGGGTCAGAGAGGAGGAGGAGCCTAGTCAGATTGGGTGGGGTCAGAGAGCAGAGGGATAGGAGGGGCCTGGGCAGAATGGGAGGGGTCAGACAGCAGAGGAGGGGTTTAGGAGGAGGAGCCTAGTCAGGAAGGGTGGGGTTCAGGAGGAGCCTGGTCAGATTGGGTGGGGTCGGAGAGGTATACGAGAGGCCTGGGCAGAATGGGAGGGGTCAGACAGCAGAGGAGGGATTTAGGAGGAGCCTAGTCAGATTGGGTGGGGTCAGAGAGGAGAAGGAGCCTAGTCAGATTGGGTGGGGTCAGAGAGCAGAGGGATAGGAGGGGCCTGGGCAGAATGGGAGGGGTCAGACAGCAGAGGAGGGGTTTAGGAGGAGGAGCCTAGTCAGAATGGGTGGGGTTCAGGAGGAGCCTGGTCAGATTGGGTGGGGTCGGAGAGGTATACGAGGGGCCTGGGCAGAATGGGAGGGGTCAGACAGCAGAGGTTAGGAGGAGCCTAGTCAGATTGGGTGGGGTCAGAGAGGAGGAGGAGCCTAGTCAGATTGGGTGGGGTCAGAGAGCAGAGGGATAGGAGGGGCCTGGGCAGAATGGGAGGGGTCAGACAGCAGAGGAGGGGTTTAGGAGGAGCCTGGTCAGATTGGGTGGGGTCAGAGAGGATGGGTATAGGAGGAGCCTGAGCAGAATGGGTGGGGTCAGACAGCAGAGGAGGGTTTTGGAGGAGCCTGGTCAGATTGGGTGGGGTCGGAGAGGAGGGGTATAGGAGGAGCCTGCGCAGAATGGGTGGGGTCAGAGAGGAGGGGTTTAGGAGGAGCCTAGTCAGATTGGGCGGGGCCAGAGAGCAGAGGGATAGGAGGGGCCTGGGCAGAATGGGAGGGGTCAGACAGCAGAGGAGGGGTTTAGGAGGAGCCTAGTCAGATTGGGCGGGGTCAGAGAGCAGAGGGATAGGAGGGGCCTGGGCAGAATGGGAGGGGTCAGACAGCAGAGGAGGGGTTTAGGAGGAGCCTAGTCAGATTGGGCGAGAGCAGAGGGATAGGTGTAGGGTCTGAGGGACTATGAAGGGGTCATAGATGGAGGAGGATCCTGACTTATGGTGGGGAACTGCAAAAACTTTTTTTATGCACCCACCCTATACTCTATGATTTCTGTTGGGAGGGGGCAGTCAACATTTGGGGGAGCAGTATTAAAAGGTGCTTGGGCGCAACGTGAAGGGCGATGAGGGGCACAGAATGGCATGGCTTCCAGGTACTTTTTGGGGGGGGCTACCATTAGTTTTTATTGCTCTGATCCTCCCTCATGGGGTGGACCCCAAATGGTTAGGGGCAACGGGGGAGGGGGGGCGGCAAAAAGCTGTTTGACAGTTTCTGTTACCAACAGGGGTGACCATACGATTCTGCTGCAGTTATGTGGTATTGAAAGGTACAACAAGGAGCATGTGGCTGTATTTTTGCAGGTGGGGTGCCCCAAAATTTTACTGCCAGCAGCAGCAGCCCCCCTCCTCCCCACCCTGCAGATTGGTATAGGTACCTTTACGACATTTCTGTTGATAACAGAGGCTATAGCGAATCGCGCTACGAAATCCTAGAGCACTAACATTTGCTAAATAAAGGTGGCATCGGAGCATACGAATGAGGCAGGGAGAGGCTACTGTTGGCAATTGGTTTGGTGGGTCATAGTGAATAACCTCGGCATGCAAATAGGCAGAAGTGTGAGGATTGGCAGTGTCTGTAGAGAATTTTGGCATGCTCTTCAGTTTATTTTTTCCTCCTTACGTTGGCTATGAACTACAGAGGAAAGGCCTGGACTTACTGTTGGGCAAAACATGTATTTATGATATTAAGAAGTGTAGTCTGGCTGTACTGAGAGGGGCTGTACAGTACGGTAAATGCCTGTAAATCCCTGAAATGTGCATCCAACTGTCACTTGAGATTGAACAGTGAACGAAGCAGCTGGGTTACTGGCTGAATGTAAATGGAAGGCACATAGGAAGTGTGTTTGTGGTCACTCAAATTATTGAAACCTGCTTGATGCACTACCAAAGCTGGGGTACCAGGAGGGAACATTTGAGGGGTATTGAGATGGTGGTGTCCAGAGGTCAAAATATGTTTCAGAGACACAGAAGTACTGCGGTCCTGGTCCCACATTGGGGGTAGTCAAAAGTCCCTGCTAAAGATTTCTGTCCAACTGTTACCACATTTTGTGCAGCCTGGCTCCCTCTGAAACGATTCCCCAGTGTTTTTCGATCCTACAGATGACTGTAGCAAACTTCCCAAATTTTTTCTTGGCCTCATACCCCCAGAGGAGTGCCTGACATTTGCCAGCCTAACGATACTCACGTTCTGGGAAAAACCTCACTAACCATGCATATTTATGCACCACACATGGCAAATCCTTACAATTGCAGAACATCATATCGCACTCGTCATCTTTGAGGTGCTGTACGTATTTGGATTTGAGGGAAATATTCATCCTTGCTTGCTCTCCCATCTGAAGTCTATGGTGCTGCTGTTCCTTTCTCACATGTCCCTTCAAAGAGACAAGTGACACACAGACTCAATCACTCAGCAAACATATTTGCTTTGACGCTTTCATCTTGCTGTTTACCTTCCAAATATTCCCCCTTCACCAAAAATACAGGCCAGCCATTTCTCATCCCCTCAGTCATCGCAGTCCTTCACTCCTTAGGCCCTGCAAGACCACCATGAACAAGATTCATGTCAGCAAGCAGAAAAAAAGCCTCAGTGTGCTCTTTTGTTCATACTGCTGCCCTCTAGTAACACTTCATGGCAACTGCAGCATAAGAATGGGTCTGAGAAGAGGGCTGTCCTATGCAAATAATGTCCTCCCATGCATACTTTCTTCTTAGACGGTCGGCGGCTTGTGCCGTGATACCCCCTCCAACATATGGTCTTCAACCAAATTTTAAAAAAGCCCACCTGCCTTAGACGAAGGATTTTGCCACTCAAAGGAAGCACATGGGGACATCACCCTCATTTAGCAGGGTCCTAAATTGCCTGCTGTCAGCCTGTATACAGAACAAAGGCGTTCGTGGGCGTTCGTGGGCGTTCCTCAAAGGAAGGAGGTGGGTGATTAAATCCACAGTGCCAGGGCAGGCCCAGCCCAGCCCAGCCCAGCCCAGCCCAGTCTGGCACTGCTGTGGAGGTCTATTCCTTCACATCCTGCAGCAGGCATGATGCAGACCTACTAGAGCAAAGGCTTGACTCCTCTGCCCTTGTCTGTCTCTTAAAGGAAACAATCTTTCTAGCTTCTTATTGCACCTAATAAATGGACTCTAGCTTGCCTCAAACTCAACCCATCATTTCATTAGCCAGAGCTCATACTTGACCTTTATATCTATCCAAGTTCACTGGCACCAAACCCCTGCTTTGAGCGAGTGGCTCACACCAAAATTAAATATCACCTTCATCCAACCTATTTTACAATAAGTGTAGCACCTTCCCCGCATTCTTGTGCTCAGTTATAACCCCCAATACCACAATTGCACTCTGCAATTCACCAAACTTAAAGGACAAAGAATGAAGACATTGATAAAGGAAGATAAGGCCTTGTCCCTATTGCACCTACTTGAAAAATAGGGCAGTTGGTAGAAGGTCATGAGGGAAAACATTTGAAATGTTTGGACACACCTGCCAAAAAAAAGTAGCAAAAAAAAAAAAAAAAACACTGTTTGAAAATTTCCCACCTTGGGATACTTCTACAGCATTGGCAGGATTCGAACCCTGGCCTCTGAGGGCTGTCCACACCAAAGGTACAAGACTTACCTTTGAGCTAATGCTCCTTGGTGGTCTAAAGGTTTGCAGTAGTAACTATAAGCAACATACAGGCCTTGGTGTCCTTCCCTGCGGCTTCCATTGCACATAAAAAGGATGACCATGACATAAGGACAATTTGATAGGCTACTTACATGGAAACCAGTGTGGTCCAGTGGGTAAGTTCCTGCCTTCCATCCAGGCAACCAGGGTTCAAATCCCGGGTTCGGCACCAGATGACTGATGGTGGCACAGCAGAGGTAAGCTGGAGGTGGGCCTAAATGGCCAATTGGTAAGTAAAATGTGTCTGTGTGTTGTGGAAGAGTGGAATCATGCCTAGCGAATGAGGGATTGCAGATTGGTTGGTAAGTAAAATAGGTGTGGCCTGAACAGAGACAGGTGAAAGAAAGGGAACAGGTGTTGTGTGTTAGAGGAGGACCCTAGTCAGATTGGGGGTGGTCAGAGAGGAGGGGTTCAGGAGGAGCCTAGTCAGATTGGGTGGAGTCAGAGAGGAGAGGGATAGGAGGGGCCTGGGCAGAATGGGAAAGGTCAGACAGCAGAAGAGGGGTTTAGGAGGAGGAGCCTAGTCAGAATGGGTGGGGTTCAGGAGAAGCCTGGTCAGGTTGGTTCGGAGAGGTATACGAGGGGCCTGGGCAGAATAGGAGGGGTCAGAGAGGAGGAGGAGCCTAGTCAGATTGGGTGGGGTCAGAGAGGAGGAGGAGCCTAGTCAGATTGGGTGGGTTCAGAGAGCAGAGGGATAGGAGGGGCCTGGGCAGAATGGGAGGGGTCAGACAGCAGAGGAGGGATTTAGGAGGAGCCTGGTCAGATTGGGTGGGGTCAGAGAGGATGGGTATAGGAGGAGCCTGAGCAGAATGGGTGGGGTCAGACAGCAGAGGAGGGTTTTGGAGGAGCCTGGTCAGATTGGGTGGGGTCGGAGAGGAGGGGTATAGGAGGAGCCTGCGCAGAATGGGTGGGGTCAGAGAGGAGGGGTTTAGGAGGAGCCTAGTCAGATTGGGCGGGGCCAGAGAGCAGAGGGATAGGAGGGGCCTGGGCAGAATGGGAGGGGTCAGACAGCAGAGGAGGGGTTTAGGAGGAGGAGCCTAGTCAGATTGGGTGGGGTCAGAGAGGAGGAGGAGCCTAGTCAGATTGGGTGGGGTCAGAGAGCAGAGGGATAGGAGGGGCCTGGGCAGAATGGGAGGGGTCAGACAGCAGAGGAGGGGTTTAGGAGGAGGAGCCTAGTCAGAATGGGTGGGGTCAGAGAGGAGGAGGAGCCTAGTCAGATTGGGTGGGGTCAGAGAGGAGGAGGAGCCTAGTCAGATTGGGTGGGGTCAGAGAGCAGAGGGATAGGAGGGGCCTGGGCAGAATGGGAGGGGTCAGACAGCAGAGGAGGGGTTTAGGAGGAGGAGCCTAGTCAGAATGGGTGGGGTTCAGGAGGAGCCTGGTCAGATTGGGTGGGGTCGGAGAGGTATACGAGGGGACTGGGCAGAATGGGAGGGGTCAGAGAGCAGAGGGATAGGAGGGGCCTGGGCAGAATGGGAGGGGTCAGACAGCAGAGGAGGGATTTAGGAGGAGCCTAGTCAGATTGGGTGGGGTCGGAGAGGAGGGGTATAGGAGGAGCCTGCGCAGAATGGGTGGGGTCAGAGAGGAGGGGTTTAGGAGGAGCCTAGTCAGATTGGGCGGGGCCAGAGAGCAGAGGGATAGGAGGGGCCTGGGCAGAATGGGAGGGGTCAGACAGCAGAGGAGGGGTTTAGGAGGAGGAGCCTAGTCAGATTGGGTGGGGTCAGAGAGGAGGAGGAGCCTAGTCAGATTGGGTGGGGTCAGAGAGGAGGAGGAGCCTAGTCAGATTGGGTGGGGTCAGAGAGGAGGAGGAGCCTAGTCAGATTGGGTGGGGTCAGAGAGCAGAGGGATAGGAGGGGCCTGGGCAGAATGGGAGGGGTCAGACAGCAGAGGAGGGGTTTAGGAGGAGGAGCCTAGTCAGAATGGGTGGGGTTCAGGAGGAGCCTGGTCAGATTGGGTGGGGTCGGAGAGGTATACGAGGGGACTGGGCAGAATGGGAGGGGTCAGAGAGCAGAGGGATAGGAGGGGCCTGGGCAGAATGGGAGGGGTCAGACAGCAGAGGAGGGATTTAGGAGGAGCCTAGTCAGATTGGGTGGGGTCGGAGAGGAGGGGTATAGGAGGAGCCTGCGCAGAATGGGTGGGGTCAGAGAGGAGGGGTTTAGGAGGAGCCTAGTCAGATTGGGCGGGGCCAGAGAGCAGAGGGATAGGAGGGGCCTGGGCAGAATGGGAGGGGTCAGACAGCAGAGGAGGGATTTAGGAGGAGCCTAGTCAGATTGGGTGGGGTCAGAGAGGAGGAGGAGCCTAGTCCGATTGGGTGGGGTCAGAGAGCAGAGGGATAGGAGGGGCCTGGGCAGAATGGGAGGGGTCAGACAGCAGAGGAGGGGTTTAGGAGGAGGAGCCTAGTCCGATTGGGTGGGGTCAGAGAGCAGAGGGATAGGAGGGGCCTGGGCAGAATGGGAGGGGTCAGACAGCAGAGGAGGGGTTTAGGAGGAGGAGCCTAGTCAGAATGGGTGGGGTCAGAGAGGAGGAGGAGCCTAGTCAGATTGGGGGTGGTCAGAGAGGAGGGGTTCAGGAGGAGCCTAGTCAGATTGGGTGGAGTCAGAGAGGAGAGGGATAGGAGGGGCCTGGGCAGAATGGGAGGGGTCAGACAGCAGAGGAGGGGTTTAGGAGGAGGAGCCTAGTCAGAATGGGTGGGGTTCAGGAGGACCCTGGTCAGATTGGGTGGGGTCGGAGAGGTATACGAGGGGACTGGGCAGAATGGGAGGGGTCAGAGAGCAGAGGGATAGGAGGGGCCTGGGCAGAATGGGAGGGGTCAGACAGCAGAGGAGGGATTTAGGAGGAGCCTAGTCAGATTGGGTGGGGTCAGAGAGGAGGAGGAGCCTAGTCCGATTGGGTGGGGTCAGAGAGCAGAGGGATAGGAGGGGCCTGGGCAGAATGGGAGGGGTCAGACAGCAGAGGAGGGGTTTAGGAGGAGGAGCCTAGTCAGAATGGGTGGGGTTCAGGAGAAGCCTGGTCAGATTGGGTTGGTTCGGAGAGGTATACGAGGGGCCTGGGCAGAATGGGAGGGGTCAGACAGCAGAGGAGGGGTTTAGGAGGAGGAGCCTAGTCAGATTGGGTGGGGTCAGAGAGGAGGAGGAGCCTAGTCAGATTGGGTGGGGTCAGAGAGCAGAGGGATAGGAGGGGCCTGGGCAGAATGGGAGGGGTCAGACAGCAGAGGAGGGGTTTAGGAGGAGGAGCCTAGTCAGAATGGGTGGGGTTCAGGAGGAGCCTGGTCAGATTGGGTGGGGTCGGAGAGGTATACGAGGGGCCTGGGCAGAATGGGAGGGGTCAGACAGCAGAGGAGGGATTTAGGAGGAGCCTAGTCAGATTGGGTGGGGTCAGAGAGGAGGAGGAGCCTAGTCAGATTGGGTGGGGTCAGAGAGCAGAGGGATAGGAGGGGCCTGGGCAGAATGGGAGGGGTCAGACAGCAGAGGAGGGGTTTAGGAGGAGGAGCCTAGTCAGAATGGGTGGGGTCAGAGAGGAGGAGGAGCCTAGTCAGATTGGGTGGGGTCAGAGAGCAGAGGGATAGGAGGGGCCTGGGCAGAATGGGAGGGGTCAGACAGCAGAGGAGGGGTTTAGGAGGAGGAGCCTAGTCAGAATGGGTGGGGTCAGAGAGGAGGAGGAGCCTAGTCAGATTGGGTGGGGTCAGAGAGCAGAGGGATAGGAGGGGCCTGGGCAGAATGGGAGGGGTCAGACAGCAGAGGAGGGGTTTAGGAGGAGGAGCCTAGTCAGAATGGGTGGGGTTCAGGAGGAGCCTGGTCAGATTGGGTGGGGTCAGAGAGGTATACGAGGGGCCTGGGCAGAATGGGAGGGGTCAGACAGCAGAGGAGGGGTTTAGGAGGAGCCTGGTCAGATTGGGTGGGGTCAGAGAGGATGGGTATAGGAGGAGCCTGAGCAGAATGGGTGGGGTCAGACAGCAGAGGAGGGTTTTGGAGGAGCCTGGTCAGATTGGGTGGGGTCGGAGAGGAGGGGTATAGGAGGAGCGTGCGCAGAATGGGTGGGGTCGGAGAGGAGGGGTTTAGGAGGAGCCTAGTCAGATTGGGCGGGGCCAGAGAGCAGAGGGATAGGAGGGGCCTGGGCAGAATGGGAGGGGTCAGACAGCAGAAGAGGGGTTTAGGAGGAGGAGCCTAGTCAGAATGGGTGGGGTTCAGGAGGAGCCTGGTCAGATTGGGTGGGGTCGGAGAGGTATACGAGGGGACTGGGCAGAATGGGAGGGGTCAGAGAGGAGGGGTATAGGAGGAGCCTAGTCAGATTGGGTGGGGTCGGAGAGGTATACGAGGGGACTGGGCAGAATGGGAGGGGTCAGAGAGGAGGGGTATAGGAGGAGCCTTGTCAGATTGGGTGGAGTCAGAGAGGAGAGGGATAGGAGGGGCCTGGGCAGAATGGGAGGGGTCAGACAGCAGAAGAGGGGTTTAGGAGGAGGAGCCTAGTCAGAATGGGTGGGGTTCAGGAGGAGCCTGGTCAGATTGGGTGGGGTCGGAGAGGTATACGAGGGGACTGGGCAGAATGGGAGGGGTCAGAGAGGAGGGGTATAGGAGGAGCCTAGTCAGATTGGCTGGGGTCAGAGAGCAGAGGGATAGGAGGGGCCTGGGCAGAATGGGAGGGGTCAGACAGCAGAGGAGGGGTTTAGGAGGAGGAGCCTAGTCAGAATGGGTGGGGTCAGAGAGGAGGAGGAGCCTAGTCAGATTGGGTGGGGTCAGAGAGCAGAGGGATAGGAGGGGCCTGGGCAGAATGGGAGGGGTCAGACAGCAGAGGAGGGGTTTAGGAGGAGGAGCCTAGTCAGGAAGGGTGGGGTTCAGGAGGAGCCTGGTCAGATTGGGTGGGGTCGGAGAGGTATACGAGAGGCCTGGGCAGAATGGGAGGGGTCAGACAGCAGAGGAGGGATTTAGGAGGAGCCTAGTCAGATTGGGTGGGGTCAGAGAGGAGAAGGAGCCTAGTCAGATTGGGTGGGGTCAGAGAGCAGAGGGATAGGAGGGGCCTGGGCAGAATGGGAGGGGTCAGACAGCAGAGGAGGGGTTTAGGAGGAGGAGCCTAGTCAGAATGGGTGGGGTTCAGGAGGAGCCTGGTCAGATTGGGTGGGGTCGGAGAGGTATACGAGGGGCCTGGGCAGAATGGGAGGGGTCAGACAGCAGAGGTTAGGAGGAGCCTAGTCAGATTGGGTGGGGTCAGAGAGGAGGAGGAGCCTAGTCAGATTGGGTGGGGTCAGAGAGCAGAGGGATAGGAGGGGCCTGGGCAGAATGGGAGGGGTCAGACAGCAGAGGAGGGGTTTAGGAGGAGCCTGGTCAGATTGGGTGGGGTCAGAGAGGATGGGTATAGGAGGAGCCTGAGCAGAATGGGTGGGGTCAGACAGCAGAGGAGGGTTTTGGAGGAGCCTGGTCAGATTGGGTGGGGTCGGAGAGGAGGGGTATAGGAGGAGCCTGCGCAGAATGGGTGGGGTCAGAGAGGAGGGGTTTAGGAGGAGCCTAGTCAGATTGGGCGGGGCCAGAGAGCAGAGGGATAGGAGGGGCCTGGGCAGAATGGGAGGGGTCAGACAGCAGAGGAGGGGTTTAGGAGGAGCCTAGTCAGATTGGGCGGGGTCAGAGAGCAGAGGGATAGGAGGGGCCTGGGCAGAATGGGAGGGGTCAGACAGCAGAGGAGGGGTTTAGGAGGAGCCTAGTCAGATTGGGCGAGAGCAGAGGGATAGGTGTAGGGTCTGAGGGACTATGAAGGGGTCATAGATGGAGGAGGATCCTGACTTATGGTGGGGAACTGAAAAAACTTTTTTTATGCACCCCCCCTATACTCTATGATTTCTGTTGGGAGGGGGCAGTCAACATTTGGGGGAGCAGTATTAAAAGGTGCTTGGGCGCAACGTGAAGGGCGATGAGGGGCACAGAATGGCATGGCTTCCAGGTACTTTTTGGGGGGGGCTACCATTAGTTTTTATTGCTCTGATCCTCCCTCATGGGGTGGACCCCAAATGGTTAGGGGCAACGGGGGAGGGGGGGCGGCAAAAAGCTGTTTGACAGTTTCTGTTACCAACAGGGGTGACCATACGATTCTGCTGCAGTTATGTGGTATTGAAAGGTACAACAAGGAGCATGTGGCTGTATTTTTGCAGGTGGGGTGCCCCAAAATTTTACTGCCAGCAGCAGCAGCCCCCCTCCTCCCCACCCTGCAGATTGGTATAGGTACCTTTACGACATTTCTGTTGATAACAGAGGCTATAGCGAATCGCGCTACGAAATCCTAGAGCACTAACATTTGCTAAATAAAGGTGGCATCGGAGCATATGAATGAGGCAGGGAGAGGCTACTGTTGGCAATTGGTTTGGTGGGTCATAGTGAATAACCTCGGCATGCAAATAGGCAGAAGTGTGAGGATTGGCAGTGTCTGTAGAGAATTTTGGCATGCTCTTCAGTTTATTTTTTCCTCCTTACGTTGGCTATGAACTACAGAGGAAAGGCCTGGACTTACTGTTGGGCAAAACATGTATTTATGATATTAAGAAGTGTAGTCTGGCTGTACTGAGAGGGGCTGTACAGTACGGTAAATGCCTGTAAATCCCTGAAATGTGCATCCAACTGTCACTTGAGATTGAACAGTGAACGAAGCAGCTGGGTTACTGGCTGAATGTAAATGGAAGGCACATAGGAAGTGTGTTTGTGGTCACTCAAATTATTGAAACCTGCTTGATGCACTACCAAAGCTGGGGTACCAGGAGGGAACATTTGAGGGGTATTGAGATGGTGGTGTCCAGAGGTCAAAATATGTTTCAGAGACACAGAAGTACTGCGGTCCTGGTCCCACATTGGGGGTAGTCAAAAGTCCCTGCTAAAGATTTCTGTCCAACTGTTACCACATTTTGTGCAGCCTGGCTCCCTCTGAAACGATTCCCCAGTGTTTTTCGATCCTACAGATGACTGTAGCAAACTTCCCAAATTTTTTCTTGGCCTCATACCCCCAGAGGAGTGCCTGACATTTGCCAGCCTAACGATACTCACGTTCTGGGAAAAACCTCACTAACCATGCATATTTATGCACCACACATGGCAAATCCTTACAATTGCAGAACATCATATCGCACTCGTCATCTTTGAGGTGCTGTACGTATTTGGATTTGAGGGAAATATTCATCCTTGCTTGCTCTCCCATCTGAAGTCTATGGTGCTGCTGTTCCTTTCTCACATGTCCCTTCAAAGAGACAAGTGACACACAGACTCAATCACTCAGCAAACATATTTGCTTTGACGCTTTCATCTTGCTGTTTACCTTCCAAATATTCCCCCTTCACCAAAAATACAGGCCAGCCATTTCTCATCCCCTCAGTCATCGCAGTCCTTCACTCCTTAGGCCCTGCAAGACCACCATGAACAAGATTCATGTCAGCAAGCAGAAAAAAAGCCTCAGTGTGCTCTTTTGTTCATACTGCTGCCCTCTAGTAACACTTCATGGCAACTGCAGCATAAGAATGGGTCTGAGAAGAGGGCTGTCCTATGCAAATAATGTCCTCCCATGCATACTTTCTTCTTAGACGGTCGGCGGCTTGTGCCGTGATACCCCCTCCAACATATGGTCTTCAACCAAATTTTAAAAAAGCCCACCTGCCTTAGACGAAGGATTTTGCCACTCAAAGGAAGCACATGGGGACATCACCCTCATTTAGCAGGGTCCTAAATTGCCTGCTGTCAGCCTGTATACAGAACAAAGGCGTTCGTGGGCGTTCGTGGGCGTTCCTCAAAGGAAGGAGGTGGGTGATTAAATCCACAGTGCCAGGGCAGGCCCAGCCCAGCCCAGCCCAGCCCAGCCCAGTCTGGCACTGCTGTGGAGGTCTATTCCTTCACATCCTGCAGCAGGCATGATGCAGACCTACTAGAGCAAAGGCTTGACTCCTCTGCCCTTGTCTGTCTCTTAAAGGAAACAATCTTTCTAGCTTCTTATTGCACCTAATAAATGGACTCTAGCTTGCCTCAAACTCAACCCATCATTTCATTAGCCAGAGCTCATACTTGACCTTTATATCTATCCAAGTTCACTGGCACCAAACCCCTGCTTTGAGCGAGTGGCTCACACCAAAATTAAATATCACCTTCATCCAACCTATTTTACAATAAGTGTAGCACCTTCCCCGCATTCTTGTGCTCAGTTATAACCCCCAATACCACAATTGCACTCTGCAATTCACCAAACTTAAAGGACAAAGAATGAAGACATTGATAAAGGAAGATAAGGCCTTGTCCCTATTGCACCTACTTGAAAAATAGGGCAGTTGGTAGAAGGTCATGAGGGAAAACATTTGAAATGTTTGGACACACCTGCCAAAAAAAAGTAGCAAAAAAAAAAAATAAAACACTGTTTGAAAATTTCCCACCTTGGGATACTTCTACAGCATTGGCAGGATTCGAACCCTGGCCTCTGAGGGCTGTCCACACCAAAGGTACAAGACTTACCTTTGAGCTAATGCTCCTTGGTGGTCTAAAGGTTTGCAGTAGTAACTATAAGCAACATACAGGCCTTGGTGTCCTTCCCTGCGGCTTCCATTGCACATAAAAAGGATGACCATGACATAAGGACAATTTGATAGGCTACTTACATGGAAACCAGTGTGGTCCAGTGGGTAAGTTCCTGCCTTCCATCCAGGCAACCAGGGTTCAAATCCCGGATTCGGCACCAGATGACTGATGGTGGCACAGCAGAGGTAAGCTGGAGGTGGGCCTAAATGGCCAATTGGTAAGTAAAATGTGTCTGTGTGTTGTGGAAGAGTGGAATCATGCCTAGCGAATGAGGGATTGCAGATTGGTTGGTAAGTAAAATAGGTGTGGCCTGAACAGAGACAGGTGAAAGAAAGGGAACAGGTGTTGTGTGTTAGAGGAGGACCCTAGTCAGATTGGGGGTGGTCAGAGAGGAGGGGTTCAGGAGGAGCCTAGTCAGATTGGGTGGAGTCAGAGAGGAGAGGGATAGGAGGGGCCTGGGCAGAATGGGAAAGGTCAGACAGCAGAAGAGGGGTTTAGGAGGAGGAGCCTAGTCAGAATGGGTGGGGTTCAGGAGAAGCCTGGTCAGGTTGGTTCGGAGAGGTATACGAGGGGCCTGGGCAGAATGGGAGGGGTCAGAGAGGAGGAGGAGCCTAGTCAGATTGGGTGGGGTCAGAGAGGAGGAGGAGCCTAGTCAGATTGGGTGGGTTCAGAGAGCAGAGGGATAGGAGGGGCCTGGGCAGAATGGGAGGGGTCAGACAGCAGAGGAGGGATTTAGGAGGAGCCTGGTCAGATTGGGTGGGGTCAGAGAGGATGGGTATAGGAGGAGCCTGAGCAGAATGGGTGGGGTCAGACAGCAGAGGAGGGTTTTGGAGGAGCCTGGTCAGATTGGGTGGGGTCGGAGAGGAGGGGTATAGGAGGAGCCTGCGCAGAATGGGTGGGGTCAGAGAGGAGGGGTTTAGGAGGAGCCTAGTCAGATTGGGCGGGGCCAGAGAGCAGAGGGATAGGAGGGGCCTGGGCAGAATGGGAGGGGTCAGACAGCAGAGGAGGGGTTTAGGAGGAGGAGCCTAGTCAGATTGGGTGGGGTCAGAGAGGAGGAGGAGCCTAGTCAGATTGGGTGGGGTCAGAGAGCAGAGGGATAGGAGGGGCCTGGGCAGAATGGGAGGGGTCAGACAGCAGAGGAGGGGTTTAGGAGGAGGAGCCTAGTCAGAATGGGTGGGGTCAGAGAGGAGGAGGAGCCTAGTCAGATTGGGTGGGGTCAGAGAGGAGGAGGAGCCTAGTCAGATTGGGTGGGGTCAGAGAGCAGAGGGATAGGAGGGGCCTGGGCAGAATGGGAGGGGTCAGACAGCAGAGGAGGGGTTTAGGAGGAGGAGCCTAGTCAGAATGGGTGGGGTTCAGGAGGAGCCTGGTCAGATTGGGTGGGGTCGGAGAGGTATACGAGGGGACTGGGCAGAATGGGAGGGGTCAGAGAGCAGAGGGATAGGAGGGGCCTGGGCAGAATGGGAGGGGTCAGACAGCAGAGGAGGGATTTAGGAGGAGCCTAGTCAGATTGGGTGGGGTCGGAGAGGAGGGGTATAGGAGGAGCCTGCGCAGAATGGGTGGGGTCAGAGAGGAGGGGTTTAGGAGGAGCCTAGTCAGATTGGGCGGGGCCAGAGAGCAGAGGGATAGGAGGGGCCTGGGCAGAATGGGAGGGGTCAGAGAGGAGGAGGAGCCTAGTCAGAATGGGTGGGGTCAGAGAGGAGGAGGAGCCTAGTCAGATTGGGTGGGGTCAGAGAGGAGGAGGAGCCTAGTCAGATTGGGTGGGGTCAGAGAGCAGAGGGATAGGAGGGGCCTGGGCAGAATGGGAGGGGTCAGACAGCAGAGGAGGGGTTTAGGAGGAGGAGCCTAGTCAGAATGGGTGGGGTTCAGGAGGAGCCTGGTCAGATTGGGTGGGGTCGGAGAGGTATACGAGGGGACTGGGCAGAATGGGAGGGGTCAGAGAGCAGAGGGATAGGAGGGGCCTGGGCAGAATGGGAGGGGTCAGACAGCAGAGGAGGGATTTAGGAGGAGCCTAGTCAGATTGGGTGGGGTCGGAGAGGAGGGGTATAGGAGGAGCCTGCGCAGAATGGGTGGGGTCAGAGAGGAGGGGTTTAGGAGGAGCCTAGTCAGATTGGGCGGGGCCAGAGAGCAGAGGGATAGGAGGGGCCTGGGCAGAATGGGAGGGGTCAGAGAGGAGGAGGAGCCTAGTCAGATTGGGTGGGGTCAGAGAGGAGGAGGAGCCTAGTCAGATTGGGTGGGGTCAGAGAGGAGGAGGAGCCTAGTCAGATTGGGTGGGGTCAGAGAGGAGGAGGAGCCTAGTCAGATTGGGTGGGGTCAGAGAGCAGAGGGATAGGAGGGGCCTGGGCAGAATGGGAGGGGTCAGACAGCAGAGGAGGGGTTTAGGAGGAGGAGCCTAGTCAGAATGGGTGGGGTTCAGGAGGAGCCTGGTCAGATTGGGTGGGGTCGGAGAGGTATACGAGGGGACTGGGCAGAATGGGAGGGGTCAGAGAGCAGAGGGATAGGAGGGGCCTGGGCAGAATGGGAGGGGTCAGACAGCAGAGGAGGGGTTTAGGAGGAGGAGCCTAGTCAGATTGGGTGGGGTCAGAGAGGAGGAGGAGCCTAGTCAGATTGGGTGGGGTCAGAGAGGAGGAGGAGCCTAGTCAGATTGGGTGGGGTCAGAGAGCAGAGGGATAGGAGGGGCCTGGGCAGAATGGGAGGGGTCAGACAGCAGAGGAGGGGTTTAGGAGGAGGAGCCTAGTCAGAATGGGTGGGGTTCAGGAGGAGCCTGGTCAGATTGGGTGGGGTCGGAGAGGTATACGAGGGGACTGGGCAGAATGGGAGGGGTCAGAGAGCAGAGGGATAGGAGGGGCCTGGGCAGAATGGGAGGGGTCAGACAGCAGAGGAGGGATTTAGGAGGAGCCTAGTCAGATTGGGTGGGGTCGGAGAGGAGGGGTATAGGAGGAGCCTGCGCAGAATGGGTGGGGTCAGAGAGGAGGGGTTTAGGAGGAGCCTAGTCAGATTGGGCGGGGCCAGAGAGCAGAGGGATAGGAGGGGCCTGGGCAGAATGGGAGGGGTCAGACAGCAGAGGAGGGATTTAGGAGGAGCCTAGTCAGATTGGGTGGGGTCAGAGAGGAGGAGGAGCCTAGTCCGATTGGGTGGGGTCAGAGAGCAGAGGGATAGGAGGGGCCTGGGCAGAATGGGAGGGGTCAGACAGCAGAGGAGGGGTTTAGGAGGAGGAGCCTAGTCCGATTGGGTGGGGTCAGAGAGCAGAGGGATAGGAGGGGCCTGGGCAGAATGGGAGGGGTCAGACAGCAGAGGAGGGGTTTAGGAGGAGGAGCCTAGTCAGAATGGGTGGGGTCAGAGAGGAGGAGGAGCCTAGTCAGATTGGGGGTGGTCAGAGAGGAGGGGTTCAGGAGGAGCCTAGTCAGATTGGGTGGAGTCAGAGAGGAGAGGGATAGGAGGGGCCTGGGCAGAATGGGAGGGGTCAGACAGCAGAGGAGGGGTTTAGGAGGAGGAGCCTAGTCAGAATGGGTGGGGTTCAGGAGGACCCTGGTCAGATTGGGTGGGGTCGGAGAGGTATACGAGGGGACTGGGCAGAATGGGAGGGGTCAGAGAGCAGAGGGATAGGAGGGGCCTGGGCAGAATGGGAGGGGTCAGACAGCAGAGGAGGGATTTAGGAGGAGCCTAGTCAGATTGGGTGGGGTCAGAGAGGAGGAGGAGCCTAGTCCGATTGGGTGGGGTCAGAGAGCAGAGGGATAGGAGGGGCCTGGGCAGAATGGGAGGGGTCAGACAGCAGAGGAGGGGTTTAGGAGGAGGAGCCTAGTCAGAATGGGTGGGGTTCAGGAGAAGCCTGGTCAGATTGGGTTGGTTCGGAGAGGTATACGAGGGGCCTGGGCAGAATGGGAGGGGTCAGACAGCAGAGGAGGGGTTTAGGAGGAGGAGCCTAGTCAGATTGGGTGGGGTCAGAGAGGAGGAGGAGCCTAGTCAGATTGGGTGGGGTCAGAGAGCAGAGGGATAGGAGGGGCCTGGGCAGAATGGGAGGGGTCAGACAGCAGAGGAGGGGTTTAGGAGGAGGAGCCTAGTCAGAATGGGTGGGGTTCAGGAGGAGCCTGGTCAGATTGGGTGGGGTCGGAGAGGTATACGAGGGGCCTGGGCAGAATGGGAGGGGTCAGACAGCAGAGGAGGGATTTAGGAGGAGCCTAGTCAGATTGGGTGGGGTCAGAGAGGAGGAGGAGCCTAGTCAGATTGGGTGGGGTCAGAGAGCAGAGGGATAGGAGGGGCCTGGGCAGAATGGGAGGGGTCAGACAGCAGAGGAGGGGTTTAGGAGGAGGAGCCTAGTCAGAATGGGTGGGGTCAGAGAGGAGGAGGAGCCTAGTCAGATTGGGTGGGGTCAGAGAGCAGAGGGATAGGAGGGGCCTGGGCAGAATGGGAGGGGTCAGACAGCAGAGGAGGGGTTTAGGAGGAGGAGCCTAGTCAGAATGGGTGGGGTCAGAGAGGAGGAGGAGCCTAGTCAGATTGGGTGGGGTCAGAGAGCAGAGGGATAGGAGGGGCCTGGGCAGAATGGGAGGGGTCAGACAGCAGAGGAGGGGTTTAGGAGGAGGAGCCTAGTCAGAATGGGTGGGGTTCAGGAGGAGCCTGGTCAGATTGGGTGGGGTCAGAGAGGTATACGAGGGGCCTGGGCAGAATGGGAGGGGTCAGACAGCAGAGGAGGGGTTTAGGAGGAGCCTGGTCAGATTGGGTGGGGTCAGAGAGGATGGGTATAGGAGGAGCCTGAGCAGAATGGGTGGGGTCAGACAGCAGAGGAGGGTTTTGGAGGAGCCTGGTCAGATTGGGTGGGGTCGGAGAGGAGGGGTATAGGAGGAGCGTGCGCAGAATGGGTGGGGTCGGAGAGGAGGGGTTTAGGAGGAGCCTAGTCAGATTGGGCGGGGCCAGAGAGCAGAGGGATAGGAGGGGCCTGGGCAGAATGGGAGGGGTCAGACAGCAGAAGAGGGGTTTAGGAGGAGGAGCCTAGTCAGAATGGGTGGGGTTCAGGAGGAGCCTGGTCAGATTGGGTGGGGTCGGAGAGGTATACGAGGGGACTGGGCAGAATGGGAGGGGTCAGAGAGGAGGGGTATAGGAGGAGCCTAGTCAGATTGGGTGGGGTCGGAGAGGTATACGAGGGGACTGGGCAGAATGGGAGGGGTCAGAGAGGAGGGGTATAGGAGGAGCCTTGTCAGATTGGGTGGAGTCAGAGAGGAGAGGGATAGGAGGGGCCTGGGCAGAATGGGAGGGGTCAGACAGCAGAAGAGGGGTTTAGGAGGAGGAGCCTAGTCAGAATGGGTGGGGTTCAGGAGGAGCCTGGTCAGATTGGGTGGGGTCGGAGAGGTATACGAGGGGACTGGGCAGAATGGGAGGGGTCAGAGAGGAGGGGTATAGGAGGAGCCTAGTCAGATTGGCTGGGGTCAGAGAGCAGAGGGATAGGAGGGGCCTGGGCAGAATGGGAGGGGTCAGACAGCAGAGGAGGGGTTTAGGAGGAGGAGCCTAGTCAGAATGGGTGGGGTCAGAGAGGAGGAGGAGCCTAGTCAGATTGGGTGGGGTCAGAGAGCAGAGGGATAGGAGGGGCCTGGGCAGAATGGGAGGGGTCAGACAGCAGAGGAGGGGTTTAGGAGGAGGAGCCTAGTCAGGAAGGGTGGGGTTCAGGAGGAGCCTGGTCAGATTGGGTGGGGTCGGAGAGGTATACGAGAGGCCTGGGCAGAATGGGAGGGGTCAGACAGCAGAGGAGGGATTTAGGAGGAGCCTAGTCAGATTGGGTGGGGTCAGAGAGGAGAAGGAGCCTAGTCAGATTGGGTGGGGTCAGAGAGCAGAGGGATAGGAGGGGCCTGGGCAGAATGGGAGGGGTCAGACAGCAGAGGAGGGGTTTAGGAGGAGGAGCCTAGTCAGAATGGGTGGGGTTCAGGAGGAGCCTGGTCAGATTGGGTGGGGTCGGAGAGGTATACGAGGGGCCTGGGCAGAATGGGAGGGGTCAGACAGCAGAGGTTAGGAGGAGCCTAGTCAGATTGGGTGGGGTCAGAGAGGAGGAGGAGCCTAGTCAGATTGGGTGGGGTCAGAGAGCAGAGGGATAGGAGGGGCCTGGGCAGAATGGGAGGGGTCAGACAGCAGAGGAGGGGTTTAGGAGGAGCCTGGTCAGATTGGGTGGGGTCAGAGAGGATGGGTATAGGAGGAGCCTGAGCAGAATGGGTGGGGTCAGACAGCAGAGGAGGGTTTTGGAGGAGCCTGGTCAGATTGGGTGGGGTCGGAGAGGAGGGGTATAGGAGGAGCCTGCGCAGAATGGGTGGGGTCAGAGAGGAGGGGTTTAGGAGGAGCCTAGTCAGATTGGGCGGGGCCAGAGAGCAGAGGGATAGGAGGGGCCTGGGCAGAATGGGAGGGGTCAGACAGCAGAGGAGGGGTTTAGGAGGAGCCTAGTCAGATTGGGCGGGGTCAGAGAGCAGAGGGATAGGAGGGGCCTGGGCAGAATGGGAGGGGTCAGACAGCAGAGGAGGGGTTTAGGAGGAGCCTAGTCAGATTGGGCGAGAGCAGAGGGATAGGTGTAGGGTCTGAGGGACTATGAAGGGGTCATAGATGGAGGAGGATCCTGACTTATGGTGGGGAACTGAAAAAACTTTTTTTATGCACCCCCCCTATACTCTATGATTTCTGTTGGGAGGGGGCAGTCAACATTTGGGGGAGCAGTATTAAAAGGTGCTTGGGCGCAACGTGAAGGGCGATGAGGGGCACAGAATGGCATGGCTTCCAGGTACTTTTTGGGGGGGGCTACCATTAGTTTTTATTGCTCTGATCCTCCCTCATGGGGTGGACCCCAAATGGTTAGGGGCAACGGGGGAGGGGGGGCGGCAAAAAGCTGTTTGACAGTTTCTGTTACCAACAGGGGTGACCATACGATTCTGCTGCAGTTATGTGGTATTGAAAGGTACAACAAGGAGCATGTGGCTGTATTTTTGCAGGTGGGGTGCCCCAAAATTTTACTGCCAGCAGCAGCAGCCCCCCTCCTCCCCACCCTGCAGATTGGTATAGGTACCTTTACGACATTTCTGTTGATAACAGAGGCTATAGCGAATCGCGCTACGAAATCCTAGAGCACTAACATTTGCTAAATAAAGGTGGCATCGGAGCATATGAATGAGGCAGGGAGAGGCTACTGTTGGCAATTGGTTTGGTGGGTCATAGTGAATAACCTCGGCATGCAAATAGGCAGAAGTGTGAGGATTGGCAGTGTCTGTAGAGAATTTTGGCATGCTCTTCAGTTTATTTTTTCCTCCTTACGTTGGCTATGAACTACAGAGGAAAGGCCTGGACTTACTGTTGGGCAAAACATGTATTTATGATATTAAGAAGTGTAGTCTGGCTGTACTGAGAGGGGCTGTACAGTACGGTAAATGCCTGTAAATCCCTGAAATGTGCATCCAACTGTCACTTGAGATTGAACAGTGAACGAAGCAGCTGGGTTACTGGCTGAATGTAAATGGAAGGCACATAGGAAGTGTGTTTGTGGTCACTCAAATTATTGAAACCTGCTTGATGCACTACCAAAGCTGGGGTACCAGGAGGGAACATTTGAGGGGTATTGAGATGGTGGTGTCCAGAGGTCAAAATATGTTTCAGAGACACAGAAGTACTGCGGTCCTGGTCCCACATTGGGGGTAGTCAAAAGTCCCTGCTAAAGATTTCTGTCCAACTGTTACCACATTTTGTGCAGCCTGGCTCCCTCTGAAACGATTCCCCAGTGTTTTTCGATCCTACAGATGACTGTAGCAAACTTCCCAAATTTTTTCTTGGCCTCATACCCCCAGAGGAGTGCCTGACATTTGCCAGCCTAACGATACTCACGTTCTGGGAAAAACCTCACTAACCATGCATATTTATGCACCACACATGGCAAATCCTTACAATTGCAGAACATCATATCGCACTCGTCATCTTTGAGGTGCTGTACGTATTTGGATTTGAGGGAAATATTCATCCTTGCTTGCTCTCCCATCTGAAGTCTATGGTGCTGCTGTTCCTTTCTCACATGTCCCTTCAAAGAGACAAGTGACACACAGACTCAATCACTCAGCAAACATATTTGCTTTGACGCTTTCATCTTGCTGTTTACCTTCCAAATATTCCCCCTTCACCAAAAATACAGGCCAGCCATTTCTCATCCCCTCAGTCATCGCAGTCCTTCACTCCTTAGGCCCTGCAAGACCACCATGAACAAGATTCATGTCAGCAAGCAGAAAAAAAGCCTCAGTGTGCTCTTTTGTTCATACTGCTGCCCTCTAGTAACACTTCATGGCAACTGCAGCATAAGAATGGGTCTGAGAAGAGGGCTGTCCTATGCAAATAATGTCCTCCCATGCATACTTTCTTCTTAGACGGTCGGCGGCTTGTGCCGTGATACCCCCTCCAACATATGGTCTTCAACCAAATTTTAAAAAAGCCCACCTGCCTTAGACGAAGGATTTTGCCACTCAAAGGAAGCACATGGGGACATCACCCTCATTTAGCAGGGTCCTAAATTGCCTGCTGTCAGCCTGTATACAGAACAAAGGCGTTCGTGGGCGTTCGTGGGCGTTCCTCAAAGGAAGGAGGTGGGTGATTAAATCCACAGTGCCAGGGCAGGCCCAGCCCAGCCCAGCCCAGCCCAGCCCAGTCTGGCACTGCTGTGGAGGTCTATTCCTTCACATCCTGCAGCAGGCATGATGCAGACCTACTAGAGCAAAGGCTTGACTCCTCTGCCCTTGTCTGTCTCTTAAAGGAAACAATCTTTCTAGCTTCTTATTGCACCTAATAAATGGACTCTAGCTTGCCTCAAACTCAACCCATCATTTCATTAGCCAGAGCTCATACTTGACCTTTATATCTATCCAAGTTCACTGGCACCAAACCCCTGCTTTGAGCGAGTGGCTCACACCAAAATTAAATATCACCTTCATCCAACCTATTTTACAATAAGTGTAGCACCTTCCCCGCATTCTTGTGCTCAGTTATAACCCCCAATACCACAATTGCACTCTGCAATTCACCAAACTTAAAGGACAAAGAATGAAGACATTGATAAAGGAAGATAAGGCCTTGTCCCTATTGCACCTACTTGAAAAATAGGGCAGTTGGTAGAAGGTCATGAGGGAAAACATTTGAAATGTTTGGACACACCTGCCAAAAAAAAGTAGCAAAAAAAAAAAATAAAACACTGTTTGAAAATTTCCCACCTTGGGATACTTCTACAGCATTGGCAGGATTCGAACCCTGGCCTCTGAGGGCTGTCCACACCAAAGGTACAAGACTTACCTTTGAGCTAATGCTCCTTGGTGGTCTAAAGGTTTGCAGTAGTAACTATAAGCAACATACAGGCCTTGGTGTCCTTCCCTGCGGCTTCCATTGCACATAAAAAGGATGACCATGACATAAGGACAATTTGATAGGCTACTTACATGGAAACCAGTGTGGTCCAGTGGGTAAGTTCCTGCCTTCCATCCAGGCAACCAGGGTTCAAATCCCGGATTCGGCACCAGATGACTGATGGTGGCACAGCAGAGGTAAGCTGGAGGTGGGCCTAAATGGCCAATTGGTAAGTAAAATGTGTCTGTGTGTTGTGGAAGAGTGGAATCATGCCTAGCGAATGAGGGATTGCAGATTGGTTGGTAAGTAAAATAGGTGTGGCCTGAACAGAGACAGGTGAAAGAAAGGGAACAGGTGTTGTGTGTTAGAGGAGGACCCTAGTCAGATTGGGGGTGGTCAGAGAGGAGGGGTTCAGGAGGAGCCTAGTCAGATTGGGTGGAGTCAGAGAGGAGAGGGATAGGAGGGGCCTGGGCAGAATGGGAAAGGTCAGACAGCAGAAGAGGGGTTTAGGAGGAGGAGCCTAGTCAGAATGGGTGGGGTTCAGGAGAAGCCTGGTCAGGTTGGTTCGGAGAGGTATACGAGGGGCCTGGGCAGAATGGGAGGGGTCAGAGAGGAGGAGGAGCCTAGTCAGATTGGGTGGGGTCAGAGAGGAGGAGGAGCCTAGTCAGATTGGGTGGGTTCAGAGAGCAGAGGGATAGGAGGGGCCTGGGCAGAATGGGAGGGGTCAGACAGCAGAGGAGGGATTTAGGAGGAGCCTGGTCAGATTGGGTGGGGTCAGAGAGGATGGGTATAGGAGGAGCCTGAGCAGAATGGGTGGGGTCAGACAGCAGAGGAGGGTTTTGGAGGAGCCTGGTCAGATTGGGTGGGGTCGGAGAGGAGGGGTATAGGAGGAGCCTGCGCAGAATGGGTGGGGTCAGAGAGGAGGGGTTTAGGAGGAGCCTAGTCAGATTGGGCGGGGCCAGAGAGCAGAGGGATAGGAGGGGCCTGGGCAGAATGGGAGGGGTCAGACAGCAGAGGAGGGGTTTAGGAGGAGGAGCCTAGTCAGATTGGGTGGGGTCAGAGAGGAGGAGGAGCCTAGTCAGATTGGGTGGGGTCAGAGAGCAGAGGGATAGGAGGGGCCTGGGCAGAATGGGAGGGGTCAGACAGCAGAGGAGGGGTTTAGGAGGAGGAGCCTAGTCAGAATGGGTGGGGTCAGAGAGGAGGAGGAGCCTAGTCAGATTGGGTGGGGTCAGAGAGGAGGAGGAGCCTAGTCAGATTGGGTGGGGTCAGAGAGCAGAGGGATAGGAGGGGCCTGGGCAGAATGGGAGGGGTCAGACAGCAGAGGAGGGGTTTAGGAGGAGGAGCCTAGTCAGAATGGGTGGGGTTCAGGAGGAGCCTGGTCAGATTGGGTGGGGTCGGAGAGGTATACGAGGGGACTGGGCAGAATGGGAGGGGTCAGAGAGCAGAGGGATAGGAGGGGCCTGGGCAGAATGGGAGGGGTCAGACAGCAGAGGAGGGATTTAGGAGGAGCCTAGTCAGATTGGGTGGGGTCGGAGAGGAGGGGTATAGGAGGAGCCTGCGCAGAATGGGTGGGGTCAGAGAGGAGGGGTTTAGGAGGAGCCTAGTCAGATTGGGCGGGGCCAGAGAGCAGAGGGATAGGAGGGGCCTGGGCAGAATGGGAGGGGTCAGAGAGGAGGAGGAGCCTAGTCAGAATGGGTGGGGTCAGAGAGGAGGAGGAGCCTAGTCAGATTGGGTGGGGTCAGAGAGGAGGAGGAGCCTAGTCAGATTGGGTGGGGTCAGAGAGCAGAGGGATAGGAGGGGCCTGGGCAGAATGGGAGGGGTCAGACAGCAGAGGAGGGGTTTAGGAGGAGGAGCCTAGTCAGAATGGGTGGGGTTCAGGAGGAGCCTGGTCAGATTGGGTGGGGTCGGAGAGGTATACGAGGGGACTGGGCAGAATGGGAGGGGTCAGAGAGCAGAGGGATAGGAGGGGCCTGGGCAGAATGGGAGGGGTCAGACAGCAGAGGAGGGATTTAGGAGGAGCCTAGTCAGATTGGGTGGGGTCGGAGAGGAGGGGTATAGGAGGAGCCTGCGCAGAATGGGTGGGGTCAGAGAGGAGGGGTTTAGGAGGAGCCTAGTCAGATTGGGCGGGGCCAGAGAGCAGAGGGATAGGAGGGGCCTGGGCAGAATGGGAGGGGTCAGAGAGGAGGAGGAGCCTAGTCAGATTGGGTGGGGTCAGAGAGGAGGAGGAGCCTAGTCAGATTGGGTGGGGTCAGAGAGGAGGAGGAGCCTAGTCAGATTGGGTGGGGTCAGAGAGGAGGAGGAGCCTAGTCAGATTGGGTGGGGTCAGAGAGCAGAGGGATAGGAGGGGCCTGGGCAGAATGGGAGGGGTCAGACAGCAGAGGAGGGGTTTAGGAGGAGGAGCCTAGTCAGAATGGGTGGGGTTCAGGAGGAGCCTGGTCAGATTGGGTGGGGTCGGAGAGGTATACGAGGGGACTGGGCAGAATGGGAGGGGTCAGAGAGCAGAGGGATAGGAGGGGCCTGGGCAGAATGGGAGGGGTCAGACAGCAGAGGAGGGGTTTAGGAGGAGGAGCCTAGTCAGAATGGGTGGGGTCAGAGAGGAGGAGGAGCCTAGTCAGATTGGGTGGGGTCAGAGAGGAGGAGGAGCCTAGTCAGATTGGGTGGGGTCAGAGAGCAGAGGGATAGGAGGGGCCTGGGCAGAATGGGAGGGGTCAGACAGCAGAGGAGGGGTTTAGGAGGAGGAGCCTAGTCAGAATGGGTGGGGTTCAGGAGGAGCCTGGTCAGATTGGGTGGGGTCGGAGAGGTATACGAGGGGACTGGGCAGAATGGGAGGGGTCAGAGAGCAGAGGGATAGGAGGGGCCTGGGCAGAATGGGAGGGGTCAGACAGCAGAGGAGGGATTTAGGAGGAGCCTAGTCAGATTGGGTGGGGTCGGAGAGGAGGGGTATAGGAGGAGCCTGCGCAGAATGGGTGGGGTCAGAGAGGAGGGGTTTAGGAGGAGCCTAGTCAGATTGGGCGGGGCCAGAGAGCAGAGGGATAGGAGGGGCCTGGGCAGAATGGGAGGGGTCAGACAGCAGAGGAGGGGTTTAGGAGGAGGAGCCTAGTCAGATTGGGTGGGGTCAGAGAGGAGGAGGAGCCTAGTCAGATTGGGTGGGGTCAGAGAGGAGGAGGAGCCTAGTCAGATTGGGTGGGGTCAGAGAGGCGGAGGAGCCTAGTCAGATTGGGTGGGGTCAGAGAGCAGAGGGATAGGAGGGGCCTGGGCAGAATGGGAGGGGTCAGACAGCAGAGGAGGGGTTTAGGAGGAGGAGCCTAGTCAGAATGGGTGGGGTTCAGGAGGAGCCTGGTCAGATTGGGTGGGGTCGGAGAGGTATACGAGGGGACTGGGCAGAATGGGAGGGGTCAGAGAGCAGAGGGATAGGAGGGGCCTGGGCAGAATGGGAGGGGTCAGACAGCAGAGGAGGGGTTTAGGAGGAGGAGCCTAGTCAGATTGGGTGGGGTCGGAGAGGAGGGGTATAGGAGGAGCCTGCGCAGAATGGGTGGGGTCGGAGAGGAGGGGTATAGGAGGAGCCTGCGCAGAATGGGTGGGGTCAGAGAGGAGGGGTTTAGGAGGAGCCTAGTCAGATTGGGCGGGGCCAGAGAGCAGAGGGATAGGAGGGGCCTGGGCAGAATGGGAGGGGTCAGACAGCAGAGGAGGGGTTTAGGAGGAGGAGCCTAGTCAGATTGGGTGGGGTCAGAGAGGAGGAGGAGCCTAGTCAGATTGGGTGGGGTCAGAGAGCAGAGGGATAGGAGGGGCCTGGGCAGAATGGGAGGGGTCAGACAGCAGAGGAGGGGTTTAGGAGGAGGAGCCTAGTCAGAATGGGTGGGGTCAGAGAGGAGGAGGAGCCTAGTCAGATTGGGTGGGGTCAGAGAGGAGGAGGAGCCTAGTCAGATTGGGTGGGGTCAGAGAGCAGAGGGATAGGAGGGGCCTGGGCAGAATGGGAGGGGTCAGACAGCAGAGGAGGGGTTTAGGAGGAGGAGCCTAGTCAGAATGGGTGGGGTTCAGGAGGAGCCTGGTCAGATTGGGTGGGGTCGGAGAGGTATACGAGGGGACTGGGCAGAATGGGAGGGGTCAGAGAGCAGAGGGATAGGAGGGGCCTGGGCAGAATGGGAGGGGTCAGACAGCAGAGGAGGGATTTAGGAGGAGCCTAGTCAGATTGGGTGGGGTCAGAGAGGAGGAGGAGCCTAGTCCGATTGGGTGGGGTCAGAGAGCAGAGGGATAGGAGGGGCCTGGGCAGAATGGGAGGGGTCAGACAGCAGAGGAGGGGTTTAGGAGGAGGAGCCTAGTCAGAATGGGTGGGGTTCAGGAGGAGCCTGGTCAGATTGGGTGGGGTCGGAGAGGTATACGAGGGGACTGGGCAGAATGGGAGGGGTCAGAGAGCAGAGGGATAGGAGGGGCCTGGGCAGAATGGGAGGGGTCAGACAGCAGAGGAGGGATTTAGGAGGAGCCTAGTCAGATTGGGTGGGGTCAGAGAGGAGGAGGAGCCTAGTCCGATTGGGTGGGGTCAGAGAGCAGAGGGATAGGAGGGGCCTGGGCAGAATGGGAGGGGTCAGACAGCAGAGGAGGGGTTTAGGAGGAGGAGCCTAGTCAGAATGGGTGGGGTTCAGGAGGAGCCTGGTCAGATTGGGTGGGGTCGGAGAGGTATACGAGGGGCCTGGGCAGAATGGGAGGGGTCAGACAGCAGAGGAGGGATTTAGGAGGAGCCTAGTCAGATTGGGTGGGGTCAGAGAGGAGGAGGAGCCTAGTCAGATTGGGTGGGGTCAGAGAGCAGAGGGATAGGAAGAGCCTGGGCAGAATGGGAGGGGTCAGACAGCAGAGGAGGGGTTTAGGAGGAGCCTGGTCAGATTGGGTGGGGTCGGAGAGGAGGGGTATAGGAGGAGCCTGCGCAGAATGGGTGGGGTCGGAGAGGATGGGTATAGGAGGAGCCTGAGCAGAATGGGTGGGGTCAGACAGCAGAGGAGGGTTTTGGAGGAGCCTGGTCAGATTGGGTGGGGTCGGAAAGGAGGGGTATAGGAGGAGCCTGCGCAGAATGGGTGGGGTCGGAGAGGAGGGGTTTAGGAGGAGCCTAGTCAGATTGGGCGGGGCCAGAGAGCAGAGGGATAGGAGGGGCCTGGGCAGAATGGGAGGGGTCAGACAGCAGAGGAGGGGTTTAGGAGGAGCCTAGTCAGATTGGGCGAGAGCAGAGGGATAGGTGTAGGGTCTGAGGGACTATGAAGGGGTCATAGATGGAGGAGGATCCTGACTTATGGTGGGGAACTGCAAAAACTTTTTTTATGCACCCCCCCTATACTCTATGATTTCTGTTGGGAGGGGGCAGTCAACATTTGGGGGAGCAGTATTAAAAGGTGCTTGGGCGCAACGTGAAGGGCGATGAGGGGCACAGAATGGCATGGCTTCCAGGTACTTTTTGGGGGGGGCTACCATTAGTTTTTATTGCTCTGATCCTCCCTCATGGGGTGGACCCCAAATGGTTAGGGGCAACGGGGGAGGGGGGGCGGCAAAAAGCTGTTTGACAGTTTCTGTTACCAACAGGGGTGACCATACGATTCTGCTGCAGTTATGTGGTATTGAAAGGTACAACAAGGAGCATGTGGCTGTATTTTTGCAGGTGGGGTGCCCCAAAATTTTACTGCCAGCAGCAGCAGCCCCCCTCCTCCCCACCCTGCAGATTGGTATAGGTACCTTTACGACATTTCTGTTGATAACAGAGGCTATAGCGAATCGCGCTACGAAATCCTAGAGCACTAACATTTGCTAAATAAAGGTGGCATCGGAGCATACGAATGAGGCAGGGAGAGGCTACTGTTGGCAATTGGTTTGGTGGGTCATAGTGAATAACCTCGGCATGCAAATAGGCAGAAGTGTGAGGATTGGCAGTGTCTGTAGAGAATTTTGGCATGCTCTTCAGTTTATTTTTTCCTCCTTACGTTGGCTATGAACTACAGAGGAAAGGCCTGGACTTACTGTTGGGCAAAACATGTATTTATGATATTAAGAAGTGTAGTCTGGCTGTACTGAGAGGGGCTGTACAGTACGGTAAATGCCTGTAAATCCCTGAAATGTGCATCCAACTGTCACTTGAGATTGAACAGTGAACGAAGCAGCTGGGTTACTGGCTGAATGTAAATGGAAGGCACATAGGAAGTGTGTTTGTGGTCACTCAAATTATTGAAACCTGCTTGATGCACTACCAAAGCTGGGGTACCAGGAGGGAACATTTGAGGGGTATTGAGATGGTGGTGTCCAGAGGTCAAAATATGTTTCAGAGACACAGAAGTACTGCGGTCCTGGTCCCACATTGGGGGTAGTCAAAAGTCCCTGCTAAAGATTTCTGTCCAACTGTTACCACATTTTGTGCAGCCTGGCTCCCTCTGAAACGATTCCCCAGTGTTTTTCGATCCTACAGATGACTGTAGCAAACTTCCCAAATTTTTTCTTGGCCTCATACCCCCAGAGGAGTGCCTGACATTTGCCAGCCTAACGATACTCACGTTCTGGGAAAAACCTCACTAACCATGCATATTTATGCACCACACATGGCAAATCCTTACAATTGCAGAACATCATATCGCACTCGTCATCTTTGAGGTGCTGTACGTATTTGGATTTGAGGGAAATATTCATCCTTGCTTGCTCTCCCATCTGAAGTCTATGGTGCTGCTGTTCCTTTCTCACATGTCCCTTCAAAGAGACAAGTGACACACAGACTCAATCACTCAGCAAACATATTTGCTTTGACGCTTTCATCTTGCTGTTTACCTTCCAAATATTCCCCCTTCACCAAAAATACAGGCCAGCCATTTCTCATCCCCTCAGTCATCGCAGTCCTTCACTCCTTAGGCCCTGCAAGACCACCATGAACAAGATTCATGTCAGCAAGCAGAAAAAAAGCCTCAGTGTGCTCTTTTGTTCATACTGCTGCCCTCTAGTAACACTTCATGGCAACTGCAGCATAAGAATGGGTCTGAGAAGAGGGCTGTCCTATGCAAATAATGTCCTCCCATGCATACTTTCTTCTTAGACGGTCGGCGGCTTGTGCCGTGATACCCCCTCCAACATATGGTCTTCAACCAAATTTTAAAAAAGCCCACCTGCCTTAGACGAAGGATTTTGCCACTCAAAGGAAGCACATGGGGACATCACCCTCATTTAGCAGGGTCCTAAATTGCCTGCTGTCAGCCTGTATACAGAACAAAGGCGTTCGTGGGCGTTCGTGGGCGTTCCTCAAAGGAAGGAGGTGGGTGATTAAATCCACAGTGCCAGGGCAGGCCCAGCCCAGCCCAGCCCAGCCCAGCCCAGTCTGGCACTGCTGTGGAGGTCTATTCCTTCACATCCTGCAGCAGGCATGATGCAGACCTACTAGAGCAAAGGCTTGACTCCTCTGCCCTTGTCTGTCTCTTAAAGGAAACAATCTTTCTAGCTTCTTATTGCACCTAATAAATGGACTCTAGCTTGCCTCAAACTCAACCCATCATTTCATTAGCCAGAGCTCATACTTGACCTTTATATCTATCCAAGTTCACTGGCACCAAACCCCTGCTTTGAGCGAGTGGCTCACACCAAAATTAAATATCACCTTCATCCAACCTATTTTACAATAAGTGTAGCACCTTCCCCGCATTCTTGTGCTCAGTTATAACCCCCAATACCACAATTGCACTCTGCAATTCACCAAACTTAAAGGACAAAGAATGAAGACATTGATAAAGGAAGATAAGGCCTTGTCCCTATTGCACCTACTTGAAAAATAGGGCAGTTGGTAGAAGGTCATGAGGGAAAACATTTGAAATGTTTGGACACACCTGCCAAAAAAAGTAGCAAAAAAAAAAAAAAACACTGTTTGAAAATTTCCCACCTTGGGATACTTCTACAGCATTGGCAGGATTCGAACCCTGGCCTCTGAGGGCTGTCCACACCAAAGGTACAAGACTTACCTTTGAGCTAATGCTCCTTGGTGGTCTAAAGGTTTGCAGTAGTAACTATAAGCAACATACAGGCCTTGGTGTCCTTCCCTGCGGCTTCCATTGCACATAAAAAGGATGACCATGACATAAGGACAATTTGATAGGCTACTTACATGGAAACCAGTGTGGTCCAGTGGGTAAGTTCCTGCCTTCCATCCAGGCAACCAGGGTTCAAATCCCGGGTTCGGCACCAGATGACTGATGGTGGCACAGCAGAGGTAAGCTGGAGGTGGGCCTAAATGGCCAATTGGTAAGTAAAATGTGTCTGTGTGTTGTGGAAGAGTGGAATCATGCCTAGCGAATGAGGGATTGCAGATTGGTTGGTAAGTAAAATAGGTGTGGCCTGAACAGAGACAGGTGAAAGAAAGGGAACAGGTGTTGTGTGTTAGAGGAGGACCCTAGTCAGATTGGGGGTGGTCAGAGAGGAGGGGTTCAGGAGGAGCCTAGTCAGATTGGGTGGAGTCAGAGAGGAGAGGGATAGGAGGGGCCTGGGCAGAATGGGAGGGGTCAGACAGCAGAAGAGGGGTTTAGGAGGAGGAGCCTAGTCAGAATGGGTGGGGTTCAGGAGAAGCCTGGTCAGGTTGGTTCGGAGAGGTATACGAGGGGCCTGGGCAGAATGGGAGGGGTCAGAGAGGAGGAGGAGCCTAGTCAGATTGGGTGGGGTCAGAGAGGAGGAGGAGCCTAGTCAGATTGGGTGGGTTCAGAGAGCAGAGGGATAGGAGGGGCCTGGTCAGATTGGGTGGGGTCAGAGAGGATGGGTATAGGAGGAGCCTGAGCAGAATGGGTGGGGTCAGACAGCAGAGGAGGGTTTTGGAGGAGCCTGGTCAGATTGGGTGGGGTCGGAGAGGAGGGGTATAGGAGGAGCCTGCGCAGAATGGGTGGGGTCGGAGGGGTTTAGGAGGAGCCTAGTCAGATTGGGCGGGGCCAGAGAGCAGAGGGATAGGAGGGGCCTGGGCAGAATGGGAGGGGTCAGACAGCAGAGGAGGGGTTTAGGAGGAGGAGCCTAGTCAGATTGGGTGGGGTCAGAGAGGAGGAGGAGCCTAGTCAGATTGGGTGGGGTCAGAGAGCAGAGGGATAGGAGGGGCCTGGGCAGAATGGGAGGGGTCAGACAGCAGAGGAGGGGTTTAGGAGGAGGAGCCTAGTCAGAATGGGTGGGGTCAGAGAGGAGGAGGAGCCTAGTCAGATTGGGTGGGGTCAGAGAGGAGGAGCCTAGTCAGATTGGGTGGGGTCAGAGAGCAGAGGGATAGGAGGGGCCTGGGCAGAATGGGAGGGGTCCGACAGCAGAGGAGGGGTTTAGGAGGAGGAGCCTAGTCAGAATGGGTGGGGTTCAGGAGGAGCCTGGTCAGATTGGGTGGGGTCGGAGAGGTATACGAGGGGACTGGGCAGAATGGGAGGGGTCAGAGAGCAGAGGGATAGGAGGGGCCTGGGCAGAATGGGAGGGGTCAGACAGCAGAGGAGGGATTTAGGAGGAGCCTAGTCAGATTGGGTGGGGTCGGAGAGGAGGGGTATAGGAGGAGCCTGCGCAGAATGGGTGGGGTCAGAGAGGAGGGGTTTAGGAGGAGCCTAGTCAGATTGGGCGGGGCCAGAGAGCAGAGGGATAGGAGGGGCCTGGGCAGAATGGGAGGGGTCAGACAGCAGAGGAGGGGTTTAGGAGGAGGAGCCTAGTCAGATTGGGTGGGGTCAGAGAGGAGGAGGAGCCTAGTCAGATTGGGTGGGGTCAGAGAGCAGAGGGATAGGAGGGGCCTGGGCAGAATGGGAGGGGTCAGACAGCAGAGGAGGGGTTTAGGAGGAGGAGCCTAGTCAGAATGGGTGGGGTCAGAGAGGAGGAGGAGCCTAGTCAGATTGGGTGGGGTCAGAGAGGAGGAGGAGCCTAGTCAGATTGGGTGGGGTCAGAGAGCAGAGGGATAGGAGGGGCCTGGGCAGAATGGGAGGGGTCAGACAGCAGAGGAGGGGTTTAGGAGGAGGAGCCTAGTCAGAATGGGTGGGGTTCAGGAGGAGCCTGGTCAGATTGGGTGGGGTCGGAGAGGTATACGAGGGGACTGGGCAGAATGGGAGGGGTCAGAGAGCAGAGGGATAGGAGGGGCCTGGGCAGAATGGGAGGGGTCAGACAGCAGAGGAGGGATTTAGGAGGAGCCTAGTCAGATTGGGTGGGGTCAGAGAGGAGGAGGAGCCTAGTCCGATTGGGTGGGGTCAGAGAGCAGAGGGATAGGAGGGGCCTGGGCAGAATGGGAGGGGTCAGACAGCAGAGGAGGGGTTTAGGAGGAGGAGCCTAGTCAGAATGGGTGGGGTTCAGGAGGAGCCTGGTCAGATTGGGTGGGGTCGGAGAGGTATACGAGGGGACTGGGCAGAATGGGAGGGGTCAGAGAGCAGAGGGATAGGAGGGGCCTGGGCAGAATGGGAGGGGTCAGACAGCAGAGGAGGGATTTAGGAGGAGCCTAGTCAGATTGGGTGGGGTCAGAGAGGAGGAGGAGCCTAGTCCGATTGGGTGGGGTCAGAGAGCAGAGGGATAGGAGGGGCCTGGGCAGAATGGGAGGGGTCAGACAGCAGAGGAGGGGTTTAGGAGGAGGAGCCTAGTCAGAATGGGTGGGGTTCAGGAGGAGCCTGGTCAGATTGGGTGGGGTCGGAGAGGTATACGAGGGGCCTGGGCAGAATGGGAGGGGTCAGACAGCAGAGGAGGGATTTAGGAGGAGCCTAGTCAGATTGGGTGGGGTCAGAGAGCAGAGGGATAGGAAGAGCCTGGGCAGAATGGGAGGGGTCAGACAGCAGAGGAGGGGTTTAGGAGGAGCCTGGTCAGATTGGGTGGGGTCGGAGAGGAGGGGTATAGGAGGAGCCTGCGCAGAATGGGTGGGGTCGGAGAGGATGGGTATAGGAGGAGCCTGAGCAGAATGGGTGGGGTCAGACAGCAGAGGAGGGTTTTGGAGGAGCCTAGTCAGATTGGGCGGGGCCAGAGAGCAGAGGGATAGGAGGGGCCTGGGCAGAATGGGAGGGGTCAGACAGCAGAGGAGGGGTTTAGGAGGAGCCTAGTCAGATTGGGCGAGAGCAGAGGGATAGGTGTAGGGTCTGAGGGACTATGAAGGGGTCATAGATGGAGGAGGATCCTGACTTATGGTGGGGAACTGCAAAAACTTTTTTTATGCACCCCCCCTATACTCTCTGATTTCTGTTGGGAGGGGGCAGTCAACATTTGGGGGAGCAGTATTAAAAGGTGCTTGGGCGCAACGTGAAGGGCGATGAGGGGCACAGAATGGCATGGCTTCCAGGTACTTTTTGGGGGGGCTACCATTAGTTTTTATTGCTCTGATCCTCCCTCATGGGGTGGACCCCAAATGGTTAGGGGCAACGGGGGAGGGGGGGCGGCAAAAAGCTGTTTGACAGTTTCTGTTACCAACAGGGGTGACCATACGATTCTGCTGCAGTTATGTGGTATTGAAAGGTACAACAAGGAGCATGTGGCTGTATTTTTGCAGGTGGGGTGCCCCAAAATTTTACTGCCAGCAGCAGCAGCCCCCTCCTCCCCACCCTGCAGATTGGTATAGGTACCTTTACGACATTTCTGTTGATAACAGAGGCTATAGCGAATCGCGCTACGAAATCCTAGAGCACTAACATTTGCTAAATAAAGGTGGCATCGGAGCATACGAATGAGGCAGGGAGAGGCTACTGTTGGCAATTGGTTTGGTGGGTCATAGTGAATAACCTCGGCATGCAAATAGGCAGAAGTGTGAGGATTGGCAGTGTCTGTAGAGAATTTTGGCATGCTCTTCAGTTTATTTTTTCCTCCTTACGTTGGCTATGAACTACAGAGGAAAGGCCTGGACTTACTGTTGGGCAAAACATGTATTTATGATATTAAGAAGTGTAGTCTGGCTGTACTGAGAGGGGCTGTACAGTACGGTAAATGCCTGTAAATCCCTGAAATGTGCATCCAACTGTCACTTGAGATTGAACAGTGAACGAAGCAGCTGGGTTACTGGCTGAATGTAAATGGAAGGCACATAGGAAGTGTGTTTGTGGTCACTCAAATTATTGAAACCTGCTTGATGCACTACCAAAGCTGGGGTACCAGGAGGGAACATTTGAGGGGTATTAAGATGGTGGTGTCCAGAGGTCAAAATATGTTTCAGAGACACAGAAGTACTGCGGTCCTGGTCCCACATTGGGGGTAGTCAAAAGTCCCTGCTAAAGATTTCTGTCCAACTGTTACCACATTTTGTGCAGCCTGGCTCCCTCTGAAACGATTCCCCAGTGTTTTTCGATCCTACAGATGACTGTAGCAAACTTCCCCAATTTTTTCTTGGCCTCATACCCCCAGAGGAGTGCCTGACATTTGCCAGCCTAACGATACTCACGTTCTGGGAAAAACCTCACTAACCATGCATATTTATGCACCACACATGGCAAATCCTTACAATTGCAGAACATCATATCGCACTCGTCATCTTTGAGGTGCTGTACGTATTTGGATTTGAGGGAAATATTCATCCTTGCTTGCTCTCCCATCTGAAGTCTATGGTGCTGCTGTTCCTTTCTCACATGTCCCTTCAAAGAGACAAGTGACACACAGACTCAATCACTCAGCAAACATATTTGCTTTGACGCTTTCATCTTGCTGTTTACCTTCCAAATATTCCCCCTTCACCAAAAATACAGGCCAGCCATTTCTCATCCCCTCAGTCATCGCAGTCCTTCACTCCTTAGGCCCTGCAAGACCACCATGAACAAGATTCATGTCAGCAAGCAGAAAAAAAGCCTCAGTGTGCTCTTTTGTTCATACTGCTGCCCTCTAGTAACACTTCATGGCAACTGCAGCATAAGAATGGGTCTGAGAAGAGGGCTGTCCTATGCAAATAATGTCCTCCCATGCATACTTTCTTCTTAGACGGTCGGCGGCTTGTGCTGATTTGCATATCGCCATTGTCTAACCCAGGGTGGTGTGGAGTGCAAAAAAACGATGGATTAGGACCCAGATCTTTTGACTGGGTTGAATGTGTGACATTGATCCTCATTCGGTCCATCACCTGTTGTTTTTGCAAACTCGCTATAAGTGTACTGGGGATGCCCAGACGTGGGTCCCAGGCACTCCACACCACTGGAGTCAAGCTAGCCGGGCTGATGAGAGGTGTTACCTCGAAACCGGTCCGGTCCTCGGATGCTTGATTCCGTTCTGGGAAGGACATGGCTTTTGTAGTTCGGACTGGACTGTTCCCATGGGGCACAGGGTCAGAGCTGATTTGCATATCGCCATTGTCTAACCCAGGGTGGTGTGGAGTGCAAAAAAATGATGGATTAGGACCCAGATCTTTTGACTGGGTTGAATGTGTGACATTGATCCTCATTCGGTCCATCACCTGTTGTTTTTGCAAACTCGCTATAAGTGTACTGGGGATGCCCAGACGTGGGTCCCAGGCACTCCACACCACTGGAGTCAAGCTAGCCGGGCTGATGAGAGGTGTTACCTCGAAACCGGTCCGGTCCTCGGATGCTTGATTCCGTTCTGGGAAGGACATGGCTTTTGTAGTTCGGACTGGACTGTTCCCATGGGGCACAGGGTCAGAGCTGATTTGCATATCGCCATTGTCTAACCCAGGGTGGTGTGGAGTGCAAAAAAACGATGGATTAGGACCCAGATCTTTTGACTGGGTTGAATGTGTGACATTGATCCTCATTCGGTCCATCACCTGTTGTTTTTGCAAACTCGCTATAAGTGTACTGGGGATGCCCAGACGTGGGTCCCAGGCACTCCACACCACTGGAGTCAAGCTAGCCGGGCTGATGAGAGGTGTTACCTCGAAACCGGTCCGGTCCTCGGATGCTTGATTCCGTTCTGGGAAGGACATGGCTTTTGTAGTTCGGACTGGACTGTTCCCATGGGGCACAGGGTCAGAGCTGATTTGCATATCGCCATTGTCTAACCCAGGGTGGTGTGGAGTGCAAAAAAACGATGGATTAGGACCCAGATCTTTTGACTGGGTTGAATGTGTGACATTGATCCTCATTCGGTCCATCACCTGTTGTTTTTGTGATACCCCCTCCAACATATGGTCTTCAACCAAATTTTAAAAAAGCCCACCTGCCTTAGACGAAGGATTTTGCCACTCAAAGGAAGCACATGGGGACATCACCCTCATTTAGCAGGGTCCTAAATTGCCTGCTGTCAGCCTGTATACAGAACAAGGGCGTTCGTGGGCGTTCCTCAAAGGAAGGAGGTGGGTGATTAAATCCACAGTGCCAGGGCAGGCCCAGCCCAGCCCAGCCCAGTCTGGCACAGCGCACTGCTGTGGAGGTCTATTTCTTCACATCCTGCAGCAGGCATGATGCAGACCTACTAGAGCAAAGGCTTGACTCCTCTGCCCTTGTCTGTCTCTTAAAGGAAACACTCTTTCTAGCTTCTTATTGCACCTAATAAATGGACTCTAGCTTGCCTCAAACTCAACCCATCATTTCATTAGCCAGAGCTCATACTTGACCTTTATTTCGATCCAAGTTCACTGGCACCAAACCCCTGCTTTGAGCGAGTGGCTCACACCAAAATTAAATATCACCTTTATCCAACCTATTTTACAATAAGTGTAGCACCTTCCCCGCATTCTTGTGCTCAGTTATAACCCCCAATACCACAATTGCACTCTGCAATTCACCAAGCTTAAAGGACAAAGAATGAAGACATTGATAAAGGAAGATAAGGCCTTGTCCCTATTGCACCTACTTGAAAAATAGGGCAGTTGGTAGAAGGTCATGAGGGAAAACATTTGAAATGTTTGGACACACCTGCCAAAAAAAAGTAGCAAAAAAAAAAAAAAAATCACTGTTTGAAAATTTCCCACCTTGGGATACTTCTACAGCATTGGCAGGATTCGAACCCTGGCCTCTGAGGGCTGTCCACACCAAAGGTACAAGACTTACCTTTGAGCTATAGCTCCTTGGTGGTCTAAAGGTTTGCAGTAGTAACTATAAGCAACATACAGGCCTTGGTGTCCTTCCCTGCGGCTTCCATTGCACATAAAAAGGATGACCATGACATAAGGACAATTTGATAGGCTACTTACATGGAAACCAGTGTGGTCCAGTGGGTAAGTTCCTGCCTTCCATCCAGGCAACCAGGGTTCAAATCCCGGGTTCGGCACCAGATGACTGATGGTGGCACAGCAGAGGTAAGCTGGAGGTGGGCCTAAATGGCCAATTGGTAAGTAAAATGTGTCTGTGTGTTGTGGAAGAGTGGAATCATGCCTAGCGAATGAGGGATTGCAGATTGGTTGGTAAGTAAAATAGGTGTGGCCTGAACAGAGACAGGTGAAAGAAAGGGAACAGGTGTTGTGTGTTAGAGGAGGACCCTAGTCAGATTGGGGGTGGTCAGAGAGGAGGGGTTCAGGAGGAGCCTAGTCAGATTGGGTGGAGTCAGAGAGGAGAGGGATAGGAGGGGACTGGGCAGAATGGGAGGGGTCAGAGAGGAGGGGTATAGGAGGAGCCTAGTCAGATTGGGTGGGGTCAGAGAGGAGAGGGATAGGAGGGGCCTGGGCAGAATGGGAGGGGGTCAGACAGCAGAGGAGGGGTTTAGGAGGAGGAGCCTAGTCAGAATGGGTGGGGTTCAGGAGAAGCCTGGTCAGATTGGGTTGGTTCGGAGAGGTATACGAGGGGCCTGGGCAGAATGGGAGGGGTCAGACAGCAGAGGAGGGGTTTAGGAGGAGGAGCCTAGTCAGAATGGGTGGGGTCAGAGAGGAGGAGGAGCCTAGTCAGATTGGGGGTGGTCAGAGAGGAGGGGTTCAGGAGGAGCCTAGTCCGATTGGGTGGGGTCAGAGAGCAGAGGGATAGGAGGGGCCTGGGCAGAATGGTAGGGGTCAGACAGCAGAAGAGGGGTTTAGGAGGAGGAGCCTAGTCAGAATGGGTGGGGTTCAGGAGGACACTGGTCAGATTGGGTGGGGTCGGAGAGGTATACGAGGGGACTGGGCAGAATGGGAGGGGTCAGAGAGCAGAGGAGGGATTTAGGAGGAGCCTAGTCAGAATGGGTGGGGTCAGAGAGGAGGAGGAGCCTAGTCAGATTGGGTGGGGTCAGAGAGGAGGAGGAGCCTAGTCAGATTGGGTGGGGTCAGAGAGCAGAGGGATAGGAGGGGCCTGGGCAGAATGGGAGGGGTCAGACAGCAGAGGAGGGGTTTAGGAGGAGGAGCCTAGTCAGATTGGGTGGGGTCAGAGAGGAGGAGGAGCCTAGTCAGATTGGGTGGGGTCAGAGAGCAGAGGGATAGGAGGGGCCTGGGCAGAATGGGAGGGGTCAGACAGCAGAGGAGGGGTTTAGGAGGAGGAGCCTAGTCAGAATGGGTGGGGTCAGAGAGGAGGAGGAGCCTAGTCAGATTGGGTGGGGTCAGAGAGGAGGAGCCTAGTCAGATTGGGTGGGGTCAGAGAGCAGAGGGATAGGAGGGGCCTGGGCAGAATGGGAGGGGTCCGACAGCAGAGGAGGGGTTTAGGAGGAGGAGCCTAGTCAGAATGGGTGGGGTTCAGGAGGAGCCTGGTCAGATTGGGTGGGGTCGGAGAGGTATACGAGGGGACTGGGCAGAATGGGAGGGGTCAGAGAGCAGAGGGATAGGAGGGGCCTGGGCAGAATGGGAGGGGTCAGACAGCAGAGGAGGGATTTAGGAGGAGCCTAGTCAGATTGGGTGGGGTCGGAGAGGAGGGGTATAGGAGGAGCCTGCGCAGAATGGGTGGGGTCAGACAGCAGAGGAGGGGTATAGGAGGAGCCTAGTCAGATTGGGTGGGGTCAGAGAGGAGGAGGAGCCTAGTCCGATTGGGTGGGGTCAGAGAGCAGAGGGATAGGAGGGGCCTGGGCAGAATGGGAGGGGTCAGACAGCAGAGGAGGGGTTTAGGAGGAGGAGCCTAGTCAGAATGGGTGGGGTTCAGGAGGAGCCTGGTCAGATTGGGTGGGGTCGGAGAGGTATACGAGGGGCCTGGGCAGAATGGGAGGGGTCAGACAGCAGAGGAGGGATTTAGGAGGAGCCTAGTCAGATTGGGTGGGGTCAGAGAGGAGGAGGAGCCTAGTCAGATTGGGTGGGGTCAGAGAGCAGAGGGATAGGAAGAGCCTGGGCAGAATGGGAGGGGTCAGACAGCAGAGGAGGGGTTTAGGAGGAGCCTGGTCAGATTGGGTGGGGTCGGAGAGGAGGGGTATAGGAGGAGCCTGCGCAGAATGGGTGGGGTCGGAGAGGATGGGTATAGGAGGAGCCTGAGCAGAATGGGTGGGGTCAGACAGCAGAGGAGGGTTTTGGAGGAGCCTGGTCAGATTGGGTGGGGTCGGAAAGGAGGGGTATAGGAGGAGCCTGCGCAGAATGGGTGGGGTCGGAGAGGAGGGGTTTAGGAGGAGCCTAGTCAGATTGGGCGGGGCCAGAGAGCAGAGGGATAGGAGGGGCCTGGGCAGAATGGGAGGGGTCAGACAGCAGAGGAGGGGTTTAGGAGGAGCCTAGTCAGATTGGGCGAGAGCAGAGGGATAGGTGTAGGGTCTGAGGGACTATGAAGGGGTCATAGATGGAGGAGGATCCTGACTTATGGTGGGGAACTGCAAAAACTTTTTTTATGCACCCCCCCTATACTCTCTGATTTCTGTTGGGAGGGGGCAGTCAACATTTGGGGGAGCAGTATTAAAAGGTGCTTGGGCGCAACGTGAAGGGCGATGAGGGGCACAGAATGGCATGGCTTCCAGGTACTTTTTGGGGGGGCTACCATTAGTTTTTATTGCTCTGATCCTCCCTCATGGGGTGGACCCCAAATGGTTAGGGGCAACGGGGGAGGGGGGGCGGCAAAAAGCTGTTTGACAGTTTCTGTTACCAACAGGGGTGACCATACGATTCTGCTGCAGTTATGTGGTATTGAAAGGTACAACAAGGAGCATGTGGCTGTATTTTTGCAGGTGGGGTGCCCCAAAATTTTACTGCCAGCAGCAGCAGCCCCCTCCTCCCCACCCTGCAGATTGGTATAGGTACCTTTACGACATTTCTGTTGATAACAGAGGCTATAGCGAATCGCGCTACGAAATCCTAGAGCACTAACATTTGCTAAATAAAGGTGGCATCGGAGCATACGAATGAGGCAGGGAGAGGCTACTGTTGGCAATTGGTTTGGTGGGTCATAGTGAATAACCTCGGCATGCAAATAGGCAGAAGTGTGAGGATTGGCAGTGTCTGTAGAGAATTTTGGCATGCTCTTCAGTTTATTTTTTCCTCCTTACGTTGGCTATGAACTACAGAGGAAAGGCCTGGACTTACTGTTGGGCAAAACATGTATTTATGATATTAAGAAGTGTAGTCTGGCTGTACTGAGAGGGGCTGTACAGTACGGTAAATGCCTGTAAATCCCTGAAATGTGCATCCAACTGTCACTTGAGATTGAACAGTGAACGAAGCAGCTGGGTTACTGGCTGAATGTAAATGGAAGGCACATAGGAAGTGTGTTTGTGGTCACTCAAATTATTGAAACCTGCTTGATGCACTACCAAAGCTGGGGTACCAGGAGGGAACATTTGAGGGGTATTAAGATGGTGGTGTCCAGAGGTCAAAATATGTTTCAGAGACACAGAAGTACTGCGGTCCTGGTCCCACATTGGGGGTAGTCAAAAGTCCCTGCTAAAGATTTCTGTCCAACTGTTACCACATTTTGTGCAGCCTGGCTCCCTCTGAAACGATTCCCCAGTGTTTTTCGATCCTACAGATGACTGTAGCAAACTTCCCCAATTTTTTCTTGGCCTCATACCCCCAGAGGAGTGCCTGACATTTGCCAGCCTAACGATACTCACGTTCTGGGAAAAACCTCACTAACCATGCATATTTATGCACCACACATGGCAAATCCTTACAATTGCAGAACATCATATCGCACTCGTCATCTTTGAGGTGCTGTACGTATTTGGATTTGAGGGAAATATTCATCCTTGCTTGCTCTCCCATCTGAAGTCTATGGTGCTGCTGTTCCTTTCTCACATGTCCCTTCAAAGAGACAAGTGACACACAGACTCAATCACTCAGCAAACATATTTGCTTTGACGCTTTCATCTTGCTGTTTACCTTCCAAATATTCCCCCTTCACCAAAAATACAGGCCAGCCATTTCTCATCCCCTCAGTCATCGCAGTCCTTCACTCCTTAGGCCCTGCAAGACCACCATGAACAAGATTCATGTCAGCAAGCAGAAAAAAAGCCTCAGTGTGCTCTTTTGTTCATACTGCTGCCCTCTAGTAACACTTCATGGCAACTGCAGCATAAGAATGGGTCTGAGAAGAGGGCTGTCCTATGCAAATAATGTCCTCCCATGCATACTTTCTTCTTAGACGGTCGGCGGCTTGTGCTGATTTGCATATCGCCATTGTCTAACCCAGGGTGGTGTGGAGTGCAAAAAAACGATGGATTAGGACCCAGATCTTTTGACTGGGTTGAATGTGTGACATTGATCCTCATTCGGTCCATCACCTGTTGTTTTTGCAAACTCGCTATAAGTGTACTGGGGATGCCCAGACGTGGGTCCCAGGCACTCCACACCACTGGAGTCAAGCTAGCCGGGCTGATGAGAGGTGTTACCTCGAAACCGGTCCGGTCCTCGGATGCTTGATTCCGTTCTGGGAAGGACATGGCTTTTGTAGTTCGGACTGGACTGTTCCCATGGGGCACAGGGTCAGAGCTGATTTGCATATCGCCATTGTCTAACCCAGGGTGGTGTGGAGTGCAAAAAAACGATGGATTAGGACCCAGATCTTTTGACTGGGTTGAATGTGTGACATTGATCCTCATTCGGTCCATCACCTGTTGTTTTTGCAAACTCGCTATAAGTGTACTGGGGATGCCCAGACGTGGGTCCCAGGCACTCCACACCACTGGAGTCAAGCTAGCCGGGCTGATGAGAGGTGTTACCTCGAAACCGGTCCGGTCCTCGGATGCTTGATTCCGTTCTGGGAAGGACATGGCTTTTGTAGTTCGGACTGGACTGTTCCCATGGGGCACAGGGTCAGAGCTGATTTGCATATCGCCATTGTCTAACCCAGGGTGGTGTGGAGTGCAAAAAAACGATGGATTAGGACCCAGATCTTTTGACTGGGTTGAATGTGTGACATTGATCCTCATTCGGTCCATCACCTGTTGTTTTTGCAAACTCGCTATAAGTGTACTGGGGATGCCCAGACGTGGGTCCCAGGCACTCCACACCACTGGAGTCAAGCTAGCCGGGCTGATGAGAGGTGTTACCTCGAAACCGGTCCGGTCCTCGGATGCTTGATTCCGTTCTGGGAAGGACATGGCTTTTGTAGTTCGGACTGGACTGTTCCCATGGGGCACAGGGTCAGAGCTGATTTGCATATCGCCATTGTCTAACCCAGGGTGGTGTGGAGTGCAAAAAAACGATGGATTAGGACCCAGATCTTTTGACTGGGTTGAATGTGTGACATTGATCCTCATTCGGTCCATCACCTGTTGTTTTTTTGATACCCCCTCCAACATATGGTCTTCAACCAAATTTTAAAAAAGCCCACCTGCCTTAGACGAAGGATTTTGCCACTCAAAGGAAGCACATGGGGACATCACCCTCATTTAGCAGGGTCCTAAATTGCCTGCTGTCAGCCTGTATACAGAACAAGGGCGTTCGTGGGCGTTCCTCAAAGGAAGGAGGTGGGTGATTAAATCCACAGTGCCAGGGCAGGCCCAGCCCAGCCCAGCCCAGTCTGGCACAGCGCACTGCTGTGGAGGTCTATTTCTTCACATCCTGCAGCAGGCATGATGCAGACCTACTAGAGCAAAGGCTTGACTCCTCTGCCCTTGTCTGTCTCTTAAAGGAAACACTCTTTCTAGCTTCTTATTGCACCTAATAAATGGACTCTAGCTTGCCTCAAACTCAACCCATCATTTCATTAGCCAGAGCTCATACTTGACCTTTATTTCGATCCAAGTTCACTGGCACCAAACCCCTGCTTTGAGCGAGTGGCTCACACCAAAATTAAATATCACCTTTATCCAACCTATTTTACAATAAGTGTAGCACCTTCCCCGCATTCTTGTGCTCAGTTATAACCCCCAATACCACAATTGCACTCTGCAATTCACCAAGCTTAAAGGACAAAGAATGAAGACATTGATAAAGGAAGATAAGGCCTTGTCCCTATTGCACCTACTTGAAAAATAGGGCAGTTGGTAGAAGGTCATGAGGGAAAACATTTGAAATGTTTGGACACACCTGCCAAAAAAAAGTAGCAAAAAAAAAAAAAAAATCACTGTTTGAAAATTTCCCACCTTGGGATACTTCTACAGCATTGGCAGGATTCGAACCCTGGCCTCTGAGGGCTGTCCACACCAAAGGTACAAGACTTACCTTTGAGCTATAGCTCCTTGGTGGTCTAAAGGTTTGCAGTAGTAACTATAAGCAACATACAGGCCTTGGTGTCCTTCCCTGCGGCTTCCATTGCACATAAAAAGGATGACCATGACATAAGGACAATTTGATAGGCTACTTACATGGAAACCAGTGTGGTCCAGTGGGTAAGTTCCTGCCTTCCATCCAGGCAACCAGGGTTCAAATCCCGGGTTCGGCACCAGATGACTGATGGTGGCACAGCAGAGGTAAGCTGGAGGTGGGCCTAAATGGCCAATTGGTAAGTAAAATGTGTCTGTGTGTTGTGGAAGAGTGGAATCATGCCTAGCGAATGAGGGATTGCAGATTGGTTGGTAAGTAAAATAGGTGTGGCCTGAACAGAGACAGGTGAAAGAAAGGGAACAGGTGTTGTGTGTTAGAGGAGGACCCTAGTCAGATTGGGGGTGGTCAGAGAGGAGGGGTTCAGGAGGAGCCTAGTCAGATTGGGTGGAGTCAGAGAGGAGAGGGATAGGAGGGGACTGGGCAGAATGGGAGGGGTCAGAGAGGAGGGGTATAGGAGGAGCCTAGTCAGATTGGGTGGGGTCAGAGAGGAGAGGGATAGGAGGGGCCTGGGCAGAATGGGCGGGGGTCAGACAGCAGAGGAGGGGTTTAGGAGGAGGAGCCTAGTCAGAATGGGTGGGGTTCAGGAGAAGCCTGGTCAGATTGGGTTGGTTCGGAGAGGTATACGAGGGGCCTGGGCAGAATGGGAGGGGTCAGACAGCAGAGGAGGGGTTTAGGAGGAGCCTAGTCAGATTGGGTGGGGTCAGAGAGGAGGAGGAGCCTAGTCCAATTGGGTGGGGTCAGAGAGCAGAGGGATAGGAGGGGCCTGGGCAGAATGGGAGGGGTCAGACAGCAGAGGAGGGGTTTAGGAGGAGGAGCCTAGTCAGAATGGGTGGGGTCAGAGAGGAGGAGGAGCCTAGTCAGATTGGGGGTGGTCAGAGAGGAGGGGTTCAGGAGGAGCCTAGTCAGATTGGGTGGAGTCAGAGAGGAGAGGGATAGGAGGGGCCTGGGCAGAATGGTAGGGGTCAGACAGCAGAAGAGGGGTTAGGAGGAGGAGCCTAGTCAGAATGGGTGGGGTTCAGGAGGACACTGGTCAGATTGGGTGGGGTCGGAGAGGTATACGAGGGGACTGGGCAAAATGGGAGGGGTCAGAGAGCAGAGGAGGGATTTAGGAGGAGCCTAGTCAGAATGGGTGGGGTCAGAGAGGAGGAGGAGCCTAGTCAGATTGGGTGGGGTCAGAGAGGAGGAGGAGCCTAGTCAGATTGGGTGGGGTCAGAGAGCAGAGGGATAGGAGGGGCCTGGGCAGAATGGGAGGGGTCAGACAGCAGAGGAGGGGTTTAGGCGGAGGAGCCTAGTCAGATTGGGTGGGGTCAGAGAGGAGGAGGAGCCTAGTCAGATTGGGTGGGGTCAGACAGCAAAGGAGGGGTTCAGGAGGAGGAGCCTAGTCAGAATGGGTGGGGTCAGAGAGGAGGAGGAGCCTAGTCAGATTGGGTGGGGTCAGAGAGCAGAGGGATAGGAGGGGCCTGGGCAGAATGGGAGGGGTCAGACAGCAGAGGAGGGATTTAGGAGGAGGAGCCTAGTCAGATTGGGTGGGGTCAGAGAGGAGGAGGAGCCTAGTCAGAATGGGTGGGGTTCAGGAGAAGCCTGGTCAGATTGGGTTGGTTCGGAGAGGTATACGAGGGGCCTGGGCAGAATGGGAGGGGTCAGACAGCAGAGGAGGGATTTAGGAGGAGCCTAGTCAGATTGGGTGGGGTCAGAGAGCAGAGGGATAGGAGGGGCCTGGGCAGAATGGGAGGGGACAGCAGAGGAGGGGTTTAGGAGGAGGAGCCTAGTCAGATTGGGTGGGGTCAGAGAGGAGGAGGAGCCTAGTCAGAATGGGTGGGGTTCAGGAGAAGCCTGGTCAGATTGGGTTGGTTCGGAGAGGTATACGAGGGGCCTGGGCAGAATGGGAGGGGTCAGACAGCAGAGGAGGGATTTAGGAGGAGCCTAGTCAGATTGGGTGGGGTCAGAGAGGAGGAGGAGCCTAGTCAGATTGGGTGGGGTCAGACAGCAAAGGAGGGGTTCAGGAGGAGGAGCCTAGTCAGAATGGGTGGGGTCAGAGAGGAGGAGGAGCCTAGTCAGATTGGGTGGGGTCAGAGAGCAGAGGGATAGGAGGGGCCTGGGCAGAATGGGAGGGGTCAGACAGCAGAGGAGGGGTTTAGGAGGAGGAGCCTAGTCAGATTGGGTGGGGTCAGAGAGGAGGAGGAGCCTGGGCAGAATGGGAGGGGTCAGACAGCAGAGGAGGGGTTTAGGAGGAGGAGCCTAGTCAGAATGGGTGGGGTTCAGGAGGAGCCTGGTCAGATTGGGTGGGGTCGGAGAGGTATACGAGGGGCCTGGGCAGAATGGGAGGGGTCAGACAGCAGAGGAGGGGTTTAGGAGGAGCCTGGTCAGATTGGGTGGGGTCAGAGAGGATGGGTATAGGAGGAGCCTGGGCAGAATGGGAGGGGTCAGACAGCAGAGGAGGGATTTAGGAGGAGCCTAGTCAGATTGGGTGGGGTCAGAGAGGAGGAGGAGCCTAGTCAGATTGGGTGGGGTCAGAGAGCAGAGGGATAGGAGGGGCCTGGGCAGAATGGGAGGGGTCAGACAGCAGAGGAGGGGTTTAGGAGGAGCCTGGTCAGATTGGGTGGGGTCAGAGAGGATGGGTATAGGAGGAGCCTGAGCAGAATGGGTGGGGTCAGACAGCAGAGGAGGGTTTTGGAGGAGCCTGGTCAGATTGGGTGGGGTCGGAGAGGAGGGGTATAGGAGGAGCCTGCGCAGAATGGGTGGGGTCGGAGAGGAGGGGTTTAGGAGGAGCCTAGTCAGATTGGGCGGGGCCAGAGAGCAGAGGGATAGGAGGGGCCTGGGCAGAATGGGAGGGGTCAGACAGCAGAGGAGGGGTTTAGGAGGAGCCTAGTCAGATTGGGCGGGGTCAGAGAGCAGAGGGATAGGAGGGGCCTGGGCAGAATGGGAGGGGTCAGACAGCAGAGGAGGGGTTTAGGAGGAGCCTAGTCAGATTGGGCGAGAGCAGAGGGATAGGTGTAGGGTCTGAGGGACTATGAAGGGGTCATAGATGGAGGAGGATCCTGACTTATGGTGGGGAACTGCAAAAACTTTTTTTATGCACCCCCCCTATACTCTCTGATTTCTGTTGGGAGGGGGCAGTCAACATTTGGGGGAGCAGTATTAAAAGGTGCTTGGGCGCAACGTGAAGGGCGATGAGGGGCACAGAATGGCATGGCTTCCAGGTACTTTTTGGGGGGGGCTACCATTAGTTTTTATTGCTCTGATCCTCCCTCATGGGGTGGACCCCAAATGGTTAGGGGCAACGGGGGAGGGGGGGCGGCAAAAAGCTGTTTGACAGTTTCTGTTACCAACAGGGGTGACCATACGATTCTGCTGCAGTTATGTGGTATTGAAAGGTACAACAAGGAGCATGTGGCTGTATTTTTGCAGGTGGGGTGCCCCAAAATTTTACTGCCAGCAGCAGCAGCCCCCCTCCTCCCCACCCTGCAGATTGGTATAGGTACCTTTACGACATTTCTGTTGATAACAGAGGCTATAGCGAATCGCGCTACGAAATCCTAGAGCACTAACATTTGCTAAATAAAGGTGGCATCGGAGCATACGAATGAGGCAGGGAGAGGCTACTGTTGGCAATTGGTTTGGTGGGTCATAGTGAATAACCTCGGCATGCAAATAGGCAGAAGTGTGAGGATTGGCAGTGTCTGTAGAGAATTTTGGCATGCTCTTCAGTTTATTTTTTCCTCCTTACGTTGGCTATGAACTACAGAGGAAAGGCCTGGACTTACTGTTGGGCAAAACATGTATTTATGATATTAAGAAGTGTAGTCTGGCTGTACTGAGAGGGGCTGTACAGTACGGTAAATGCCTGTAAATCCCTGAAATGTGCATCCAACTGTCACTTGAGATTGAACAGTGAACGAAGCAGCTGGGTTACTGGCTGAATGTAAATGGAAGGCACATAGGAAGTGTGTTTGTGGTCACTCAAATTATTGAAACCTGCTTGATGCACTACCAAAGCTGGGGTACCAGGAGGGAACATTTGAGGGGTATTGAGATGGTGGTGTCCAGAGGTCAAAATATGTTTCAGAGACACAGAAGTACTGCGGTCCTGGTCCCACATTGGGGGTAGTCAAAAGTCCCTGCTAAAGATTTCTGTCCAACTGTTACCACATTTTGTGCAGCCTGGCTCCCTCTGAAACGATTCCCCAGTGTTTTTCGATCCTACAGATGACTGTAGCAAACTTCCCCAATTTTTTCTTGGCCTCATACCCCCAGAGGAGTGCCTGACATTTGCCAGCCTAACGATACTCACGTTCTGGGAAAAACCTCACTAACCATGCATATTTATGCACCACACATGGCAAATCCTTACAATTGCAGAACATCATATCGCACTCGTCATCTTTGAGGTGCTGTACGTATTTGGATTTGAGGGAAATATTCATCCTTGCTTGCTCTCCCATCTGAAGTCTATGGTGCTGCTGTTCCTTTCTCACATGTCCCTTCAAAGAGACAAGTGACACACAGACTCAATCACTCAGCAAACATATTTGCTTTGACGCTTTCATCTTGCTGTTTACCTTCCAAATATTCCCCCTTCACCAAAAATACAGGCCAGCCATTTCTCATCCCCTCAGTCATCGCAGTCCTTCACTCCTTAGGCCCTGCAAGACCACCATGAACAAGATTCATGTCAGCAAGCAGAAAAAAAGCCTCAGTGGGCTCTTTTGTTCATACTGCTGCCCTCTAGTAACACTTCATGGCAACTGCAGCATAAGAATGGGTCTGAGAAGAGGGCTGTCCTATGCAAATAATGTCCTCCCATGCATACTTTCTTCTTAGACGGTCGGCGGCTTGTGCTGATTTGCATATCGCCATTGTCTAACCCAGGGTGGTGTGGAGTGCAAAAAAACGATGGATTAGGACCCAGATCTTTTGACTGGGTTGAATGTGTGACATTGATCCTCATTCGGTCCATCACCTGTTGTTTTTGCAAACTCGCTATAAGTGTACTGGGGATGCCCAGACGTGGGTCCCAGGCACTCCACACCACTGGAGTCAAGCTAGCCGGGCTGATGAGAGGTGTTACCTCGAAACCGGTCCGGTCCTCGGATGCTTGATTCCGTTCTGGGAAGGACATGGCTTTTGTAGTTCGGACTGGACTGTTCCCATGGGGCACAGGGTCAGAGCTGATTTGCATATCGCCATTGTCTAACCCAGGGTGGTGTGGAGTGCAAAAAAACGATGGATTAGGACCCAGATCTTTTGACTGGGTTGAATGTGTGACATTGATCCTCATTCGGTCCATCACCTGTTGTTTTTGCAAACTCGCTATAAGTGTACTGGGGATGCCCAGACGTGGGTCCCAGGCACTCCACACCACTGGAGTCAAGCTAGCCGGGCTGATGAGAGGTGTTACCTCGAAACCGGTCCGGTCCTCGGATGCTTGATTCCGTTCTGGGAAGGACATGGCTTTTGTAGTTCGGACTGGACTGTTCCCATGGGGCACAGGGTCAGAGCTGATTTGCATATCGCCATTGTCTAACCCAGGGTGGTGTGGAGTGCAAAAAAACGATGGATTAGGACCCAGATCTTTTGACTGGGTTGAATGTGTGACATTGATCCTCATTCGGTCCATCACCTGTTGTTTTTGCAAACTCGCTATAAGTGTACTGGGGATGCCCAGACGTGGGTCCCAGGCACTCCACACCACTGGAGTCAAGCTAACCGGGCTGATGAGAGGTGTTACCTCGAAACCGGTCCGGTCCTCGGATGCTTGATTCCGTTCTGGGAAGGACATGGCTTTTGTAGTTCGGACTGGACTGTTCCCATGGGGCACAGGGTCAGAGCTGATTTGCATATCGCCATTGTCTAACCCAGGGTGGTGTGGAGTGCAAAAAAACGATGGATTAGGACCCAGATCTTTTGACTGGGTTGAATGTGTGACATTGATCCTCATTCGGTCCATCACCTGTTGTTTTTGTGATACCCCCTCCAACATATGGTCTTCAACCAAATTTTAAAAAAGCCCACCTGCCTTAGACGAAGGATTTTGCCACTCAAAGGAAGCACATGGGGACATCACCCTCATTTAGCAGGGTCCTAAATTGCCTGCTGTCAGCCTGTATACAGAACAAGGGCGTTCGTGGGCGTTCCTCAAAGGAAGGAGGTGGGTGATTAAATCCACAGTGCCAGGGCAGGCCCAGCCCAGCCCAGCCCAGCCCAGCCCAGTCTGGCACAGCGCACTGCTGTGGAGGTCTATTTCTTCACATCCTGCAGCAGGCATGATGCAGACCTACTAGAGCAAAGGCTTGACTCCTCTGCCCTTGTCTGTCTCTTAAAGGAAACACTCTTTCTAGCTTCTTATTGCACCTAATAAATGGACTCTAGCTTGCCTCAAACTCAACCCATCATTTCATTAGCCAGAGCTCATACTTGACCTTTATTTCGATCCAAGTTCACTGGCACCAAACCCCTGCTTTGAGCGAGTGGCTCACACCAAAATTAAATATCACCTTTATCCAACCTATTTTACAATAAGTGTAGCACCTTCCCCGCATTCTTGTGCTCAGTTATAACCCCCAATACCACAATTGCACTCTGCAATTCACCAAGCTTAAAGGACAAAGAATGAAGACATTGATAAAGGAAGATAAGGCCTTGTCCCTATTGCACCTACTTGAAAAATAGGGCAGTTGGTAGAAGGTCATGAGGGAAAACATTTGAAATGTTTGGACACACCTGCCAAAAAAAAGTAGCAAAAAAAAAAAAAAAATCACTGTTTGAAAATTTCCCACCTTGGGATACTTCTACAGCATTGGCAGGATTCGAACCCTGGCCTCTGAGGGCTGTCCACACCAAAGGTACAAGACTTACCTTTGAGCTATAGCTCCTTGGTGGTCTAAAGGTTTGCAGTAGTAACTATAAGCAACATACAGGCCTTGGTGTCCTTCCCTGCGGCTTCCATTGCACATAAAAAGGATGACCATGACATAAGGACAATTTGATAGGCTACTTACATGAAAACCAGTGTGGTCCAGTGGGTAAGTTCCTGCCTTCCATCCAGGCAACCAGGGTTCAAATCCCGGGTTCGGCACCAGATGACTGATGGTGGCACAGCAGAGGTAAGCTGGAGGTGGGCCTAAATGGCCAATTGGTAAGTAAAATGTGTCTGTGTGTTGTGGAAGAGTGGAATCATGCCTAGCGAATGAGGGATTGCAGATTGGTTGGTAAGTAAAATAGGTGTGGCCTGAACAGAGACAGGTGAAAGAAAGGGAACAGGTGTTGTGTGTTAGAGGAGGACCCTAGTCAGATTGGGGGTGGTCAGAGAGGAGGGGTTCAGGAGGAGCCTAGTCAGATTGGGTGGAGTCAGAGAGGAGAGGGATAGGAGGGGACTGGGCAGAATGGGAGGGGTCAGAGAGGAGGGGTATAGGAGGAGCCTAGTCAGATTGGGTGGGGTCAGAGAGGAGAGGGATAGGAGGGGCCTGGGCAGAATGGGAGGGGGTCAGACAGCAGAGGAGGGGTTTAGGAGGAGGAGCCTAGTCAGAATGGGTGGGGTTCAGGAGAAGCCTGGTCGGGTTGGTTCGGAGAGGTATACGAGGGGCCTGGGCAGAATGGGAGGGGTCAGACAGCAGAGGAGGGGTTTAGGAGGAGCCTAGTCAGATTGGGTGGGGTCAGAGAGGAGGAGGAGCCTAGTCCGATTGGGTGGGGTCAGAGAGCAGAGGGATAGGAGGGGCCTGGGCAGAATGGGAGGGGTCAGACAGCAGAGGAGGGGTTTAGGAGGAGGAGCCTAGTCAGAATGGGTGGGGTCAGAGAGGAGGAGGAGCCTAGTCAGATTGGGGGTGGTCAGAGAGGAGGGGTTCAGGAGGAGCCTAGTCAGATTGGGTGGAGTCGGAGAGGGATAGGAGGGGCCTGGGCAGAATGGTAGGGGTCAGACAGCAGAAGAGGGGTTTAGGAGGAGGAGCCTAGTCAGAATGGGTGGGGTTCAGGAGGACCCTGGTCAGATTGGGTGGGGTCGGAGAGGTATACGAGGGGACTGGGCAGAATGGGAGGGGTCAGAGAGCAGAGGGATAGGAGGGGCCTGGGCAGAATGGGAGGGGTCAGACAGCAGAGGAGGGATTTAGGAGGAGCCTAGTCAGATTGGGTGGGGTCAGACAGCAAAGGAGGGGTTCAGGAGGAGGAGCCTAGTCAGAATGGGTGGGGTCAGAGAGGAGGAGGAGCCTAGTCAGATTGGGTGGGGTCAGAGAGCAGAGGGATAGGAGGGGCCTGGGCAGAATGGGAGGGGTCAGACAGCAGAGGAGGGGTTTAGGAGGAGCCTAGTCAGATTGGGTGGGGTCAGAGAGGAGAGGGATAGGAGGGGCCTGGGCAGAATGGGAGGGGGTCAGACAGCATAGGAGGGGTTTAGGAGGAGGAGCCTAGTCAGAATGGGTGGGGTCAGAGAGGAGGAGGAGCCTAGTCAGATTGGGTGGGGTCAGAGAGGAGAGGGATAGGAGGGGCCTGGGCAGAATGGGAGGGGTCAGACAGCAGAGGAGGGGTTTAGGAGGAGGAGCCTAGTCAGAATGGGTGGGGTTCAGGAGGAGCCTGGTCAGATTGGGTGGGTTCGGAGAGGTATACGAGGGGCCTGGGCAGAATGGGAGGGGTCAGACAGCAGAGGAGGGGTTTAGGAGGAGCCTGGTCAGATTGGGTGGGGTCAGAGAGGATGGGTTTAGGAGGAGCCTAGTCAGATTGGGCGGGGCCAGAGAGCAGAGGGATAGGAGGGGCCTGGGCAGAATGGGAGGGGTCAGACAGCAGAGGAGGGATTTAGGAGGAGCCTAGTCAGATTGGGTGGGGTCAGAGAGGAGGAGGAGCCTAGTCCGATTGGGTGGGAGCAGAGGGATAGGAGGGGCCTGGGCAGAATGGGAGGGGTCAGACAGCAGAGGAGGGGTTTAGGAGGAGGAGCCTAGTCAGAATGGGTGGGGTTCAGGAGAAGCCTGGTCAGATTGGGTTGGTTCGGAGAGGTATACGAGGGGCCTGGGCAGAATGGGAGGGGTCAGACAGCAGAGGAGGGATTTAGGAGGAGCCTAGTCAGAATGGGTGGGGTTCAGGAGAAGCCTGGTCAGGTTGGTTCGGAAAGGTATACGAGGGGCCTGGGCAGAATGGGAGGGGTCAGACAGCAGAGGAGGGGTTTAGGAGGAGGAGCCTAGTCAGAATGGGTGGGGTCAGAGAGGAGGAGGAGCCTAGTCAGATTGGGGGTGGTCAGAGAGGAGGGGTTCAGGAGGAGCCTAGTCAGATTGGGTGGAGTCAGAGAGGAGAGGGATAGGAGGGGCCTGGGCAGAATGGTAGGGGTCAGACAGCAGAAGAGGGGTTTAGGAGGAGGAGCCTAGTCAGAATGGGTGGGGTTCAGGAGGACCCTGGTCAGATTGGGTGGGGTCGGAGAGGTATACGAGGGGACTGGGCAGAATGGGAGGGGTCAGAGAGCAGAGGGATAGGAGGGGCCTGGGCAGAATGGGAGGGGTCAGACAGCAGAGGAGGGATTTAGGAGGAGCCTAGTCAGATTGGGTGGGGTCAGACAGCAAAGGAGGGGTTCAGGAGGAGGAGCCTAGTCAGAATGGGTGGGGTCAGAGAGGAGGAGGAGCCTAGTCAGATTGGGTGGGGTCAGAGAGCAGAGGGATAGGAGGGGCCTGGGCAGAATGGGAGGGGTCAGACAGCAGAGGAGGGGTTTAGGAGGAGGAGCCTAGTCAGATTGGGTGGGGTCAGAGAGGAGGAGGAGCCTAGTCAGATTGGGTGGGGTCAGAGAGCAGAGGGATAGGAGGGGCCTGGGCAGAATGGGAGGGGTCAGACAGCAGAGGAGGGGTTTAGGAGGAGGAGCCTAGTCAGAATGGGTGGGGTTCAGGAGGAGCCTGGTCAGATTGGGTGGGGTCGGAGAGGTATACGAGGGGCCTGGGCAGAATGGGAGGGGTCAGACAGCAGAGGAGGGGTTTAGGAGGAGCCTGGTCAGATTGGGTGGGGTCAGAGAGGATGGGTATAGGAGGAGCCTGAGCAGAATGGGTGGGGTCGGAGAGGAGGGGTTTAGGAGGAGCCTAGTCAGATTGGGCGGGGCCAGAGAGCAGAGGGATAGGAGGGGCCTGGGCAGAATGGGAGGGGTCAGACAGCAGAGGAGGGGTTTAGGAGGAGCCTAGTCAGATTGGGCGGGGTCAGAGAGCAGAGGGATAGGAGGGGCCTGGGCAGAATGGGAGGGGTCAGACAGCAGAGGAGGGGTTTAGGAGGAGCCTAGTCAGATTGGGCGAGAGCAGAGGGATAGGTGTAGGGTCTGAGGGACTATGAAGGGGTCATAGATGGAGGAGGATCCTGACTTATGGTGGGGAACTGCAAAAACTTTTTTTATGCACCCCCCCTATACTCTCTGATTTCTGTTGGGAGGGGGCAGTCAACATTTGGGGGAGCAGTATTAAAAGGTGCTTGGGCGCAACGTGAAGGGCGATGAGGGGCACAGAATGGCATGGCTTCCAGGTACTTTTTGGGGGGGGCTACCATTAGTTTTTATTGCTCTGATCCTCCCTCATGGGGTGGACCCCAAATGGTTAGGGGCAACGGGGGAGGGGGGGGTGGCAAAAAGCTGTTTGACAGTTTCTGTTACCAACAGGGGTGACCATACGATTCTGCTGCAGTTATGTGGTATTGAAAGGTACAACAAGGAGCATGTGGCTGTATTTTTGCAGGTGGGGTGCCCCAAAATTTTACTGCCAGCAGCAGCAGCCCCCCTCCTCCCCACCCTGCCGATTGGTATAGGTACCTTTACGACATTTCTGTTGATAACAGAGGCTATAGCGAATCGCGCTACGAAATCCTAGAGCACTAACATTTGCTAAATAAAGGTGGCATCGGAGCATACGAATGAGGCAGGGAGAGGCTACTGTTGGCAATTGGTTTGGTGGGTCATAGTGAATAACCTCGGCATGCAAATAGGCAGAAGTGTGAGGATTGGCAGTGTCTGTAGAGAATTTTGGCATGCTCTTCAGTTTATTTTTTCCTCCTTACGTTGGCTATGAACTACAGAGGAAAGGCCTGGACTTACTGTTGGGCAAAACATGTATTTATGATATTAAGAAGTGTAGTCTGGCTGTACTGAGAGGGGCTGTACAGTACGGTAAATGCCTGTAAATCCCTGAAATGTGCATCCAACTGTCACTTGAGATTGAACAGTGAACGAAGCAGCTGGGTTACTGGCTGAATGTAAATGGAAGGCACATAGGAAGTGTGTTTGTGGTCACTCAAATTATTGAAACCTGCTTGATGCACTACCAAAGCTGGGGTACCAGGAGGGAACATTTGAGGGGTATTGAGATGGTGGTGTCCAGAGGTCAAAATATGTTTCAGAGACACAGAAGTACTGCGGTCCTGGTCCCACATTGGGGGTAGTCAAAAGTCCCTGCTAAAGATTTCTGTCCAACTGTTACCACATTTTGTGCAGCCTGGCTCCCTCTGAAACGATTCCCCAGTGTTTTTCGATCCTACAGATGACTGTAGCAAACTTCCCAAATTTTTTCTTGGCCTCATACCCCCAGAGGAGTGCCTGACATTTGCCAGCCTAACGATACTCACGTTCTGGGAAAAACCTCACTAACCATGCATATTTATGCACCACACATGGCAAATCCTTACAATTGCAGAACATCATATCGCACTCGTCATCTTTGAGGTGCTGTACGTATTTGGATTTGAGGGAAATATTCATCCTTGCTTGCTCTCCCATCTGAAGTCTATGGTGCTGCTGTTCCTTTCTCACATGTCCCTTCAAAGAGACAAGTGACACACAGACTCAATCACTCAGCAAACATATTTGCTTTGACGCTTTCATCTTGCTGTTTACCTTCCAAATATTCCCCCTTCACCAAAAATACAGGCCAGCCATTTCTCATCCCCTCAGTCATCGCAGTCCTTCACTCCTTAGGCCCTGCAAGACCACCATGAACAAGATTCATGTCAGCAAGCAGAAAAAAAGCCTCAGTGTGCTCTTTTGTTCATACTGCTGCCCTCTAGTAACACTTCATGGCAACTGCAGCATAAGAATGGGTCTGAGAAGAGGGCTGTCCTATGCAAATAATGTCCTCCCATGCATACTTTCTTCTTAGACGGTCGGCGGCTTGTGCCGTGATACCCCCTCCAACATATGGTCTTCAACCAAATTTTAAAAAAGCCCACCTGCCTTAGACGAAGGATTTTGCCACTCAAAGGAAGCACATGGGGACATCACCCTCATTTAGCAGGGTCCAAAATTGCCTGCTGTCAGCCTGTATACAGAACAAGGGCGTTCGTGGGCGTTCCTCAAAGGAAGGAGGTGGGTGATTAAATCCACAGTGCCAGGGCAGGCCCAGCCCAGCCCAGCCCAGCCCAGCCCAGCCCAGTCTGGCACAGCGCACTGCTGTGGAGGTCTATTTCTTCACATCCTGCAGCAGGCATGATGCAGACCTACTAGAGCAAAGGCTTGACTCCTCTGCCCTTGTCTGTCTCTTAAAGGAAACAATCTTTCTAGCTTCTTATTGCACCTAATAAATGGACTCTAGCTTGCCTCAAACTCAACCCATCATTTCATTAGCCAGAGCTCATACTTGACCTTTATTTCTATCCAAGTTCACTGGCACCAAACCCCTGCTTTGAGCGAGTGGCTCACACCAAAATTAAATATCACCTTTATCCAACCTATTTTACAATAAGTGTAGCACCTTCCCCGCATTCTTGTGCTCAGTTATAACCCCCAATACCACAATTGCACTCTGCAATTCACCAAGCTTAAAGGACAAAGAATGAAGACATTGATAAAGGAAGATAAGGCCTTGTCCCTATTGCACCTACTTGAAAAATAGGGCAGTTGGTAGAAGGTCATGAGGGAAAACATTTGAAATGTTTGGACACACCTGCCAAAAAAAAGTAGCAAAAAAAAAAAAAAAATCACTGTTTGAAAATTTCCCACCTTGGGATACTTCTACAGCATTGGCAGGATTCGAACCCTGGCCTCTGAGGGCTGTCCACACCAAAGGTACAAGACTTACCTTTGAGCTATAGCTCCTTGGTGGTCTAAAGGTTTGCAGTAGTAACTATAAGCAACATACAGGCCTTGGTGTCCTTCCCTGCGGCTTCCATTGCACATAAAAAGGATGACCATGACATAAGGACAATTTGATAGGCTACTTACATGGAAACCAGTGTGGTCCAGTGGGTAAGTTCCTGCCTTCCATCCAGGCAACCAGGGTTCAAATCCCGGGTTCGGCACCAGATGACTGATGGTGGCACAGCAGAGGTAAGCTGGAGGTGGGCCTAAATGGCCAATTGGTAAGTAAAATGTGTCTGTGTGTTGTGGAAGAGTGGAATCATGCCTAGCGAATGAGGGATTGCAGATTGGTTGGTAAGTAAAATAGGTGTGGCCTGAACAGAGACAGGTGAAAGAAAGGGAACAGGTGTTGTGTGTTAGAGGAGGACCCTAGTCAGATTGGGGGTGGTCAGAGAGGAGGGGTTCAGGAGGAGCCTAGTCAGATTGGGTGGAGTCAGAGAGGAGAGGGATAGGAGGGGACTGGGCAGAATGGGAGGGGCCAGAGAGGAGGGGTATAGGAGGAGCCTAGTCAGATTGGGTGGGGTCAGAGAGCAGAGGGATAGGAGGGGCCTGGGCAGAATGGGAGGGGTCAGACAGCAGAGGAGGGGTTTAGGAGGAGGAGCCTAGTCAGAATGGGTGGGGTTCAGGAGGAGCCTGGTCAGATTGGGTGGGGTCAGAGAGGTATACGAGGGGACTGGGCAGAATGGGAGGGGTCAGAGAGCAGAGGGATAGGAGGGGCCTGGGCAGAATGGGAGGGGTCAGACAGCAGAGGAGGGATTTAGGAGGAGCCTAGTCAGATTGGGTGGGGTCAGAGAGGAGGAGGAGCCTAGTCCGATTGGGTGGGAGCAGAGGGATAGGAGGGGCCTGGGCAGAATGGGAGGGGTCAGACAGCAGAGGAGGGGTTTAGGAGGAGGAGCCTAGTCAGAATGGGTGGGGTTCAGGAGAAGCCTGGTCAGATTGGGTTGCTTCGGAGGGTATACGAGGGGCCTGGGCAGAATGGGAGGGGTCAGACAGCAGAGGAGGGATTTAGGAGGAGCCTAGTCAGATTGGGTGGGGTCAGAGAGGAGGAGGAGCCTAGTCCGATTGGGTGGGGTCAGAGAGCAGAGGGATAGGAGGGGCCTGGGCAGAATGGGAGGGGTCAGACAGCAGAGGAGGGGTTTAGGAGGAGGAGCCTAGTCCGATTGGGTGGGGTCAGAGGGATAGGAGGGGCCTGGGCAGAATGGGAGGGGTCAGACAGCAGAGGAGGGGTTTAGGAGGAGGAGCCTAGTCAGAATGGGTGGGGTCAGAGAGGAGGAGGAGCCTAGTCAGATTGGGGGTGGTCAGAGAGGAGGGGTTCAGGAGGAGCCTAGTCAGATTGGGTGGAGTCAGAGAGGAGAGGAGAGGGATAGGAGGGGCCTGGGCAGAATGGTAGGGGTCAGACAGCAGAAGAGGGGTTTAGGAGGAGGAGCCTAGTCAGAATGGGTGGGGTTCAGGAGGACCCTGGTCAGATTGGGTGGGGTCGGAGAGGTATACGAGGGGACTGGGCAGAATGGGAGGGGTCAGAGAGCAGAGGGATAGGAGGGGCCTGGGCAGAATGGGAGGGGTCAGACAGCAGAGGAGGGATTTAGGAGGAGCCTAGTCAGATTGGGTGGGGTCAGAGAGGAGGAGGAGCCTAGTCCGATTGGGTGGGGTCAGAGAGCAGAGGGATAGGAGGGGCCTGGGCAGAATGGGAGGGGTCAGACAGCAGAGGAGGGGTTTAGGAGGAGGAGCCTAGTCAGAATGGGTGGGGTTCAGGAGAAGCCTGGTCAGATTGGGTTGGTTCGGAGAGGTATACGAGGGGCCTGGGCAGAATGGGAGGGGTCAGACAGCAGAGGAGGGGTTTAGGAGGAGGAGCCTAGTCAGATTGGGTGGGGTCAGAGAGGAGGAGGAGCCTATTCAGATTGGGTGGGGTCAGAGAGCAGAGGGATAGGAGGGGCCTGGGCAGAATGGGAGGGGTCAGACAGCAGAGGAGGGGTTTAGGAGGAGGAGCCTAGTCAGAATGGGTGGGGTTCAGGAGGAGCCTGGTCAGATTGGGTGGGGTCGGAGAGGTATACGAGGGGCCTGGGCAGAATGGGAGGGGTCAGACAGCAGAGGAGGGATTTAGGAGGAGCCTAGTCAGATTGGGTGGGGTCAGAGAGGAGGAGGAGCCTAGTCAGATTGGGTGGGGTCAGAGAGCAGAGGGATAGGAGGGGCCTGGGCAGAATGGGAGGGGTCAGACAGCAGAGGAGGGGTTTAGGAGGAGGAGCCTAGTCAGAATGGGTGGGGTCAGAGAGGAGGAGGAGCCTAGTCAGATTGGGTGGGGTCAGAGAGCAGAGGGATAGGAGGGGCCTGGGCAGAATGGGAGGGGTCAGACAGCAGAGGAGGGGTTTAGGAGGAGGAGCCTAGTCAGATTGGGTGGGGTCAGAGAGCAGAGGGATAGGAGGGGCCTGGGCAGAATGGGAGGGGTCAGACAGCAGAGGAGGGGTTTAGGAGGAGGAGCCTAGTCAGAATGGGTGGGGTTCAGGAGGAGCCTGGTCAGATTGGGTGGGGTCGGAGAGGTATACGAGGGGCCTGGGCAGAATGGGAGGGGTCAGACAGCAGAGGAGGGATTTAGGAGGAGCCTAGTCAGATTGGGTGGGGTCAGAGAGGAGGAGGAGCCTAGTCAGATTGGGTGGGGTCAGAGAGCAGAGGGATAGGAGGGGCCTGGGCAGAATGGGAGGGGTCAGACAGCAGAGGAGGGGTTTAGGAGGAGCCTGGTCAGATTGGGTGGGGTCAGAGAGGATGGGTATAGGAGGAGCCTGAGCAGAATGGGTGGGGTCAGACAGCAGAGGAGGGTTTTGGAGGAGCCTGGTCAGATTGGGTGGGGTCGGAGAGGAGGGGTATAGGAGGAGCGTGCGCAGAATGGGTGGGGTCGGAGAGGAGGGGTTTAGGAGGAGCCTAGTCAGATTGGGCGGGGCCAGAGAGCAGAGGGATAGGAGGGGCCTGGGCAGAATGGGAGGGGTCAGACAGCAGAAGAGGGGTTTAGGAGGAGGAGCCTAGTCAGAATGGGTGGGGTTCAGGAGGAGCCTGGTCAGATTGGGTGGGGTCGGAGAGGTATACGAGGGGACTGGGCAGAATGGGAGGGGTCAGAGAGGAGGGGTATAGGAGGAGCCTAGTCAGATTGGGTGGGGTCGGAGAGGTATACGAGGGGACTGGGCAGAATGGGAGGGGTCAGAGAGGAGGGGTATAGGAGGAGCCTAGTCAGATTGGGTGGGGTCAGAGAGCAGAGGGATAGGAGGGGCCTGGGCAGAATGGTAGGGGTCAGACAGCAGAAGAGGGGTTTAGGAGGAGGAGCCTAGTCAGAATGGGTGGGGTTCAGGAGGAGCCTGGTCAGATTGGGTGGGGTCGGAGAGGTATACGAGGGGACTGGGCAGAATGGGAGGGGTCAGAGAGCAGAGGGATAGGAGGGGCCTGGGCAGAATGGGAGGGGTCAGACAGCAGAGGAGGGATTTAGGAGGAGCCTAGTCAGATTGGGTGGGGTCAGAGAGGAGGAGGAGCCTAGTCCGATTGGGTGGGGTCAGAGAGCAGAGGGATAGGAGGGGCCTGGGCAGAATGGGAGGGGTCAGACAGCAGAGGAGGGGTTTAGGAGGAGGAGCCTAGTCAGAATGGGTGGGGTTCAGGAGAAGCCTGGTCAGATTGGGTTGGTTCGGAGAGGTATACGAGGGGCCTGGGCAGAATGGGAGGGGTCAGACAGCAGAGGAGGGATTTAGGAGGAGCCTAGTCAGATTGGGTGGGGTCAGAGAGGAGGAGGAGCCTAGTCAGATTGGGTGGGGTCAGAGAGCAGAGGGATAGGAGGGGCCTGGGCAGAATGGGAGGGGTCAGACAGCAGAGGAGGGGTTTAGGAGGAGGAGCCTAGTCAGATTGGGTGGGGTCAGAGAGCAGAGGGATAGGAGGGGCCTGGGCAGAATGGGAGGGGTCAGACAGCAGAGGAGGGGTTTAGGAGGAGGAGCCTAGTCAGAATGGGTGGGGTTCAGGAGGAGCCTGGTCAGATTGGGTGGGGTCAGAGAGGTATACGAGGGGACTGGGCAGAATGGGAGGGGTCAGAGAGCAGAGGGATAGGAGGGGCCTGGGCAGAATGGGAGGGGTCAGACAGCAGAGGAGGGATTTAGGAGGAGCCTAGTCAGATTGGGTGGGGTCAGAGAGGAGGAGGAGCCTAGTCCGATTGGGTGGGAGCAGAGGGATAGGAGGGGCCTGGGCAGAATGGGAGGGGTCAGACAGCAGAGGAGGGGTTTAGGAGGAGGAGCCTAGTCAGAATGGGTGGGGTTCAGGAGAAGCCTGGTCAGATTGGGTTGGTTCGGAGAGGTATACGAGGGGCCTGGGCAGAATGGGAGGGGTCAGACAGCAGAGGAGGGATTTAGGAGGAGCCTAGTCAGATTGGGTGGGGTCAGAGAGGAGGAGGAGCCTAGTCCGATTGGGTGGGGTCAGAGAGCAGAGGGATAGGAGGGGCCTGGGCAGAATGGGAGGGGTCAGACAGCAGAGGAGGGGTTTAGGAGGAGGAGCCTAGTCCGATTGGGTGGGGTCAGAGGGATAGGAGGGGCCTGGGCAGAATGGGAGGGGTCAGACAGCAGAGGAGGGGTTTAGGAGGAGGAGCCTAGTCAGAATGGGTGGGGTCAGAGAGGAGGAGGAGCCTAGTCAGATTGGGGGTGGTCAGAGAGGAGGGGTTCAGGAGGAGCCTAGTCAGATTGGGTGGAGTCAGAGAGGAGAGGGATAGGAGGGGCCTGGGCAGAATGGTAGGGGTCAGACAGCAGAAGAGGGGTTTAGGAGGAGGAGCCTAGTCAGAATGGGTGGGGTTCAGGAGGACCCTGGTCAGATTGGGTGGGGTCGGAGAGGTATACGAGGGGACTGGGCAGAATGGGAGGGGTCAGAGAGCAGAGGGATAGGAGGGGCCTGGGCAGAATGGGAGGGGTCAGACAGCAGAGGAGGGATTTAGGAGGAGCCTAGTCAGATTGGGTGGGGTCAGAGAGGAGGAGGAGCCTAGTCCGATTGGGTGGGGTCAGAGAGCAGAGGGATAGGAGGGGCCTGGGCAGAATGGGAGGGGTCAGACAGCAGAGGAGGGGTTTAGGAGGAGGAGCCTAGTCAGAATGGGTGGGGTTCAGGAGAAGCCTGGTCAGATTGGGTTGGTTCGGAGAGGTATACGAGGGGCCTGGGCAGAATGGGAGGGGTCAGACAGCAGAGGAGGGGTTTAGGAGGAGGAGCCTAGTCAGATTGGGTGGGGTCAGAGAGGAGGAGGAGCCTAGTCAGATTGGGTGGGGTCAGAGAGCAGAGGGATAGGAGGGGCCTGGGCAGAATGGGAGGGGTCAGACAGCAGAGGAGGGGTTTAGGAGGAGGAGCCTAGTCAGAATGGGTGGGGTTCAGGAGGAGCCTGGTCAGATTGGGTGGGGTCGGAGAGGTATACGAGGGGCCTGGGCAGAATGGGAGGGGTCAGACAGCAGAGGAGGGATTTAGGAGGAGCCTAGTCAGATTGGGTGGGGTCAGAGAGGAGGAGGAGCCTAGTCAGATTGGGTGGGGTCAGAGAGCAGAGGGATAGGAGGGGCCTGGGCAGAATGGGAGGGGTCAGACAGCAGAGGAGGGGTTTAGGAGGAGGAGCCTAGTCAGAATGGGTGGGGTCAGAGAGGAGGAGGAGCCTAGTCAGATTGGGTGGGGTCAGAGAGCAGAGGGATAGGAGGGGCCTGGGCAGAATGGGAGGGGTCAGACAGCAGAGGAGGGGTTTAGGAGGAGGAGCCTAGTCAGAATGGGTGGGGTCAGAGAGGAGGAGGAGCCTAGTCAGATTGGGTGGGGTCAGAGAGCAGAGGGATAGGAGGGGCCTGGGCAGAATGGGAGGGGTCAGACAGCAGAGGAGGGGTTTAGGAGGAGGAGCCTAGTCAGAATGGGTGGGGTTCAGGAGGAGCCTGGTCAGATTGGGTGGGGTCGGAGAGGTATACGAGGGGCCTGGGCAGAATGGGAGGGGTCAGACAGCAGAGGAGGGATTTAGGAGGAGCCTAGTCAGATTGGGTGGGGTCAGAGAGGAGGAGGAGCCTAGTCAGATTGGGTGGGGTCAGAGAGCAGAGGGATAGGAGGGGCCTGGGCAGAATGGGAGGGGTCAGACAGCAGAGGAGGGGTTTAGGAGGAGCCTGGTCAGATTGGGTGGGGTCAGAGAGGATGGGTATAGGAGGAGCCTGAGCAGAATGGGTGGGGTCAGACAGCAGAGGAGGGTTTTGGAGGAGCCTGGTCAGATTGGGTGGGGTCGGAGAGGAGGGGTATAGGAGGAGCGTGCGCAGAATGGGTGGGGTCGGAGAGGAGGGGTTTAGGAGGAGCCTAGTCAGATTGGGCGGGGCCAGAGAGCAGAGGGATAGGAGGGGCCTGGGCAGAATGGGAGGGGTCAGACAGCAGAAGAGGGGTTTAGGAGGAGGAGCCTAGTCAGAATGGGTGGGGTTCAGGAGGAGCCTGGTCAGATTGGGTGGGGTCGGAGAGGTATACGAGGGGACTGGGCAGAATGGGAGGGGTCAGAGAGGAGGGGTATAGGAGGAGCCTAGTCAGATTGGGTGGGGTCGGAGAGGTATACGAGGGGACTGGGCAGAATGGGAGGGGTCAGAGAGGAGGGGTATAGGAGGAGCCTAGTCAGATTGGGTGGGGTCAGAGAGCAGAGGGATAGGAGGGGCCTGGGCAGAATGGTAGGGGTCAGACAGCAGAAGAGGGGTTTAGGAGGAGGAGCCTAGTCAGAATGGGTGGGGTTCAGGAGGAGCCTGGTCAGATTGGGTGGGGTCGGAGAGGTATACGAGGGGACTGGGCAGAATGGGAGGGGTCAGAGAGCAGAGGGATAGGAGGGGCCTGGGCAGAATGGGAGGGGTCAGACAGCAGAGGAGGGATTTAGGAGGAGCCTAGTCAGATTGGGTGGGGTCAGAGAGGAGGAGGAGCCTAGTCCGATTGGGTGGGGTCAGAGAGCAGAGGGATAGGAGGGGCCTGGGCAGAATGGGAGGGGTCAGACAGCAGAGGAGGGGTTTAGGAGGAGGAGCCTAGTCAGAATGGGTGGGGTTCAGGAGAAGCCTGGTCAGATTGGGTTGGTTCGGAGAGGTATACGAGGGGCCTGGGCAGAATGGGAGGGGTCAGACAGCAGAGGAGGGATTTAGGAGGAGCCTAGTCAGATTGGGTGGGGTCAGAGAGGAGGAGGAGCCTAGTCAGATTGGGTGGGGTCAGAGAGCAGAGGGATAGGAGGGGCCTGGGCAGAATGGGAGGGGTCAGACAGCAGAGGAGGGGTTTAGGAGGAGGAGCCTAGTCAGATTGGGTGGGGTCAGAGAGCAGAGGGATAGGAGGGGCCTGGGCAGAATGGGAGGGGTCAGACAGCAGAGGAGGGGTTTAGGAGGAGGAGCCTAGTCAGAATGGGTGGGGTTCAGGAGGAGCCTGGTCAGATTGGGTGGGGTCAGAGAGGTATACGAGGGGACTGGGCAGAATGGGAGGGGTCAGAGAGCAGAGGGATAGGAGGGGCCTGGGCAGAATGGGAGGGGTCAGACAGCAGAGGAGGGATTTAGGAGGAGCCTAGTCAGATTGGGTGGGGTCAGAGAGGAGGAGGAGCCTAGTCCGATTGGGTGGGAGCAGAGGGATAGGAGGGGCCTGGGCAGAATGGGAGGGGTCAGACAGCAGAGGAGGGGTTTAGGAGGAGGAGCCTAGTCAGAATGGGTGGGGTTCAGGAGAAGCCTGGTCAGATTGGGTTGGTTCGGAGAGGTATACGAGGGGCCTGGGCAGAATGGGAGGGGTCAGACAGCAGAGGAGGGATTTAGGAGGAGCCTAGTCAGATTGGGTGGGGTCAGAGAGGAGGAGGAGCCTAGTCCGATTGGGTGGGGTCAGAGAGCAGAGGGATAGGAGGGGCCTGGGCAGAATGGGAGGGGTCAGACAGCAGAGGAGGGGTTTAGGAGGAGGAGCCTAGTCCGATTGGGTGGGGTCAGAGGGATAGGAGGGGCCTGGGCAGAATGGGAGGGGTCAGACAGCAGAGGAGGGGTTTAGGAGGAGGAGCCTAGTCAGAATGGGTGGGGTCAGAGAGGAGGAGGAGCCTAGTCAGATTGGGGGTGGTCAGAGAGGAGGGGTTCAGGAGGAGCCTAGTCAGATTGGGTGGAGTCAGAGAGGAGAGGGATAGGAGGGGCCTGGGCAGAATGGTAGGGGTCAGACAGCAGAAGAGGGGTTTAGGAGGAGGAGCCTAGTCAGAATGGGTGGGGTTCAGGAGGACCCTGGTCAGATTGGGTGGGGTCGGAGAGGTATACGAGGGGACTGGGCAGAATGGGAGGGGTCAGAGAGCAGAGGGATAGGAGGGGCCTGGGCAGAATGGGAGGGGTCAGACAGCAGAGGAGGGATTTAGGAGGAGCCTAGTCAGATTGGGTGGGGTCAGAGAGGAGGAGGAGCCTAGTCCGATTGGGTGGGGTCAGAGAGCAGAGGGATAGGAGGGGCCTGGGCAGAATGGGAGGGGTCAGACAGCAGAGGAGGGGTTTAGGAGGAGGAGCCTAGTCAGAATGGGTGGGGTTCAGGAGAAGCCTGGTCAGATTGGGTTGGTTCGGAGAGGTATACGAGGGGCCTGGGCAGAATGGGAGGGGTCAGACAGCAGAGGAGGGGTTTAGGAGGAGGAGCCTAGTCAGATTGGGTGGGGTCAGAGAGGAGGAGGAGCCTAGTCAGATTGGGTGGGGTCAGAGAGCAGAGGGATAGGAGGGGCCTGGGCAGAATGGGAGGGGTCAGACAGCAGAGGAGGGGTTTAGGAGGAGGAGCCTAGTCAGAATGGGTGGGGTTCAGGAGGAGCCTGGTCAGATTGGGTGGGGTCGGAGAGGTATACGAGGGGCCTGGGCAGAATGGGAGGGGTCAGACAGCAGAGGAGGGATTTAGGAGGAGCCTAGTCAGATTGGGTGGGGTCAGAGAGGAGGAGGAGCCTAGTCAGATTGGGTGGGGTCAGAGAGCAGAGGGATAGGAGGGGCCTGGGCAGAATGGGAGGGGTCAGACAGCAGAGGAGGGGTTTAGGAGGAGGAGCCTAGTCAGAATGGGTGGGGTCAGAGAGGAGGAGGAGCCTAGTCAGATTGGGTGGGGTCAGAGAGCAGAGGGATAGGAGGGGCCTGGGCAGAATGGGAGGGGTCAGACAGCAGAGGAGGGGTTTAGGAGGAGGAGCCTAGTCAGAATGGGTGGGGTCAGAGAGGAGGAGGAGCCTAGTCAGATTGGGTGGGGTCAGAGAGCAGAGGGATAGGAGGGGCCTGGGCAGAATGGGAGGGGTCAGACAGCAGAGGAGGGGTTTAGGAGGAGGAGCCTAGTCAGAATGGGTGGGGTTCAGGAGGAGCCTGGTCAGATTGGGTGGGGTCGGAGAGGTATACGAGGGGCCTGGGCAGAATGGGAGGGGTCAGACAGCAGAGGAGGGATTTAGGAGGAGCCTAGTCAGATTGGGTGGGGTCAGAGAGGAGGAGGAGCCTAGTCAGATTGGGTGGGGTCAGAGAGCAGAGGGATAGGAGGGGCCTGGGCAGAATGGGAGGGGTCAGACAGCAGAGGAGGGGTTTAGGAGGAGCCTGGTCAGATTGGGTGGGGTCAGAGAGGATGGGTATAGGAGGAGCCTGAGCAGAATGGGTGGGGTCAGACAGCAGAGGAGGGTTTTGGAGGAGCCTGGTCAGATTGGGTGGGGTCGGAGAGGAGGGGTATAGGAGGAGCGTGCGCAGAATGGGTGGGGTCGGAGAGGAGGGGTTTAGGAGGAGCCTAGTCAGATTGGGCGGGGCCAGAGAGCAGAGGGATAGGAGGGGCCTGGGCAGAATGGGAGGGGTCAGACAGCAGAAGAGGGGTTTAGGAGGAGGAGCCTAGTCAGAATGGGTGGGGTTCAGGAGGAGCCTGGTCAGATTGGGTGGGGTCGGAGAGGTATACGAGGGGACTGGGCAGAATGGGAGGGGTCAGAGAGGAGGGGTATAGGAGGAGCCTAGTCAGATTGGGTGGGGTCGGAGAGGTATACGAGGGGACTGGGCAGAATGGGAGGGGTCAGAGAGGAGGGGTATAGGAGGAGCCTAGTCAGATTGGGTGGGGTCAGAGAGCAGAGGGATAGGAGGGGCCTGGGCAGAATGGTAGGGGTCAGACAGCAGAAGAGGGGTTTAGGAGGAGGAGCCTAGTCAGAATGGGTGGGGTTCAGGAGGAGCCTGGTCAGATTGGGTGGGGTCGGAGAGGTATACGAGGGGACTGGGCAGAATGGGAGGGGTCAGAGAGCAGAGGGATAGGAGGGGCCTGGGCAGAATGGGAGGGGTCAGACAGCAGAGGAGGGATTTAGGAGGAGCCTAGTCAGATTGGGTGGGGTCAGAGAGGAGGAGGAGCCTAGTCCGATTGGGTGGGGTCAGAGAGCAGAGGGATAGGAGGGGCCTGGGCAGAATGGGAGGGGTCAGACAGCAGAGGAGGGGTTTAGGAGGAGGAGCCTAGTCAGAATGGGTGGGGTTCAGGAGAAGCCTGGTCAGATTGGGTTGGTTCGGAGAGGTATACGAGGGGCCTGGGCAGAATGGGAGGGGTCAGACAGCAGAGGAGGGATTTAGGAGGAGCCTAGTCAGATTGGGTGGGGTCAGAGAGGAGGAGGAGCCTAGTCAGATTGGGTGGGGTCAGAGAGCAGAGGGATAGGAGGGGCCTGGGCAGAATGGGAGGGGTCAGACAGCAGAGGAGGGGTTTAGGAGGAGGAGCCTAGTCAGATTGGGTGGGGTCAGAGAGCAGAGGGATAGGAGGGGCCTGGGCAGAATGGGAGGGGTCAGACAGCAGAGGAGGGGTTTAGGAGGAGGAGCCTAGTCAGAATGGGTGGGGTCAGAGAGGAGGAGGAGCCTAGTCAGATTGGGTGGGGTCAGAGAGCAGAGGGATAGGAGGGGCCTGGGCAGAATGGGAGGGGTCAGACAGCAGAGGAGGGGTTTAGGAGGAGGAGCCTAGTCAGAATGGGTGGGGTTCAGGAGGAGCCTGGTCAGATTGGGTGGGGTCGGAGAGGTATACGAGGGGCCTGGGCAGAATGGGAGTGGTCAGACAGCAGAGGAGGGATTTAGGAGGAGCCTAGTCAGATTGGGTGGGGTCAGAGAGGAGGAGGAGCCTAGTCAGATTGGGTGGGGTCAGAGAGCAGAGGGATAGGAGGGGCCTGGGCAGAATGGGAGGGGTCAGACAGCAGAGGAGGGGTTTAGGAGGAGCCTGGTCAGATTGGGTGGGGTCGGAGAGGAGGGGTATAGGAGGAGCCTGAGCAGAATGGGTGGGGTCAGACAGCAGAGGAGGGTTTTGGAGGAGCCTGGTCAGATTGGGTGGGGTCGGAGAGGAGGGGTATAGGAGGAGCCTGCGCAGAATGGGTGGGGTCGGAGAGGAGGGGTTTAGGATGAGCCTAGTCAGATTGGGCGGGGCCAGAGAGCAGAGGGATAGGAGGGGCCTGGGCAGAATGGGAGGGGTCAGACAGCAGAGGAGGGGTTTAGGAGGAGCCTAGTCAGATTGGGCGGGGTCAGAGAGCAGAGGGATAGGAGGGGCCTGGGCAGAATGGGAGGGGTCAGACAGCAGAGGAGGGGTTTAGGAGGAGCCTAGTCAGATTGGGCGAGAGCAGAGGGATAGGTGTAGGGTCTGAGGGACTATGAAGGGGTCATAGATGGAGGAGGATCCTGACTTATGGTGGGGAACTGCAAAAACTTTTTTTATGCACCCCCCCTATACTCTCTGATTTCTGTTGGGAGGGGGCAGTCAACATTTGGGGGAGCAGTATTAAAAGGTGCTTGGGCGCAACGTGAAGGGCGATGAGGGGCACAGAATGGCATGGCTTCCAGGTACTTTTTGGGGGGGGCTACCATTAGTTTTTATTGCTCTGATCCTCCCTCATGGGGTGGACCCCAAATGGTTAGGGGCAACGGGGGAGGGGGGGCGGCAAAAAGCTGTTTGACAGTTTCTGTTACCAACAGGGGTGACCATACGATTCTGCTGCAGTTATGTGGTATTGAAAGGTACAACAAGGAGCATGTGGCTGTATTTTTGCAGGTGGGGTGCCCCAAAATTTTACTGCCAGCAGCAGCAGCCCCCCTCCTCCCCACCCTGCAGATTGGTATAGGTACATTTACGACATTTCTGTTGATAACAGAGGCTATAGCGAATCGCGCTACGAAATCCTAGAGCACTAACATTTGCTAAATAAAGGTGGCATCGGAGCATACGAATGAGGCAGGGAGAGGCTACTGTTGGCAATTGGTTTGGTGGGTCATAGTGAATAACCTCGGCATGCAAATAGGCAGAAGTGTGAGGATTGGCAGTGTCTGTAGAGAATTTTGGCATGCTCTTCAGTTTATTTTTTCCTCCTTACGTTGGCTATGAACTACAGAGGAAAGGCCTGGACTTACTGTTGGGCAAAACATGTATTTATGATATTAAGAAGTGTAGTCTGGCTGTACTGAGAGGGGCTGTACAGTACGGTAAATGCCTGTAAATCCCTGAAATGTGCATCCAACTGTCACTTGAGATTGAACAGTGAACGAAGCAGCTGGGTTACTGGCTGAATGTAAATGGAAGGCACATAGGAAGTGTGTTTGTGGTCACTCAAATTATTGAAACCTGCTTGATGCACTACCAAAGCTGGGGTACCAGGAGGGAACATTTGAGGGGTATTGAGATGGTGGTGTCCAGAGGTCAAAATATGTTTCAGAGACACAGAAGTACTGCGGTCCTGGTCCCACATTGGGGGTAGTCAAAAGTCCCTGCTAAAGATTTCTGTCCAACTGTTACCACATTTTGTGCAGCCTGGCTCCCTCTGAAACGATTCCCCAGTGTTTTTCGATCCTACAGATGACTGTAGCAAACTTCCCAAATTTTTTCTTGGCCTCATACCCCCAGAGGAGTGCCTGACATTTGCCAGCCTAACGATACTCACGTTCTGGGAAAAACCTCACTAACCATGCATATTTATGCACCACACATGGCAAATCCTTACAATTGCAGAACATCATATCGCACTCGTCATCTTTGAGGTGCTGTACGTATTTGGATTTGAGGGAAATATTCATCCTTGCTTGCTCTCCCATCTGAAGTCTATGGTGCTGCTGTTCCTTTCTCACATGTCCCTTCAAAGAGACAAGTGACACACAGACTCAATCACTCAGCAAACATATTTGCTTTGACGCTTTCCTCTTGCTGTTTACCTTCCAAATATTCCCCCTTCACCAAAAATACAGGCCAGCCATTTCTCATCCCCTCAGTCATCGCAGTCCTTCACTCCTTAGGCCCTGCAAGACCACCATGAACAAGATTCATGTCAGCAAGCAGAAAAAAAGCCTCAGTGTGCTCTTTTGTTCATACTGCTGCCCTCTAGTAACACTTCATGGCAACTGCAGCATAAGAATGGGTCTGAGAAGAGGGCTGTCCTATGCAAATAATGTCCTCCCATGCATACTTTCTTCTTAGACGGTCGGCGGCTTGTGCCGTGATACCCCCTCCAACATATGGTCTTCAACCAAATTTTAAAAAAGCCCACCTGCCTTAGACGAAGGATTTTGCCACTCAAAGGAAGCACATGGGGACATCACCCTCATTTAGCAGGGTCCTAAATTGCCTGCTGTCAGCCTGTATACAGAACAAGGGCGTTCGTGGGCGTTCGTGGGCGTTCCTCAAAGGAAGGAGGTGGGTGATTAAATCCACAGTGCCAGGGCAGGCCCAGCCCAGCCCAGCCCAGCCCAGCCCAGTCTGGCACAGCGCACTGCTGTGGAGGTCTATTCCTTCACATCCTGCAGCAGGCATGATGCAGACCTACTAGAGCAAAGGCTTGACTCCTCTGCCCTTGTCTGTCTCTTAAAGGAAACAATCTTTCTAGCTTCTTATTGCACCTAATAAATGGACTCTAGCTTGCCTCAAACTCAACCCATCATTTCATTAGCCAGAGCTCATACTTGACCATTATTTCTATCCAAGTTCACTGGCACCAAACCCCTGCTTTGAGCGAGTGGCTCACACCAAAATTAAATATCACCTTCATCCAACCTATTTTACAATAAGTGTAGCACCTTCCCCGCATTCTTGTGCTCAGTTATAACCCCCAATACCACAATTGCACTCTGCAATTCACCAAACTTAAAGGACAAAGAATGAAGACATTGATAAAGGAAGATAAGGCCTTGTCCCTATTGCACCTACTTGAAAAATAGGGCAGTTGGTAGAAGGTCATGAGGGAAAACATTTGAAATGTTTGGACACACCTGGCAAAAAAAAGTAGCAAAAAAAAAAAAAATTACTGTTTGAAAATTTCCCACCTTGGGATACTTCTACAGCATTGGCAGGATTCGAACCCTGGCCTCTGAGGGCTGTCCACACCAAAGGTACAAGACTTACCTTTGAGCTATAGCTCCTTGGTGGTCTAAAGGTTTGCAGTAGTAACTATGAGCAACATACAGGCCTTGGTGTCCTTCCCTGCGGCTTCCATTGCACATAAAAAGGATGACCATGACATAAGGACAATTTGATAGGCTACTTACATGGAAACCAGTGTGGTCCAGTGGGTAAGTTCCTGCCTTCCATCCAGGCAACCAGGGTTCAAATCCCGGGTTCGGCACCAGATGACTAATGGTGGCACAGCAGAGGTAAGCTGGAGGTGGGCCTAAATGGCCAATTGGTAAGTAAAATGTGTCTGTGTGTTGTGGAAGAGTGGAATCATGCCTAGCGAATGAGGGATTGCAGATTGGTTGGTAAGTAAAATAGGTGTGGCCTGAACAGAGACAGGTGAAAGAAAGGGAACAGGTGTTGTGTGTTAGAGGAGGACCCTAGTCAGATTGGGGGTGGTCAGAGAGGAGGGGTTCAGGAGGAGCCTAGTCAGATTGGGTGGAGTCAGAGAGGAGAGGGATAGGAGGGACCAGGGCAGAATGGGAGGGGTCAGACAGCAGAAGAGGGGTTTAGGAGGAGGAGCCTAGTCAGAATGGGTGGGGTTCAGGAGGAGCCTGGTCAGATTGGGTGGGGTCGGAGAGGTATACGAGGGGACTGGGCAGAATGGGAGGGGTCAGAGAGCAGAGGGATAGAAGGGGCCTGGGCAGAATGGGAGGGGTCAGACAGCAGAGGAGGGGTTTAGGAGGAGGAGCCTAGTCAGAATGGGTGGGGTTCAGGAGAAGCCTGGTCAGATTGGGTTGGTTCGGAGAGGTATACGAGGGGCCTGGGCAGAATGGGAGGGGTCAGACAGCAGAGGAGGGGTTTAGGAGGAGGAGCCTAGTCAGAATGGGTGGGGTCAGAGAGGAGGAGGAGCCTAGTCAGATTGGGTGGGGTCAGAGAGCAGAGGGATAGGAGGGGCCTGGGCAGAATGGGAGGGGTCAGACAGCAGAGGAGGGGTTTAGGAGGAGGAGCCTAGTCAGAATGGGTGGGGTCAGAGAGGAGGAGGAGCCTAGTCAGATTGGGTGGGGTCAGAGAGCAGAGGGATAGGAGGGGCCTGGGCAGAATGGGAGGGGTCAGACAGCAGAGGAGGGGTTTAGGAGGAGGAGCCTAGTCAGATTGGGTGGGGTCAGAGAGGAGGAGGAGCCTAGTCAGATTGGGTGGGGTCAGAGAGCAGAGGGATAGGAGGGGCCTGGGCAGAATGGGAGGGGTCAGACAGCAGAGGAGGGGTTTAGGAGGAGGAGCCTAGTCAGGATGGGTGGGGTTCAGGAGGAGCCTGGTCAGATTGGGTGGGGTCGGAGAGGAGGAGGAGCCTAGTCAGATTGGGTGGGGTCGGAGAGGTATACGAGGGGACTGGGCAGAATGGGAGGGGTCAGAGAGCAGAGGAGGGGTTTAGGAGGAGGAGCCTAGTCAGAATGGGTGGGGTTCAGGAGAAGCCTGGTCAGGTTGGTTCGGAGAGGTATACGAGGGGCCTGGGCAGAATGGGAGGGGACAGCAGAGGAGGGATTTAGGAGGAGCCTAGTCAGATTGGGTGGGGTCAGAGAGGAGGAGGAGCCTAGTCAGATTGGGTGGGGTCAGAGAGCAGAGGGATAGGAGGGGCCTGGGCAGAATGGGAGGGGTCAGACAGCAGAGGAGGGGTTTAGGAGGAGGAGCCTAGTCAGAATGGGTGGGGTCAGAGAGGAGGAGGAGGAGCCTAGTCAGATTGGGTGGGGTCAGAGAGGAGGAGGAGCCTAGTCAGATTGGGTGGGGTCAGAGAGCAGAGGGATAGGAGGGGCCTGGGCAGAATGGGAGGGGACAGCAGAGGAGGGGTTTAGGAGGAGGAGCCTAGTCAGATTGGGTGGGGTCAGAGAGGAGGAGGAGCCTAGTCAGAATGGGTGGGGTTCAGGAGAAGCCTGGTCAGATTGGGTTGGTTCGGAGAGGTATACGAGGGGCCTGGGCAGAATGGGAGGGGTCAGACAGCAGAGGAGGGATTTAGGAGGAGCCTAGTCAGATTGGGTGGGGAGATTGGGTGGGGTCAGAGAGGAGGAGGAGCCTAGTCAGATTGGGTGGGGTCAGAGAGCAGAGGGATAGGAGGGGCCTGGGCAGAATGGGAGGGGTCAGACAGCAGAGGAGGGGTTTAGGAGGAGGAGCCTAGTCAGAATGGGTGGGGTCAGAGAGGAGGAGGAGGAGCCTAGTCAGATTGGGTGGGGTCAGAGAGGAGGAGGAGCCTAGTCAGATTGGGTGGGGTCAGAGAGCAGAGGGATAGGAGGGGCCTGGGCAGAATGGGAGGGGTCAGACAGCAGAGGAGGGGTTTAGGAGGAGGAGCCTAGTCAGAATGGGTGGGGTTCAGGAGGAGCCTGGTCAGATTGGGTGGGGTCGGAGAGGTATACGAGGGGCCTGGGCAGAATGGGAGGGGTCAGACAGCAGAGGAGGGATTTAGGAGGAGCCTAGTCAGATTGGGTGGGGTCAGAGAGGAGGAGGAGCCTAGTCAGATTGGGTGGGGTCAGAGAGCAGAGGGATAGGAGGGGCCTGGGCAGAATGGGAGGGGTCAGACAGCAGAGGAGGGGTTTAGGAGGAGCCTGGTCAGATTGGGTGGGGTCAGAGAGGATGGGTATAGGAGGAGCCTGAGCAGAATGGGTGGGGTCAGACAGCACAGGAGGGTTTTGGAGGAGCCTGGCCAGATTGGGTGGGGTCGGAGAGGAGGGGTATAGGAGGAGCCTGCGCAGAATGGGTGGGGTCGGAGAGGAGGGGTTTAGGAGGAGCCTAGTCAGATTGGGCGGGGCCAGAGAGCAGAGGGATAGGAGGGGCCTGGGCAGAATGGGAGGGGTCAGACAGCAGAGGAGGGGTTTAGGAGGAGCCTAGTCAGATTGGGCGGGGTCAGAGAGCAGAGGGATAGGAGGGGCCTGGGCAGAATGGGAGGGGTCAGACAGCAGAGGAGGGGTTTAGGAGGAGCCTAGTCAGATTGGGCGAGAGCAGAGGGATAGGTGTAGGGTCTGAGGGACTATGAAGGGGTCATAGATGGAGGAGGATCCTGACTTATGGTGGGGAACTGCAAAAACTTTTTTTATGCACCCCCCCTATACTCTCTGATTTCTGTTGGGAGGGGGCAGTCAACATTTGGGGGAGCAGTATTAAATGGTGCTTGGGCGCAACGTGAAGGGCGATGAGGGGCACAGAATGGCATGGCTTCCAGGTACTTTTTGGGGGGGGCTACCATTAGTTTTTATTGCTCTGATCCTCCCTCATGGGGTGGACCCCAAATGGTTAGGGGCAACGGGGGAGGGGGGGCGGCAAAAAGCTGTTTGACAGTTTCTGTTACCAACAGGGGTGACCATACGATTCTGCTGCAGTTATGTGGTATTGAAAGGTACAACAAGGAGCATGTGGCTGTATTTTTGCAGGTGGGGTGCCCCAAAATTTTACTGCCAGCAGCAGCAGCCCCCCTCCTCCCCACCCTGCAGATTGGTATAGGTACCTTTACGACATTTCTGTTGATAACAGAGGCTATTGCGAATCGCGCTACGAAATCCTAGAGCACTAACATTTGCTAAATAAAGGTGGCATCGGAGCATACGAATGAGGCAGGGAGAGGCTACTGTTGGCAATTGGTTTGGTGGGTCATAGTGAATAACCTCGGCATGCAAATAGGCAGAAGTGTGAGGATTGGCAGTGTCTGTAGAGAATTTTGGCATGCTCTTCAGTTTATTTTTTCCTCCTTACGTTGGCTATGAACTACAGAGGAAAGGCCTGGACTTACTGTTGGGTAAAACATGTATTTATGATATTAAGAAGTGTAGTCTGGCTGTACTGAGAGGGGCTGTACAGTACGGTAAATGCCTGTAAATCCCTGAAATGTGCATCCAACTGTCACTTGAGATTGAACAGTGAACGAAGCAGCTGGGTTACTGGCTGAATGTAAATGGAAGGCACATAGGAAGTGTGTTTGTGGTCACTCAAATTATTGAAACCTGCTTGATGCACTACCAAAGCTGGGGTACCAGGAGGGAACATTTGAGGGGTATTGAGATGGTGGTGTCCAGAGGTCAAAATATGTTTCAGAGACACAGAAGTACTGCGGTCCTGGTCCCACATTGGGGGTAGTCAAAAGTCCCTGCTAAAGATTTCTGTCCAACTGTTACCACATTTTGTGCAGCCTGGCTCCCTCTGAAACGATTCCCCAGTGTTTTTCGATCCTACAGATGACTGTAGCAAACTTCCCAAATTTTTTCTTGGCCTCATACCCCCAGAGGATTGCCTGACATTTGCCAGCCTAACGATACTCACGTTCTGGGAAAAACCTCACTAACCATGCATATTTATGCACCACACATGGCAAATCCTTACAATTGCAGAACATCATATCGCACTCGTCATCTTTGAGGTGCTGTACGTATTTGGATTTGAGGGAAATATTCATCCTTGCTTGCTCTCCCATCTGAAGTCTATGGTGCTGCTGTTCCTTTCTCACATGTCCCTTCAAAGAGACAAGTGACACACAGACTCAATCACTCAGCAAACATATTTGCTTTGACGCTTTCATCTTGCTGTTTACCTTCCAAATATTCCCCCTTCACCAAAAATACAGGCCAGCCATTTCTCATCCCCTCAGTCATCTCAGTCCTTCACTCCTTAGGCCCTGCAAGACCACCATGAACAAGATTCATGTCAGCAAGCAGAAAAAAAGCCTCAGTGTGCTCTTTTGTTCATACTGCTGCCCTCTAGTAACACTTCATGGCAACTGCAGCATAAGAATGGGTCTGAGAAGAGGGCTGTCCTATGCAAATAATGTCCTCCCATGCATACTTTCTTCTTAGACGGTCGGCGGCTTGTGCCGTGATACCCCCTCCAACATATGGTCTTCAACCAAATTTTAAAAAAGCCCACCTGCCTTAGACGAAGGATTTTGCCACTCAAAGGAAGCACATGGGGACATCACCCTCATTTAGCAGGGTCCTAAATTGCCTGCTGTCAGCCTGTATACAGAACAAGGGCGGTTCGTGGGCGTTCCTCAAAGGAAGGAGGTGGGTGATTAAATCCACAGTGCCAGGGCAGGCCCAGCCCAGCCCAGCCCAGCCCAGCCCAGTCTGGCACAGCGCACTGCTGTGGAGGTCTATTCCTTCACATCCTGCAGCAGGCATGATGCAGACCTACTAGAGCAAAGGCTTGACTCCTCTGCCCTTGTCTGTCTCTTAAAGGAAACAATCTTTCTAGCTTCTTATTGCACCTAATAAATGGACTCTAGCTTGCCTCAAACTCAACCCATCATTTCATTAGCCAGAGCTCATACTTGACCTTTATTTCTATCCAAGTTCACTGGCACCAAACCCCTGCTTTGAGCGAGTGGCTCACACCAAAATTAAATATCACCTTCATCCAACCTATTTTACAATAAGTGTAGCACCTTCCCCGCATTCTTGTGCTCAGTTATAACCCCCAATACCACAATTGCACTCTGCAATTCACCAAACTTAAAGGACAAAGAATGAAGACATTGATAAAGGAAGATAAGGCCTTGTCCCTATTGCACCTACTTGAAAAATAGGGCAGTTGGTAGAAGGTCATGAGGGAAAACATTTGAAATGTTTGGACACACCTGGCAAAAAAAAGTAGCAAAAAAAAAAAAAAATCACTGTTTGAAAATTTCCCACCTTGGGATACTTCTACAGCATTGGCAGGATTCGAACCCTGGCCTCTGAGGGCTGTCCACACCAAAGGTACAAGACTTACCTTTGAGCTATAGCTCCTTGGTGGTCTAAAGGTTTGCAGTAGTAACTATGAGCAACATACAGGCCTTGGTGTCCTTCCCTGCGGCTTCCATTGCACATAAAAAGGATGACCATGACATAAGGACAATTTGATAGGCTACTTACATGGAAACCAGTGTGGTCCAGTGGGTAAGTTCCTGCCTTCCATCCAGGCAACCAGGGTTCAAATCCCGGGTTCGGCACCAGATGACTAATGGTGGCACAGCAGAGGTAAGCTGGAGGTGGGCCTAAATGGCCAATTGGTAAGTAAAATGTGTCTGTGTGTTGTGGAAGAGTGGAATCATGCCTAGCGAATGAGGGATTGCAGATTGGTTGGTAAGTAAAATAGGTGTGGCCTGAACAGAGACAGGTGAAAGAAAGGGAACAGGTGTTGTGTGTTAGAGGAGGACCCTAGTCAGATTGGGGGTGGTCAGAGAGGAGGGGTTCAGGAGGAGCCTAGTCAGATTGGGTGGAGTCAGAGAGGAGAGGGATAGGAGGGACCTGGGCAGAATGGGAGGGGTCAGACAGCAGAAGAGGGGTTTAGGAGGAGGAGCCTAGTCAGAATGGGTGGGGTTCAGGAGGAGCCTGGTCAGATTGGGTGGGGTCGGAGAGGTATACGAGGGGACTGGGCAGAATGGGAGGGGTCAGAGAGCAGAGGGATAGGAGGGGCCTGGGCAGAATGGGAGGGGTCAGACAGCAGAGGAGGGGTTTAGGAGGAGGAGCCTAGTCAGAATGGGTGGGGTTCAGGAGAAGCCTGGTCAGATTGGGTTGGTTCGGAGAGGTATACGAGGGGCCTGGGCAGAATGGGAGGGGTCAGACAGCAGAGGAGGGGTTTAGGAGGAGGAGCCTAGTCAGAATGGGTGGGGTCAGAGAGGAGGAGGAGCCTAGTCAGATTGGGTGGGGTCAGAGAGCAGAGGGATAGGAGGGGCCTGGGCAGAATGGGAGGGGTCAGACAGCAGAGGAGGGGTTTAGGAGGAGGAGCCTAGTCAGAATGGGTGGGGTCAGAGAGGAGGAGGAGCCTAGTCAGATTGGGTGGGGTCAGAGAGCAGAGGGATAGGAGGGGCCTGGGCAGAATGGGAGGGGTCAGACAGCAGAGGAGGGGTTTAGGAGGAGGAGCCTAGTCAGATTGGGTGGGGTCAGAGAGGAGGAGGAGCCTAGTCAGATTGGGTGGGGTCAGAGAGCAGAGGGATAGGAGGGGCCTGGGCAGAATGGGAGGGGTCAGACAGCAGAGGAGGGGTTTAGGAGGAGGAGCCTAGTCAGGATGGGTGGGGTTCAGGAGGAGCCTGGTCAGATTGGGTGGGGTCGGAGAGGTATACGAGAGGCCTGGGCAGAATGGGAGGGGTCAGACAGCAGAGGAGGGATTTAGGAGGAGCCTAGTCAGATTGGGTGGGGTCAGAGAGGAGGAGGAGCCTAGTCAGATTGGGTGGGGTCAGAGAGCAGAGGGATAGGAGGGGCCTGGGCAGAATGGGAGGGGTCAGACAGCAGAGGAGGGGTTTAGGAGGAGGAGCCTAGTCAGAATGGGTGGGGTCAGAGAGGAGGAGGAGCCTAGTCAGATTGGGTGGGGTCAGAGAGCAGAGGGATAGGAGAGGCCTGGGCAGAATGGGAGGGGTCAGACAGCAGAGGAGGGGTTTAGGAGGAGGAGCCTAGTCAGAATGGGTGGGGTCAGAGAGGAGGAGGAGCCTAGTCAGATTGGCTGGGGTCAGAGAGCAGAGGGATAGGAGGGGCCTGGGCAGAATGGGAGGGGTCAGACAGCAGAGGAGGGATTTAGGAGGAGCCTAGTCAGATTGGGTGGGGTCAGAGAGGAGGAGGAGCCTAGTCAGATTGGGTGGGGTCGGAGAGGTATACGAGGGGACTGGGCAGAATGGGAGGGGTCAGAGAGCAGAGGAGGGGTTTAGGAGGAGGAGCCTAGTCAGAATGGGTGGGGTTCAGGAGAAGCCTGGTCAGGTTGGTTCGGAGAGGTATACGAGGGGCCTGGGCAGAATGGGAGGGGACAGCAGAGGAGGGATTTAGGAGGAGCCTAGGCAGATTGGGTGGGGTCAGAGAGGAGGAGGAGCCTAGTCAGATTGGGTGGGGTCAGAGAGCAGAGGGATAGGAGGGGCCTGGGCAGAATGGGAGGGGTCAGACAGCAGAGGAGGGGTTTAGGAGGAGGAGCCTAGTCAGAATGGGTGGGGTCAGAGAGGAGGAGGAGCCTAGTCAGATTGGGTGGGGTCAGAGAGCAGAGGGATAGGAGGGGCCTGGGCAGAATGGGAGGGGACAGCAGAGGAGGGGTTTAGGAGGAGGAGCCTAGTCAGATTGGGTGGGGTCAGAGAGGAGGAGGAGCCTAGTCAGAATGGGTGGGGTTCAGGAGAAGCCTGGTCAGATTGGGTTGGTTCGGAGAGGTATACGAGGGGCCTGGGCAGAATGGGAGGGGTCAGACAGCAGAGGAGGGATTTAGGAGGAGCCTAGTCAGATTGGGTGGGGTCAGAGAGGAGGAGGAGCCTAGTCAGATTGGGTGGGGTCAGAGAGCAGAGGGATAGGAGGGGCCTGGGCAGAATGGGAGGGGTCAGACAGCAGAGGAGGGGTTTAGGAGGAGGAGCCTAGTCAGAATGGGTGGGGTCAGAGAGGAGGAGGAGGAGCCTAGTCAGATTGGGTGGGGTCAGAGAGGAGGAGGAGCCTAGTCAGATTGGGTGGGGTCAGAGAGCAGAGGGATAGGAGGGGCCTGGGCAGAATGGGAGGGGTCAGACAGCAGAGGAGGGGTTTAGGAGGAGGAGCCTAGTCAGAATGGGTGGGGTTCAGGAGGAGCCTGGTCAGATTGGGTGGGGTCGGAGAGGTATACGAGGGGCCTGGGCAGAATGGGAGGGGTCAGACAGCAGAGGAGGGATTTAGGAGGAGCCTAGTCAGATTGGGTGGGGTCAGAGAGGAGGAGGAGCCTAGTCAGATTGGGTGGGGTCAGAGAGCAGAGGGATAGGAGGGGCCTGGGCAGAATGGGAGGGGTCAGACAGCAGAGGAGGGGTTTAGGAGGAGCCTGGTCAGATTGGGTGGGGTCAGAGAGGATGGGTATAGGAGGAGCCTGAGCAGAATGGGTGGGGTCAGACAGCAGAGGAGGGTTTTGGAGGAGCCTGGTCAGATTGGGTGGGGTCGGAGAGGAGGGGTATAGGAGGAGCCTGCGCAGAATGGGTGGGGTCGGAGAGGAGGGGTTTAGGAGGAGCCTAGTCAGATTGGGCGGGGCCAGAGAGCAGAGGGATAGGAGGGGCCTGGGCAGAATGGGAGGGGTCAGACAGCAGAGGAGGGGTTTAGGAGGAGCCTAGTCAGATTGGGCGGGGTCAGAGAGCAGAGGGATAGGAGGGGCCTGGGCAGAATGGGAGGGGTCAGACAGCAGAGGAGGGGTTTAGGAGGAGCCTAGTCAGATTGGGCGAGAGCAGAGGGATAGGTGTAGGGTCTGAGGGACTATGAAGGGGTCATAGATGGAGGAGGATCCTGACTTATGGTGGGGAACTGCAAAAACTTTTTTTATGCACCCCCCCTATACTCTCTGATTTCTGTTGGGAGGGGGCAGTCAACATTTGGGGGAGCAGTATTAAATGGTGCTTGGGCGCAACGTGAAGGGCGATGAGGGGCACAGAATGGCATGGCTTCCAGGTACTTTTTGGGGGGGGCTACCATTAGTTTTTATTGCTCTGATCCTCCCTCATGGGGTGGACCCCAAATGGTTAGGGGCAACGGGGGAGGGGGGGCGGCAAAAAGCTGTTTGACAGTTTCTGTTACCAACAGGGGTGACCATACGATTCTGCTGCAGTTATGTGGTATTGAAAGGTACAACAAGGAGCATGTGGCTGTATTTTTGCAGGTGGGGTGCCCCAAAATTTTACTGCCAGCAGCAGCAGCCCCCCTCCTCCCCACCCTGCAGATTGGTATAGGTACCTTTACGACATTTCTGTTGATAACAGAGGCTATTGCGAATCGCGCTACGAAATCCTAGAGCACTAACATTTGCTAAATAAAGGTGGCATCGGAGCATACGAATGAGGCAGGGAGAGGCTACTGTTGGCAATTGGTTTGGTGGGTCATAGTGAATAACCTCGGCATGCAAATAGGCAGAAGTGTGAGGATTGGCAGTGTCTGTAGAGAATTTTGGCATGCTCTTCAGTTTATTTTTTCCTCCTTACGTTGGCTATGAACTACAGAGGAAAGGCCTGGACTTACTGTTGGGTAAAACATGTATTTATGATATTAAGAAGTGTAGTCTGGCTGTACTGAGAGGGGCTGTACAGTACGGTAAATGCCTGTAAATCCCTGAAATGTGCATCCAACTGTCACTTGAGATTGAACAGTGAACGAAGCAGCTGGGTTACTGGCTGAATGTAAATGGAAGGCACATAGGAAGTGTGTTTGTGGTCACTCAAATTATTGAAACCTGCTTGATGCACTACCAAAGCTGGGGTACCAGGAGGGAACATTTGAGGGGTATTGAGATGGTGGTGTCCAGAGGTCAAAATATGTTTCAGAGACACAGAAGTACTGCGGTCCTGGTCCCACATTGGGGGTAGTCAAAAGTCCCTGCTAAAGATTTCTGTCCAACTGTTACCACATTTTGTGCAGCCTGGCTCCCTCTGAAACGATTCCCCAGTGTTTTTCGATCCTACAGATGACTGTAGCAAACTTCCCAAATTTTTTCTTGGCCTCATACCCCCAGAGGATTGCCTGACATTTGCCAGCCTAACGATACTCACGTTCTGGGAAAAACCTCACTAACCATGCATATTTATGCACCACACATGGCAAATCCTTACAATTGCAGAACATCATATCGCACTCGTCATCTTTGAGGTGCTGTACGTATTTGGATTTGAGGGAAATATTCATCCTTGCTTGCTCTCCCATCTGAAGTCTATGGTGCTGCTGTTCCTTTCTCACATGTCCCTTCAAAGAGACAAGTGACACACAGACTCAATCACTCAGCAAACATATTTGCTTTGACGCTTTCATCTTGCTGTTTACCTTCCAAATATTCCCCCTTCACCAAAAATACAGGCCAGCCATTTCTCATCCCCTCAGTCATCTCAGTCCTTCACTCCTTAGGCCCTGCAAGACCACCATGAACAAGATTCATGTCAGCAAGCAGAAAAAAAGCCTCAGTGTGCTCTTTTGTTCATACTGCTGCCCTCTAGTAACACTTCATGGCAACTGCAGCATAAGAATGGGTCTGAGAAGAGGGCTGTCCTATGCAAATAATGTCCTCCCATGCATACTTTCTTCTTAGACGGTCGGCGGCTTGTGCCGTGATACCCCCTCCAACATATGGTCTTCAACCAAATTTTAAAAAAGCCCACCTGCCTTAGACGAAGGATTTTGCCACTCAAAGGAAGCACATGGGGACATCACCCTCATTTAGCAGGGTCCTAAATTGCCTGCTGTCAGCCTGTATACAGAACAAGGGCGGTTCGTGGGCGTTCCTCAAAGGAAGGAGGTGGGTGATTAAATCCACAGTGCCAGGGCAGGCCCAGCCCAGCCCAGCCCAGCCCAGCCCAGTCTGGCACAGCGCACTGCTGTGGAGGTCTATTCCTTCACATCCTGCAGCAGGCATGATGCAGACCTACTAGAGCAAAGGCTTGACTCCTCTGCCCTTGTCTGTCTCTTAAAGGAAACAATCTTTCTAGCTTCTTATTGCACCTAATAAATGGACTCTAGCTTGCCTCAAACTCAACCCATCATTTCATTAGCCAGAGCTCATACTTGACCTTTATTTCTATCCAAGTTCACTGGCACCAAACCCCTGCTTTGAGCGAGTGGCTCACACCAAAATTAAATATCACCTTCATCCAACCTATTTTACAATAAGTGTAGCACCTTCCCCGCATTCTTGTGCTCAGTTATAACCCCCAATACCACAATTGCACTCTGCAATTCACCAAACTTAAAGGACAAAGAATGAAGACATTGATAAAGGAAGATAAGGCCTTGTCCCTATTGCACCTACTTGAAAAATAGGGCAGTTGGTAGAAGGTCATGAGGGAAAACATTTGAAATGTTTGGACACACCTGGCAAAAAAAAGTAGCAAAAAAAAAAAAATCACTGTTTGAAAATTTCCCACCTTGGGATACTTCTACAGCATTGGCAGGATTCGAACCCTGGCCTCTGAGGGCTGTCCACACCAAAGGTACAAGACTTACCTTTGAGCTATAGCTCCTTGGTGGTCTAAAGGTTTGCAGTAGTAACTATGAGCAACATACAGGCCTTGGTGTCCTTCCCTGCGGCTTCCATTGCACATAAAAAGGATGACCATGACATAAGGACAATTTGATAGGCTACTTACATGGAAACCAGTGTGGTCCAGTGGGTAAGTTCCTGCCTTCCATCCAGGCAACCAGGGTTCAAATCCCGGGTTCGGCACCAGATGACTAATGGTGGCACAGCAGAGGTAAGCTGGAGGTGGGCCTAAATGGCCAATTGGTAAGTAAAATGTGTCTGTGTGTTGTGGAAGAGTGGAATCATGCCTAGCGAATGAGGGATTGCAGATTGGTTGGTAAGTAAAATAGGTGTGGCCTGAACAGAGACAGGTGAAAGAAAGGGAACAGGTGTTGTGTGTTAGAGGAGGACCCTAGTCAGATTGGGGGTGGTCAGAGAGGAGGGGTTCAGGAGGAGCCTAGTCAGATTGGGTGGAGTCAGAGAGGAGAGGGATAGGAGGGACCTGGGCAGAATGGGAGGGGTCAGACAGCAGAAGAGGGGTTTAGGAGGAGGAGCCTAGTCAGAATGGGTGGGGTTCAGGAGAAGCCTGGTCAGATTGGGTTGGTTCGGAGAGGTATACGAGGGGCCTGGGCAGAATGGGAGGGGTCAGACAGCAGAGGAGGGGTTTAGGAGGAGGAGCCTAGTCAGAATGGGTGGGGTCAGAGAGGAGGAGGAGCCTAGTCAGATTGGGTGGGGTCAGAGAGCAGAGGGATAGGAGGGGCCTGGGCAGAATGGGAGGGGTCAGACAGCAGAGGAGGGGTTTAGGAGGAGGAGCCTAGTCAGAATGGGTGGGGTCAGAGAGGAGGAGGAGCCTAGTCAGATTGGGTGGGGTCAGAGAGCAGAGGGATAGGAGGGGCCTGGGCAGAATGGGAGGGGTCAGACAGCAGAGGAGGGGTTTAGGAGGAGGAGCCTAGTCAGATTGGGTGGGGTCAGAGAGGAGGAGGAGCCTAGTCAGATTGGCTGGGGTCAGAGAGCAGAGGGATAGGAGGGGCCTGGGCAGAATGGGAGGGGTCAGACAGCAGAGGAGGGATTTAGGAGGAGCCTAGTCAGATTGGGTGGGGTCAGAGAGGAGGAGGAGCCTAGTCAGATTGGGTGGGGTCGGAGAGGTATACGAGGGGACTGGGCAGAATGGGAGGGGTCAGAGAGCAGAGGAGGGGTTTAGGAGGAGGAGCCTAGTCAGAATGGGTGGGGTTCAGGAGAAGCCTGGTCAGGTTGGTTCGGAGAGGTATACGAGGGGCCTGGGCAGAATGGGAGGGGACAGCAGAGGAGGGATTTAGGAGGAGCCTAGTCAGATTGGGTGGGGTCAGAGAGGAGGAGGAGCCTAGTCAGATTGGGTGGGGTCAGAGAGCAGAGGGATAGGAGGGGCCTGGGCAGAATGGGAGGGGTCAGACAGCAGAGGAGGGGTTTAGGAGGAGGAGCCTAGTCAGAATGGGTGGGGTCAGAGAGGAGGAGGAGCCTAGTCAGATTGGGTGGGAGCAGAGGGATAGGAGGGGCCTGGGCAGAATGGGAGGGGACAGCAGAGGAGGGGTTTAGGAGGAGGAGCCTAGTCAGATTGGGTGGGGTCAGAGAGGAGGAGGAGCCTAGTCAGAATGGGTGGGGTTCAGGAGAAGCCTGGTCAGATTGGGTTGGTTCGGAGAGGTATACGAGGGGCCTGGGCAGAATGGGAGGGGTCAGACAGCAGAGGAGGGATTTAGGAGGAGCCTAGTCAGATTGGGTGGGGTCAGAGAGGAGGAGGAGCCTAGTCAGATTGGGTGGGGTCAGAGAGCAGAGGGATAGGAGGGGCCTGGGCAGAATGGGAGGGGTCAGACAGCAGAGGAGGGGTTTAGGAGGAGGAGCCTAGTCAGAATGGGTGGGGTCAGAGAGGAGGAGGAGGAGCCTAGTCAGATTGGGTGGGGTCAGAGAGGAGGAGGAGCCTAGTCAGATTGGGTGGGGTCAGAGAGCAGAGGGATAGGAGGGGCCTGGGCAGAATGGGAGGGGTCAGACAGCAGAGGAGGGGTTTAGGAGGAGGAGCCTAGTCAGAATGGGTGGGGTTCAGGAGGAGCCTGGTCAGATTGGGTGGGGTCGGAGAGGTATGCGAGGGGCCTGGGCAGAATGGGAGGGGTCAGACAGCAGAGGAGGGATTTAGGAGGAGCCTAGTCAGATTGGGTGGGGTCAGAGAGGAGGAGGAGCCTAGTCAGATTGGGTGGGGTCAGAGAGCAGAGGGATAGGAGGGGCCTGGGCAGAATGGGAGGGGTCAGACAGCAGAGGAGGGGTTTAGGAGGAGCCTGGTCAGATTGGGTGGGGTCAGAGAGGATGGGTATAGGAGGAGCCTGAGCAGAATGGGTGGGGTCAGACAGCAGAGGAGGGTTTTGGAGGAGCCTGGTCAGATTGGGTGGGGTCGGAGAGGAGGGGTATAGGAGGAGCCTGCGCAGAATGGGTGGGGTCGGAGAGGAGGGGTTTAGGAGGAGCCTAGTCAGATTGGGCGGGGCCAGAGAGCAGAGGGATAGGAGGGGCCTGGGCAGAATGGGAGGGGTCAGACAGCAGAGGAGGGGTTTAGGAGGAGCCTAGTCAGATTGGGCGGGGTCAGAGAGCAGAGGGATAGGAGGGGCCTGGGCAGAATGGGAGGGGTCAGACAGCAGAGGAGGGGTTTAGGAGGAGCCTAGTCAGATTGGGCGAGAGCAGAGGGATAGGTGTAGGGTCTGAGGGACTATGAAGGGGTCATAGATGGAGGAGGATCCTGACTTATGGTGGGGAACTGCAAAAACTTTTTTTATGCACCCCCCCTATACTCTCTGATTTCTGTTGGGAGGGGGCAGTCAACATTTGGGGGAGCAGTATTAAATGGTGCTTGGGCGCAACATGAAGGGCGATGAGGGGCACAGAATGGCATGGCTTCCAGGTACTTTTTGGGGGGGGCTACCATTAGTTTTTATTGCTCTGATCCTCCCTCATGGGGTGGACCCCAAATGGTTAGGGGCAACGGGGGAGGGGGGGCGGCAAAAAGCTGTTTGACAGTTTCTGTTACCAACAGGGGTGACCATACGATTCTGCTGCAGTTATGTGGTATTGAAAGGTACAACAAGGAGCATGTGGCTGTATTTTTGCAGGTGGGGTGCCCCAAAATTTTACTGCCAGCAGCAGCAGCCCCCCTCCTCCCCACCCTGCAGATTGGTATAGGTACCTTTACGACATTTCTGTTGATAACAGAGGCTATTGCGAATCGCGCTACGAAATCCTAGAGCACTAACATTTGCTAAATAAAGGTGGCATCGGAGCATACGAATGAGGCAGGGAGAGGCTACTGTTGGCAATTGGTTTGGTGGGTCATAGTAAATAACCTCGGCATGCAAATAGGCAGAAGTGTGAGGATTGGCAGTGTCTGTAGAGAATTTTGGCATGCTCTTCAGTTTATTTTTTCCTCCTTACGTTGGCTATGAACTACAGAGGAAAGGCCTGGACTTACTGTTGGGTAAAACATGTATTTATGATATTAAGAAGTGTAGTCTGGCTGTACTGAGAGGGGCTGTACAGTACGGTAAATGCCTGTAAATCCCTGAAATGTGCATCCAACTGTCACTTGAGATTGAACAGTGAACGAAGCAGCTGGGTTACTGGCTGAATGTAAATGGAAGGCACATAGGAAGTGTGTTTGTGGTCACTCAAATTATTGAAACCTGCTTGATGCACTACCAAAGCTGGGGTACCAGGAGGGAACATTTGAGGGGTATTGAGATGGTGGTGTCCAGAGGTCAAAATATGTTTCAGAGACACAGAAGTACTGCGGTCCTGGTCCCACATTGGGGGTAGTCAAAAGTCCCTGCTAAAGATTTCTGTCCAACTGTTACCACATTTTGTGCAGCCTGGCTCCCTCTGAAACGATTCCCCAGTGTTTTTCGATCCTACAGATGACTGTAGCAAACTTCCCAAATTTTTTCTTGGCCTCATACCCCCAGAGGATTGCCTGACATTTGCCAGCCTAACGATACTCACGTTCTGGGAAAAACCTCACTAACCATGCATATTTATGCACCACACATGGCAAATCCTTACAATTGCAGAACATCATATCGCACTCGTCATCTTTGAGGTGCTGTACGTATTTGGATTTGAGGGAAATATTCATCCTTGCTTGCTCTCCCATCTGAAGTCTATGGTGCTGCTGTTCCTTTCTCACATGTCCCTTCAAAGAGACAAGTGACACACAGACTCAATCACTCAGCAAACATATTTGCTTTGACGCTTTCATCTTGCTGTTTACCTTCCAAATATTCCCCCTTCACCAAAAATACAGGCCAGCCATTTCTCATCCCCTCAGTCATCTCAGTCCTTCACTCCTTAGGCCCTGCAAGACCACCATGAACAAGATTCATGTCAGCAAGCAGAAAAAAAGCCTCAGTGTGCTCTTTTGTTCATACTGCTGCCCTCTAGTAACACTTCATGGCAACTGCAGCATAAGAATGGGTCTGAGAAGAGGGCTGTCCTATGCAAATAATGTCCTCCCATGCATACTTTCTTCTTAGACGGTCGGCGGCTTGTGCCGTGATACCCCCTCCAACATATGGTCTTCAACCAAATTTTAAAAAAGCCCACCTGCCTTAGACGAAGGATTTTGCCACTCAAAGGAAGCACATGGGGACATCACCCTCATTTAGCAGGGTCCTAAATTGCCTGCTGTCAGCCTGTATACAGAACAAGGGCGGTTCGTGGGCGTTCCTCAAAGGAAGGAGGTGGGTGATTAAATCCACAGTGCCAGGGCAGGCCCAGCCCAGCCCAGCCCAGCCCAGCCCAGTCTGGCACAGCGCACTGCTGTGGAGGTCTATTCCTTCACATCCTGCAGCAGGCATGATGCAGACCTACTAGAGCAAAGGCTTGACTCCTCTGCCCTTGTCTGTCTCTTAAAGGAAACAATCTTTCTAGCTTCTTATTGCACCTAATAAATGGACTCTAGCTTGCCTCAAACTCAACCCATCATTTCATTAGCCAGAGCTCATACTTGACCTTTATTTCTATCCAAGTTCACTGGCACCAAACCCCTGCTTTGAGCGAGTGGCTCACACCAAAATTAAATATCACCTTCATCCAACCTATTTTACAATAAGTGTAGCACCTTCCCCGCATTCTTGTGCTCAGTTATAACCCCCAATACCACAATTGCACTCTGCAATTCACCAAACTTAAAGGACAAAGAATGAAGACATTGATAAAGGAAGATAAGGCCTTGTCCCTATTGCACCTACTTGAAAAATAGGGCAGTTGGTAGAAGGTCATGAGGGAAAACATTTGAAATGTTTGGACACACCTGGCAAAAAAAAGTAGCAAAAAAAAAAAAAAATCACTGTTTGAAAATTTCCCACCTTGGGATACTTCTACAGCATTGGCAGGATTCGAACCCTGGCCTCTGAGGGCTGTCCACACCAAAGGTACAAGACTTACCTTTGAGCTATAGCTCCTTGGTGGTCTAAAGGTTTGCAGTAGTAACTATGAGCAACATACAGGCCTTGGTGTCCTTCCCTGCGGCTTCCATTGCACATAAAAAGGATGACCATGACATAAGGACAATTTGATAGGCTACTTACATGGAAACCAGTGTGGTCCAGTGGGTAAGTTCCTGCCTTCCATCCAGGCAACCAGGGTTCAAATCCCGGGTTCGGCACCAGATGACTAATGGTGGCACAGCAGAGGTAAGCTGGAGGTGGGCCTAAATGGCCAATTGGTAAGTAAAATGTGTCTGTGTGTTGTGGAAGAGTGGAATCATGCCTAGCGAATGAGGGATTGCAGATTGGTTGGTAAGTAAAATAGGTGTGGCCTGAACAGAGACAGGTGAAAGAAAGGGAACAGGTGTTGTGTGTTAGAGGAGGACCCTAGTCAGATTGGGGGTGGTCAGAGAGGAGGGGTTCAGGAGGAGCCTAGTCAGATTGGGTGGAGTCAGAGAGGAGAGGGACCTGGGCAGAATGGGAGGGGTCAGACAGCAGAAGAGGGGTTTAGGAGGAGGAGCCTAGTCAGAATGGGTGGGGTTCAGGAGGAGCCTGGTCAGATTGGGTGGGGTCGGAGAGGTATACGAGGGGACTGGGCAGAATGGGAGGGGTCAGAGAGCAGAGGGATAGGAGGGGCCTGGGCAGAATGGGAGGGGTCAGACAGCAGAGGAGGGGTTTAGGAGGAGGAGCCTAGTCAGAATGGGTGGGGTTCAGGAGAAGCCTGGTCAGATTGGGTTGGTTCGGAGAGGTATACGAGGGGCCTGGGCAGAATGGGAGGGGTCAGACAGCAGAGGAGGGGTTTAGGAGGAGGAGCCTAGTCAGAATGGGTGGGGTCAGAGAGGAGGAGGAGCCTAGTCAGATTGGGTGGGGTCAGAGAGCAGAGGGATAGGAGGGGCCTGGGCAGAATGGGAGGGGTCAGACAGCAGAGGAGGGGTTTAGGAGGAGGAGCCTAGTCAGAATGGGTGGGGTCAGAGAGGAGGAGGAGCCTAGTCAGATTGGGTGGGGTCAGAGAGCAGAGGGATAGGAGGGGCCTGGGCAGAATGGGAGGGGTCAGACAGCAGAGGAGGGGTTTAGGAGGAGGAGCCTAGTCAGATTGGGTGGGGTCAGAGAGGAGGAGGAGCCTAGTCAGATTGGGTGGGGTCAGAGAGCAGAGGGATAGGAGGGGCCTGGGCAGAATGGGAGGGGTCAGACAGCAGAGGAGGGGTTTAGGAGGAGGAGCCTAGTCAGGATGGGTGGGGTTCAGGAGGAGCCTGGTCAGATTGGGTGGGGTCGGAGAGGTATACGAGAGGCCTGGGCAGAATGGGAGGGGTCAGACAGCAGAGGAGGGATTTAGGAGGAGCCTAGTCAGATTGGGTGGGGTCAGAGAGGAGGAGGAGCCTAGTCAGATTGGGTGGGGTCAGAGAGCAGAGGGATAGGAGGGGCCTGGGCAGAATGGGAGGGGTCAGACAGCAGAGGAGGGGTTTAGGAGGAGGAGCCTAGTCAGAATGGGTGGGGTCAGAGAGGAGGAGGAGCCTAGTCAGATTGGGTGGGGTCAGAGAGCAGAGGGATAGGAGAGGCCTGGGCAGAATGGGAGGGGTCAGACAGCAGAGGAGGGGTTTAGGAGGAGGAGCCTAGTCAGAATGGGTGGGGTCAGAGAGGAGGAGGAGCCTAGTCAGATTGGCTGGGGTCAGAGAGCAGAGGGATAGGAGGGGCCTGGGCAGAATGGGAGGGGTCAGACAGCAGAGGAGGGATTTAGGAGGAGCCTAGTCAGATTGGGTGGGGTCAGAGAGGAGGAGGAGCCTAGTCAGATTGGGTGGGGTCGGAGAGGTATACGAGGGGACTGGGCAGAATGGGAGGGGTCAGAGAGCAGAGGAGGGGTTTAGGAGGAGGAGCCTAGTCAGAATGGGTGGGGTTCAGGAGAAGCCTGGTCAGGTTGGTTCGGAGAGGTATACGAGGGGCCTGGGCAGAATGGGAGGGGACAGCAGAGGAGGGATTTAGGAGGAGCCTAGGCAGATTGGGTGGGGTCAGAGAGGAGGAGGAGCCTAGTCAGATTGGGTGGGGTCAGAGAGCAGAGGGATAGGAGGGGCCTGGGCAGAATGGGAGGGGTCAGACAGCAGAGGAGGGGTTTAGGAGGAGGAGCCTAGTCAGAATGGGTGGGGTCAGAGAGGAGGAGGAGCCTAGTCAGATTGGGTGGGGTCAGAGAGCAGAGGGATAGGAGGGGCCTGGGCAGAATGGGAGGGGACAGCAGAGGAGGGGTTTAGGAGGAGGAGCCTAGTCAGATTGGGTGGGGTCAGAGAGGAGGAGGAGCCTAGTCAGAATGGGTGGGGTTCAGGAGAAGCCTGGTCAGATTGGGTTGGTTCGGAGAGGTATACGAGGGGCCTGGGCAGAATGGGAGGGGTCAGACAGCAGAGGAGGGATTTAGGAGGAGCCTAGTCAGATTGGGTGGGGTCAGAGAGGAGGAGGAGCCTAGTCAGATTGGGTGGGGTCAGAGAGCAGAGGGATAGGAGGGGCCTGGGCAGAATGGGAGGGGTCAGACAGCAGAGGAGGGGTTTAGGAGGAGGAGCCTAGTCAGAATGGGTGGGGTCAGAGAGGAGGAGGAGGAGCCTAGTCAGATTGGGTGGGGTCAGAGAGGAGGAGGAGCCTAGTCAGATTGGGTGGGGTCAGAGAGCAGAGGGATAGGAGGGGCCTGGGCAGAATGGGAGGGGTCAGACAGCAGAGGAGGGGTTTAGGAGGAGGAGCCTAGTCAGAATGGGTGGGGTTCAGGAGGAGCCTGGTCAGATTGGGTGGGGTCGGAGAGGTATACGAGGGGCCTGGGCAGAATGGGAGGGGTCAGACAGCAGAGGAGGGATTTAGGAGGAGCCTAGTCAGATTGGGTGGGGTCAGAGAGGAGGAGGAGCCTAGTCAGATTGGGTGGGGTCAGAGAGCAGAGGGATAGGAGGGGCCTGGGCAGAATGGGAGGGGTCAGACAGCAGAGGAGGGGTTTAGGAGGAGCCTGGTCAGATTGGGTGGGGTCAGAGAGGATGGGTATAGGAGGAGCCTGAGCAGAATGGGTGGGGTCAGACAGCAGAGGAGGGTTTTGGAGGAGCCTGGTCAGATTGGGTGGGGTCGGAGAGGAGGGGTATAGGAGGAGCCTGCGCAGAATGGGTGGGGTCGGAGAGGAGGGGTTTAGGAGGAGCCTAGTCAGATTGGGCGGGGCCAGAGAGCAGAGGGATAGGAGGGGCCTGGGCAGAATGGGAGGGGTCAGACAGCAGAGGAGGGGTTTAGGAGGAGCCTAGTCAGATTGGGCGGGGTCAGAGAGCAGAGGGATAGGAGGGGCCTGGGCAGAATGGGAGGGGTCAGACAGCAGAGGAGGGGTTTAGGAGGAGCCTAGTCAGATTGGGCGAGAGCAGAGGGATAGGTGTAGGGTCTGAGGGACTATGAAGGGGTCATAGATGGAGGAGGATCCTGACTTATGGTGGGGAACTGCAAAAACTTTTTTTATGCACCCCCCCTATACTCTCTGATTTCTGTTGGGAGGGGGCAGTCAACATTTGGGGGAGCAGTATTAAATGGTGCTTGGGCGCAACGTGAAGGGCGATGAGGGGCACAGAATGGCATGGCTTCCAGGTACTTTTTGGGGGGGGCTACCATTAGTTTTTATTGCTCTGATCCTCCCTCATGGGGTGGACCCCAAATGGTTAGGGGCAACGGGGGAGGGGGGGCGGCAAAAAGCTGTTTGACAGTTTCTGTTACCAACAGGGGTGACCATACGATTCTGCTGCAGTTATGTGGTATTGAAAGGTACAACAAGGAGCATGTGGCTGTATTTTTGCAGGTGGGGTGCCCCAAAATTTTACTGCCAGCAGCAGCAGCCCCCCTCCTCCCCACCCTGCAGATTGGTATAGGTACCTTTACGACATTTCTGTTGATAACAGAGGCTATTGCGAATCGCGCTACGAAATCCTAGAGCACTAACATTTGCTAAATAAAGGTGGCATCGGAGCATACGAATGAGGCAGGGAGAGGCTACTGTTGGCAATTGGTTTGGTGGGTCATAGTGAATAACCTCGGCATGCAAATAGGCAGAAGTGTGAGGATTGGCAGTGTCTGTAGAGAATTTTGGCATGCTCTTCAGTTTATTTTTTCCTCCTTACGTTGGCTATGAACTACAGAGGAAAGGCCTGGACTTACTGTTGGGTAAAACATGTATTTATGATATTAAGAAGTGTAGTCTGGCTGTACTGAGAGGGGCTGTACAGTACGGTAAATGCCTGTAAATCCCTGAAATGTGCATCCAACTGTCACTTGAGATTGAACAGTGAACGAAGCAGCTGGGTTACTGGCTGAATGTAAATGGAAGGCACATAGGAAGTGTGTTTGTGGTCACTCAAATTATTGAAACCTGCTTGATGCACTACCAAAGCTGGGGTACCAGGAGGGAACATTTGAGGGGTATTGAGATGGTGGTGTCCAGAGGTCAAAATATGTTTCAGAGACACAGAAGTACTGCGGTCCTGGTCCCACATTGGGGGTAGTCAAAAGTCCCTGCTAAAGATTTCTGTCCAACTGTTACCACATTTTGTGCAGCCTGGCTCCCTCTGAAACGATTCCCCAGTGTTTTTCGATCCTACAGATGACTGTAGCAAACTTCCCAAATTTTTTCTTGGCCTCATACCCCCAGAGGATTGCCTGACATTTGCCAGCCTAACGATACTCACGTTCTGGGAAAAACCTCACTAACCATGCATATTTATGCACCACACATGGCAAATCCTTACAATTGCAGAACATCATATCGCACTCGTCATCTTTGAGGTGCTGTACGTATTTGGATTTGAGGGAAATATTCATCCTTGCTTGCTCTCCCATCTGAAGTCTATGGTGCTGCTGTTCCTTTCTCACATGTCCCTTCAAAGAGACAAGTGACACACAGACTCAATCACTCAGCAAACATATTTGCTTTGACGCTTTCATCTTGCTGTTTACCTTCCAAATATTCCCCCTTCACCAAAAATACAGGCCAGCCATTTCTCATCCCCTCAGTCATCTCAGTCCTTCACTCCTTAGGCCCTGCAAGACCACCATGAACAAGATTCATGTCAGCAAGCAGAAAAAAAGCCTCAGTGTGCTCTTTTGTTCATACTGCTGCCCTCTAGTAACACTTCATGGCAACTGCAGCATAAGAATGGGTCTGAGAAGAGGGCTGTCCTATGCAAATAATGTCCTCCCATGCATACTTTCTTCTTAGACGGTCGGCGGCTTGTGCCGTGATACCCCCTCCAACATATGGTCTTCAACCAAATTTTAAAAAAGCCCACCTGCCTTAGACGAAGGATTTTGCCACTCAAAGGAAGCACATGGGGACATCACCCTCATTTAGCAGGGTCCTAAATTGCCTGCTGTCAGCCTGTATACAGAACAAGGGCGGTTCGTGGGCGTTCCTCAAAGGAAGGAGGTGGGTGATTAAATCCACAGTGCCAGGGCAGGCCCAGCCCAGCCCAGCCCAGCCCAGCCCAGTCTGGCACAGCGCACTGCTGTGGAGGTCTATTCCTTCACATCCTGCAGCAGGCATGATGCAGACCTACTAGAGCAAAGGCTTGACTCCTCTGCCCTTGTCTGTCTCTTAAAGGAAACAATCTTTCTAGCTTCTTATTGCACCTAATAAATGGACTCTAGCTTGCCTCAAACTCAACCCATCATTTCATTAGCCAGAGCTCATACTTGACCTTTATTTCTATCCAAGTTCACTGGCACCAAACCCCTGCTTTGAGCGAGTGGCTCACACCAAAATTAAATATCACCTTCATCCAACCTATTTTACAATAAGTGTAGCACCTTCCCCGCATTCTTGTGCTCAGTTATAACCCCCAATACCACAATTGCACTCTGCAATTCACCAAACTTAAAGGACAAAGAATGAAGACATTGATAAAGGAAGATAAGGCCTTGTCCCTATTGCACCTACTTGAAAAATAGGGCAGTTGGTAGAAGGTCATGAGGGAAAACATTTGAAATGTTTGGACACACCTGGCAAAAAAAAGTAGCAAAAAAAAAAAAAAATCACTGTTTGAAAATTTCCCACCTTGGGATACTTCTACAGCATTGGCAGGATTCGAACCCTGGCCTCTGAGGGCTGTCCACACCAAAGGTACAAGACTTACCTTTGAGCTATAGCTCCTTGGTGGTCTAAAGGTTTGCAGTAGTAACTATGAGCAACATACAGGCCTTGGTGTCCTTCCCTGCGGCTTCCATTGCACATAAAAAGGATGACCATGACATAAGGACAATTTGATAGGCTACTTACATGGAAACCAGTGTGGTCCAGTGGGTAAGTTCCTGCCTTCCATCCAGGCAACCAGGGTTCAAATCCCGGGTTCGGCACCAGATGACTAATGGTGGCACAGCAGAGGTAAGCTGGAGGTGGGCCTAAATGGCCAATTGGTAAGTAAAATGTGTCTGTGTGTTGTGGAAGAGTGGAATCATGCCTAGCGAATGAGGGATTGCAGATTGGTTGGTAAGTAAAATAGGTGTGGCCTGAACAGAGACAGGTGAAAGAAAGGGAACAGGTGTTGTGTGTTAGAGGAGGACCCTAGTCAGATTGGGGGTGGTCAGAGAGGAGGGGTTCAGGAGGAGCCTAGTCAGATTGGGTGGAGTCAGAGAGGAGAGGGATAGGAGGGACCTGGGCAGAATGGGAGGGGTCAGACAGCAGAAGAGGGGTTTAGGAGGAGGAGCCTAGTCAGAATGGGTGGGGTTCAGGAGGAGCCTGGTCAGATTGGGTGGGGTCGGAGAGGTATACGAGGGGACTGGGCAGAATGGGAGGGGTCAGAGAGCAGAGGGATAGGAGGGGCCTGGGCAGAATGGGAGGGGTCAGACAGCAGAGGAGGGGTTTAGGAGGAGGAGCCTAGTCAGATTGGGTGGGGTCAGAGAGGAGGAGGAGCCTAGTCAGATTGGGTGGGGTCAGAGAGCAGAGGGAGGAGGCCTGGGCAGAATGGGAGGGGTCAGACAGCAGAGGAGGGGTTTAGGAGGAGGAGCCTAGTCAGAATGGGTGGGGTCAGAGAGGAGGAGGAGCCTAGTCAGATTGGCTGGGGTCAGAGAGCAGAGGGATAGGAGGGGCCTGGGCAGAATGGGAGGGGTCAGACAGCAGAGGAGGAGGGATTTAGGAGGAGCCTAGTCAGATTGGGTGGGGTCAGAGAGGAGGAGGAGCCTAGTCAGATTGGGTGGGGTCGGAGAGGTATACGAGGGGACTGGGCAGAATGGGAGGGGTCAGAGAGCAGAGGAGGGGTTTAGGAGGAGGAGCCTAGTCAGAATGGGTGGGGTTCAGGAGAAGCCTGGTCAGGTTGGTTCGGAGAGGTATACGAGGGGCCTGGGCAGAATGGGAGGGGACAGCAGAGGAGGGATTTAGGAGGAGCCTAGTCAGATTGGGTGGGGTCAGAGAGGAGGAGGAGCCTAGTCAGATTGGGTGGGGTCAGAGAGCAGAGGGATAGGAGGGGCCTGGGCAGAATGGGAGGGGTCAGACAGCAGAGGAGGGGTTTAGGAGGAGGAGCCTAGTCAGAATGGGTGGGGTTCAGGAGGAGCCTGGTCAGATTGGGTGGGGTCGGAGAGGTATACGAGGGGCCTGGGCAGAATGGGAGGGGTCAGACAGCAGAGGAGGGATTTAGGAGGAGCCTAGTCAGATTGGGTGGGGTCAGAGAGCAGAGGGATAGGAGGGGCCTGGGCAGAATGGGAGGGGTCAGACAGCAGAGGAGGGGTTTAGGAGGAGGAGCCTAGTCAGAATGGGTGGGGTTCAGGAGGAGCCTGGTCAGATTGGGTGAGGTCGGAGAGGTATACGAGGGGACTGGGCAGAATGGGAGGGGTCAGAGAGGAGGGGTATAGGAGGAGCCTAGTCAGATTGGGTGGGGTCAGAGAGCAGAGGGATAGGAGGGGCCTGGGCAGAATGGGAGGGGTCAGACAGCAGAGGAGGGGTTTAGGAGGAGGAGCCTAGTCAGAATGGGTGGGGTTCAGGAGGAGCCTGGTCAGATTGGGTGGGGTCGGAGAGGTATACGAGGGGACTGGGCAGAATGGGAGGGGTCAGAGAGCAGAGGGATAGGAGGGGCCTGGGCAGAATGGGAGGGGTCAGACAGCAGAGGAGGGGTTTAGGAGGAGGAGCCTAGTCAGAATGGGTGGGGTTCAGGAGGAGCCTGGTCAGATTGGGTGAGGTCGGAGAGGTATACGAGGGGACTGGGCAGAATGGGAGGGGTCAGAGAGGAGGGGTATAGGAGGAGCCTAGTCAGATTGGGTGGGGTCAGAGAGCAGAGGGATAGGAGGGGCCTGGGCAGAATGGGAGGGGTCAGACAGCAGAGGAGGGGTTTAGGAGGAGGAGCCTAGTCAGAATGGGTGGGGTTCAGGAGGAGCCTGGTCAGATTGGGTGGGGTCGGAGAGGTATACGAGGGGACTGGGCAGAATGGGAGGGGTCAGAGAGCAGAGGGATAGGAGGGGCCTGGGCAGAATGGGAGGGGTCAGACAGCAGAGGAGGGGTTTAGGCGGAGGAGCCTAGTCAGAATGGGTGGGGTTCAGGAGGAGCCTGGTCAGATTGGGTGAGGTCGGAGAGGTATACGAGGGGACTGGGCAGAATGGGAGGGGTCAGAGAGGAGGGGTATAGGAGGAGCCTAGTCAGATTGGGTGGGGTCAGAGAGCAGAGGGATAGGAGGGGCCTGGGCAGAATGGGAGGGGTCAGACAGCAGAGGAGGGGTTTAGGAGGAGGAGCCTAGTCAGAATGGGTGGGGTCAGAGAGGAGGAGGAGCCTAGTCAGATTGGGTGGGGTCAGAGAGCAGAGGGATAGGAGGGGCCTGGGCAGAATGGGAGGGGTCAGACAGCAGAGGAGGGGTTTAGGAGGAGGAGCCTAGTCAGAATGGGTGGGGTCAGAGAGGAAGAGGAGCCTAGTCAGATTGGGTGGGGTCAGAGAGCAGAGGGTAGGAGGGGCCTGGGCAGAATGGGAGGGGTCAGACAGCAGAGGAGGGATTTAGGAGGAGCCTAGTCAGATTGGGTGGGGTCAGAGAGGAGGAGGAGCCTAGTCAGATTGGGTGGGGTCGGAGAGGTATACGAGGGGACTGGGCAGAATGGGAGGGAGCAGAGGAGGGGTTTAGGAGGAGGAGCCTAGTCAGAATGGGTGGGGTTCAGGAGAAGCCTGGTCAGGTTGGTTCGGAGAGGTATACGAGGGGCCTGGGCAGAATGGGAGGGGACAGCAGAGGAGGGATTTAGGAGGAGCCTAGTCAGATTGGGTGGGGTCAGAGAGGAGGAGGAGCCTAGTCAGATTGGGTGGGGTCAGAGAGCAGAGGGATAGGAGGGGCCTGGGCAGAATGGGAGGGGTCAGACAGCAGAGGAGGGGTTTAGGAGGAGGAGCCTAGTCAGAATGGGTGGGGTTCAGGAGGAGCCTGGTCAGATTGGGTGGGGTCGGAGAGGTATACGAGGGGCCTGGGCAGAATGGGAGGGGTCAGACAGCAGAGGAGGGATTTAGGAGGAGCCTAGTCAGATTGGGTGGGGTCAGAGAGGAGGAGGAGCCTAGTCAGATTGGGTGGGGTCAGAGAGCAGAGGGATAGGAGGGGCCTGGGCAGAATGGGAGGGGTCAGACAGCAGAGGAGGGGTTTAGGAGGAGGAGCCTAGTCAGAATGGGTGGGGTTCAGGAGGAGCCTGGTCAGATTGGGTGAGGTCGGAGAGGTATACGAGGGGACTGGGCAGAATGGGAGGGGTCAGAGAGGAGGGGTATAGGAGGAGCCTAGTCAGATTGGGTGGGGTCAGAGAGCAGAGGGATAGGAGGGGCCTGGGCAGAATGGGAGGGGTCAGACAGCAGAGGAGGGGTTTAGGAGGAGGAGCCTAGTCAGAATGGGTGGGGTTCAGGAGGAGCCTGGTCAGATTGGGTGGGGTCGGAGAGGTATACGAGGGGACTGGGCAGAATGGGAGGGGTCAGAGAGCAGAGGGATAGGAGGGGCCTGGGCAGAATGGGAGGGGTCAGACAGCAGAGGAGGGGTTTAGGAGGAGGAGCCTAGTCAGAATGGGTGGGGTTCAGGAGGAGCCTGGTCAGATTGGGTGAGGTCGGAGAGGTATACGAGGGGACTGGGCAGAATGGGAGGGGTCAGAGAGGAGGGGTATAGGAGGAGCCTAGTCAGATTGGGTGGGGTCAGAGAGCAGAGGGATAGGAGGGGCCTGGGCAGAATGGGAGGGGTCAGACAGCAGAGGAGGGGTTTAGGAGGAGGAGCCTAGTCAGAATGGGTGGGGTTCAGGAGGAGCCTGGTCAGATTGGGTGGGGTCGGAGAGGTATACGAGGGGACTGGGCAGAATGGGAGGGGTCAGAGAGCAGAGGGATAGGAGGGGCCTGGGCAGAATGGGAGGGGTCAGACAGCAGAGGAGGGGTTTAGGAGGAGGAGCCTAGTCAGAATGGGTGGGGTTCAGGAGGAGCCTGGTCAGATTGGGTGAGGTCGGAGAGGTATACGAGGGGACTGGGCAGAATGGGAGGGGTCAGAGAGGAGGGGTATAGGAGGAGCCTAGTCAGATTGGGTGGGGTCAGAGAGCAGAGGGATAGGAGGGGCCTGGGCAGAATGGGAGGGGTCAGACAGCAGAGGAGGGGTTTAGGAGGAGGAGCCTAGTCAGAATGGGTGGGGTTCAGGAGGAGCCTGGTCAGATTGGGTGGGGTCGGAGAGGTATACGAGGGGACTGGGCAGAATGGGAGGGGTCAGAGAGCAGAGGGATAGGAGGGGCCTGGGCAGAATGGGAGGGGTCAGACAGCAGAGGAGGGGTTTAGGAGGAGGAGCCTAGTCAGAATGGGTGGGGTTCAGGAGGAGCCTGGTCAGATTGGATGGGGTCGGAGAGGTATACGAGGGGCCTGGGCAGAATGGGAGGGGTCAGACAGCAGAGGAGGGGTTTAGGAGGAGGAGCCTAGTCAGAATGGGTGGGGTCAGAGAGGAGGAGGAGCCTAGTCAGATTGGGTGGGGTCAGAGAGCAGAGGGATAGGAGGGGCCTGGGCAGAATGGGAGGGGTCAGACAGCAGAGGAGGGATTTAGGAGGAGCCTAGTCAGATTGGGTGGGGTCAGAGAGGAGGAGGAGCCTAGTCAGATTGGGTGGGGTCGGAGAGGTATACGAGGGGACTGGGCAGAATGGGAGGGGTCAGAGAGCAGAGGAGGGGTTTAGGAGGAGGAGCCTAGTCAGAATGGGTGGGGTTCAGGAGAAGCCTGGTCAGGTTGGTTCGGAGAGGTATACGAGGGGCCTGGGCAGAATGGGAGGGGACAGCAGAGGAGGGATTTAGGAGGAGCCTAGTCAGATTGGGTGGGGTCAGAGAGGAGGAGGAGCCTAGTCAGATTGGGTGGGGTCAGAGAGCAGAGGGATAGGAGGGGCCTGGGCAGAATGGGAGGGGTCAGACAGCAGAGGAGGGGTTTAGGAGGAGGAGCCTAGTCAGAATGGGTGGGGTCAGAGAGGAAGAGGAGCCTAGTCAGATTGGGTGGGGTCAGAGAGCAGAGGGTAGGAGGGGCCTGGGCAGAATGGGAGGGGTCAGACAGCAGAGGAGGGATTTAGGAGGAGCCTAGTCAGATTGGGTGGGGTCAGAGAGGAGGAGGAGCCTAGTCAGATTGGGTGGGGTCGGAGAGGTATACGAGGGGACTGGGCAGAATGGGAGGGGTCAGAGAGCAGAGGAGGGGTTTAGGAGGAGGAGCCTAGTCAGAATGGGTGGGGTTCAGGAGAAGCCTGGTCAGGTTGGTTCGGAGAGGTATACGAGGGGCCTGGGCAGAATGGGAGGGGACAGCAGAGGAGGGATTTAGGAGGAGCCTAGTCAGATTGGGTGGGGTCAGAGAGGAGGAGGAGCCTAGTCAGATTGGGTGGGGTCAGAGAGCAGAGGGATAGGAGGGGCCTGGGCAGAATGGGAGGGGACAGCAGAGGAGGGGTTTAGGAGGAGGAGCCTAGTCAGATTGGGTGGGGTCAGAGAGGAGGAGGAGCCTAGTCAGAATGGGTGGGGTTCAGGAGAAGCCTGGTCAGATTGGGTTGGTTCGGAGAGGTATACGAGGGGCCTGGGCAGAATGGGAGGGGTCAGACAGCAGAGGAGGGATTTAGGAGGAGCCTAGTCAGATTGGGTGGGGTCAGAGAGGAGGAGGAGCCTAGTCAGATTGGGTGGGGTCAGAGAGCAGAGGGATAGGAGGGGCCTGGGCAGAATGGGAGGGGTCAGACAGCAGAGGAGGGGTTAAGGAGGAGGAGCCTAGTCAGAATGGGTGGGGTTCAGGAGGAGCCTGGTCAGATTGGGTGGGGTCGGAGAGGTATACGAGGGGCCTGGGCAGAATGGGAGGGGTCAGACAGCAGAGGAGGGATTTAGGAGGAGCCTAGTCAGATTGGGTGGGGTCAGAGAGGAGGAGGAGCCTAGTCAGATTGGGTGGGGTCAGAGAGCAGAGGGATAGGAGGGGCCTGGGCAGAATGGGAGGGGTCAGACAGCAGAGGAGGGGTTTAGGAGGAGGAGCCTAGTCAGAATGGGTGGGGTCAGAGAGGAGGAGGAGCCTAGTCAGATTGGCTGGGGTCAGAGAGCAGAGGGATAGGAGGGGCCTGGGCAGAATGGGAGGGGTCAGACAGCAGAGGAGGAGGGATTTAGGAGGAGCCTAGTCAGATTGGGTGGGGTCAGAGAGGAGGAGGAGCCTAGTCAGATTGGGTGGGGTCGGAGAGGTATACGAGGGGACTGGGCAGAATGGGAGGGGTCAGAGAGCAGAGGAGGGGTTTAGGAGGAGGAGCCTAGTCAGAATGGGTGGGGTTCAGGAGAAGCCTGGTCAGGTTGGTTCGGAGAGGTATACGAGGGGCCTGGGCAGAATGGGAGGGGACAGCAGAGGAGGGATTTAGGAGGAGCCTAGTCAGATTGGGTGGGGTCAGAGAGGAGGAGGAGCCTAGTCAGATTGGGTGGGGTCAGAGAGCAGAGGGATAGGAGGGGCCTGGGCAGAATGGGAGGGGTCAGACAGCAGAGGAGGGGTTTAGGAGGAGGAGCCTAGTCAGAATGGGTGGGGTTCAGGAGGAGCCTGGTCAGATTGGGTGGGGTCGGAGAGGTATACGAGGGGCCTGGGCAGAATGGGAGGGGTCAGACAGCAGAGGAGGGATTTAGGAGGAGCCTAGTCAGATTGGGTGGGGTCAGAGAGCAGAGGGATAGGAGGGGCCTGGGCAGAATGGGAGGGGTCAGACAGCAGAGGAGGGGTTTAGGAGGAGGAGCCTAGTCAGAATGGGTGGGGTTCAGGAGGAGCCTGGTCAGATTGGGTGAGGTCGGAGAGGTATACGAGGGGACTGGGCAGAATGGGAGGGGTCAGAGAGGAGGGGTATAGGAGGAGCCTAGTCAGATTGGGTGGGGTCAGAGAGCAGAGGGATAGGAGGGGCCTGGGCAGAATGGGAGGGGTCAGACAGCAGAGGAGGGGTTAAGGAGGAGGAGCCTAGTCAGAATGGGTGGGGTTCAGGAGGAGCCTGGTCAGATTGGGTGGGGTCGGAGAGGTATACGAGGGGACTGGGCAGAATGGGAGGGGTCAGAGAGCAGAGGGATAGGAGGGGCCTGGGCAGAATGGGAGGGGTCAGACAGCAGAGGAGGGGTTTAGGAGGAGGAGCCTAGTCAGAATGGGTGGGGTTCAGGAGGAGCCTGGTCAGATTGGGTGAGGTCGGAGAGGTATACGAGGGGACTGGGCAGAATGGGAGGGGTCAGAGAGGAGGGGTATAGGAGGAGCCTAGTCAGATTGGGTGGGGTCAGAGAGCAGAGGGATAGGAGGGGCCTGGGCAGAATGGGAGGGGTCAGACAGCAGAGGAGGGGTTTAGGAGGAGGAGCCTAGTCAGAATGGGTGGGGTTCAGGAGGAGCCTGGTCAGATTGGGTGGGGTCGGAGAGGTATACGAGGGGACTGGGCAGAATGGGAGGGGTCAGAGAGCAGAGGGATAGGAGGGGCCTGGGCAGAATGGGAGGGGTCAGACAGCAGAGGAGGGGTTTAGGAGGAGGAGCCTAGTCAGAATGGGTGGGGTTCAGGAGGAGCCTGGTCAGATTGGGTGAGGTCGGAGAGGTATACGAGGGGACTGGGCAGAATGGGAGGGGTCAGAGAGGAGGGGTATAGGAGGAGCCTAGTCAGATTGGGTGGGGTCAGAGAGCAGAGGGATAGGAGGGGCCTGGGCAGAATGGGAGGGGTCAGACAGCAGAGGAGGGGTTTAGGAGGAGGAGCCTAGTCAGAATGGGTGGGGTCAGAGAGGAGGAGGAGCCTAGTCAGATTGGGTGGGGTCAGAGAGCAGAGGGATAGGAGGGGCCTGGGCAGAATGGGAGGGGTCAGACAGCAGAGGAGGGGTTTAGGAGGAGGAGCCTAGTCAGAATGGGTGGGGTCAGAGAGGAAGAGGAGCCTAGTCAGATTGGGTGGGGTCAGAGAGCAGAGGGTAGGAGGGGCCTGGGCAGAATGGGAGGGGTCAGACAGCAGAGGAGGGGTTTAGGAGGAGGAGCCTAGTCAGAATGGGTGGGGTTCAGGAGGAGCCTGGTCAGATTGGGTGGGGTCGGAGAGGTATACGAGGGGACTGGGCAGAATGGGAGGGGTCAGAGAGCAGAGGGATAGGAGGGGCCTGGGCAGAATGGGAGGGGTCAGACAGCAGAGGAGGGGTTTAGGAGGAGGAGCCTAGTCAGAATGGGTGGGGTTCAGGAGGAGCCTGGTCAGATTGGGTGAGGTCGGAGAGGTATACGAGGGGACTGGGCAGAATGGGAGGGGTCAGAGAGGAGGGGTATAGGAGGAGCCTAGTCAGATTGGGTGGGGTCAGAGAGCAGAGGGATAGGAGGGGCCTGGGCAGAATGGGAGGGGTCAGACAGCAGAGGAGGGGTTTAGGAGGAGGAGCCTAGTCAGAATGGGTGGGGTTCAGGAGGAGCCTGGTCAGATTGGGTGGGGTCGGAGAGGTATACGAGGGGACTGGGCAGAATGGGAGGGGTCAGAGAGCAGAGGGATAGGAGGGGCCTGGGCAGAATGGGAGGGGTCAGACAGCAGAGGAGGGGTTTAGGAGGAGGAGCCTAGTCAGAATGGGTGGGGTTCAGGAGGAGCCTGGTCAGATTGGATGGGGTCGGAGAGGTATACGAGGGGCCTGGGCAGAATGGGAGGGGTCAGACAGCAGAGGAGGGGTTTAGGAGGAGGAGCCTAGTCAGAATGGGTGGGGTCAGAGAGGAGGAGGAGCCTAGTCAGATTGGGTGGGGTCAGAGAGCAGAGGGATAGGAGGGGCCTGGGCAGAATGGGAGGGGTCAGACAGCAGAGGAGGGGTTTAGGAGGAGGAGCCTAGTCAGAATGGGTGGGGTCAGAGAGGAAGAGGAGCCTAGTCAGATTGGGTGGGGTCAGAGAGCAGAGGGTAGGAGGGGCCTGGGCAGAATGGGAGGGGTCAGACAGCAGAGGAGGGATTTAGGAGGAGCCTAGTCAGATTGGGTGGGGTCAGAGAGGAGGAGGAGCCTAGTCAGATTGGGTGGGGTCGGAGAGGTATACGAGGGGACTGGGCAGAATGGGAGGGGTCAGAGAGCAGAGGAGGGGTTTAGGAGGAGGAGCCTAGTCAGAATGGGTGGGGTTCAGGAGAAGCCTGGTCAGGTTGGTTCGGAGAGGTATACGAGGGGCCTGGGCAGAATGGGAGGGGACAGCAGAGGAGGGATTTAGGAGGAGCCTAGTCAGATTGGGTGGGGTCAGAGAGGAGGAGGAGCCTAGTCAGATTGGGTGGGGTCAGAGAGCAGAGGGATAGGAGGGGCCTGGGCAGAATGGGAGGGGTCAGACAGCAGAGGAGGGGTTTAGGAGGAGGAGCCTAGTCAGAATGGGTGGGGTCAGAGAGGAAGAGGAGCCTAGTCAGATTGGGTGGGGTCAGAGAGCAGAGGGTAGGAGGGGCCTGGGCAGAATGGGAGGGGTCAGACAGCAGAGGAGGGATTTAGGAGGAGCCTAGTCAGATTGGGTGGGGTCAGAGAGGAGGAGGAGCCTAGTCAGATTGGGTGGGGTCGGAGAGGTATACGAGGGGACTGGGCAGAATGGGAGGGGTCAGAGAGCAGAGGAGGGGTTTAGGAGGAGGAGCCTAGTCAGAATGGGTGGGGTTCAGGAGAAGCCTGGTCAGGTTGGTTCGGAGAGGTATACGAGGGGCCTGGGCAGAATGGGAGGGGACAGCAGAGGAGGGATTTAGGAGGAGCCTAGTCAGATTGGGTGGGGTCAGAGAGGAGGAGGAGCCTAGTCAGATTGGGTGGGGTCAGAGAGCAGAGGGATAGGAGGGGCCTGGGCAGAATGGGAGGGGACAGCAGAGGAGGGGTTTAGGAGGAGGAGCCTAGTCAGATTGGGTGGGGTCAGAGAGGAGGAGGAGCCTAGTCAGAATGGGTGGGGTTCAGGAGAAGCCTGGTCAGATTGGGTTGGTTCGGAGAGGTATACGAGGGGCCTGGGCAGAATGGGAGGGGTCAGACAGCAGAGGAGGGATTTAGGAGGAGCCTAGTCAGATTGGGTGGGGTCAGAGAGGAGGAGGAGCCTAGTCAGATTGGGTGGGGTCAGAGAGCAGAGGGATAGGAGGGGCCTGGGCAGAATGGGAGGGGTCAGACAGCAGAGGAGGGGTTAAGGAGGAGGAGCCTAGTCAGAATGGGTGGGGTCAGAGAGGAGGAGGAGCCTAGTCAGATTGGTGGGGTCAGAGAGGAGGAGGAGCCTAGTCAGATTGGGTGGGGTCAGAGAGCAGAGGGATAGGAGGGGCCTGGGCAGAATGGGAGGGGTCAGACAGCAGAGGAGGGGTTTAGGAGGAGGAGCCTAGTCAGAATGGGTGGGGTTCAGGAGGAGCCTGGTCAGATTGGGTGGGGTCGGAGAGGTATACGAGGGGCCTGGGCAGAATGGGAGGGGTCAGACAGCAGAGGAGGGATTTAGGAGGAGCCTAGTCAGATTGGGTGGGGTCAGAGAGGAGGAAGAGCCTAGTCAGATTGGGTGGGGTCAGAGAGCAGAGGGATAGGAGGGGCCTGGGCAGAATGGGAGGGGTCAGACAGCAGAGGAGGGGTTTAGGAGGAGCCTGGTCAGATTGGGTGGGGTCAGAGAGGATGGGTATAGGAGGAGCCTGAGCAGAATGGGTGGGGTCAGACAGCAGAGGAGGGTTTTGGAGGAGCCTGGTCAGATTGGGTGGGGTCGGAGAGGAGGGGTATAGGAGGAGCCTGCGCAGAATGGGTGGGGTCGGAGAGGAGGGGTTTAGGAGGAGCCTAGTCAGATTGGGCGGGGCCAGAGAGCAGAGGGATAGGAGGGGCCTGGGCAGAATGGGAGGGGTCAGACAGCAGAGGAGGGGTTTAGGAGGAGCCTAGTCAGATTGGGCGGGGTCAGAGAGCAGAGGGATAGGAGGGGCCTGGGCAGAATGGGAGGGGTCAGACAGCAGAGGAGGGGTTTAGGAGGAGCCTAGTCAGATTGGGCGAGAGCAGAGGGATAGGTGTAGGGTCTGAGGGACTATGAAGGGGTCATAGATGGAGGAGGATCCTGACTTATGGTGGGGAACTGCAAAAACTTTTTTTATGCACCCCCCCTATACTCTCTGATTTCTGTTGGGAGGGGGCAGTCAACATTTGGGGGAGCAGTATTAAATGGTGCTTGGGCGCAACGTGAAGGGCGATGAGGGGCACAGAATGGCATGGCTTCCAGGTACTTTTTGGGGGGGGCTACCATTAGTTTTTATTGCTCTGATCCTCCCTCATGGGGTGGACCCCAAATGGTTAGGGGCAACGGGGGAGGTGGGGCGGCAAAAAGCTGTTTGACAGTTTCTGTTACCAACAGGGGTGACCATACGATTCTGCTGCAGTTATGTGGTATTGAAAGGTACAACAAGGAGCATGTGGCTGTATTTTTGCAGGTGGGGTGCCCCAAAATTTTACTGCCAGCAGCAGCAGCCCCCCTCCTCCCCACCCTGCAGATTGGTATAGGTACCTTTACGACATTTCTGTTGATAACAGAGGCTATAGCGAATCGCGCTACGAAATCCTAGAGCACTAACATTTGCTAAATAAAGGTGGCATCGGAGCATACGAATGAGGCAGGGAGAGGCTACTGTTGGCAATTGGTTTGGTGGGTCATAGTGAATAACCTCGGCATGCAAATAGGCAGAAGTGTGAGGATTGGCAGTGTCTGTAGAGAATTTTGGCATGCTCTTCAGTTTATTTTTTCCTCCTTACGTTGGCTATGAACTACAGAGGAAAGGCCTGGACTTACTGTTGGGCAAAACATGTATTTATGATATTAAGAAGTGTAGTCTGGCTGTACTGAGAGGGGCTGTACAGTACGGTAAATGCCTGTAAATCCCTGAAATGTGCATCCAACTGTCACTTGAGATTGAACAGTGAACGAAGCAGCTGGGTTACTGGCTGAATGTAAATGGAAGGCACATAGGAAGTGTGTTTGTGGTCACTCAAATTATTGAAACCTGCTTGATGCACTACCAAAGCTGGGGTACCAGGAGGGAACATTTGAGGGGTATTGAGATGGTGGTGTCCAGAGGTCAAAATATGTTTCAGAGACACAGAAGTACTGCGGTCCTGGTCCCACATTGGGGGTAGTCAAAAGTCCCTGCTAAAGATTTCTGTCCAACTGTTACCACATTTTGTGCAGCCTGGCTCCCTCTGAAACGATTCCCCAGTGTTTTTCGATCCTACAGATGACTGTAGCAAACTTCCCAAATTTTTTCTTGGCCTCATACCCCCAGAGGAGTGCCTGACATTTGCCAGCCTAACGATACTCACGTTCTGGGAAAAACCTCACTAACCATGCATATTTATGCACCACACATGGCAAATCCTTACAATTGCAGAACATCATATCGCACTCGTCATCTTTGAGGTGCTGTACGTATTTGGATTTGAGGGAAATATTCATCCTTGCTTGCTCTCCCATCTGAAGTCTATGGTGCTGCTGTTCCTTTCTCACATGTCCCTTCAAAGAGACAAGTGACACACAGACTCAATCACTCAGCAAACATATTTGCTTTGACGCTTTCATCTTGCTGTTTACCTTCCAAATATTCCCCCTTCACCAAAAATACAGGCCAGCCATTTCTCATCCCCTCAGTCATCGCAGTCCTTCACTCCTTAGGCCCTGCAAGACCACCATGAACAAGATTCATGTCAGCAAGCAGAAAAAAAGCCTCAGTGTGCTCTTTTGTTCATACTGCTGCCCTCTAGTAACACTTCATGGCAACTGCAGCATAAGAATGGGTCTGAGAAGAGGGCTGTCCTATGCAAATAATGTCCTCCCATGCATACTTTCTTCTTAGACGGTCGGCGGCTTGTGCCGTGATACCCCCTCCAACATATGGTCTTCAACCAAATTTTAAAAAAGCCCACCTGCCTTAGACGAAGGATTTTGCCACTCAAAGGAAGCACATGGGGACATCACCCTCATTTAGCAGGGTCCTAAATTGCCTGCTGTCAGCCTGTATACAGAACAAGGGCGTTCGTGGGCGTTCCTCAAAGGAAGGAGGTGGGTGATTAAATCCACAGTGCCAGGGCAGGCCCAGCCCAGCCCAGCCCAGCCCAGTCTGGCACAGCGCACTGCTGTGGAGGTCTATTCCTTCACATCCTGCAGCAGGCATGATGCAGACCTACTAGAGCAAAGGCTTGACTCCTCTGCCCTTGTCTGTCTCTTAAAGGAAACAATCTTTCTAGCTTCTTATTGCACCTAATAAATGGACTCTAGCTTGCCTCAAACTCAACCCATCATTTCATTAGCCAGAGCTCATACTTGACCTTTATTTCTATCCAAGTTCACTGGCACCAAACCCCTGCTTTGAGCGAGTGGCTCACACCAAAATTAAATATCACCTTCATCCAACCTATTTTACAATAAGTGTAGCACCTTCCCCGCATTCTTGTGCTCAGTTATAACCCCCAATACCACAATTGCACTCTGCAATTCACCAAACTTAAAGGACAAAGAATGAAGACATTGATAAAGGAAGATAAGGCCTTGTCCCTATTGCACCTACTTGAAAAATAGGGCAGTTGGTAGAAGGTCATGAGGGAAAACATTTGAAATGTTTGGACACACCTGCCAAAAAAAAGTAGCAAAAAAAAAAAAAAAATCACTGTTTGAAAATTTCCCACCTTGGGATACTTCTACAGCATTGGCAGGATTCGAACCCTGGCCTCTGAGGGCTGTCCACACCAAAGGTACAAGACTTACCTTTGAGCTATAGCTCCTTGGTGGTCTAAAGGTTTGCAGTAGTAACTATAAGCAACATACAGGCCTTGGTGTCCTTCCCTGCGGCTTCCATTGCACATAAAAAGGATGACCATGACATAAGGACAATTTGATAGGCTACTTACATGGAAACCAGTGTGGTCCAGTGGGTAAGTTCCTGCCTTCCATCCAGGCAACCAGGGTTCAAATCCCGGGTTCGGCACCAGATGACTGATGGTGGCACAGCAGAGGTAAGCTTGAGGTGGGCCTAAATGGCCAATTGGTAAGTAAAATGTGTCTGTGTGTTGTGGAAGAGTGGAATCATGCCTAGCGAATGAGGGATTGCAGATTGGTTGGTAAGTAAAATAGGTGTGGCCTGAACAGAGACAGGTGAAAGAAAGGGAACAGGTGTTGTGTGTTAGAGGAGGACCCTAGTCAGATTGGGGGTGGTCAGAGAGGAGAGGGATAGGAGGGGCCTGGGCAGAATGGGAGGGGTCAGAGAGGAGGGGTATAGGAGGAGCCTAGTCAGATTGGGTGGGGTCAGAGAGCAGAGGGATAGGAGGGGCCTGGGCAGAATGGGAGGGGTCAGAGAGCAGAGGGATAGGAGGGGCCTGGGCAGAATGGGAGGGGTCAGACAGCAGAGGAGGGGTTTAGGAGGAGGAGCCTAGTCAGAATGGGTGGGGTTCAGGAGGAGCCTGGTCAGATTGGGTGAGGTCGGAGAGGTATACGAGGGGACTGGGCAGAATGGGAGGGGTCAGAGAGGAGGGGTATAGGAGGAGCCTAGTCAGATTGGGTGGGGTCAGAGAGCAGAGGAGGGGTTTAGGAGGAGGAGCCTAGTCAGAATGGGTGGGGTCAGAGAGGAGGAGGAGCCTAGTCAGATTGGCTGGGGTCAGAGAGCAGAGGGATAGGAGGGGCCTGGGCAGAATGGGAGGGGTCAGACAGCAGAGGAGGGGTTTAGGAGGAGGAGCCTAGTCAGAATGGGTGGGGTCAGAGAGGAGGAGGAGCCTAGTCAGATTGGCTGGGGTCAGAGAGCAGAGGGATAGGAGGGGCCTGGGCAGAATGGGAGGGGTCAGACAGCAGAGGAGGAGGGATTTAGGAGGAGCCTAGTCAGATTGGGTGGGGTCAGAGAGGAGGAGGAGCCTAGTCAGATTGGGTGGGGTCGGAGAGGTATACGAGGGGACTGGGCAGAATGGGAGGGGTCAGAGAGCGGAGGAGGGGTTTAGGAGGAGGAGCCTAGTCAGAATGGGTGGGGTTCAGGAGAAGCCTGGTCAGGTTGGTTCGGAGAGGTATACGAGGGGCCTGGGCAGAATGGGAGGGGACAGCAGAGGAGGGATTTAGGAGGAGCCTAGTCAGATTGGGTGGGGTCAGAGAGGAGGAGGAGCCTAGTCAGATTGGGTGGGGTCAGAGAGCAGAGGGATAGGAGGGGCCTGGGCAGAATGGGAGGGGTCAGACAGCAGAGGAGGGGTTTAGGAGGAGGAGCCTAGTCAGAATGGGTGGGGTTCAGGAGGAGCCTGGTCAGATTGGGTGGGGTCGGAGAGGTATACGAGGGGCCTGGGCAGAATGGGAGGGGTCAGACAGCAGAGGAGGGATTTAGGAGGAGCCTAGTCAGATTGGGTGGGGTCAGAGAGGAGGAGGAGCCTAGTCAGATTGGGTGGGGTCAGAGAGCAGAGGGATAGGAGGGGCCTGGGCAGAATGGGAGGGGTCAGACAGCAGAGGAGGGGTTTAGGAGGAGGAGCCTAGTCAGAATGGGTGGGGTTCAGGAGGAGCCTGGTCAGATTGGGTGAGGTCGGAGAGGTATACGAGGGGACTGGGCAGAATGGGAGGGGTCAGAGAGGAGGGGTATAGGAGGAGCCTAGTCAGATTGGGTGGGGTCAGAGAGCAGAGGGATAGGAGGGGCCTGGGCAGAATGGGAGGGGTCAGACAGCAGAGGAGGGGTTTAGGAGGAGGAGCCTAGTCAGAATGGGTGGGGTTCAGGAGGAGCCTGGTCAGATTGGGTGGGGTCGGAGAGGTATACGAGGGGACTGGGCAGAATGGGAGGGGTCAGAGAGCAGAGGGATAGGAGGGGCCTGGGCAGAATGGGAGGGGTCAGACAGCAGAGGAGGGGTTTAGGAGGAGGAGCCTAGTCAGAATGGGTGGGGTTCAGGAGGAGCCTGGTCAGATTGGGTGAGGTCGGAGAGGTATACGAGGGGACTGGGCAGAATGGGAGGGGTCAGAGAGGAGGGGTATAGGAGGAGCCTAGTCAGATTGGGTGGGGTCAGAGAGCAGAGGGATAGGAGGGGCCTGGGCAGAATGGGAGGGGTCAGACAGCAGAGGAGGGGTTTAGGAGGAGGAGCCTAGTCAGAATGGGTGGGGTTCAGGAGGAGCCTGGTCAGATTGGGTGGGGTCGGAGAGGTATACGAGGGGACTGGGCAGAATGGGAGGGGTCAGAGAGCAGAGGGATAGGAGGGGCCTGGGCAGAATGGGAGGGGTCAGACAGCAGAGGAGGGGTTTAGGAGGAGGAGCCTAGTCAGAATGGGTGGGGTTCAGGAGGAGCCTGGTCAGATTGGGTGAGGTCGGAGAGGTATACGAGGGGACTGGGCAGAATGGGAGGGGTCAGAGAGGAGGGGTATAGGACGAGCCTAGTCAGATTGGGTGGGGTCAGAGAGCAGAGGGATAGGAGGGGCCTGGGCAGAATGGGAGGGGTCAGACAGCAGAGGAGGGGTTTAGGAGGAGGAGCCTAGTCAGAATGGGTGGGGTTCAGGAGGAGCCTGGTCAGATTGGGTGGGGTCGGAGAGGTATACGAGGGGACTGGGCAGAATGGGAGGGGTCAGAGAGCAGAGGGATAGGAGGGGCCTGGGCAGAATGGGAGGGGTCAGACAGCAGAGGAGGGGTTTAGGAGGAGGAGCCTAGTCAGAATGGGTGGGGTTCAGGAGGAGCCTGGTCAGATTGGATGGGGTCGGAGAGGTATACGAGGGGACTGGGCAGAATGGGAGGGGTCAGAGAGCAGAGGGATAGGAGGGGCCTGGGCAGAATGGGAGGGGTCAGACAGCAGAGGAGGGGTTTAGGAGGAGGAGCCTAGTCAGAATGGGTGGGGTTCAGGAGAAGCCTGGTCAGATTGGGTTGGTTCGGAGAGGTATACGAGGGGCCTGGGCAGAATGGGAGGGGTCAGACAGCAGAGGAGGGGTTTAGGAGGAGGAGCCTAGTCAGAATGGGTGGGGTCAGAGAGGAGGAGGAGCCTAGTCAGATTGGGTGGGGTCAGAGAGCAGAGGGATAGGAGGGGCCTGGGCAGAATGGGAGGGGTCAGACAGCAGAGGAGGGGTTTAGGAGGAGGAGCCTAGTCAGAATGGGTGGGGTTCAGGAGGAGCCTGGTCAGATTGGGTGAGGTCGGAGAGGTATACGAGGGGACTGGGCAGAATGGGAGGGGTCAGAGAGGAGGGGTATAGGAGGAGCCTAGTCAGATTGGGTGGGGTCAGAGAGCAGAGGAGGGGTTTAGGAGGAGGAGCCTAGTCAGATTGGGTGGGGTCAGAGAGGAGGAGGAGCCTAGTCAGATTGGGTGGGGTCAGAGAGCAGAGGGATAGGAGGGGCCTGGGCAGAATGGGAGGGGTCAGACAGCAGAGGAGGGGTTTAGGAGGAGGAGCCTAGTCAGAATGGGTGGGGTCAGAGAGGAGGAGGAGCCTAGTCAGATTGGCTGGGGTCAGAGAGCAGAGGGATAGGAGGGGCCTGGGCAGAATGGGAGGGGTCAGACAGCAGAGGAGGAGGGATTTAGGAGGAGCCTAGTCAGATTGGGTGGGGTCAGAGAGGAGGAGGAGCCTAGTCAGATTGGGTGGGGTCGGAGAGCTATACGAGGGGACTGGGCAGAATGGGAGGGGTCAGAGAGCAGAGGAGGGGTTTAGGAGGAGGAGCCTAGTCAGAATGGGTGGGGTTCAGGAGAAGCCTGGTCAGGTTGGTTCGGAGAGGTATACGAGGGGCCTGGGCAGAATGGGAGGGGACAGCAGAGGAGGGATTTAGGAGGAGCCTAGTCAGATTGGGTGGGGTCAGAGAGGAGGAGGAGCCTAGTCAGATTGGGTGGGGTCAGAGAGCAGAGGGATAGGAGGGGCCTGGGCAGAATGGGAGGGGTCAGACAGCAGAGGAGGGGTTTAGGAGGAGGAGCCTAGTCAGAATGGGTGGGGTTCAGGAGGAGCCTGGTCAGATTGGGTGGGGTCGGAGAGGTATACGAGGGGCCTGGGCAGAATGGGAGGGGTCAGACAGCAGAGGAGGGATTTAGGAGGAGCCTAGTCAGATTGGGTGGGGTCAGAGAGGAGGAGGAGCCTAGTCAGATTGGGTGGGGTCAGAGAGCAGAGGGATAGGAGGGGCCTGGGCAGAATGGGAGGGGTCAGACAGCAGAGGAGGGGTTTAGGAGGAGGAGCCTAGTCAGAATGGGTGGGGTTCAGGAGGAGCCTGGTCAGATTGGGTGAGGTCGGAGAGGTATACGAGGGGACTGGGCAGAATGGGAGGGGTCAGAGAGGAGGGGTATAGGAGGAGCCTAGTCAGATTGGGTGGGGTCAGAGAGCAGAGGGATAGGAGGGGCCTGGGCAGAATGGGAGGGGTCAGACAGCAGAGGAGGGGTTTAGGAGGAGGAGCCTAGTCAGAATGGGTGGGGTTCAGGAGGAGCCTGGTCAGATTGGGTGGGGTCGGAGAGGTATACGAGGGGACTGGGCAGAATGGGAGGGGTCAGAGAGCAGAGGGATAGGAGGGGCCTGGGCAGAATGGGAGGGGTCAGACAGCAGAGGAGGGGTTTAGGAGGAGGAGCCTAGTCAGAATGGGTGGGGTTCAGGAGGAGCCTGGTCAGATTGGGTGAGGTCGGAGAGGTATACGAGGGGACTGGGCAGAATGGGAGGGGTCAGAGAGGAGGGGTATAGGAGGAGCCTAGTCAGATTGGGTGGGGTCAGAGAGCAGAGGGATAGGAGGGGCCTGGGCAGAATGGGAGGGGTCAGACAGCAGAGGAGGGGTTTAGGAGGAGGAGCCTAGTCAGAATGGGTGGGGTTCAGGAGGAGCCTGGTCAGATTGGGTGGGGTCGGAGAGGTATACGAGGGGACTGGGCAGAATGGGAGGGGTCAGAGAGCAGAGGGATAGGAGGGGCCTGGGCAGAATGGGAGGGGTCAGACAGCAGAGGAGGGGTTTAGGAGGAGGAGCCTAGTCAGAATGGGTGGGGTTCAGGAGGAGCCTGGTCAGATTGGGTGAGGTCGGAGAGGTATACGAGGGGACTGGGCAGAATGGGAGGGGTCAGAGAGGAGGGGTATAGGACGAGCCTAGTCAGATTGGGTGGGGTCAGAGAGCAGAGGGATAGGAGGGGCCTGGGCAGAATGGGAGGGGTCAGACAGCAGAGGAGGGGTTTAGGAGGAGGAGCCTAGTCAGAATGGGTGGGGTTCAGGAGGAGCCTGGTCAGATTGGGTGGGGTCGGAGAGGTATACGAGGGGACTGGGCAGAATGGGAGGGGTCAGAGAGCAGAGGGATAGGAGGGGCCTGGGCAGAATGGGAGGGGTCAGACAGCAGAGGAGGGGTTTAGGAGGAGGAGCCTAGTCAGAATGGGTGGGGTTCAGGAGGAGCCTGGTCAGATTGGATGGGGTCGGAGAGGTATACGAGGGGACTGGGCAGAATGGGAGGGGTCAGAGAGCAGAGGGATAGGAGGGGCCTGGGCAGAATGGGAGGGGTCAGACAGCAGAGGAGGGGTTTAGGAGGAGGAGCCTAGTCAGAATGGGTGGGGTTCAGGAGAAGCCTGGTCAGATTGGGTTGGTTCGGAGAGGTATACGAGGGGCCTGGGCAGAATGGGAGGGGTCAGACAGCAGAGGAGGGGTTTAGGAGGAGGAGCCTAGTCAGAATGGGTGGGGTCAGAGAGGAGGAGGAGCCTAGTCAGATTGGGTGGGGTCAGAGAGCAGAGGGATAGGAGGGGCCTGGGCAGAATGGGAGGGGTCAGACAGCAGAGGAGGGGTTTAGGAGGAGGAGCCTAGTCAGAATGGGTGGGGTTCAGGAGGAGCCTGGTCAGATTGGGTGAGGTCGGAGAGGTATACGAGGGGACTGGGCAGAATGGGAGGGGTCAGAGAGGAGGGGTATAGGAGGAGCCTAGTCAGATTGGGTGGGGTCAGAGAGCAGAGGAGGGGTTTAGGAGGAGGAGCCTAGTCAGATTGGGTGGGGTCAGAGAGGAGGAGGAGCCTAGTCAGATTGGGTGGGGTCAGAGAGCAGAGGGATAGGAGGGGCCTGGGCAGAATGGGAGGGGTCAGACAGCAGAGGAGGGGTTTAGGAGGAGGAGCCTAGTCAGAATGGGTGGGGTCAGAGAGGAGGAGGAGCCTAGTCAGATTGGCTGGGGTCAGAGAGCAGAGGGATAGGAGGGGCCTGGGCAGAATGGGAGGGGTCAGACAGCAGAGGAGGAGGGATTTAGGAGGAGCCTAGTCAGATTGGGTGGGGTCAGAGAGGAGGAGGAGCCTAGTCAGATTGGGTGGGGTCGGAGAGGTATACGAGGGGACTGGGCAGAATGGGAGGGGTCAGAGAGCAGAGGAGGGGTTTAGGAGGAGGAGCCTAGTCAGAATGGGTGGGGTTCAGGAGAAGCCTGGTCAGGTTGGTTCGGAGAGGTATACGAGGGGCCTGGGCAGAATGGGAGGGGACAGCAGAGGAGGGATTTAGGAGGAGCCTAGTCAGATTGGGTGGGGTCAGAGAGGAGGAGGAGCCTAGTCAGATTGGGTGGGGTCAGAGAGCAGAGGGATAGGAGGGGCCTGGGCAGAATGGGAGGGGTCAGACAGCAGAGGAGGGGTTTAGGAGGAGGAGCCTAGTCAGAATGGGTGGGGTTCAGGAGGAGCCTGGTCAGATTGGGTGGGGTCGGAGAGGTATACGAGGGGCCTGGGCAGAATGGGAGGGGTCAGACAGCAGAGGAGGGATTTAGGAGGAGCCTAGTCAGATTGGGTGGGGTCAGAGAGGAGGAGGAGCCTAGTCAGATTGGGTGGGGTCAGAGAGCAGAGGGATAGGAGGGGCCTGGGCAGAATGGGAGGGGTCAGACAGCAGAGGAGGGGTTTAGGAGGAGGAGCCTAGTCAGAATGGGTGGGGTTCAGGAGGAGCCTGGTCAGATTGGGTGAGGTCGGAGAGGTATACGAGGGGACTGGGCAGAATGGGAGGGGTCAGAGAGGAGGGGTATAGGAGGAGCCTAGTCAGATTGGGTGGGGTCAGAGAGCAGAGGGATAGGAGGGGCCTGGGCAGAATGGGAGGGGTCAGACAGCAGAGGAGGGGTTTAGGAGGAGGAGCCTAGTCAGAATGGGTGGGGTTCAGGAGGAGCCTGGTCAGATTGGGTGGGGTCGGAGAGGTATACGAGGGGACTGGGCAGAATGGGAGGGGTCAGAGAGCAGAGGGATAGGAGGGGCCTGGGCAGAATGGGAGGGGTCAGACAGCAGAGGAGGGGTTTAGGAGGAGGAGCCTAGTCAGAATGGGTGGGGTTCAGGAGGAGCCTGGTCAGATTGGGTGAGGTCGGAGAGGTATACGAGGGGACTGGGCAGAATGGGAGGGGTCAGAGAGGAGGGGTATAGGAGGAGCCTAGTCAGATTGGGTGGGGTCAGAGAGCAGAGGGATAGGAGGGGCCTGGGCAGAATGGGAGGGGTCAGACAGCAGAGGAGGGGTTTAGGAGGAGGAGCCTAGTCAGAATGGGTGGGGTTCAGGAGGAGCCTGGTCAGATTGGGTGGGGTCGGAGAGGTATACGAGGGGACTGGGCAGAATGGGAGGGGTCAGAGAGCAGAGGGATAGGAGGGGCCTGGGCAGAATGGGAGGGGTCAGACAGCAGAGGAGGGGTTTAGGAGGAGGAGCCTAGTCAGAATGGGTGGGGTTCAGGAGGAGCCTGGTCAGATTGGGTGAGGTCGGAGAGGTATACGAGGGGACTGGGCAGAATGGGAGGGGTCAGAGAGGAGGGGTATAGGACGAGCCTAGTCAGATTGGGTGGGGTCAGAGAGCAGAGGGATAGGAGGGGCCTGGGCAGAATGGGAGGGGTCAGACAGCAGAGGAGGGGTTTAGGAGGAGGAGCCTAGTCAGAATGGGTGGGGTTCAGGAGGAGCCTGGTCAGATTGGGTGGGGTCGGAGAGGTATACGAGGGGACTGGGCAGAATGGGAGGGGTCAGAGAGCAGAGGGATAGGAGGGGCCTGGGCAGAATGGGAGGGGTCAGACAGCAGAGGAGGGGTTTAGGAGGAGGAGCCTAGTCAGAATGGGTGGGGTTCAGGAGGAGCCTGGTCAGATTGGATGGGGTCGGAGAGGTATACGAGGGGACTGGGCAGAATGGGAGGGGTCAGAGAGCAGAGGGATAGGAGGGGCCTGGGCAGAATGGGAGGGGTCAGACAGCAGAGGAGGGGTTTAGGAGGAGGAGCCTAGTCAGAATGGGTGGGGTTCAGGAGAAGCCTGGTCAGATTGGGTTGGTTCGGAGAGGTATACGAGGGGCCTGGGCAGAATGGGAGGGGTCAGACAGCAGAGGAGGGGTTTAGGAGGAGGAGCCTAGTCAGAATGGGTGGGGTCAGAGAGGAGGAGGAGCCTAGTCAGATTGGGTGGGGTCAGAGAGCAGAGGGATAGGAGGGGCCTGGGCAGAATGGGAGGGGTCAGACAGCAGAGGAGGGGTTTAGGAGGAGGAGCCTAGTCAGAATGGGTGGGGTCAGAGAGGAGGAGGAGCCTAGTCAGATTGGGTGGGGTCAGAGAGCAGAGGGATAGGAGGGGCCTGGGCAGAATGGGAGGGGTCAGACAGCAGAGGAGGGGTTTAGGAGGAGGAGCCTAGTCAGAATGGGTGGGGTCAGAGAGAAGGAGGAGCCTAGTCAGATTGGGTGGGGTCAGAGAGCAGAGGGTAGGAGGGGCCTGGGCAGAATGGGAGGGGTCAGACAGCAGAGGAGGGATTTAGGAGGAGCCTAGTCAGATTGGGTGGGGTCAGAGAGGAGGAGGAGCCTAGTCAGATTGGGTGGGGTCGGAGAGGTATACGAGGGGACTGGGCAGAATGGGAGGGGTCAGAGAGCAGAGGAGGGGTTTAGGAGGAGGAGCCTAGTCAGAATGGGTGGGGTTCAGGAGAAGCCTGGTCAGGTTGGTTCGGAGAGGTATACGAGGGGCCTGGGCAGAATGGGAGGGGACAGCAGAGGAGGGATTTAGGAGGAGCCTAGTCAGATTGGGTGGGGTCAGAGAGGAGGAGGAGCCTAGTCAGATTGGGTGGGGTCAGAGAGCAGAGGGATAGGAGGGGCCTGGGCAGAATGGGAGGGGACAGCAGAGGAGGGGTTTAGGAGGAGGAGCCTAGTCAGATTGGGTGGGGTCAGAGAGGAGGAGGAGCCTAGTCAGAATGGGTGGGGTTCAGGAGAAGCCTGGTCAGATTGGGTTGGTTCGGAGAGGTATACGAGGGGCCTGGGCAGAATGGGAGGGGTCAGACAGCAGAGGAGGGATTTAGGAGGAGCCTAGTCAGATTGGGTGGGGTCAGAGAGGAGGAGGAGCCTAGTCAGATTGGGTGGGGTCAGAGAGCAGAGGGATAGGAGGGGCCTGGGCAGAATGGGAGGGGTCAGACAGCAGAGGAGGGGTTAAGGAGGAGGAGCCTAGTCAGAATGGGTGGGGTCAGAGAGGAGGAGGAGCCTAGTCAGATTGGGTGGGGTCAGAGAGGAGGAGGAGCCTAGTCAGATTGGGTGGGGTCAGAGAGCAGAGGGATAGGAGGGGCCTGGGCAGAATGGGAGGGGTCAGACAGCAGAGGAGGGGTTTAGGAGGAGGAGCCTAGTCAGAATGGGTGGGGTTCAGGAGGAGCCTGGTCAGATTGGGTGGGGTCGGAGAGGTATACGAGGGGCCTGGGCAGAATGGGAGGGGTCAGACAGCAGAGGAGGGATTTAGGAGGAGCCTAGTCAGATTGGGTGGGGTCAGAGAGGAGGAGGAGCCTAGTCAGATTGGGTGGGGTCAGAGAGCAGAGGGATAGGAGGGGCCTGGGCAGAATGGGAGGGGTCAGACAGCAGAGGAGGGGTTTAGGAGGAGCCTGGTCAGATTGGGTGGGGTCAGAGAGGATGGGTATAGGAGGAGCCTGAGCAGAATGGGTGGGGTCAGACAGCAGAGGAGGGTTTTGGAGGAGCCTGGTCAGATTGGGTGGGGTCGGAGAGGAGGGGTATAGGAGGAGCCTGCGCAGAATGGGTGGGGTCGGAGAGGAGGGGTTTAGGAGGAGCCTAGTCAGATTGGGCGGGGCCAGAGAGCAGAGGGATAGGAGGGGCCTGGGCAGAATGGGAGGGGTCAGACAGCAGAGGAGGGGTTTAGGAGGAGCCTAGTCAGATTGGGCGGGGTCAGAGAGCAGAGGGATAGGAGGGGCCTGGGCAGAATGGGAGGGGTCAGACAGCAGAGGAGGGGTTTAGGAGGAGGAGCCTAGTCAGAATGGGTGGGGTCAGAGAGGAGGAGGAGCCTAGTCAGATTGGCTGGGGTCAGAGAGCAGAGGGATAGGAGGGGCCTGGGCAGAATGGGAGGGGTCAGACAGCAGAGGAGGAGGGATTTAGGAGGAGCCTAGTCAGATTGGGTGGGGTCAGAGAGGAGGAGGAGCCTAGTCAGATTGGGTGGGGTCGGAGAGGTATACGAGGGGACTGGGCAGAATGGGAGGGGTCAGAGAGCAGAGGAGGGGTTTAGGAGGAGGAGCCTAGTCAGAATGGGTGGGGTTCAGGAGAAGCCTGGTCAGGTTGGTTCGGAGAGGTATACGAGGGGCCTGGGCAGAATGGGAGGGGACAGCAGAGGAGGGATTTAGGAGGAGCCTAGTCAGATTGGGTGGGGTCAGAGAGGAGGAGGAGCCTAGTCAGATTGGGTGGGGTCAGAGAGCAGAGGGATAGGAGGGGCCTGGGCAGAATGGGAGGGGTCAGACAGCAGAGGAGGGGTTTAGGAGGAGGAGCCTAGTCAGAATGGGTGGGGTTCAGGAGGAGCCTGGTCAGATTGGGTGGGGTCGGAGAGGTATACGAGGGGCCTGGGCAGAATGGGAGGGGTCAGACAGCAGAGGAGGGATTTAGGAGGAGCCTAGTCAGATTGGGTGGGGTCAGAGAGCAGAGGGATAGGAGGGGCCTGGGCAGAATGGGAGGGGTCAGACAGCAGAGGAGGGGTTTAGGAGGAGGAGCCTAGTCAGAATGGGTGGGGTTCAGGAGGAGCCTGGTCAGATTGGGTGAGGTCGGAGAGGTATACGAGGGGACTGGGCAGAATGGGAGGGGTCAGAGAGGAGGGGTATAGGAGGAGCCTAGTCAGATTGGGTGGGGTCAGAGAGCAGAGGGATAGGAGGGGCCTGGGCAGAATGGGAGGGGTCAGACAGCAGAGGAGGGGTTTAGGAGGAGGAGCCTAGTCAGAATGGGTGGGGTTCAGGAGGAGCCTGGTCAGATTGGGTGGGGTCGGAGAGGTATACGAGGGGACTGGGCAGAATGGGAGGGGTCAGAGAGCAGAGGGATAGGAGGGGCCTGGGCAGAATGGGAGGGGTCAGACAGCAGAGGAGGGGTTTAGGAGGAGGAGCCTAGTCAGAATGGGTGGGGTTCAGGAGGAGCCTGGTCAGATTGGGTGAGGTCGGAGAGGTATACGAGGGGACTGGGCAGAATGGGAGGGGTCAGAGAGGAGGGGTATAGGAGGAGCCTAGTCAGATTGGGTGGGGTCAGAGAGCAGAGGGATAGGAGGGGCCTGGGCAGAATGGGAGGGGTCAGACAGCAGAGGAGGGGTTTAGGAGGAGGAGCCTAGTCAGAATGGGTGGGGTTCAGGAGGAGCCTGGTCAGATTGGGTGGGGTCGGAGAGGTATACGAGGGGACTGGGCAGAATGGGAGGGGTCAGAGAGCAGAGGGATAGGAGGGGCCTGGGCAGAATGGGAGGGGTCAGACAGCAGAGGAGGGGTTTAGGAGGAGGAGCCTAGTCAGAATGGGTGGGGTTCAGGAGGAGCCTGGTCAGATTGGGTGAGGTCTGAGAGGTATACGAGGGGACTGGGCAGAATGGGAGGGGTCAGAGAGGAGGGGTATAGGAGGAGCCTAGTCAGATTGGGTGGGGTCAGAGAGCAGAGGGATAGGAGGGGCCTGGGCAGAATGGGAGGGGTCAGACAGCAGAGGAGGGGTTTAGGAGGAGGAGCCTAGTCAGAATGGGTGGGGTCAGAGAGGAGGAGGAGCCTAGTCAGATTGGGTGGGGTCAGAGAGCAGAGGGATAGGAGGGGCCTGGGCAGAATGGGAGGGGTCAGACAGCAGAGGAGGGGTTTAGGAGGAGGAGCCTAGTCAGAATGGGTGGGGTCAGAGAGGAAGAGGAGCCTAGTCAGATTGGGTGGGGTCAGAGAGCAGAGGGTAGGAGGGGCCTGGGCAGAATGGGAGGGGTCAGACAGCAGAGGAGGGATTTAGGAGGAGCCTAGTCAGATTGGGTGGGGTCAGAGAGGAGGAGGAGCCTAGTCAGATTGGGTGGGGTCGGAGAGGTATACGAGGGGACTGGGCAGAATGGGAGGGAGCAGAGGAGGGGTTTAGGAGGAGGAGCCTAGTCAGAATGGGTGGGGTTCAGGAGAAGCCTGGTCAGGTTGGTTCGGAGAGGTATACGAGGGGCCTGGGCAGAATGGGAGGGGACAGCAGAGGAGGGATTTAGGAGGAGCCTAGTCAGATTGGGTGGGGTCAGAGAGGAGGAGGAGCCTAGTCAGATTGGGTGGGGTCAGAGAGCAGAGGGATAGGAGGGGCCTGGGCAGAATGGGAGGGGTCAGACAGCAGAGGAGGGGTTTAGGAGGAGGAGCCTAGTCAGAATGGGTGGGGTTCAGGAGGAGCCTGGTCAGATTGGGTGGGGTCGGAGAGGTATACGAGGGGCCTGGGCAGAATGGGAGGGGTCAGACAGCAGAGGAGGGATTTAGGAGGAGCCTAGTCAGATTGGGTGGGGTCAGAGAGGAGGAGGAGCCTAGTCAGATTGGGTGGGGTCAGAGAGCAGAGGGATAGGAGGGGCCTGGGCAGAATGGGAGGGGTCAGACAGCAGAGGAGGGGTTTAGGAGGAGGAGCCTAGTCAGAATGGGTGGGGTTCAGGAGGAGCCTGGTCAGATTGGGTGAGGTCGGAGAGGTATACGAGGGGACTGGGCAGAATGGGAGGGGTCAGAGAGGAGGGGTATAGGAGGAGCCTAGTCAGATTGGGTGGGGTCAGAGAGCAGAGGGATAGGAGGGGCCTGGGCAGAATGGGAGGGGTCAGACAGCAGAGGAGGGGTTTAGGAGGAGGAGCCTAGTCAGAATGGGTGGGGTTCAGGAGGAGCCTGGTCAGATTGGGTGGGGTCGGAGAGGTATACGAGGGGACTGGGCAGAATGGGAGGGGTCAGAGAGCAGAGGGATAGGAGGGGCCTGGGCAGAATGGGAGGGGTCAGACAGCAGAGGAGGGGTTTAGGAGGAGGAGCCTAGTCAGAATGGGTGGGGTTCAGGAGGAGCCTGGTCAGATTGGGTGAGGTCGGAGAGGTATACGAGGGGACTGGGCAGAATGGGAGGGGTCAGAGAGGAGGGGTATAGGAGGAGCCTAGTCAGATTGGGTGGGGTCAGAGAGCAGAGGGATAGGAGGGGCCTGGGCAGAATGGGAGGGGTCAGACAGCAGAGGAGGGGTTTAGGAGGAGGAGCCTAGTCAGAATGGGTGGGGTTCAGGAGGAGCCTGGTCAGATTGGGTGGGGTCGGAGAGGTATACGAGGGGACTGGGCAGAATGGGAGGGGTCAGAGAGCAGAGGGATAGGAGGGGCCTGGGCAGAATGGGAGGGGTCAGACAGCAGAGGAGGGGTTTAGGAGGAGGAGCCTAGTCAGAATGGGTGGGGTTCAGGAGGAGCCTGGTCAGATTGGGTGAGGTCGGAGAGGTATACGAGGGGACTGGGCAGAATGGGAGGGGTCAGAGAGGAGGGGTATAGGAGGAGCCTAGTCAGATTGGGTGGGGTCAGAGAGCAGAGGGATAGGAGGGGCCTGGGCAGAATGGGAGGGGTCAGACAGCAGAGGAGGGGTTTAGGAGGAGGAGCCTAGTCAGAATGGGTGGGGTTCAGGAGGAGCCTGGTCAGATTGGGTGGGGTCGGAGAGGTATACGAGGGGACTGGGCAGAATGGGAGGGGTCAGAGAGCAGAGGGATAGGAGGGGCCTGGGCAGAATGGGAGGGGTCAGACAGCAGAGGAGGGGTTTAGGAGGAGGAGCCTAGTCAGAATGGGTGGGGTTCAGGAGGAGCCTGGTCAGATTGGATGGGGTCGGAGAGGTATACGAGGGGCCTGGGCAGAATGGGAGGGGTCAGACAGCAGAGGAGGGGTTTAGGAGGAGGAGCCTAGTCAGAATGGGTGGGGTCAGAGAGGAGGAGGAGCCTAGTCAGATTGGGTGGGGTCAGAGAGCAGAGGGATAGGAGGGGCCTGGGCAGAATGGGAGGGGTCAGACAGCAGAGGAGGGGTTTAGGAGGAGGAGCCTAGTCAGAATGGGTGGGGTCAGAGAGGAAGAGGAGCCTAGTCAGATTGGGTGGGGTCAGAGAGCAGAGGGTAGGAGGGGCCTGGGCAGAATGGGAGGGGTCAGACAGCAGAGGAGGGATTTAGGAGGAGCCTAGTCAGATTGGGTGGGGTCAGAGAGGAGGAGGAGCCTAGTCAGATTGGGTGGGGTCGGAGAGGTATACGAGGGGACTGGGCAGAATGGGAGGGGTCAGAGAGCAGAGGAGGGGTTTAGGAGGAGGAGCCTAGTCAGAATGGGTGGGGTTCAGGAGAAGCCTGGTCAGGTTGGTTCGGAGAGGTATACGAGGGGCCTGGGCAGAATGGGAGGGGACAGCAGAGGAGGGATTTAGGAGGAGCCTAGTCAGATTGGGTGGGGTCAGAGAGGAGGAGGAGCCTAGTCAGATTGGGTGGGGTCAGAGAGCAGAGGGATAGGAGGGGCCTGGGCAGAATGGGAGGGGTCAGACAGCAGAGGAGGGGTTTAGGAGGAGGAGCCTAGTCAGAATGGGTGGGGTCAGAGAGGAAGAGGAGCCTAGTCAGATTGGGTGGGGTCAGAGAGCAGAGGGTAGGAGGGGCCTGGGCAGAATGGGAGGGGTCAGACAGCAGAGGAGGGATTTAGGAGGAGCCTAGTCAGATTGGGTGGGGTCAGAGAGGAGGAGGAGCCTAGTCAGATTGGGTGGGGTCGGAGAGGTATACGAGGGGACTGGGCAGAATGGGAGGGGTCAGAGAGCAGAGGAGGGGTTTAGGAGGAGGAGCCTAGTCAGAATGGGTGGGGTTCAGGAGAAGCCTGGTCAGGTTGGTTCGGAGAGGTATACGAGGGGCCTGGGCAGAATGGGAGGGGACAGCAGAGGAGGGATTTAGGAGGAGCCTAGTCAGATTGGGTGGGGTCAGAGAGGAGGAGGAGCCTAGTCAGATTGGGTGGGGTCAGAGAGCAGAGGGATAGGAGGGGCCTGGGCAGAATGGGAGGGGACAGCAGAGGAGGGGTTTAGGAGGAGGAGCCTAGTCAGATTGGGTGGGGTCAGAGAGGAGGAGGAGCCTAGTCAGAATGGGTGGGGTTCAGGAGAAGCCTGGTCAGATTGGGTTGGTTCGGAGAGGTATACGAGGGGCCTGGGCAGAATGGGAGGGGTCAGACAGCAGAGGAGGGATTTAGGAGGAGCCTAGTCAGATTGGGTGGGGTCAGAGAGGAGGAGGAGCCTAGTCAGATTGGGTGGGGTCAGAGAGCAGAGGGATAGGAGGGGCCTGGGCAGAATGGGAGGGGTCAGACAGCAGAGGAGGGGTTAAGGAGGAGGAGCCTAGTCAGAATGGGTGGGGTTCAGGAGGAGCCTGGTCAGATTGGGTGGGGTCGGAGAGGTATACGAGGGGCCTGGGCAGAATGGGAGGGGTCAGACAGCAGAGGAGGGATTTAGGAGGAGCCTAGTCAGATTGGGTGGGGTCAGAGAGGAGGAGGAGCCTAGTCAGATTGGGTGGGGTCAGAGAGCAGAGGGATAGGAGGGGCCTGGGCAGAATGGGAGGGGTCAGACAGCAGAGGAGGGGTTTAGGAGGAGGAGCCTAGTCAGAATGGGTGGGGTCAGAGAGGAGGAGGAGCCTAGTCAGATTGGCTGGGGTCAGAGAGCAGAGGGATAGGAGGGGCCTGGGCAGAATGGGAGGGGTCAGACAGCAGAGGAGGAGGGATTTAGGAGGAGCCTAGTCAGATTGGGTGGGGTCAGAGAGGAGGAGGAGCCTAGTCAGATTGGGTGGGGTCGGAGAGGTATACGAGGGGACTGGGCAGAATGGGAGGGGTCAGAGAGCAGAGGAGGGGTTTAGGAGGAGGAGCCTAGTCAGAATGGGTGGGGTTCAGGAGAAGCCTGGTCAGGTTGGTTCGGAGAGGTATACGAGGGGCCTGGGCAGAATGGGAGGGGACAGCAGAGGAGGGATTTAGGAGGAGCCTAGTCAGATTGGGTGGGGTCAGAGAGGAGGAGGAGCCTAGTCAGATTGGGTGGGGTCAGAGAGCAGAGGGATAGGAGGGGCCTGGGCAGAATGGGAGGGGTCAGACAGCAGAGGAGGGGTTTAGGAGGAGGAGCCTAGTCAGAATGGGTGGGGTTCAGGAGGAGCCTGGTCAGATTGGGTGGGGTCGGAGAGGTATACGAGGGGCCTGGGCAGAATGGGAGGGGTCAGACAGCAGAGGAGGGATTTAGGAGGAGCCTAGTCAGATTGGGTGGGGTCAGAGAGCAGAGGGATAGGAGGGGCCTGGGCAGAATGGGAGGGGTCAGACAGCAGAGGAGGGGTTTAGGAGGAGGAGCCTAGTCAGAATGGGTGGGGTTCAGGAGGAGCCTGGTCAGATTGGGTGAGGTCGGAGAGGTATACGAGGGGACTGGGCAGAATGGGAGGGGTCAGAGAGGAGGGGTATAGGAGGAGCCTAGTCAGATTGGGTGGGGTCAGAGAGCAGAGGGATAGGAGGGGCCTGGGCAGAATGGGAGGGGTCAGACAGCAGAGGAGGGGTTTAGGAGGAGGAGCCTAGTCAGAATGGGTGGGGTTCAGGAGGAGCCTGGTCAGATTGGGTGGGGTCGGAGAGGTATACGAGGGGACTGGGCAGAATGGGAGGGGTCAGAGAGCAGAGGGATAGGAGGGGCCTGGGCAGAATGGGAGGGGTCAGACAGCAGAGGAGGGGTTTAGGAGGAGGAGCCTAGTCAGAATGGGTGGGGTTCAGGAGGAGCCTGGTCAGATTGGGTGAGGTCGGAGAGGTATACGAGGGGACTGGGCAGAATGGGAGGGGTCAGAGAGGAGGGGTATAGGAGGAGCCTAGTCAGATTGGGTGGGGTCAGAGAGCAGAGGGATAGGAGGGGCCTGGGCAGAATGGGAGGGGTCAGACAGCAGAGGAGGGGTTTAGGAGGAGGAGCCTAGTCAGAATGGGTGGGGTTCAGGAGGAGCCTGGTCAGATTGGGTGGGGTCGGAGAGGTATACGAGGGGACTGGGCAGAATGGGAGGGGTCAGAGAGCAGAGGGATAGGAGGGGCCTGGGCAGAATGGGAGGGGTCAGACAGCAGAGGAGGGGTTTAGGAGGAGGAGCCTAGTCAGAATGGGTGGGGTTCAGGAGGAGCCTGGTCAGATTGGGTGAGGTCGGAGAGGTATACGAGGGGACTGGGCAGAATGGGAGGGGTCAGAGAGGAGGGGTATAGGAGGAGCCTAGTCAGATTGGGTGGGGTCAGAGAGCAGAGGGATAGGAGGGGCCTGGGCAGAATGGGAGGGGTCAGACAGCAGAGGAGGGGTTTAGGAGGAGGAGCCTAGTCAGAATGGGTGGGGTCAGAGAGGAGGAGGAGCCTAGTCAGATTGGGTGGGGTCAGAGAGCAGAGGGATAGGAGGGGCCTGGGCAGAATGGGAGGGGTCAGACAGCAGAGGAGGGGTTTAGGAGGAGGAGCCTAGTCAGAATGGGTGGGGTCAGAGAGGAAGAGGAGCCTAGTCAGATTGGGTGGGGTCAGAGAGCAGAGGGTAGGAGGGGCCTGGGCAGAATGGGAGGGGTCAGACAGCAGAGGAGGGATTTAGGAGGAGCCTAGTCAGATTGGGTGGGGTCAGAGAGGAGGAGGAGCCTAGTCAGATTGGGTGGGGTCGGAGAGGTATACGAGGGGACTGGGCAGAATGGGAGGGGTCAGAGAGCAGAGGAGGGGTTTAGGAGGAGGAGCCTAGTCAGAATGGGTGGGGTTCAGGAGAAGCCTGGTCAGGTTGGTTCGGAGAGGTATACGAGGGGCCTGTTCAGAATGGGAGGGGACAGCAGAGGAGGGATTTAGGAGGAGCCTAGTCAGATTGGGTGGGGTCAGAGAGGAGGAGGAGCCTAGTCAGATTGGGTGGGGTCAGAGAGCAGAGGGATAGGAGGGGCCTGGGCAGAATGGGAGGGGTCAGACAGCAGAGGAGGGGTTTAGGAGGAGGAGCCTAGTCAGAATGGGTGGGGTTCAGGAGGAGCCTGGTCAGATTGGGTGGGGTCGGAGAGGTATACGAGGGGCCTGGGCAGAATGGGAGGGGTCAGACAGCAGAGGAGGGATTTAGGAGGAGCCTAGTCAGATTGGGTGGGGTCAGAGAGGAGGAGGAGCCTAGTCAGATTGGGTGGGGTCAGAGAGCAGAGGGATAGGAGGGGCCTGGGCAGAATGGGAGGGGTCAGACAGCAGAGGAGGGGTTTAGGAGGAGGAGCCTAGTCAGAATGGGTGGGGTTCAGGAGGAGCCTGGTCAGATTGGGTGAGGTCGGAGAGGTATACGAGGGGACTGGGCAGAATGGGAGGGGTCAGAGAGGAGGGGTATAGGAGGAGCCTAGTCAGATTGGGTGGGGTCAGAGAGCAGAGGGATAGGAGGGGCCTGGGCAGAATGGGAGGGGTCAGACAGCAGAGGAGGGGTTTAGGAGGAGGAGCCTAGTCAGAATGGGTGGGGTTCAGGAGGAGCCTGGTCAGATTGGGTGGGGTCGGAGAGGTATACGAGGGGACTGGGCAGAATGGGAGGGGTCAGAGAGCAGAGGGATAGGAGGGGCCTGGGCAGAATGGGAGGGGTCAGACAGCAGAGGAGGGGTTTAGGAGGAGGAGCCTAGTCAGAATGGGTGGGGTTCAGGAGGAGCCTGGTCAGATTGGGTGAGGTCGGAGAGGTATACGAGGGGACTGGGCAGAATGGGAGGGGTCAGAGAGGAGGGGTATAGGAGGAGCCTAGTCAGATTGGGTGGGGTCAGAGAGCAGAGGGATAGGAGGGGCCTGGGCAGAATGGGAGGGGTCAGACAGCAGAGGAGGGGTTTAGGAGGAGGAGCCTAGTCAGAATGGGTGGGGTTCAGGAGGAGCCTGGTCAGATTGGGTGGGGTCGGAGAGGTATACGAGGGGACTGGGCAGAATGGGAGGGGTCAGAGAGCAGAGGGATAGGAGGGGCCTGGGCAGAATGGGAGGGGTCAGACAGCAGAGGAGGGGTTTAGGAGGAGGAGCCTAGTCAGAATGGGTGGGGTTCAGGAGGAGCCTGGTCAGATTGGGTGAGGTCGGAGAGGTATACGAGGGGACTGGGCAGAATGGGAGGGGTCAGAGAGGAGGGGTATAGGAGGAGCCTAGTCAGATTGGGTGGGGTCAGAGAGCAGAGGGATAGGAGGGGCCTGGGCAGAATGGGAGGGGTCAGACAGCAGAGGAGGGGTTTAGGAGGAGGAGCCTAGTCAGAATGGGTGGGGTTCAGGAGGAGCCTGGTCAGATTGGGTGGGGTCGGAGAGGTATACGAGGGGACTGGGCAGAATGGGAGGGGTCAGAGAGCAGAGGGATAGGAGGGGCCTGGGCAGAATGGGAGGGGTCAGACAGCAGAGGAGGGGTTTAGGAGGAGGAGCCTAGTCAGAATGGGTGGGGTTCAGGAGGAGCCTGGTCAGATTGGATGGGGTCGGAGAGGTATACGAGGGGCCTGGGCAGAATGGGAGGGGTCAGACAGCAGAGGAGGGGTTTAGGAGGAGGAGCCTAGTCAGAATGGGTGGGGTCAGAGAGGAGGAGGAGCCTAGTCAGATTGGGTGGGGTCAGAGAGCAGAGGGATAGGAGGGGCCTGGGCAGAATGGGAGGGGTCAGACAGCAGAGGAGGGGTTTAGGAGGAGGAGCCTAGTCAGAATGGGTGGGGTCAGAGAGGAAGAGGAGCCTAGTCAGATTGGGTGGGGTCAGAGAGCAGAGGGTAGGAGGGGCCTGGGCAGAATGGGAGGGGTCAGACAGCAGAGGAGGGATTTAGGAGGAGCCTAGTCAGATTGGGTGGGGTCAGAGAGGAGGAGGAGCCTAGTCAGATTGGGTGGGGTCGGAGAGGTATACGAGGGGACTGGGCAGAATGGGAGGGGTCAGAGAGCAGAGGAGGGGTTTAGGAGGAGGAGCCTAGTCAGAATGGGTGGGGTTCAGGAGAAGCCTGGTCAGGTTGGTTCGGAGAGGTATACGAGGGGCCTGGGCAGAATGGGAGGGGACAGCAGAGGAGGGATTTAGGAGGAGCCTAGTCAGATTGGGTGGGGTCAGAGAGGAGGAGGAGCCTAGTCAGATTGGGTGGGGTCAGAGAGCAGAGGGATAGGAAGGGCCTGGGCAGAATGGGAGGGGTCAGACAGCAGAGGAGGGGTTTAGGAGGAGGAGCCTAGTCAGAATGGGTGGGGTCAGAGAGGAAGAGGAGCCTAGTCAGATTGGGTGGGGTCAGAGAGCAGAGGGTAGGAGGGGCCTGGGCAGAATGGGAGGGGTCAGACAGCAGAGGAGGGATTTAGGAGGAGCCTAGTCAGATTGGGTGGGGTCAGAGAGGAGGAGGAGCCTAGTCAGATTGGGTGGGGTCGGAGAGGTATACGAGGGGACTGGGCAGAATGGGAGGGGTCAGAGAGCAGAGGAGGGGTTTAGGAGGAGGAGCCTAGTCAGAATGGGTGGGGTTCAGGAGAAGCCTGGTCAGGTTGGTTCGGAGAGGTATACGAGGGGCCTGGGCAGAATGGGAGGGGACAGCAGAGGAGGGATTTAGGAGGAGCCTAGTCAGATTGGGTGGGGTCAGAGAGGAGGAGGAGCCTAGTCAGATTGGGTGGGGTCAGAGAGCAGAGGGATAGGAGGGGCCTGGGCAGAATGGGAGGGGACAGCAGAGGAGGGGTTTAGGAGGAGGAGCCTAGTCAGATTGGGTGGGGTCAGAGAGGAGGAGGAGCCTAGTCAGAATGGGTGGGGTTCAGGAGAAGCCTGGTCAGATTGGGTTGGTTCGGAGAGGTATACGAGGGGCCTGGGCAGAATGGGAGGGGTCAGACAGCAGAGGAGGGATTTAGGAGGAGCCTAGTCAGATTGGGTGGGGTCAGAGAGGAGGAGGAGCCTAGTCAGATTGGGTGGGGTCAGAGAGCAGAGGGATAGGAGGGGCCTGGGCAGAATGGGAGGGGTCAGACAGCAGAGGAGGGGTTAAGGAGGAGGAGCCTAGTCAGAATGGGTGGGGTCAGAGAGGAGGAGGAGCCTAGTCAGATTGGGTGGGGTCAGAGAGGAGGAGGAGCCTAGTCAGATTGGGTGGGGTCAGAGAGCAGAGGGATAGGAGGGGCCTGGGCAGAATGGGAGGGGTCAGACAGCAGAGGAGGGGTTTAGGAGGAGGAGCCTAGTCAGAATGGGTGGGGTTCAGGAGGAGCCTGGTCAGATTGGGTGGGGTCGGAGAGGTATACGAGGGGCCTGGGCAGAATGGGAGGGGTCAGACAGCAGAGGAGGGATTTAGGAGGAGCCTAGTCAGATTGGGTGGGGTCAGAGAGGAGGAAGAGCCTAGTCAGATTGGGTGGGGTCAGAGAGCAGAGGGATAGGAGGGGCCTGGGCAGAATGGGAGGGGTCAGACAGCAGAGGAGGGGTTTAGGAGGAGCCTGGTCAGATTGGGTGGGGTCAGAGAGGATGGGTATAGGAGGAGCCTGAGCAGAATGGGTGGGGTCAGACAGCAGAGGAGGGTTTTGGAGGAGCCTGGTCAGATTGGGTGGGGTCGGAGAGGAGGGGTATAGGAGGAGCCTGCGCAGAATGGGTGGGGTCGGAGAGGAGGGGTTTAGGAGGAGCCTAGTCAGATTGGGCGGGGCCAGAGAGCAGAGGGATAGGAGGGGCCTGGGCAGAATGGGAGGGGTCAGACAGCAGAGGAGGGGTTTAGGAGGAGCCTAGTCAGATTGGGCGGGGTCAGAGAGCAGAGGGATAGGAGGGGCCTGGGCAGAATGGGAGGGGTCAGACAGCAGAGGAGGGGTTTAGGAGGAGCCTAGTCAGATTGGGCGAGAGCAGAGGGATAGGTGTAGGGTCTGAGGGACTATGAAGGGGTCATAGATGGAGGAGGATCCTGACTTATGGTGGGGAACTGCAAAAACTTTTTTTATGCACCCCCCCTATACTCTCTGATTTCTGTTGGGAGGGGGCAGTCAACATTTGGGGGAGCAGTATTAAATGGTGCTTGGGCGCAACGTGAAGGGCGATGAGGGGCACAGAATGGCATGGCTTCCAGGTACTTTTTGGGGGGGGCTACCATTAGTTTTTATTGCTCTGATCCTCCCTCATGGGGTGGACCCCAAATGGTTAGGGGCAACGGGGGAGGTGGGGCGGCAAAAAGCTGTTTGACAGTTTCTGTTACCAACAGGGGTGACCATACGATTCTGCTGCAGTTATGTGGTATTGAAAGGTACAACAAGGAGCATGTGGCTGTATTTTTGCAGGTGGGGTGCCCCAAAATTTTACTGCCAGCAGCAGCAGCCCCCCTCCTCCCCACCCTGCAGATTGGTATAGGTACCTTTACGACATTTCTGTTGATAACAGAGGCTATAGCGAATCGCGCTACGAAATCCTAGAGCACTAACATTTGCTAAATAAAGGTGGCATCGGAGCATACGAATGAGGCAGGGAGAGGCTACTGTTGGCAATTGGTTTGGTGGGTCATAGTGAATAACCTCGGCATGCAAATAGGCAGAAGTGTGAGGATTGGCAGTGTCTGTAGAGAATTTTGGCATGCTCTTCAGTTTATTTTTTCCTCCTTACGTTGGCTATGAACTACAGAGGAAAGGCCTGGACTTACTGTTGGGCAAAACATGTATTTATGATATTAAGAAGTGTAGTCTGGCTGTACTGAGAGGGGCTGTACAGTACGGTAAATGCCTGTAAATCCCTGAAATGTGCATCCAACTGTCACTTGAGATTGAACAGTGAACGAAGCAGCTGGGTTACTGGCTGAATGTAAATGGAAGGCACATAGGAAGTGTGTTTGTGGTCACTCAAATTATTGAAACCTGCTTGATGCACTACCAAAGCTGGGGTACCAGGAGGGAACATTTGAGGGGTATTGAGATGGTGGTGTCCAGAGGTCAAAATATGTTTCAGAGACACAGAAGTACTGCGGTCCTGGTCCCACATTGGGGGTAGTCAAAAGTCCCTGCTAAAGATTTCTGTCCAACTGTTACCACATTTTGTGCAGCCTGGCTCCCTCTGAAACGATTCCCCAGTGTTTTTCGATCCTACAGATGACTGTAGCAAACTTCCCAAATTTTTTCTTGGCCTCATACCCCCAGAGGAGTGCCTGACATTTGCCAGCCTAACGATACTCACGTTCTGGGAAAAACCTCACTAACCATGCATATTTATGCACCACACATGGCAAATCCTTACAATTGCAGAACATCATATCGCACTCGTCATCTTTGAGGTGCTGTACGTATTTGGATTTGAGGGAAATATTCATCCTTGCTTGCTCTCCCATCTGAAGTCTATGGTGCTGCTGTTCCTTTCTCACATGTCCCTTCAAAGAGACAAGTGACACACAGACTCAATCACTCAGCAAACATATTTGCTTTGACGCTTTCATCTTGCTGTTTACCTTCCAAATATTCCCCCTTCACCAAAAATACAGGCCAGCCATTTCTCATCCCCTCAGTCATCGCAGTCCTTCACTCCTTAGGCCCTGCAAGACCACCATGAACAAGATTCATGTCAGCAAGCAGAAAAAAAGCCTCAGTGTGCTCTTTTGTTCATACTGCTGCCCTCTAGTAACACTTCATGGCAACTGCAGCATAAGAATGGGTCTGAGAAGAGGGCTGTCCTATGCAAATAATGTCCTCCCATGCATACTTTCTTCTTAGACGGTCGGCGGCTTGTGCCGTGATACCCCCTCCAACATATGGTCTTCAACCAAATTTTAAAAAAGCCCACCTGCCTTAGACGAAGGATTTTGCCACTCAAAGGAAGCACATGGGGACATCACCCTCATTTAGCAGGGTCCTAAATTGCCTGCTGTCAGCCTGTATACAGAACAAGGGCGTTCGTGGGCGTTCCTCAAAGGAAGGAGGTGGGTGATTAAATCCACAGTGCCAGGGCAGGCCCAGCCCAGCCCAGCCCAGCCCAGTCTGGCACAGCGCACTGCTGTGGAGGTCTATTCCTTCACATCCTGCAGCAGGCATGATGCAGACCTACTAGAGCAAAGGCTTGACTCCTCTGCCCTTGTCTGTCTCTTAAAGGAAACAATCTTTCTAGCTTCTTATTGCACCTAATAAATGGACTCTAGCTTGCCTCAAACTCAACCCATCATTTCATTAGCCAGAGCTCATACTTGACCTTTATTTCTATCCAAGTTCACTGGCACCAAACCCCTGCTTTGAGCGAGTGGCTCACACCAAAATTAAATATCACCTTCATCCAACCTATTTTACAATAAGTGTAGCACCTTCCCCGCATTCTTGTGCTCAGTTATAACCCCCAATACCACAATTGCACTCTGCAATTCACCAAACTTAAAGGACAAAGAATGAAGACATTGATAAAGGAAGATAAGGCCTTGTCCCTATTGCACCTACTTGAAAAATAGGGCAGTTGGTAGAAGGTCATGAGGGAAAACATTTGAAATGTTTGGACACACCTGCCAAAAAAAAGTAGCAAAAAAAAAAAAAAAATCACTGTTTGAAAATTTCCCACCTTGGGATACTTCTACAGCATTGGCAGGATTCGAACCCTGGCCTCTGAGGGCTGTCCACACCAAAGGTACAAGACTTACCTTTGAGCTATAGCTCCTTGGTGGTCTAAAGGTTTGCAGTAGTAACTATAAGCAACATACAGGCCTTGGTGTCCTTCCCTGCGGCTTCCATTGCACATAAAAAGGATGACCATGACATAAGGACAATTTGATAGGCTACTTACATGGAAACCAGTGTGGTCCAGTGGGTAAGTTCCTGCCTTCCATCCAGGCAACCAGGGTTCAAATCCCGGGTTCGGCACCAGATGACTGATGGTGGCACAGCAGAGGTAAGCTTGAGGTGGGCCTAAATGGCCAATTGGTAAGTAAAATGTGTCTGTGTGTTGTGGAAGAGTGGAATCATGCCTAGCGAATGAGGGATTGCAGATTGGTTGGTAAGTAAAATAGGTGTGGCCTGAACAGAGACAGGTGAAAGAAAGGGAACAGGTGTTGTGTGTTAGAGGAGGACCCTAGTCAGATTGGGGGTGGTCAGAGAGGAGAGGGATAGGAGGGGCCTGGGCAGAATGGGAGGGGTCAGAGAGGAGGGGTATAGGAGGAGCCTAGTCAGATTGGGTGGGGTCAGAGAGCAGAGGGATAGGAGGGGCCTGGGCAGAATGGGAGGGGTCAGAGAGCAGAGGGATAGGAGGGGCCTGGGCAGAATGGGAGGGGTCAGACAGCAGAGGAGGGGTTTAGGAGGAGGAGCCTAGTCAGAATGGGTGGGGTTCAGGAGGAGCCTGGTCAGATTGGGTGAGGTCGGAGAGGTATACGAGGGGACTGGGCAGAATGGGAGGGGTCAGAGAGGAGGGGTATAGGAGGAGCCTAGTCAGATTGGGTGGGGTCAGAGAGCAGAGGAGGGGTTTAGGAGGAGGAGCCTAGTCAGATTGGGTGGGGTCAGAGAGGAGGAGGAGCCTAGTCAGATTGGGTGGGGTCAGAGAGCAGAGGGATAGGAGGGGCCTGGGCAGAATGGGAGGGGTCAGACAGCAGAGGAGGGGTTTAGGAGGAGGAGCCTAGTCAGAATGGGTGGGGTCAGAGAGGAGGAGGAGCCTAGTCAGATTGGCTGGGGTCAGAGAGCAGAGGGATAGGAGGGGCCTGGGCAGAATGGGAGGGGTCAGACAGCAGAGGAGGAGGGATTTAGGAGGAGCCTAGTCAGATTGGGTGGGGTCAGAGAGGAGGAGGAGCCTAGTCAGATTGGGTGGGGTCGGAGAGGTATACGAGGGGACTGGGCAGAATGGGAGGGGTCAGAGAGCAGAGGAGGGGTTTAGGAGGAGGAGCCTAGTCAGAATGGGTGGGGTTCAGGAGAAGCCTGGTCAGGTTGGTTCGGAGAGGTATACGAGGGGCCTGGGCAGAATGGGAGGGGACAGCAGAGGAGGGATTTAGGAGGAGCCTAGTCAGATTGGGTGGGGTCAGAGAGGAGGAGGAGCCTAGTCAGATTGGGTGGGGTCAGAGGGATAGGAGGGGCCTGGGCAGAATGGGAGGGGTCAGACAGCAGAGGAGGGGTTTAGGAGGAGGAGCCTAGTCAGAATGGGTGGGGTTCAGGAGGAGCCTGGTCAGATTGGGTGGGGTCGGAGAGGTATACGAGGGGCCTGGGCAGAATGGGAGGGGTCAGACAGCAGAGGAGGGATTTAGGAGGAGCCTAGTCAGATTGGGTGGGGTCAGAGAGGAGGAGGAGCCTAGTCAGATTGGGTGGGGTCAGAGAGCAGAGGGATAGGAGGGGCCTGGGCAGAATGGGAGGGGTCAGACAGCAGAGGAGGGGTTTAGGAGGAGGAGCCTAGTCAGAATGGGTGGGGTTCAGGAGGAGCCTGGTCAGATTGGGTGAGGTCGGAGAGGTATACGAGGGGACTGGGCAGAATGGGAGGGGTCAGAGAGGAGGGGTATAGGAGGAGCCTAGTCAGATTGGGTGGGGTCAGAGAGCAGAGGGATAGGAGGGGCCTGGGCAGAATGGGAGGGGTCAGACAGCAGAGGAGGGGTTTAGGAGGAGGAGCCTAGTCAGAATGGGTGGGGTTCAGGAGGAGCCTGGTCAGATTGGGTGGGGTCGGAGAGGTATACGAGGGGACTGGGCAGAATGGGAGGGGTCAGAGAGCAGAGGGATAGGAGGGGCCTGGGCAGAATGGGAGGGGTCAGACAGCAGAGGAGGGGTTTAGGAGGAGGAGCCTAGTCAGAATGGGTGGGGTTCAGGAGGAGCCTGGTCAGATTGGGTGAGGTCGGAGAGGTATACGAGGGGACTGGGCAGAATGGGAGGGGTCAGAGAGGAGGGGTATAGGACGAGCCTAGTCAGATTGGGTGGGGTCAGAGAGCAGAGGGATAGGAGGGGCCTGGGCAGAATGGGAGGGGTCAGACAGCAGAGGAGGGGTTTAGGAGGAGGAGCCTAGTCAGAATGGGTGGGGTTCAGGAGGAGCCTGGTCAGATTGGGTGGGGTCGGAGAGGTATACGAGGGGACTGGGCAGAATGGGAGGGGTCAGAGAGCAGAGGGATAGGAGGGGCCTGGGCAGAATGGGAGGGGTCAGACAGCAGAGGAGGGGTTTAGGAGGAGGAGCCTAGTCAGAATGGGTGGGGTTCAGGAGGAGCCTGGTCAGATTGGATGGGGTCGGAGAGGTATACGAGGGGACTGGGCAGAATGGGAGGGGTCAGAGAGCAGAGGGATAGGAGGGGCCTGGGCAGAATGGGAGGGGTCAGACAGCAGAGGAGGGGTTTAGGAGGAGGAGCCTAGTCAGAATGGGTGGGGTTCAGGAGAAGCCTGGTCAGATTGGGTTGGTTCGGAGAGGTATACGAGGGGCCTGGGCAGAATGGGAGGGGTCAGACAGCAGAGGAGGGGTTTAGGAGGAGGAGCCTAGTCAGAATGGGTGGGGTCAGAGAGGAGGAGGAGCCTAGTCAGATTGGGTGGGGTCAGAGAGCAGAGGGATAGGAGGGGCCTGGGCAGAATGGGAGGGGTCAGACAGCAGAGGAGGGGTTTAGGAGGAGGAGCCTAGTCAGAATGGGTGGGGTCAGAGAGGAGGAGGAGCCTAGTCAGATTGGGTGGGGTCAGAGAGCAGAGGGATAGGAGGGGCCTGGGCAGAATGGGAGGGGTCAGACAGCAGAGGAGGGGTTTAGGAGGAGGAGCCTAGTCAGAATGGGTGGGGTCAGAGAGGAAGAGGAGCCTAGTCAGATTGGGTGGGGTCAGAGAGCAGAGGGTAGGAGGGGCCTGGGCAGAATGGGAGGGGTCAGACAGCAGAGGAGGGATTTAGGAGGAGCCTAGTCAGATTGGGTGGGGTCAGAGAGGAGGAGGAGCCTAGTCAGATTGGGTGGGGTCGGAGAGGTATACGAGGGGACTGGGCAGAATGGGAGGGGTCAGAGAGCAGAGGAGGGGTTTAGGAGGAGGAGCCTAGTCAGAATGGGTGGGGTTCAGGAGAAGCCTGGTCAGGTTGGTTCGGAGAGGTATACGAGGGGCCTGGGCAGAATGGGAGGGGACAGCAGAGGAGGGATTTAGGAGGAGCCTAGTCAGATTGGGTGGGGTCAGAGAGGAGGAGGAGCCTAGTCAGATTGGGTGGGGTCAGAGAGCAGAGGGATAGGAGGGGCCTGGGCAGAATGGGAGGGGACAGCAGAGGAGGGGTTTAGGAGGAGGAGCCTAGTCAGATTGGGTGGGGTCAGAGAGGAGGAGGAGCCTAGTCAGAATGGGTGGGGTTCAGGAGAAGCCTGGTCAGATTGGGTTGGTTCGGAGAGGTATACGAGGGGCCTGGGCAGAATGGGAGGGGTCAGACAGCAGAGGAGGGATTTAGGAGGAGCCTAGTCAGATTGGGTGGGGTCAGAGAGGAGGAGGAGCCTAGTCAGATTGGGTGGGGTCAGAGAGCAGAGGGATAGGAGGGGCCTGGGCAGAATGGGAGGGGTCAGACAGCAGAGGAGGGGTTAAGGAGGAGGAGCCTAGTCAGAATGGGTGGGGTCAGAGAGGAGGAGGAGCCTAGTCAGATTGGGTGGGGTCAGAGAGGAGGAGGAGCCTAGTCAGATTGGGTGGGGTCAGAGAGCAGAGGGATAGGAGGGGCCTGGGCAGAATGGGAGGGGTCAGACAGCAGAGGAGGGGTTTAGGAGGAGGAGCCTAGTCAGAATGGGTGGGGTTCAGGAGGAGCCTGGTCAGATTGGGTGGGGTCGGAGAGGTATACGAGGGGCCTGGGCAGAATGGGAGGGGTCAGACAGCAGAGGAGGGATTTAGGAGGAGCCTAGTCAGATTGGGTGGGGTCAGAGAGGAGGAGGAGCCTAGTCAGATTGGGTGGGGTCAGAGAGCAGAGGGATAGGAGGGGCCTGGGCAGAATGGGAGGGGTCAGACAGCAGAGGAGGGGTTTAGGAGGAGCCTGGTCAGATTGGGTGGGGTCAGAGAGGATGGGTATAGGAGGAGCCTGAGCAGAATGGGTGGGGTCAGACAGCAGAGGAGGGTTTTGGAGGAGCCTGGTCAGATTGGGTGGGGTCGGAGAGGAGGGGTATAGGAGGAGCCTGCGCAGAATGGGTGGGGTCGGAGAGGAGGGGTTTAGGAGGAGCCTAGTCAGATTGGGCGGGGCCAGAGAGCAGAGGGATAGGAGGGGCCTGGGCAGAATGGGAGGGGTCAGACAGCAGAGGAGGGGTTTAGGAGGAGCCTAGTCAGATTGGGCGGGGTCAGAGAGCAGAGGGATAGGAGGGGCCTGGGCAGAATGGGAGGGGTCAGACAGCAGAGGAGGGGTTTAGGAGGAGCCTAGTCAGATTGGGCGAGAGCAGAGGGATAGGTGTAGGGTCTGAGGGACTATGAAGGGGTCATAGATGGAGGAGGATCCTGACTTATGGTGGGGAACTGCAAAAACTTTTTTTATGCACCCCCCCTATACTCTCTGATTTCTGTTGGGAGGGGGCAGTCAACATTTGGGGGAGCAGTATTAAATGGTGCTTGGGCGCAACGTGAAGGGCGATGAGGGGCACAGAATGGCATGGCTTCCAGGTACTTTTTGGGGGGGGCTACCATTAGTTTTTATTGCTCTGATCCTCCCTCATGGGGTGGACCCCAAATGGTTAGGGGCAACGGGGGAGGTGGGGCGGCAAAAAGCTGTTTGACAGTTTCTGTTACCAACAGGGGTGACCATACGATTCTGCTGCAGTTATGTGGTATTGAAAGGTACAACAAGGAGCATGTGGCTGTATTTTTGCAGGTGGGGTGCCCCAAAATTTTACTGCCAGCAGCAGCAGCCCCCCTCCTCCCCACCCTGCAGATTGGTATAGGTACCTTTACGACATTTCTGTTGATAACAGAGGCTATAGCGAATCGCGCTACGAAATCCTAGAGCACTAACATTTGCTAAATAAAGGTGGCATCGGAGCATACGAATGAGGCAGGGAGAGGCTACTGTTGGCAATTGGTTTGGTGGGTCATAGTGAATAACCTCGGCATGCAAATAGGCAGAAGTGTGAGGATTGGCAGTGTCTGTAGAGAATTTTGGCATGCTCTTCAGTTTATTTTTTCCTCCTTACGTTGGCTATGAACTACAGAGGAAAGGCCTGGACTTACTGTTGGGCAAAACATGTATTTATGATATTAAGAAGTGTAGTCTGGCTGTACTGAGAGGGGCTGTACAGTACGGTAAATGCCTGTAAATCCCTGAAATGTGCATCCAACTGTCACTTGAGATTGAACAGTGAACGAAGCAGCTGGGTTACTGGCTGAATGTAAATGGAAGGCACATAGGAAGTGTGTTTGTGGTCACTCAAATTATTGAAACCTGCTTGATGCACTACCAAAGCTGGGGTACCAGGAGGGAACATTTGAGGGGTATTGAGATGGTGGTGTCCAGAGGTCAAAATATGTTTCAGAGACACAGAAGTACTGCGGTCCTGGTCCCACATTGGGGATAGTCAAAAGTCCCTGCTAAAGATTTCTGTCCAACTGTTACCACATTTTGTGCAGCCTGGCTCCCTCTGAAACGATTCCCCAGTGTTTTTCGATCCTACAGATGACTGTAGCAAACTTCCCAAATTTTTTCTTGGCCTCATACCCCCAGAGGAGTGCCTGACATTTGCCAGCCTAACGATACTCACGTTCTGGGAAAAACCTCACTAACCATGCATATTTATGCACCACACATGGCAAATCCTTACAATTGCAGAACATCATATCGCACTCGTCATCTTTGAGGTGCTGTACGTATTTGGATTTGAGGGAAATATTCATCCTTGCTTGCTCTCCCATCTGAAGTCTATGGTGCTGCTGTTCCTTTCTCACATGTCCCTTCAAAGAGACAAGTGACACACAGACTCAATCACTCAGCAAACATATTTGCTTTGACGCTTTCATCTTGCTGTTTACCTTCCAAATATTCCCCCTTCACCAAAAATACAGGCCAGCCATTTCTCATCCCCTCAGTCATCGCAGTCCTTCACTCCTTAGGCCCTGCAAGACCACCATGAACAAGATTCATGTCAGCAAGCAGAAAAAAAGCCTCAGTGTGCTCTTTTGTTCATACTGCTGCCCTCTAGTAACACTTCATGGCAACTGCAGCATAAGAATGGGTCTGAGAAGAGGGCTGTCCTATGCAAATAATGTCCTCCCATGCATACTTTCTTCTTAGACGGTCGGCGGCTTGTGCCGTGATACCCCCTCCAACATATGGTCTTCAACCAAATTTTAAAAAAGCCCACCTGCCTTAGACGAAGGATTTTGCCACTCAAAGGAAGCACATGGGGACATCACCCTCATTTAGCAGGGTCCTAAATTGCCTGCTGTCAGCCTGTATACAGAACAAGGGCGTTCGTGGGCGTTCGTGGGCGTTCCTCAAAGGAAGGAGGTGGGTGATTAAATCCACAGTGCCAGGGCAGGCCCAGCCCAGCCCAGCCCAGCCCAGTCTGGCACAGCGCACTGCTGTGGAGGTCTATTCCTTCACATCCTGCAGCAGGCATGATGCAGACCTACTAGAGCAAAGGCTTGACTCCTCTGCCCTTGTCTGTCTCTTAAAGGAAACAATCTTCCTAGCTTCTTATTGCACCTAATAAATGGACTCTAGCTTGCCTCAAACTCAACCCATCATTTCATTAGCCAGAGCTCATACTTGACCTTTATTTCTATCCAAGTTCACTGGCACCAAACCCCTGCTTTGAGCGAGTGGCTCACACCAAAATTAAATATCACCTTCATCCAACCTATTTTACAATAAGTGTAGCACCTTCCCCGCATTCTTGTGCTCAGTTATAACCCCCAATACCACAATTGCACTCTGCAATTCACCAAACTTAAAGGACAAAGAATGAAGACATTGATAAAGGAAGATAAGGCCTTGTCCCTATTGCACCTACTTGAAAAATAGGGCAGTTGGTAGAAGGTCATGAGGGAAAACATTTGAAATGTTTGGACACACCTGCCAAAAAAAAGTAGCAAAAAAAAAAAAAAATCACTGTTTGAAAATTTCCCACCTTGGGATACTTCTACAGCATTGGCAGGATTCGAACCCTGGCCTCTGAGGGCTGTCCACACCAAAGGTACAAGACTTACCTTTGAGCTATAGCTCCTTGGTGGTCTAAAGGTTTGCAGTAGTAACTATAAGCAACATACAGGCCTTGGTGTCCTTCCCTGCGGCTTCCATTGCACATAAAAAGGATGACCATGACATAAGGACAATTTGACAGGCTACTTACATGGAAACCAGTGTGGTCAAGTGGGTAAGTTCCTGCCTTCCATCCAGGCAACCAGGGTTCAAATCCCGGGTTCGGCACCAGATGACTGATGGTGCCACAGCAGAGGTAAGCTGGAGGTGGGCCTAAATGGCCAATTGGTAAGTAAAATGTGTCTGTGTGTTGTGGAAGAGTGGAATCATGCCTAGCGAATGAGGGATTGCAGATTGGTTGGTAAGTAAAATAGGTGTGGCCTGAACAGAGACAGGTGAAAGAAAGGGAACAGGTGTTGTGTGTTAGAGGAGGACCCTAGTCAGATTGGGGGTGGTCAGAGAGGAGGGGTTCAGGAGGAGCCTAGTCAGATTGGGTGGAGTCAGAGAGGAGAGGGATAGGAGGGGCCTGGGCAGAATGGGAGGGGTCAGACAGCAGAAGAGGGGTTTAGGAGGAGGAGCCTAGTCAGAATGGGTGGGGTTCAGGAGGAGCCTGGTCAGATTGGGTGAGGTCGGAGAGGTATACGAGGGGACTGGGCAGAATGGGAGGGGTCAGAGAGGAGGGGTATAGGAGGAGCCTAGTCAGATTGGGTGGGGTCAGAGAGCAGAGGGATAGGAGGGGCCTGGGCAGAATGGGAGGGGTCAGACAGCAGAGGAGGGGTTTAGGAGGAGGAGCCTAGTCAGAATGGGTGGGGTTCAGGAGGAGCCTGGTCAGATTGGGTGGGGTCGGAGAGGTATACGAGGGGACTGGGCAGAATGGGAGGGGTCAGAGAGCAGAGGGATAGGAGGGGCCTGGGCAGAATGGGAGGGGTCAGACAGCAGAGGAGGGGTTTAGGAGGAGGAGCCTAGTCAGAATGGGTGGGGTTCAGAAGAAGCCTGGTCAGATTGGGTTGGTTCGGAGAGGTATACGAGGGGCCTGGGCAGAATGGGAGGGGTCAGACAGCAGAGGAGGGGTTTAGGAGGAGGAGCCTAGTCAGATTGGGTGGGGTCAGAGAGGAGGAGGAGCCTAGTCAGATTGGGTGGGGTCAGAGAGCAGAGGGATAGGAGGGGCCTGGGCAGAATGGGAGGGGTCAGACAGCAGAGGAGGGGTTTAGGAGGAGGAGCCTAGTCAGGATGGGTGGGGTTCAGGAGGAGCCTGGTCAGATTGGGTGGGGTCGGAGAGGTATACGAGAGGCCTGGGCAGAATGGGAGGGGTCAGACAGCAGAGGAGGGATTTAGGAGGAGCCTAGTCAGATTGGGTGGGGTCAGAGAGGAGGAGGAGCCTAGTCAGATTGGGTGGGGTCAGAGAGCAGAGGGATAGGAGGGGCCTGGGCAGAATGGGAGGGGTCAGACAGCAGAGGAGGGGTTTAGGAGGAGGAGCCTAGTCAGAATGGGTGGGGTCAGAGAGCAGAGGGATAGGAGGGGCCTGGGCAGAATGGGAGGGGTCAGACAGCAGAGGAGGGGTTTAGGAGGAGGAGCCTAGTCAGAATGGGTGGGGTCAGAGAGGAGGAGGAGCCTAGTCAGATTGGCTGGGGTCAGAGAGCAGAGGGATAGGAGGGGCCTGGGCAGAATGGGAGGGGTCAGACAGCAGAGGAGGGATTTAGGAGGAGCCTAGTCAGATTGGGTGGGGTCAGAGAGGAGGAGGAGCCTAGTCAGATTGGGTGGGGTCGGAGAGGTATACGAGGGGACTGGGCAGAATGGGAGGGGTCAGAGAGCAGAGGGATAGGAGGGGCCTGGGCAGAATGGGAGGGGTCAGACAGCAGAGGAGGGATTTAGGAGGAGCCTAGTCAGATTGGGTGGGGTCAGAGAGGAGGAGGAGCCTAGTCAGATTGGGTGGGGTCAGAGAGCAGAGGGATAGGAGGGGCCTGGGCAGAATGGGAGGGGTCAGACAGCAGAGGAGGGGTTTAGGAGGAGGAGCCTAGTCAGAATGGGTGGGGTTCAGGAGAAGCCTGGTCAGGTTGGTTCGGAGAGGTATACGAGGGGCCTGGGCAGAATGGGAGGGGACAGCAGAGGAGGGGTTTAGGAGGAGGAGCCTAGTCAGAATGGGTGGGGTTCAGGAGGAGCCTGGTCAGATTGGGTGGGGTCGGAGAGGTATACGAGGGGCCTGGGCAGAATGGGAGGGGTCAGACAGCAGAGGAGGGATTTAGGAGGAGCCTAGTCAGATTGGGTGGGGTCAGAGAGGAGGAGGAGCCTAGTCAGATTGGGTGGGGTCAGAGAGGAGGAGGAGCCTAGTCAGAATGGGTGGGGTTCAGGAGAAGCCTGGTCAGATTGGGTTGGTTCGGAGAGGTATACGAGGGGCCTGGGCAGAATGGGAGGGGTCAGACAGCAGAGGAGGGATTTAGGAGGAGCCTAGTCAGATTGGGTGGGGTCAGAGAGGAGGAGGAGCCTAGTCAGATTGGGTGGGGTCAGAGAGCAGAGGGATAGGAGGGGCCTGCGCAGAATGGGAGGGGACAGCAGAGGAGGGGTTTAGGAGGAGGAGCCTAGTCAGATTGGGTGGGGTCAGAGAGGAGGAGGAGCCTAGTCAGAATGGGTGGGGTTCAGGAGAAGCCTGGTCAGATTGGGTTGGTTCGGAGAGGTATACGAGGGGCCTGGGCAGAATGGGAGGGGTCAGACAGCAGAGGAGGGATTTAGGAGGAGCCTAGTCAGATTGGGTGGGGTCAGAGAGGAGGAGGAGCCTAGTCAGATTGGGTGGGGTCGGAGAGGTATACGAGGGGACTGGGCAGAATGGGAGGGGTCAGAGAGCAGAGGGATAGGAGGGGCCTGGGCAGAATGGGAGGGGTCAGAGAGGAGGAGGAGCCTAGTCAGATTGGGTGGGGTCAGAGAGCAGAGGGATAGGAGGGGCCTGGGCAGAATGGGAGGGGACAGCAGAGGAGGGGTTTAGGAGGAGGAGCCTAGTCAGAATGGGTGGGGTCAGAGAGGAGGAGGAGCCTAGTCAGATTGGGTGGGGTCAGAGAGCAGAGGGATAGGAGGGGCCTGGGCAGAATGGGAGGGGACAGCAGAGGAGGGGTTTAGGAGGAGGAGCCTAGTCAGATTGGGTGGGGTCAGAGAGGAGGAGGAGCCTAGTCAGAATGGGTGGGGTTCAGGAGAAGCCTGGTCAGATTGGGTTGGTTCGGAGAGGTATACGAGGGGCCTGGGCAGAATGGGAGGGGTCAGACAGCAGAGGAGGGGTTTAGGAGGAGCCGGGTCAGATTGGGTGGGGTCAGAGAGGATGGGTATAGGAGGAGCCTGAGCAGAATGGGTGGGGTCAGACAGCAGAGGAGGGTTTTGGAGGAGCCTGGTCAGATTGGGTGGGGTCGGAGAGGAGGGGTATAGGAGGAGCCTGCGCAGAATGGGTGGGGTCGGAGAGGAGGGGTTTAGGAGGAGCCTAGTCAGATTGGGCGGGGCCAGAGAGCAGAGGGATAGGAGGGGCCTGGGCAGAATGGGAGGGGTCAGACAGCAGAGGAGGGGTTTAGGAGGAGCCTAGTCAGATTGGGCGAGAGCAGAGGGATAGGTGTAGGGTCTGAGGGACTATGAAGGGGTCATAGATGGAGGAGGATCCTGACTTATGGTGGGGAACTGCAAAAACTTTTTTTATGCACCCCCCCTATACTCTCTGATTTCTGTTGGGAGGGGGCAGTCAACATTTGGGGGAGCAGTATTAAATGGTGCTTGGGCGCAACGTGAAGGGCGATGAGGGGCACAGAATGGCATGGCTTCCAGGTACTTTTTGGGGGGGGCTACCATTAGTTTTTATTGCTCTGATCCTCCCTCATGGGGTGGACCCCAAATGGTTAGGGGCAACGGGGGAGGGGGGGCGGCAAAAAGCTGTTTGACAGTTTCTGTTACCAACAGGGGTGACCATACGATTCTGCTGCAGTTATGTGGTATTGAAAGGTACAACAAGGAGCATGTGGCTGTATTTTTGCAGGTGGGGTGCCCCAAAATTTTACGGCCAGCAGCAGCAGCCCCCCTCCTCGCCACCCTGCAGATTGGTATAGGTACCTTTACGACATTTCTGTTGATAACAGAGGCTATAGCGAATCGCGCTACGAAATCCTAGAGCACTAACATTTGCTAAATAAAGGTGGCATCGGAGCATACGAATGAGGCAGGGAGAGGCTACTGTTGGCAATTGGTTTGGTGGGTCATAGTGAATAACCTCGGCATGCAAATCGGCAGAAGTGTGAGGATTGGCAGTGTCTGTAGAGAATTTTGGCATGCTCTTCAGTTTATTTTTTCCTCCTTACGTTGGCTATGAACTACAGAGGAAAGGCCTGGACTTACTGTTGGGCAAAACATGTATTTATGATATTAAGAAGTGTAGTCTGGCTGTACTGAGAGGGGCTGTACAGTACGGTAAATGCCTGTAAATCCCTGAAATGTGCATCCAACTGTCACTTGAGATTGAACAGTGAACGAAGCAGCTGGGTTACTGGCTGAATGTAAATGGAAGGCACATAGGAAGTGTGTTTGTGGTCACTCAAATTATTGAAACCTGCTTGATGCACTACCAAAGCTGGGGTACCAGGAGGGAACATTTGAGGGGTATTGAGATGGTGGTGTCCAGAGGTCAAAATATGTTTCAGAGACACAGAAGTACTGCGGTCCTGGTCCCACATTGGGGGTAGTCAAAAGTCCCTGCTAAAGATTTCTGTCCAACTGTTACCACATTTTGTGCAGCCTGGCTCCCTCTGAAACGATTCCCCAGTGTTTTTCGATCCTACAGATGACTGTAGCAAACTTCCCAAATTTTTTCTTGGCCTCATACCCCCAGAGGAGTGCCTGACATTTGCCAGCCTAACGATACTCACGTTCTGGGAAAAACCTCACTAACCATGCATATTTATGCACCACACATGGCAAATCCTTACAATTGCAGAACATCATATCGCACTCGTCATCTTTGAGGTGCTGTACGTATTTGGATTTGAGGGAAATATTCATCCTTGCTTGCTCTCCCATCTGAAGTCTATGGTGCTGCTGTTCCTTTCTCACATGTCCCTTCAAAGAGACAAGTGACACACAGACTCAATCACTCAGCAAACATATTTGCTTTGACGCTTTCATCTTGCTGTTTACCTTCCAAATATTCCCCCTTCACCAAAAATACAGGCCAGCCATTTCTCATCCCCTCAGTCATCGCAGTCCTTCACTCCTTAGGCCCTGCAAGACCACCATGAACAAGATTCATGTCAGCAAGCAGAAAAAAAGCCTCAGTGTGCTCTTTTGTTCATACTGCTGCCCTCTAGTAACACTTCATGGCAACTGCAGCATAAGAATGGGTCTGAGAAGAGGGCTGTCCTATGCAAATAATGTCCTCCCATGCATACTTTCTTCTTAGACGGTCGGCGGCTTGTGCCGTGATACCCCCTCCAACATATGGTCTTCAACCAAATTTTAAAAAAGCCCACCTGCCTTAGACGAAGGATTTTGCCACTCAAAGGAAGCACATGGGGACATCACCCTCATTTAGCAGGGTCCTAAATTGCCTGCTGTCAGCCTGTATACAGAACAAGGGCGTTCGTGGGCGTTCGTGGGCGTTCCTCAAAGGAAGGAGGTGGGTGATTAAATCCACAGTGCCAGGGCAGGCCCAGCCCAGCCCAGCCCAGCCCAGCCCAGCCCAGCCCAGTCTGGCACAGCGCACTGCTGTGGAGGTCTATTCCTTCACATCCTGCAGCAGGCATGATGCAGACCTACTAGAGCAAAGGCTTGACTCCTCTGCCCTTGTCTGTCTCTTAAAGGAAACAATCTTTCTAGCTTCTTATTGCACCTAATAAATGGACTCTAGCTTGCCTCAAACTCAACCCATCATTTCATTAGCCAGAGCTCATACTTGACCTTTATTTCTATCCAAGTTCACTGGCACCAAACCCCTGCTTTGAGCGAGTGGCTCACACCAAAATTAAATATCACCTTCATCCAACCTATTTTACAATAAGTGTAGCACCTTCCCCGCATTCTTGTGCTCAGTTATAACCCCCAATACCACAATTGCACTCTGCAATTCACCAAACTTAAAGGACAAAGAATGAAGACATTGATAAAGGAAGATAAGGCCTTGTCCCTATTGCACCTACTTGAAAAATAGGGCAGTTGGTAGAAGGTCATGAGGGAAAACATTTGAAATGTTTGGACACACCTGCCAAAAAAAAGTAGCAAAAAAAAAAAAAAATCACTGTTTGAAAATTTCCCACCTTGGGATACTTCTACAGCATTGGCAGGATTCGAACCCTGGCCTCTGAGGGCTGTCCACACCAAAGGTACAAGACTTACCTTTGAGCTATAGCTCCTTGGTGGTCTAAAGGTTTGCAGTAGTAACTATAAGCAACATACAGGCCTTGGTGTCCTTCCCTGCGGCTTCCATTGCACATAAAAAGGATGACCATGACATAAGGACAATTTGACAGGCTACTTACATGGAAACCAGTGTGGTCAAGTGGGTAAGTTCCTGCCTTCCATCCAGGCAACCAGGGTTCAAATCCCGGGTTCGGCACCAGATGACTGATGGTGCCACAGCAGAGGTAAGCTGGAGGTGGGCCTAAATGGCCAATTGGTAAGTAAAATGTGTCTGTGTGTTGTGGAAGAGTGGAATCATGCCTAGCGAATGAGGGATTGCAGATTGGTTGGTAAGTAAAATAGGTGTGGCCTGAACAGAGACAGGTGAAAGAAAGGGAACAGGTGTTGTGTGTTAGAGGAGGACCCTAGTCAGATTGGGGGTGGTCAGAGAGGAGGGGTTCAGGAGGAGCCTAGTCAGATTGGGTGGAGTCAGAGAGGAGAGGGATAGGAGGGGCCTGGGCAGAATGGGAGGGGTCAGACAGCAGAAGAGGGGTTTAGGAGGAGGAGCCTAGTCAGAATGGGTGGGGTTCAGGAGGAGCCTGGTCAGATTGGGTGAGGTCGGAGAGGTATACGAGGGGACTGGGCAGAATGGGAGGGGTCAGAGAGGAGGGGTATAGGAGGAGCCTAGTCAGATTGGGTGGGGTCAGAGAGCAGAGGGATAGGAGGGGCCTGGGCAGAATGGGAGGGGTCAGACAGCAGAGGAGGGGTTTAGGAGGAGGAGCCTAGTCAGAATGGGTGGGGTTCAGGAGGAGCCTGGTCAGATTGGGTGAGGTCGGAGAGGTATACGAGGGGACTGGGCAGAATGGGAGGGGTCAGAGAGGAGGGGTATAGGAGGAGCCTAGTCAGATTGGGTGGGGTCAGAGAGCAGAGGGATAGGAGGGGCCTGGGCAGAATGGGAGGGGTCAGACAGCAGAGGAGGGGTTTAGGAGGAGGAGCCTAGTCAGAATGGGTGGGGTTCAGGAGGAGCCTGGTCAGATTGGGTGGGGTCGGAGAGGTATACGAGGGGACTGGGCAGAATGGGAGGGGTCAGAGAGCAGAGGGATAGGAGGGGCCTGGGCAGAATGGGAGGGGTCAGACAGCAGAGGAGGGGTTTAGGAGGAGGAGCCTAGTCAGAATGGGTGGGGTTCAGGAGAAGCCTGGTCAGATTGGGTTGGTTCGGAGAGGTATACGAGGGGCCTGGGCAGAATGGGAGGGGTCAGACAGCAGAGGAGGGGTTTAGGAGGAGGAGCCTAGTCAGAATGGGTGGGGTCAGAGAGGAGGAGGAGCCTAGTCAGATTGGGTGGGGTCAGAGAGCAGAGGGATAGGAGGGGCCTGGGCGGGAGGGGTCAGACAGCAGAGGAGGGGTTTAGGAGGAGGAGCCTAGTCAGAATGGGTGGGGTCAGAGAGGAGGAGGAGCCTAGTCAGATTGGGTGGGGTCAGAGAGCAGAGGGATAGGAGGGGCCTGGGCAGAATGGGAGGGGTCAGACAGCAGAGGAGGGGTTTAGGAGGAGGAGCCTAGTCAGATTGGGTGGGGTCAGAGAGGAGGAGGAGCCTAGTCAGATTGGGTGGGGTCAGAGAGCAGAGGGATAGGAGGGGCCTGGGCAGAATGGGAGGGGTCAGACAGCAGAGGAGGGATTTAGGAGGAGCCTAGTCAGATTGGGTGGGGTCAGAGAGGAGGAGGAGCCTAGTCAGATTGGGTGGGGTCAGAGAGCAGAGGGATAGGAGGGGCCTGGGCAGAATGGGAGGGGTCAGACAGCAGAGGAGGGGTTTAGGAGGAGGAGCCTAGTCAGAATGGGTGGGGTCAGAGAGCAGAGGGATAGGAGGGGCCTGGGCAGAATGGGAGGGGTCAGACAGCAGAGGAGGGGTTTAGGAGGAGGAGCCTAGTCAGAATGGGTGGGGTCAGAGAGGAGGAGGAGCCTAGTCAGATTGGGTGGGGTCAGAGAGCAGAGGGATAGGAGGGGCCTGGGCAGAATGGGAGGGGTCAGACAGCAGAGGAGGGGTTTAGGAGGAGGAGCCTAGTCAGAATGGGTGGGGTCAGAGAGGAGGAGGAGCCTAGTCAGATTGGGTGGGGTCAGAGAGCAGAGGGATAGGAGGGGCCTGGGCAGAATGGGAGGGGTCAGACAGCAGAGGAGGGGTTTAGGAGGAGGAGCCTAGTCAGATTGGGTGGGGTCAGAGAGGAGGAGGAGCCTAGTCAGATTGGGTGGGGTCAGAGAGCAGAGGGATAGGAGGGGCCTGGGCAGAATGGGAGGGGTCAGACAGCAGAGGAGGGGTTTAGGAGGAGGAGCCTAGTCAGAATGGGTGGGGTCAGAGAGCAGAGGGATAGGAGGGGCCTGGGCAGAATGGCAGGGGTCAGACAGCAGAGGAGGGGTTTAGGAGGAGGAGCCTAGTCAGAATGGGTGGGGTCAGAGAGGAGGAGGAGCCTAGTCAGATTGGCTGGGGTCAGAGAGCAGAGGGATAGGAGGGGCCTGGGCAGAATGGGAGGGGTCAGACAGCAGAGGAGGGATTTAGGAGGAGCCTAGTCAGATTGGGTGGGGTCAGAGAGGAGGAGGAGCCTAGTCAGATTGGGTGGGGTCGGAGAGGTATACGAGGGGACTGGGCAGAATGGGAGGGGTCAGAGAGCAGAGGGATAGGAGGGGCCTGGGCAGAATGGGAGGGGTCAGACAGCAGAGGAGGGATTTAGGAGGAGCCTAGTCAGATTGGGTGGGGTCAGAGAGGAGGAGGAGCCTAGTCAGATTGGGTGGGGTCAGAGAGCAGAGGGATAGGAGGGGCCTGGGCAGAATGGGAGGGGTCAGACAGCAGAGGAGGGGTTTAGGAGGAGGAGCCTAGTCAGAATGGGTGGGGTTCAGGAGAAGCCTGGTCAGGTTGGTTCGGAGAGGTATACGAGGGGCCTGGGCAGAATGGGAGGGGACAGCAGAGGAGGGGTTTAGGAGGAGGAGCCTAGTCAGAATGGGTGGGGTTCAGAGAGCAGAGGGATAGGAGGGGCCTGGGCAGAATGGGAGGGGTCAGACAGCAGAGGAGGGATTTAGGAGGAGCCTAGTCAGATTGGGTGGGGTCAGAGAGGAGGAGGAGCCTAGTCAGATTGGGTGGGGTCAGAGAGCAGAGGGATAGGAGGGGCCTGGGCAGAATGGGAGGGGTCAGACAGCAGAGGAGGGGTTTAGGAGGAGGAGCCTAGTCAGAATGGGTGGGGTTCAGGAGAAGCCTGGTCAGGTTGGTTCGGAGAGGTATACGAGGGGCCTGGGCAGAATGGGAGGGGACAGCAGAGGAGGGGTTTAGGAGGAGGAGCCTAGTCAGAATGGGTGGGGTTCAGGAGGAGCCTGGTCAGATTGGGTGGGGTCGGAGAGGTATACGAGGGGCCTGGGCAGAATGGGAGGGGTCAGACAGCAGAGGAGGGATTTAGGAGGAGCCTAGTCAGATTGGGTGGGGTCAGAGAGGAGGAGGAGCCTAGTCAGATTGGGTGGGGTCAGAGAGGAGGAGGAGCCTAGTCAGAATGGGTGGGGTTCAGGAGAAGCCTGGTCAGATTGGGTTGGTTCGGAGAGGTATACGAGGGGCCTGGGCAGAATGGGAGGGGTCAGACAGCAGAGGAGGGATTTAGGAGGAGCCTAGTCAGATTGGGTGGGGTCAGAGAGGAGGAGGAGCCTAGTCAGATTGGGTGGGGTCAGAGAGCAGAGGGATAGGAGGGGCCTGCGCAGAATGGGAGGGGACAGCAGAGGAGGGGTTTAGGAGGAGGAGCCTAGTCAGATTGGGTGGGGTCAGAGAGGAGGAGGAGCCTAGTCAGAATGGGTGGGGTTCAGGAGAAGCCTGGTCAGATTGGGTTGGTTCGGAGAGGTATACGAGGGGCCTGGGCAGAATGGGAGGGGTCAGACAGCAGAGGAGGGATTTAGGAGGAGCCTAGTCAGATTGGGTGGGGTCAGAGAGGAGGAGGAGCCTAGTCAGATTGGGTGGGGTCGGAGAGGTATACGAGGGGACTGGGCAGAATGGGAGGGGTCAGAGAGCAGAGGGATAGGAGGGGCCTGGGCAGAATGGGAGGGGTCAGACAGCAGAGGAGGGGTTTAGGAGGAGGAGCCTAGTCAGAATGGGTGGGGTCAGAGAGGAGGAGGAGCCTAGTCAGATTGGGTGGGGTCAGAGAGCAGAGGGATAGGAGGGGCCTGGGCAGAATGGGAGGGGACAGCAGAGGAGGGGTTTAGGATGAGGAGCCTAGTCAGATTGGGTGGGGTCAGAGAGGAGGAGGAGCCTAGTCAGAATGGGTGGGGTTCAGGAGAAGCCTGGTCAGATTGGGTTGGTTCGGAGAGGTATACGAGGGGCCTGGGCAGAATGGGAGGGGTCAGACAGCAGAGGAGGGGTTTAGGAGGAGCCTGGTCAGATTGGGTGGGGTCAGAGAGGATGGGTATAGGAGGAGCCTGAGCAGAATGGGTGGGGTCAGACAGCAGAGGAGGGTTTTGGAGGAGCCTGGTCAGATTGGGTGGGGTCGGAGAGGAGGGGTATAGGAGGAGCCTGCGCAGAATGGGTGGGGTCGGAGAGGAGGGGTTTAGGAGGAGCCTAGTCAGATTGGGCGGGGCCAGAGAGCAGAGGGATAGGAGGGGCCTGGGCAGAATGGGAGGGGTCAGACAGCAGAGGAGGGGTTTAGGAGGAGCCTAGTCAGATTGGGCGGGGTCAGAGAGCAGAGGGATAGGAGGGGCCTGGGCAGAATGGGAGGGGTCAGACAGCAGAGGAGGGGTTTAGGAGGAGCCTAGTCAGATTGGGCGAGAGCAGAGGGATAGGTGTAGGGTCTGAGGGACTATGAAGGGGTCATAGATGGAGGAGGATCCTGACTTATGGTGGGGAACTGCAAAAACTTTTTTTATGCACCCCCCCTATACTCTCTGATTTCTGTTGGGAGGGGGCAGTCAACATTTGGGGGAGCAGTATTAAATGGTGCTTGGGCGCAACGTGAAGGGCGATGAGGGGCACAGAATGGCATGGCTTCCAGGTACTTTTTGGGGGGGGCTACCATTAGTTTTTATTGCTCTGATCCTCCCTCATGGGGTGGACCCCAAATGGTTAGGGGCAACGGGGGAGGGGGGGCGGCAAAAAGCTGTTTGACAGTTTCTGTTACCAACAGGGGTGACCATACGATTCTGCTGCAGTTATGTGGTATTGAAAGGTACAACAAGGAGCATGTGGCTGTATTTTTGCAGGTGGGGTGCCCCAAAATTTTACTGCCAGCAGCAGCAGCCCCCCTCCTCCCCACCCTGCAGATTGGTATAGGTACCTTTACGACATTTCTGTTGATAACAGAGGCTATAGCGAATCGCGCTACGAAATCCTAGAGCACTAACATTTGCTAAATAAAGGTGGCATCGGAGCATACGAATGAGGCAGGGAGAGGCTACTGTTGGCAATTGGTTTGGTGGGTCATAGTGAATAACCTCGGCATGCAAATAGGCAGAAGTGTGAGGATTGGCAGTGTCTGTAGAGAATTTTGGCATGCTCTTCAGTTTATTTTTTCCTCCTTACGTTGGCTATGAACTACAGAGGAAAGGCCTGGACTTACTGTTGGGCAAAACATGTATTTATGATATTAAGAAGTGTAGTCTGGCTGTACTGAGAGGGGCTGTACAGTACGGTAAATGCCTGTAAATCCCTGAAATGTGCATCCAACTGTCACTTGAGATTGAACAGTGAACGAAGCAGCTGGGTTACTGGCTGAATGTAAATGGAAGGCACATAGGAAGTGTGTTTGTGGTCACTCAAATTATTGAAACCTGCTTGATGCACTACCAAAGCTGGGGTACCAGGAGGGAACATTTGAGGGGTATTGAGATGGTGGTGTCCAGAGGTCAAAATATGTTTCAGAGACACAGAAGTACTGCGGTCCTGGTCCCACATTGGGGGTAGTCAAAAGTCCCTGCTAAAGATTTCTGTCCAACTGTTACCACATTTTGTGCAGCCTGGCTCCCTCTGAAACGATTCCCCAGTGTTTTTCGATCCTACAGATGACTGTAGCAAACTTCCCAAATTTTTTCTTGGCCTCATACCCCCAGAGGAGTGCCTGACATTTGCCAGCCTAACGATACTCACGTTCTGGGAAAAACCTCACTAACCATGCATATTTATGCACCACACATGGCAAATCCTTACAATTGCAGAACATCATATCGCACTCGTCATCTTTGAGGTGCTGTACGTATTTGGATTTGAGGGAAATATTCATCCTTGCTTGCTCTCCCATCTGAAGTCTATGGTGCTGCTGTTCCTTTCTCACATGTCCCTTCAAAGAGACAAGTGACACACAGACTCAATCACTCAGCAAACATATTTGCTTTGACGCTTTCATCTTGCTGTTTACCTTCCAAATATTCCCCCTTCACCAAAAATACAGGCCAGCCATTTCTCATCCCCTCAGTCATCGCAGTCCTTCACTCCTTAGGCCCTGCAAGACCACCATGAACAAGATTCATGTCAGCAAGCAGAAAAAAAGCCTCAGTGTGCTCTTTTGTTCATACTGCTGCCCTCTAGTAACACTTCATGGCAACTGCAGCATAAGAATGGGTCTGAGAAGAGGGCTGTCCTATGCAAATAATGTCCTCCCATGCATACTTTCTTCTTAGACGGTCGGCGGCTTGTGCCGTGATACCCCCTCCAACATATGGTCTTCAACCAAATTTTAAAAAAGCCCACCTGCCTTAGACGAAGGATTTTGCCACTCAAAGGAAGCACATGGGGACATCACCCTCATTTAGCAGGGTCCTAAATTGCCTGCTGTCAGCCTGTATACAGAACAAGGGCGTTCGTGGGCGTTCGTGGGCGTTCCTCAAAGGAAGGAGGTGGGTGATTAAATCCACAGTGCCAGGGCAGGCCCAGCCCAGCCCAGCCCAGCCCAGCCCAGCCCAGCCCAGTCTGGCACAGCGCACTGCTGTGGAGGTCTATTCCTTCACATCCTGCAGCAGGCATGATGCAGACCTACTAGAGCAAAGGCTTGACTCCTCTGCCCTTGTCTGTCTCTTAAAGGAAACAATCTTTCTAGCTTCTTATTGCACCTAATAAATGGACTCTAGCTTGCCTCAAACTCAACCCATCATTTCATTAGCCAGAGCTCATACTTGACCTTTATTTCTATCCAAGTTCACTGGCACCAAACCCCTGCTTTGAGCGAGTGGCTCACACCAAAATTAAATATCACCTTCATCCAACCTATTTTACAATAAGTGTAGCACCTTCCCCGCATTCTTGTGCTCAGTTATAACCCCCAATACCACAATTGCACTCTGCAATTCACCAAACTTAAAGGACAAAGAATGAAGACATTGATAAAGGAAGATAAGGCCTTGTCCCTATTGCACCTACTTGAAAAATAGGGCAGTTGGTAGAAGGTCATGAGGGAAAACATTTGAAATGTTTGGACACACCTGCCAAAAAAAAGTAGCAAAAAAAAAAAAAAATCACTGTTTGAAAATTTCCCACCTTGGGATACTTCTACAGCATTGGCAGGATTCGAACCCTGGCCTCTGAGGGCTGTCCACACCAAAGGTACAAGACTTACCTTTGAGCTATAGCTCCTTGGTGGTCTAAAGGTTTGCAGTAGTAACTATAAGCAACATACAGGCCTTGGTGTCCTTCCCTGCGGCTTCCATTGCACATAAAAAGGATGACCATGACATAAGGACAATTTGACAGGCTACTTACATGGAAACCAGTGTGGTCAAGTGGGTAAGTTCCTGCCTTCCATCCAGGCAACCAGGGTTCAAATCCCGGGTTCGGCACCAGATGACTGATGGTGCCACAGCAGAGGTAAGCTGGAGGTGGGCCTAAATGGCCAATTGGTAAGTAAAATGTGTCTGTGTGTTGTGGAAGAGTGGAATCATGCCTAGCGAATGAGGGATTGCAGATTGGTTGGTAAGTAAAATAGGTGTGGCCTGAACAGAGACAGGTGAAAGAAAGGGAACAGGTGTTGTGTGTTAGAGGAGGACCCTAGTCAGATTGGGGGTGGTCAGAGAGGAGGGGTTCAGGAGGAGCCTAGTCAGATTGGGTGGAGTCAGAGAGGAGAGGGATAGGAGGGGCCTGGGCAGAATGGGAGGGGTCAGACAGCAGAAGAGGGGTTTAGGAGGAGGAGCCTAGTCAGAATGGGTGGGGTTCAGGAGGAGCCTGGTCAGATTGGGTGAGGTCGGAGAGGTATACGAGGGGACTGGGCAGAATGGGAGGGGTCAGAGAGGAGGGGTATAGGAGGAGCCTAGTCAGATTGGGTGGGGTCAGAGAGCAGAGGGATAGGAGGGGCCTGGGCAGAATGGGAGGGGTCAGACAGCAGAGGAGGGGTTTAGGAGGAGGAGCCTAGTCAGAATGGGTGGGGTTCAGGAGGAGCCTGGTCAGATTGGGTGGGGTCGGAGAGGTATACGAGGGGACTGGGCAGAATGGGAGGGGTCAGAGAGCAGAGGGATAGGAGGGGCCTGGGCAGAATGGGAGGGGTCAGACAGCAGAGGAGGGGTTTAGGAGGAGGAGCCTAGTCAGAATGGGTGGGGTTCAGAAGAAGCCTGGTCAGATTGGGTTGGTTCGGAGAGGTATACGAGGGGCCTGGGCAGAATGGGAGGGGTCAGACAGCAGAGGAGGGGTTTAGGAGGAGGAGCCTAGTCAGATTGGGTGGGGTCAGAGAGGAGGAGGAGCCTAGTCAGATTGGGTGGGGTCAGAGAGCAGAGGGATAGGAGGGGCCTGGGCAGAATGGGAGGGGTCAGACAGCAGAGGAGGGGTTTAGGAGGAGGAGCCTAGTCAGGATGGGTGGGGTTCAGGAGGAGCCTGGTCAGATTGGGTGGGGTCGGAGAGGTATACGAGAGGCCTGGGCAGAATGGGAGGGGTCAGACAGCAGAGGAGGGATTTAGGAGGAGCCTAGTCAGATTGGGTGGGGTCAGAGAGGAGGAGGAGCCTAGTCAGATTGGGTGGGGTCAGAGAGCAGAGGGATAGGAGGGGCCTGGGCAGAATGGGAGGGGTCAGACAGCAGAGGAGGGGTTTAGGAGGAGGAGCCTAGTCAGAATGGGTGGGGTCAGAGAGCAGAGGGATAGGAGGGGCCTGGGCAGAATGGGAGGGGTCAGACAGCAGAGGAGGGGTTTAGGAGGAGGAGCCTAGTCAGAATGGGTGGGGTCAGAGAGGAGGAGGAGCCTAGTCAGATTGGCTGGGGTCAGAGAGCAGAGGGATAGGAGGGGCCTGGGCAGAATGGGAGGGGTCAGACAGCAGAGGAGGGATTTAGGAGGAGCCTAGTCAGATTGGGTGGGGTCAGAGAGGAGGAGGAGCCTAGTCAGATTGGGTGGGGTCGGAGAGGTATACGAGGGGACTGGGCAGAATGGGAGGGGTCAGAGAGCAGAGGGATAGGAGGGGCCTGGGCAGAATGGGAGGGGTCAGACAGCAGAGGAGGGATTTAGGAGGAGCCTAGTCAGATTGGGTGGGGTCAGAGAGGAGGAGGAGCCTAGTCAGATTGGGTGGGGTCAGAGAGCAGAGGGATAGGAGGGGCCTGGGCAGAATGGGAGGGGTCAGACAGCAGAGGAGGGGTTTAGGAGGAGGAGCCTAGTCAGAATGGGTGGGGTTCAGGAGAAGCCTGGTCAGGTTGGTTCGGAGAGGTATACGAGGGGCCTGGGCAGAATGGGAGGGGACAGCAGAGGAGGGGTTTAGGAGGAGGAGCCTAGTCAGAATGGGTGGGGTTCAGGAGGAGCCTGGTCAGATTGGGTGGGGTCGGAGAGGTATACGAGGGGCCTGGGCAGAATGGGAGGGGTCAGACAGCAGAGGAGGGATTTAGGAGGAGCCTAGTCAGATTGGGTGGGGTCAGAGAGGAGGAGGAGCCTAGTCAGATTGGGTGGGGTCAGAGAGGAGGAGGAGCCTAGTCAGAATGGGTGGGGTTCAGGAGAAGCCTGGTCAGATTGGGTTGGTTCGGAGAGGTATACGAGGGGCCTGGGCAGAATGGGAGGGGTCAGACAGCAGAGGAGGGATTTAGGAGGAGCCTAGTCAGATTGGGTGGGGTCAGAGAGGAGGAGGAGCCTAGTCAGATTGGGTGGGGTCAGAGAGCAGAGGGATAGGAGGGGCCTGCGCAGAATGGGAGGGGACAGCAGAGGAGGGGTTTAGGAGGAGGAGCCTAGTCAGATTGGGTGGGGTCAGAGAGGAGGAGGAGCCTAGTCAGAATGGGTGGGGTTCAGGAGAAGCCTGGTCAGATTGGGTTGGTTCGGAGAGGTATACGAGGGGCCTGGGCAGAATGGGAGGGGTCAGACAGCAGAGGAGGGATTTAGGAGGAGCCTAGTCAGATTGGGTGGGGTCAGAGAGGAGGAGGAGCCTAGTCAGATTGGGTGGGGTCGGAGAGGTATACGAGGGGACTGGGCAGAATGGGAGGGGTCAGAGAGCAGAGGGATAGGAGGGGCCTGGGCAGAATGGGAGGGGTCAGAGAGGAGGAGGAGCCTAGTCAGATTGGGTGGGGTCAGAGAGCAGAGGGATAGGAGGGGCCTGGGCAGAATGGGAGGGGACAGCAGAGGAGGGGTTTAGGAGGAGGAGCCTAGTCAGAATGGGTGGGGTCAGAGAGGAGGAGGAGCCTAGTCAGATTGGGTGGGGTCAGAGAGCAGAGGGATAGGAGGGGCCTGGGCAGAATGGGAGGGGACAGCAGAGGAGGGGTTTAGGAGGAGGAGCCTAGTCAGATTGGGTGGGGTCAGAGAGGAGGAGGAGCCTAGTCAGAATGGGTGGGGTTCAGGAGAAGCCTGGTCAGATTGGGTTGGTTCGGAGAGGTATACGAGGGGCCTGGGCAGAATGGGAGGGGTCAGACAGCAGAGGAGGGGTTTAGGAGGAGCCGGGTCAGATTGGGTGGGGTCAGAGAGGATGGGTATAGGAGGAGCCTGAGCAGAATGGGTGGGGTCAGACAGCAGAGGAGGGTTTTGGAGGAGCCTGGTCAGATTGGGTGGGGTCGGAGAGGAGGGGTATAGGAGGAGCCTGCGCAGAATGGGTGGGGTCGGAGAGGAGGGGTTTAGGAGGAGCCTAGTCAGATTGGGCGGGGCCAGAGAGCAGAGGGATAGGAGGGGCCTGGGCAGAATGGGAGGGGTCAGACAGCAGAGGAGGGGTTTAGGAGGAGCCTAGTCAGATTGGGCGAGAGCAGAGGGATAGGTGTAGGGTCTGAGGGACTATGAAGGGGTCATAGATGGAGGAGGATCCTGACTTATGGTGGGGAACTGCAAAAACTTTTTTTATGCACCCCCCCTATACTCTCTGATTTCTGTTGGGAGGGGGCAGTCAACATTTGGGGGAGCAGTATTAAATGGTGCTTGGGCGCAACGTGAAGGGCGATGAGGGGCACAGAATGGCATGGCTTCCAGGTACTTTTTGGGGGGGGCTACCATTAGTTTTTATTGCTCTGATCCTCCCTCATGGGGTGGACCCCAAATGGTTAGGGGCAACGGGGGAGGGGGGGCGGCAAAAAGCTGTTTGACAGTTTCTGTTACCAACAGGGGTGACCATACGATTCTGCTGCAGTTATGTGGTATTGAAAGGTACAACAAGGAGCATGTGGCTGTATTTTTGCAGGTGGGGTGCCCCAAAATTTTACGGCCAGCAGCAGCAGCCCCCCTCCTCGCCACCCTGCAGATTGGTATAGGTACCTTTACGACATTTCTGTTGATAACAGAGGCTATAGCGAATCGCGCTACGAAATCCTAGAGCACTAACATTTGCTAAATAAAGGTGGCATCGGAGCATACGAATGAGGCAGGGAGAGGCTACTGTTGGCAATTGGTTTGGTGGGTCATAGTGAATAACCTCGGCATGCAAATCGGCAGAAGTGTGAGGATTGGCAGTGTCTGTAGAGAATTTTGGCATGCTCTTCAGTTTATTTTTTCCTCCTTACGTTGGCTATGAACTACAGAGGAAAGGCCTGGACTTACTGTTGGGCAAAACATGTATTTATGATATTAAGAAGTGTAGTCTGGCTGTACTGAGAGGGGCTGTACAGTACGGTAAATGCCTGTAAATCCCTGAAATGTGCATCCAACTGTCACTTGAGATTGAACAGTGAACGAAGCAGCTGGGTTACTGGCTGAATGTAAATGGAAGGCACATAGGAAGTGTGTTTGTGGTCACTCAAATTATTGAAACCTGCTTGATGCACTACCAAAGCTGGGGTACCAGGAGGGAACATTTGAGGGGTATTGAGATGGTGGTGTCCAGAGGTCAAAATATGTTTCAGAGACACAGAAGTACTGCGGTCCTGGTCCCACATTGGGGGTAGTCAAAAGTCCCTGCTAAAGATTTCTGTCCAACTGTTACCACATTTTGTGCAGCCTGGCTCCCTCTGAAACGATTCCCCAGTGTTTTTCGATCCTACAGATGACTGTAGCAAACTTCCCAAATTTTTTCTTGGCCTCATACCCCCAGAGGAGTGCCTGACATTTGCCAGCCTAACGATACTCACGTTCTGGGAAAAACCTCACTAACCATGCATATTTATGCACCACACATGGCAAATCCTTACAATTGCAGAACATCATATCGCACTCGTCATCTTTGAGGTGCTGTACGTATTTGGATTTGAGGGAAATATTCATCCTTGCTTGCTCTCCCATCTGAAGTCTATGGTGCTGCTGTTCCTTTCTCACATGTCCCTTCAAAGAGACAAGTGACACACAGACTCAATCACTCAGCAAACATATTTGCTTTGACGCTTTCATCTTGCTGTTTACCTTCCAAATATTCCCCCTTCACCAAAAATACAGGCCAGCCATTTCTCATCCCCTCAGTCATCGCAGTCCTTCACTCCTTAGGCCCTGCAAGACCACCATGAACAAGATTCATGTCAGCAAGCAGAAAAAAAGCCTCAGTGTGCTCTTTTGTTCATACTGCTGCCCTCTAGTAACACTTCATGGCAACTGCAGCATAAGAATGGGTCTGAGAAGAGGGCTGTCCTATGCAAATAATGTCCTCCCATGCATACTTTCTTCTTAGACGGTCGGCGGCTTGTGCCGTGATACCCCCTCCAACATATGGTCTTCAACCAAATTTTAAAAAAGCCCACCTGCCTTAGACGAAGGATTTTGCCACTCAAAGGAAGCACATGGGGACATCACCCTCATTTAGCAGGGTCCTAAATTGCCTGCTGTCAGCCTGTATACAGAACAAGGGCGTTCGTGGGCGTTCGTGGGCGTTCCTCAAAGGAAGGAGGTGGGTGATTAAATCCACAGTGCCAGGGCAGGCCCAGCCCAGCCCAGCCCAGCCCAGCCCAGCCCAGCCCAGTCTGGCACAGCGCACTGCTGTGGAGGTCTATTCCTTCACATCCTGCAGCAGGCATGATGCAGACCTACTAGAGCAAAGGCTTGACTCCTCTGCCCTTGTCTGTCTCTTAAAGGAAACAATCTTTCTAGCTTCTTATTGCACCTAATAAATGGACTCTAGCTTGCCTCAAACTCAACCCATCATTTCATTAGCCAGAGCTCATACTTGACCTTTATTTCTATCCAAGTTCACTGGCACCAAACCCCTGCTTTGAGCGAGTGGCTCACACCAAAATTAAATATCACCTTCATCCAACCTATTTTACAATAAGTGTAGCACCTTCCCCGCATTCTTGTGCTCAGTTATAACCCCCAATACCACAATTGCACTCTGCAATTCACCAAACTTAAAGGACAAAGAATGAAGACATTGATAAAGGAAGATAAGGCCTTGTCCCTATTGCACCTACTTGAAAAATAGGGCAGTTGGTAGAAGGTCATGAGGGAAAACATTTGAAATGTTTGGACACACCTGCCAAAAAAAAGTAGCAAAAAAAAAAAAAAATCACTGTTTGAAAATTTCCCACCTTGGGATACTTCTACAGCATTGGCAGGATTCGAACCCTGGCCTCTGAGGGCTGTCCACACCAAAGGTACAAGACTTACCTTTGAGCTATAGCTCCTTGGTGGTCTAAAGGTTTGCAGTAGTAACTATAAGCAACATACAGGCCTTGGTGTCCTTCCCTGCGGCTTCCATTGCACATAAAAAGGATGACCATGACATAAGGACAATTTGACAGGCTACTTACATGGAAACCAGTGTGGTCAAGTGGGTAAGTTCCTGCCTTCCATCCAGGCAACCAGGGTTCAAATCCCGGGTTCGGCACCAGATGACTGATGGTGCCACAGCAGAGGTAAGCTGGAGGTGGGCCTAAATGGCCAATTGGTAAGTAAAATGTGTCTGTGTGTTGTGGAAGAGTGGAATCATGCCTAGCGAATGAGGGATTGCAGATTGGTTGGTAAGTAAAATAGGTGTGGCCTGAACAGAGACAGGTGAAAGAAAGGGAACAGGTGTTGTGTGTTAGAGGAGGACCCTAGTCAGATTGGGGGTGGTCAGAGAGGAGGGGTTCAGGAGGAGCCTAGTCAGATTGGGTGGAGTCAGAGAGGAGAGGGATAGGAGGGGCCTGGGCAGAATGGGAGGGGTCAGACAGCAGAAGAGGGGTTTAGGAGGAGGAGCCTAGTCAGAATGGGTGGGGTTCAGGAGGAGCCTGGTCAGATTGGGTGAGGTCGAGGAGGTATACGAGGGGACTGGGCAGAATGGGAGGGGTCAGAGAGGAGGGGTATAGGAGGAGCCTAGTCAGATTGGGTGGGGTCAGAGAGCAGAGGGATAGGAGGGGCCTGGGCAGAATGGGAGGGGTCAGACAGCAGAGGAGGGGTTTAGGAGGAGGAGCCTAGTCAGAATGGGTGGGGTTCAGGAGGAGCCTGGTCAGATTGGGTGGGGTCGGAGAGGTATACGAGGGGACTGGGCAGAATGGGAGGGGTCAGAGAGCAGAGGGATAGGAGGGGCCTGGGCAGAATGGGAGGGGTCAGACAGCAGAGGAGGGGTTTAGGAGGAGGAGCCTAGTCAGAATGGGTGGGGTTCAGAAGAAGCCTGGTCAGATTGGGTTGGTTCGGAGAGGTATACGAGGGGCCTGGGCAGAATGGGAGGGGTCAGACAGCAGAGGAGGGGTTTAGGAGGAGGAGCCTAGTCAGATTGGGTGGGGTCAGAGAGGAGGAGGAGCCTAGTCAGATTGGGTGGGGTCAGAGAGCAGAGGGATAGGAGGGGCCTGGGCAGAATGGGAGGGGTCAGACAGCAGAGGAGGGGTTTAGGAGGAGGAGCCTAGTCAGGATGGGTGGGGTTCAGGAGGAGCCTGGTCAGATTGGGTGGGGTCGGAGAGGTATACGAGAGGCCTGGGCAGAATGGGAGGGGTCAGACAGCAGAGGAGGGATTTAGGAGGAGCCTAGTCAGATTGGGTGGGGTCAGAGAGGAGGAGGAGCCTAGTCAGATTGGGTGGGGTCAGAGAGCAGAGGGATAGGAGGGGCCTGGGCAGAATGGGAGGGGTCAGACAGCAGAGGAGGGGTTTAGGAGGAGGAGCCTAGTCAGAATGGGTGGGGTCAGAGAGCAGAGGGATAGGAGGGGCCTGGGCAGAATGGGAGGGGTCAGACAGCAGAGGAGGGGTTTAGGAGGAGGAGCCTAGTCAGAATGGGTGGGGTCAGAGAGGAGGAGGAGCCTAGTCAGATTGGGTGGGGTCGGAGAGGTATACGAGGGGACTGGGCAGAATGGGAGGGGTCAGAGAGCAGAGGGATAGGAGGGGCCTGGGCAGAATGGGAGGGGTCAGACAGCAGAGGAGGGATTTAGGAGGAGCCTAGTCAGATTGGGTGGGGTCAGAGAGGAGGAGGAGCCTAGTCAGATTGGGTGGGGTCAGAGAGCAGAGGGATAGGAGGGGCCTGGGCAGAATGGGAGGGGTCAGACAGCAGAGGAGGGGTTTAGGAGGAGGAGCCTAGTCAGAATGGGTGGGGTTCAGGAGAAGCCTGGTCAGGTTGGTTCGGAGAGGTATACGAGGGGCCTGGGCAGAATGGGAGGGGACAGCAGAGGAGGGGTTTAGGAGGAGGAGCCTAGTCAGAATGGGTGGGGTTCAGGAGAAGCCTGGTCAGATTGGGTTGGTTCGGAGAGGTATACGAGGGGCCTGGGCAGAATGGGAGGGGTCAGACAGCAGAGGAGGGATTTAGGAGGAGCCTAGTCAGATTGGGTGGGGTCAGAGAGGAGGAGGAGCCTAGTCAGATTGGGTGGGGTCAGAGAGCAGAGGGATAGGAGGGGCCTGCGCAGAATGGGAGGGGACAGCAGAGGAGGGGTTTAGGAGGAGGAGCCTAGTCAGATTGGGTGGGGTCAGAGAGGAGGAGGAGCCTAGTCAGAATGGGTGGGGTTCAGGAGAAGCCTGGTCAGATTGGGTTGGTTCGGAGAGGTATACGAGGGGCCTGGGCAGAATGGGAGGGGTCAGACAGCAGAGGAGGGATTTAGGAGGAGCCTAGTCAGATTGGGTGGGGTCAGAGAGGAGGAGGAGCCTAGTCAGATTGGGTGGGGTCGGAGAGGTATACGAGGGGACTGGGCAGAATGGGAGGGGTCAGAGAGCAGAGGGATAGGAGGGGCCTGGGCAGAATGGGAGGGGTCAGAGAGGAGGAGGAGCCTAGTCAGATTGGGTGGGGTCAGAGAGCAGAGGGATAGGAGGGGCCTGGGCAGAATGGGAGGGGACAGCAGAGGAGGGGTTTAGGAGGAGGAGCCTAGTCAGAATGGGTGGGGTCAGAGAGGAGGAGGAGCCTAGTCAGATTGGGTGGGGTCAGAGAGCAGAGGGATAGGAGGGGCCTGGGCAGAATGGGAGGGGACAGCAGAGGAGGGGTTTAGGAGGAGGAGCCTAGTCAGATTGGGTGGGGTCAGAGAGGAGGAGGAGCCTAGTCAGAATGGGTGGGGTTCAGGAGAAGCCTGGTCAGATTGGGTTGGTTCGGAGAGGTATACGAGGGGCCTGGGCAGAATGGGAGGGGTCAGACAGCAGAGGAGGGGTTTAGGAGGAGCCGGGTCAGATTGGGTGGGGTCAGAGAGGATGGGTATAGGAGGAGCCTGAGCAGAATGGGTGGGGTCAGACAGCAGAGGAGGGTTTTGGAGGAGCCTGGTCAGATTGGGTGGGGTCGGAGAGGAGGGGTATAGGAGGAGCCTGCGCAGAATGGGTGGGGTCGGAGAGGAGGGGTTTAGGAGGAGCCTAGTCAGATTGGGCGGGGCCAGAGAGCAGAGGGATAGGAGGGGCCTGGGCAGAATGGGAGGGGTCAGACAGCAGAGGAGGGGTTTAGGAGGAGCCTAGTCAGATTGGGCGAGAGCAGAGGGATAGGTGTAGGGTCTGAGGGACTATGAAGGGGTCATAGATGGAGGAGGATCCTGACTTATGGTGGGGAACTGCAAAAACTTTTTTTATGCACCCCCCCTATACTCTCTGATTTCTGTTGGGAGGGGGCAGTCAACATTTGGGGGAGCAGTATTAAATGGTGCTTGGGCGCAACGTGAAGGGCGATGAGGGGCACAGAATGGCATGGCTTCCAGGTACTTTTTGGGGGGGGCTACCATTAGTTTTTATTGCTCTGATCCTCCCTCATGGGGTGGACCCCAAATGGTTAGGGGCAACGGGGGAGGGGGGGCGGCAAAAAGCTGTTTGACAGTTTCTGTTACCAACAGGGGTGACCATACGATTCTGCTGCAGTTATGTGGTATTGAAAGGTACAACAAGGAGCATGTGGCTGTATTTTTGCAGGTGGGGTGCCCCAAAATTTTACGGCCAGCAGCAGCAGCCCCCCTCCTCGCCACCCTGCAGATTGGTATAGGTACCTTTACGACATTTCTGTTGATAACAGAGGCTATAGCGAATCGCGCTACGAAATCCTAGAGCACTAACATTTGCTAAATAAAGGTGGCATCGGAGCATACGAATGAGGCAGGGAGAGGCTACTGTTGGCAATTGGTTTGGTGGGTCATAGTGAATAACCTCGGCATGCAAATCGGCAGAAGTGTGAGGATTGGCAGTGTCTGTAGAGAATTTTGGCATGCTCTTCAGTTTATTTTTTCCTCCTTACGTTGGCTATGAACTACAGAGGAAAGGCCTGGACTTACTGTTGGGCAAAACATGTATTTATGATATTAAGAAGTGTAGTCTGGCTGTACTGAGAGGGGCTGTACAGTACGGTAAATGCCTGTAAATCCCTGAAATGTGCATCCAACTGTCACTTGAGATTGAACAGTGAACGAAGCAGCTGGGTTACTGGCTGAATGTAAATGGAAGGCACATAGGAAGTGTGTTTGTGGTCACTCAAATTATTGAAACCTGCTTGATGCACTACCAAAGCTGGGGTACCAGGAGGGAACATTTGAGGGGTATTGAGATGGTGGTGTCCAGAGGTCAAAATATGTTTCAGAGACACAGAAGTACTGCGGTCCTGGTCCCACATTGGGGGTAGTCAAAAGTCCCTGCTAAAGATTTCTGTCCAACTGTTACCACATTTTGTGCAGCCTGGCTCCCTCTGAAACGATTCCCCAGTGTTTTTCGATCCTACAGATGACTGTAGCAAACTTCCCAAATTTTTTCTTGGCCTCATACCCCCAGAGGAGTGCCTGACATTTGCCAGCCTAACGATACTCACGTTCTGGGAAAAACCTCACTAACCATGCATATTTATGCACCACACATGGCAAATCCTTACAATTGCAGAACATCATATCGCACTCGTCATCTTTGAGGTGCTGTACGTATTTGGATTTGAGGGAAATATTCATCCTTGCTTGCTCTCCCATCTGAAGTCTATGGTGCTGCTGTTCCTTTCTCACATGTCCCTTCAAAGAGACAAGTGACACACAGACTCAATCACTCAGCAAACATATTTGCTTTGACGCTTTCATCTTGCTGTTTACCTTCCAAATATTCCCCCTTCACCAAAAATACAGGCCAGCCATTTCTCATCCCCTCAGTCATCGCAGTCCTTCACTCCTTAGGCCCTGCAAGACCACCATGAACAAGATTCATGTCAGCAAGCAGAAAAAAAGCCTCAGTGTGCTCTTTTGTTCATACTGCTGCCCTCTAGTAACACTTCATGGCAACTGCAGCATAAGAATGGGTCTGAGAAGAGGGCTGTCCTATGCAAATAATGTCCTCCCATGCATACTTTCTTCTTAGACGGTCGGCGGCTTGTGCCGTGATACCCCCTCCAACATATGGTCTTCAACCAAATTTTAAAAAAGCCCACCTGCCTTAGACGAAGGATTTTGCCACTCAAAGGAAGCACATGGGGACATCACCCTCATTTAGCAGGGTCCTAAATTGCCTGCTGTCAGCCTGTATACAGAACAAGGGCGTTCGTGGGCGTTCGTGGGCGTTCCTCAAAGGAAGGAGGTGGGTGATTAAATCCACAGTGCCAGGGCAGGCCCAGCCCAGCCCAGCCCAGCCCAGCCCAGCCCAGCCCAGTCTGGCACAGCGCACTGCTGTGGAGGTCTATTCCTTCACATCCTGCAGCAGGCATGATGCAGACCTACTAGAGCAAAGGCTTGACTCCTCTGCCCTTGTCTGTCTCTTAAAGGAAACAATCTTTCTAGCTTCTTATTGCACCTAATAAATGGACTCTAGCTTGCCTCAAACTCAACCCATCATTTCATTAGCCAGAGCTCATACTTGACCTTTATTTCTATCCAAGTTCACTGGCACCAAACCCCTGCTTTGAGCGAGTGGCTCACACCAAAATTAAATATCACCTTCATCCAACCTATTTTACAATAAGTGTAGCACCTTCCCCGCATTCTTGTGCTCAGTTATAACCCCCAATACCACAATTGCACTCTGCAATTCACCAAACTTAAAGGACAAAGAATGAAGACATTGATAAAGGAAGATAAGGCCTTGTCCCTATTGCACCTACTTGAAAAATAGGGCAGTTGGTAGAAGGTCATGAGGGAAAACATTTGAAATGTTTGGACACACCTGCCAAAAAAAAGTAGCAAAAAAAAAAAAAAATCACTGTTTGAAAATTTCCCACCTTGGGATACTTCTACAGCATTGGCAGGATTCGAACCCTGGCCTCTGAGGGCTGTCCACACCAAAGGTACAAGACTTACCTTTGAGCTATAGCTCCTTGGTGGTCTAAAGGTTTGCAGTAGTAACTATAAGCAACATACAGGCCTTGGTGTCCTTCCCTGCGGCTTCCATTGCACATAAAAAGGATGACCATGACATAAGGACAATTTGACAGGCTACTTACATGGAAACCAGTGTGGTCAAGTGGGTAAGTTCCTGCCTTCCATCCAGGCAACCAGGGTTCAAATCCCGGGTTCGGCACCAGATGACTGATGGTGCCACAGCAGAGGTAAGCTGGAGGTGGGCCTAAATGGCCAATTGGTAAGTAAAATGTGTCTGTGTGTTGTGGAAGAGTGGAATCATGCCTAGCGAATGAGGGATTGCAGATTGGTTGGTAAGTAAAATAGGTGTGGCCTGAACAGAGACAGGTGAAAGAAAGGGAACAGGTGTTGTGTGTTAGAGGAGGACCCTAGTCAGATTGGGGGTGGTCAGAGAGGAGGGGTTCAGGAGGAGCCTAGTCAGATTGGGTGGAGTCAGAGAGGAGAGGGATAGGAGGGGCCTGGGCAGAATGGGAGGGGTCAGACAGCAGAAGAGGGGTTTAGGAGGAGGAGCCTAGTCAGAATGGGTGGGGTTCAGGAGGAGCCTGGTCAGATTGGGTGAGGTCGGAGAGGTATACGAGGGGACTGGGCAGAATGGGAGGGGTCAGAGAGGAGGGGTATAGGAGGAGCCTAGTCAGATTGGGTGGGGTCAGAGAGCAGAGGGATAGGAGGGGCCTGGGCAGAATGGGAGGGGTCAGACAGCAGAGGAGGGGTTTAGGAGGAGGAGCCTAGTCAGAATGGGTGGGGTTCAGGAGGAGCCTGGTCAGATTGGGTGGGGTCGGAGAGGTATACGAGGGGACTGGGCAGAATGGGAGGGGTCAGAGAGCAGAGGGATAGGAGGGGCCTGGGCAGAATGGGAGGGGTCAGACAGCAGAGGAGGGGTTTAGGAGGAGGAGCCTAGTCAGATTGGGTGGGGTCAGAGAGGAGGAGGAGCCTAGTCAGATTGGGTGGGGTCAGAGAGCAGAGGGATAGGAGGGGCCTGGGCAGAATGGGAGGGGTCAGACAGCAGAGGAGGGGTTTAGGAGGAGGAGCCTAGTCAGGATGGGTGGGGTTCAGGAGGAGCCTGGTCAGATTGGGTGGGGTCGGAGAGGTATACGAGAGGCCTGGGCAGAATGGGAGGGGTCAGACAGCAGAGGAGGGATTTAGGAGGAGCCTAGTCAGATTGGGTGGGGTCAGAGAGGAGGAGGAGCCTAGTCAGATTGGGTGGGGTCAGAGAGCAGAGGGATAGGAGGGGCCTGGGCAGAATGGGAGGGGTCAGACAGCAGAGGAGGGGTTTAGGAGGAGGAGCCTAGTCAGAATGGGTGGGGTCAGAGAGCAGAGGGATAGGAGGGGCCTGGGCAGAATGGGAGGGGTCAGACAGCAGAGGAGGGGTTTAGGAGGAGGAGCCTAGTCAGAATGGGTGGGGTCAGAGAGGAGGAGGAGCCTAGTCAGATTGGCTGGGGTCAGAGAGCAGAGGGATAGGAGGGGCCTGGGCAGAATGGGAGGGGTCAGACAGCAGAGGAGGGATTTAGGAGGAGCCTAGTCAGATTGGGTGGGGTCAGAGAGGAGGAGGAGCCTAGTCAGATTGGGTGGGGTCGGAGAGGTATACGAGGGGACTGGGCAGAATGGGAGGGGTCAGAGAGCAGAGGGATAGGAGGGGCCTGGGCAGAATGGGAGGGGTCAGACAGCAGAGGAGGGATTTAGGAGGAGCCTAGTCAGATTGGGTGGGGTCAGAGAGGAGGAGGAGCCTAGTCAGATTGGGTGGGGTCAGAGAGCAGAGGGATAGGAGGGGCCTGGGCAGAATGGGAGGGGTCAGACAGCAGAGGAGGGGTTTAGGAGGAGGAGCCTAGTCAGAATGGGTGGGGTTCAGGAGAAGCCTGGTCAGGTTGGTTCGGAGAGGTATACGAGGGGCCTGGGCAGAATGGGAGGGGACAGCAGAGGAGGGGTTTAGGAGGAGGAGCCTAGTCAGAATGGGTGGGGTTCAGGAGGAGCCTGGTCAGATTGGGTGGGGTCGGAGAGGTATACGAGGGGCCTGGGCAGAATGGGAGGGGTCAGACAGCAGAGGAGGGATTTAGGAGGAGCCTAGTCAGATTGGGTGGGGTCAGAGAGGAGGAGGAGCCTAGTCAGATTGGGTGGGGTCAGAGAGGAGGAGGAGCCTAGTCAGAATGGGTGGGGTTCAGGAGAAGCCTGGTCAGATTGGGTTGGTTCGGAGAGGTATACGAGGGGCCTGGGCAGAATGGGAGGGGTCAGACAGCAGAGGAGGGATTTAGGAGGAGCCTAGTCAGATTGGGTGGGGTCAGAGAGGAGGAGGAGCCTAGTCAGATTGGGTGGGGTCAGAGAGCAGAGGGATAGGAGGGGCCTGCGCAGAATGGGAGGGGACAGCAGAGGAGGGGTTTAGGAGGAGGAGCCTAGTCAGATTGGGTGGGGTCAGAGAGGAGGAGGAGCCTAGTCAGAATGGGTGGGGTTCAGGAGAAGCCTGGTCAGATTGGGTTGGTTCGGAGAGGTATACGAGGGGCCTGGGCAGAATGGGAGGGGTCAGACAGCAGAGGAGGGATTTAGGAGGAGCCTAGTCAGATTGGGTGGGGTCAGAGAGGAGGAGGAGCCTAGTCAGATTGGGTGGGGTCGGAGAGGTATACGAGGGGACTGGGCAGAATGGGAGGGGTCAGAGAGCAGAGGGATAGGAGGGGCCTGGGCAGAATGGGAGGGGTCAGAGAGGAGGAGGAGCCTAGTCAGATTGGGTGGGGTCAGAGAGCAGAGGGATAGGAGGGGCCTGGGCAGAATGGGAGGGGACAGCAGAGGAGGGGTTTAGGAGGAGGAGCCTAGTCAGAATGGGTGGGGTCAGAGAGGAGGAGGAGCCTAGTCAGATTGGGTGGGGTCAGAGAGCAGAGGGATAGGAGGGGCCTGGGCAGAATGGGAGGGGACAGCAGAGGAGGGGTTTAGGAGGAGGAGCCTAGTCAGATTGGGTGGGGTCAGAGAGGAGGAGGAGCCTAGTCAGAATGGGTGGGGTTCAGGAGAAGCCTGGTCAGATTGGGTTGGTTCGGAGAGGTATACGAGGGGCCTGGGCAGAATGGGAGGGGTCAGACAGCAGAGGAGGGGTTTAGGAGGAGCCGGGTCAGATTGGGTGGGGTCAGAGAGGATGGGTATAGGAGGAGCCTGAGCAGAATGGGTGGGGTCAGACAGCAGAGGAGGGTTTTGGAGGAGCCTGGTCAGATTGGGTGGGGTCGGAGAGGAGGGGTATAGGAGGAGCCTGCGCAGAATGGGTGGGGTCGGAGAGGAGGGGTTTAGGAGGAGCCTAGTCAGATTGGGCGGGGCCAGAGAGCAGAGGGATAGGAGGGGCCTGGGCAGAATGGGAGGGGTCAGACAGCAGAGGAGGGGTTTAGGAGGAGCCTAGTCAGATTGGGCGAGAGCAGAGGGATAGGTGTAGGGTCTGAGGGACTATGAAGGGGTCATAGATGGAGGAGGATCCTGACTTATGGTGGGGAACTGCAAAAACTTTTTTTATGCACCCCCCCTATACTCTCTGATTTCTGTTGGGAGGGGGCAGTCAACATTTGGGGGAGCAGTATTAAATGGTGCTTGGGCGCAACGTGAAGGGCGATGAGGGGCACAGAATGGCATGGCTTCCAGGTACTTTTTGGGGGGGGCTACCATTAGTTTTTATTGCTCTGATCCTCCCTCATGGGGTGGACCCCAAATGGTTAGGGGCAACGGGGGAGGGGGGGCGGCAAAAAGCTGTTTGACAGTTTCTGTTACCAACAGGGGTGACCATACGATTCTGCTGCAGTTATGTGGTATTGAAAGGTACAACAAGGAGCATGTGGCTGTATTTTTGCAGGTGGGGTGCCCCAAAATTTTACGGCCAGCAGCAGCAGCCCCCCTCCTCGCCACCCTGCAGATTGGTATAGGTACCTTTACGACATTTCTGTTGATAACAGAGGCTATAGCGAATCGCGCTACGAAATCCTAGAGCACTAACATTTGCTAAATAAAGGTGGCATCGGAGCATACGAATGAGGCAGGGAGAGGCTACTGTTGGCAATTGGTTTGGTGGGTCATAGTGAATAACCTCGGCATGCAAATCGGCAGAAGTGTGAGGATTGGCAGTGTCTGTAGAGAATTTTGGCATGCTCTTCAGTTTATTTTTTCCTCCTTACGTTGGCTATGAACTACAGAGGAAAGGCCTGGACTTACTGTTGGGCAAAACATGTATTTATGATATTAAGAAGTGTAGTCTGGCTGTACTGAGAGGGGCTGTACAGTACGGTAAATGCCTGTAAATCCCTGAAATGTGCATCCAACTGTCACTTGAGATTGAACAGTGAACGAAGCAGCTGGGTTACTGGCTGAATGTAAATGGAAGGCACATAGGAAGTGTGTTTGTGGTCACTCAAATTATTGAAACCTGCTTGATGCACTACCAAAGCTGGGGTACCAGGAGGGAACATTTGAGGGGTATTGAGATGGTGGTGTCCAGAGGTCAAAATATGTTTCAGAGACACAGAAGTACTGCGGTCCTGGTCCCACATTGGGGGTAGTCAAAAGTCCCTGCTAAAGATTTCTGTCCAACTGTTACCACATTTTGTGCAGCCTGGCTCCCTCTGAAACGATTCCCCAGTGTTTTTCGATCCTACAGATGACTGTAGCAAACTTCCCAAATTTTTTCTTGGCCTCATACCCCCAGAGGAGTGCCTGACATTTGCCAGCCTAACGATACTCACGTTCTGGGAAAAACCTCACTAACCATGCATATTTATGCACCACACATGGCAAATCCTTACAATTGCAGAACATCATATCGCACTCGTCATCTTTGAGGTGCTGTACGTATTTGGATTTGAGGGAAATATTCATCCTTGCTTGCTCTCCCATCTGAAGTCTATGGTGCTGCTGTTCCTTTCTCACATGTCCCTTCAAAGAGACAAGTGACACACAGACTCAATCACTCAGCAAACATATTTGCTTTGACGCTTTCATCTTGCTGTTTACCTTCCAAATATTCCCCCTTCACCAAAAATACAGGCCAGCCATTTCTCATCCCCTCAGTCATCGCAGTCCTTCACTCCTTAGGCCCTGCAAGACCACCATGAACAAGATTCATGTCAGCAAGCAGAAAAAAAGCCTCAGTGTGCTCTTTTGTTCATACTGCTGCCCTCTAGTAACACTTCATGGCAACTGCAGCATAAGAATGGGTCTGAGAAGAGGGCTGTCCTATGCAAATAATGTCCTCCCATGCATACTTTCTTCTTAGACGGTCGGCGGCTTGTGCCGTGATACCCCCTCCAACATATGGTCTTCAACCAAATTTTAAAAAAGCCCACCTGCCTTAGACGAAGGATTTTGCCACTCAAAGGAAGCACATGGGGACATCACCCTCATTTAGCAGGGTCCTAAATTGCCTGCTGTCAGCCTGTATACAGAACAAGGGCGTTCGTGGGCGTTCGTGGGCGTTCCTCAAAGGAAGGAGGTGGGTGATTAAATCCACAGTGCCAGGGCAGGCCCAGCCCAGCCCAGCCCAGCCCAGCCCAGCCCAGCCCAGTCTGGCACAGCGCACTGCTGTGGAGGTCTATTCCTTCACATCCTGCAGCAGGCATGATGCAGACCTACTAGAGCAAAGGCTTGACTCCTCTGCCCTTGTCTGTCTCTTAAAGGAAACAATCTTTCTAGCTTCTTATTGCACCTAATAAATGGACTCTAGCTTGCCTCAAACTCAACCCATCATTTCATTAGCCAGAGCTCATACTTGACCTTTATTTCTATCCAAGTTCACTGGCACCAAACCCCTGCTTTGAGCGAGTGGCTCACACCAAAATTAAATATCACCTTCATCCAACCTATTTTACAATAAGTGTAGCACCTTCCCCGCATTCTTGTGCTCAGTTATAACCCCCAATACCACAATTGCACTCTGCAATTCACCAAACTTAAAGGACAAAGAATGAAGACATTGATAAAGGAAGATAAGGCCTTGTCCCTATTGCACCTACTTGAAAAATAGGGCAGTTGGTAGAAGGTCATGAGGGAAAACATTTGAAATGTTTGGACACACCTGCCAAAAAAAAGTAGCAAAAAAAAAAAAAAATCACTGTTTGAAAATTTCCCACCTTGGGATACTTCTACAGCATTGGCAGGATTCGAACCCTGGCCTCTGAGGGCTGTCCACACCAAAGGTACAAGACTTACCTTTGAGCTATAGCTCCTTGGTGGTCTAAAGGTTTGCAGTAGTAACTATATGCAACATACAGGCCTTGGTGTCCTTCCCTGCGGCTTCCATTGCACATAAAAAGGATGACCATGACATAAGGACAATTTGACAGGCTACTTACATGGAAACCAGTGTGGTCAAGTGGGTAAGTTCCTGCCTTCCATCCAGGCAACCAGGGTTCAAATCCCGGGTTCGGCACCAGATGACTGATGGTGCCACAGCAGAGGTAAGCTGGAGGTGGGCCTAAATGGCCAATTGGTAAGTAAAATGTGTCTGTGTGTTGTGGAAGAGTGGAATCATGCCTAGCGAATGAGGGATTGCAGATTGGTTGGTAAGTAAAATAGGTGTGGCCTGAACAGAGACAGGTGAAAGAAAGGGAACAGGTGTTGTGTGTTAGAGGAGGACCCTAGTCAGATTGGGGGTGGTCAGAGAGGAGGGGTTCAGGAGGAGCCTAGTCAGATTGGGTGGAGTCAGAGAGGAGAGGGATAGGAGGGGCCTGGGCAGAATGGGAGGGGTCAGACAGCAGAAGAGGGGTTTAGGAGGAGGAGCCTAGTCAGAATGGGTGGGGTTCAGGAGGAGCCTGGTCAGATTGGGTGAGGTCGGAGAGGTATACGAGGGGACTGGGCAGAATGGGAGGGGTCAGAGAGGAGGGGTATAGGAGGAGCCTAGTCAGATTGGGTGGGGTCAGAGAGCAGAGGGATAGGAGGGGCCTGGGCAGAATGGGAGGGGTCAGACAGCAGAGGAGGGGTTTAGGAGGAGGAGCCTAGTCAGAATGGGTGGGGTTCAGGAGGAGCCTGGTCAGATTGGGTGGGGTCGGAGAGGTATACGAGGGGACTGGGCAGAATGGGAGGGGTCAGAGAGCAGAGGGATAGGAGGGGCCTGGGCAGAATGGGAGGGGTCAGACAGCAGAGGAGGGGTTTAGGAGGAGGAGCCTAGTCAGATTGGGTGGGGTCAGAGAGGAGGAGGAGCCTAGTCAGATTGGGTGGGGTCAGAGAGCAGAGGGATAGGAGGGGCCTGGGCAGAATGGGAGGGGTCAGACAGCAGAGGAGGGGTTTAGGAGGAGGAGCCTAGTCAGGATGGGTGGGGTTCAGGAGGAGCCTGGTCAGATTGGGTGGGGTCGGAGAGGTATACGAGAGGCCTGGGCAGAATGGGAGGGGTCAGACAGCAGAGGAGGGATTTAGGAGGAGCCTAGTCAGATTGGGTGGGGTCAGAGAGGAGGAGGAGCCTAGTCAGATTGGGTGGGGTCAGAGAGCAGAGGGATAGGAGGGGCCTGGGCAGAATGGGAGGGGTCAGACAGCAGAGGAGGGGTTTAGGAGGAGGAGCCTAGTCAGAATGGGTGGGGTCAGAGAGCAGAGGGATAGGAGGGGCCTGGGCAGAATGGGAGGGGTCAGACAGCAGAGGAGGGGTTTAGGAGGAGGAGCCTAGTCAGAATGGGTGGGGTCAGAGAGGAGGAGGAGCCTAGTCAGATTGGCTGGGGTCAGAGAGCAGAGGGATAGGAGGGGCCTGGGCAGAATGGGAGGGGTCAGACAGCAGAGGAGGGATTTAGGAGGAGCCTAGTCAGATTGGGTGGGGTCAGAGAGGAGGAGGAGCCTAGTCAGATTGGGTGGGGTCGGAGAGGTATACGAGGGGACTGGGCAGAATGGGAGGGGTCAGAGAGCAGAGGGATAGGAGGGGCCTGGGCAGAATGGGAGGGGTCAGACAGCAGAGGAGGGATTTAGGAGGAGCCTAGTCAGATTGGGTGGGGTCAGAGAGGAGGAGGAGCCTAGTCAGATTGGGTGGGGTCAGAGAGCAGAGGGATAGGAGGGGCCTGGGCAGAATGGGAGGGGTCAGACAGCAGAGGAGGGGTTTAGGAGGAGGAGCCTAGTCAGAATGGGTGGGGTTCAGGAGAAGCCTGGTCAGGTTGGTTCGGAGAGGTATACGAGGGGCCTGGGCAGAATGGGAGGGGACAGCAGAGGAGGGGTTTAGGAGGAGGAGCCTAGTCAGAATGGGTGGGGTTCAGGAGGAGCCTGGTCAGATTGGGTGGGGTCGGAGAGGTATACGAGGGGCCTGGGCAGAATGGGAGGGGTCAGACAGCAGAGGAGGGATTTAGGAGGAGCCTAGTCAGATTGGGTGGGGTCAGAGAGGAGGAGGAGCCTAGTCAGATTGGGTGGGGTCAGAGAGGAGGAGGAGCCTAGTCAGAATGGGTGGGGTTCAGGAGAAGCCTGGTCAGATTGGGTTGGTTCGGAGAGGTATACGAGGGGCCTGGGCAGAATGGGAGGGGTCAGACAGCAGAGGAGGGATTTAGGAGGAGCCTAGTCAGATTGGGTGGGGTCAGAGAGGAGGAGGAGCCTAGTCAGATTGGGTGGGGTCAGAGAGCAGAGGGATAGGAGGGGCCTGCGCAGAATGGGAGGGGACAGCAGAGGAGGGGTTTAGGAGGAGGAGCCTAGTCAGATTGGGTGGGGTCAGAGAGGAGGAGGAGCCTAGTCAGAATGGGTGGGGTTCAGGAGAAGCCTGGTCAGATTGGGTTGGTTCGGAGAGGTATACGAGGGGCCTGGGCAGAATGGGAGGGGTCAGACAGCAGAGGAGGGATTTAGGAGGAGCCTAGTCAGATTGGGTGGGGTCAGAGAGGAGGAGGAGCCTAGTCAGATTGGGTGGGGTCGGAGAGGTATACGAGGGGACTGGGCAGAATGGGAGGGGTCAGAGAGCAGAGGGATAGGAGGGGCCTGGGCAGAATGGGAGGGGTCAGAGAGGAGGAGGAGCCTAGTCAGATTGGGTGGGGTCAGAGAGCAGAGGGATAGGAGGGGCCTGGGCAGAATGGGAGGGGACAGCAGAGGAGGGGTTTAGGAGGAGGAGCCTAGTCAGAATGGGTGGGGTCAGAGAGGAGGAGGAGCCTAGTCAGATTGGGTGGGGTCAGAGAGCAGAGGGATAGGAGGGGCCTGGGCAGAATGGGAGGGGACAGCAGAGGAGGGGTTTAGGAGGAGGAGCCTAGTCAGATTGGGTGGGGTCAGAGAGGAGGAGGAGCCTAGTCAGAATGGGTGGGGTTCAGGAGAAGCCTGGTCAGATTGGGTTGGTTCGGAGAGGTATACGAGGGGCCTGGGCAGAATGGGAGGGGTCAGACAGCAGAGGAGGGGTTTAGGAGGAGCCGGGTCAGATTGGGTGGGGTCGGAGAGGAGGGGTATAGGAGGAGCCTGCGCAGAATGGGTGGGGTCGGAGAGGAGGGGTTTAGGAGGAGCCTAGTCAGATTGGGCGGGGCCAGAGAGCAGAGGGATAGGAGGGGCCTGGGCAGAATGGGAGGGGTCAGACAGCAGAGGAGGGGTTTAGGAGGAGCCTAGTCAGATTGGGCGAGAGCAGAGGGATAGGTGTAGGGTCTGAGGGACTATGAAGGGGTCATAGATGGAGGAGGATCCTGACTTATGGTGGGGAACTGCAAAAACTTTTTTTATGCACCCCCCCTATACTCTCTGATTTCTGTTGGGAGGGGGCAGTCAACATTTGGGGGAGCAGTATTAAATGGTGCTTGGGCGCAACGTGAAGGGCGATGAGGGGCACAGAATGGCATGGCTTCCAGGTACTTTTTGGGGGGGGCTACCATTAGTTTTTATTGCTCTGATCCTCCCTCATGGGGTGGACCCCAAATGGTTAGGGGCAACGGGGGAGGGGGGGCGGCAAAAAGCTGTTTGACAGTTTCTGTTACCAACAGGGGTGACCATACGATTCTGCTGCAGTTATGTGGTATTGAAAGGTACAACAAGGAGCATGTGGCTGTATTTTTGCAGGTGGGGTGCCCCAAAATTTTACGGCCAGCAGCAGCAGCCCCCCTCCTCCCCACCCTGCAGATTGGTATAGGTACCTTTACGACATTTCTGTTGATAACAGAGGCTATAGCGAATCGCGCTACGAAATCCTAGAGCACTAACATTTGCTAAATAAAGGTGGCATCGGAGCATACGAATGAGGCAGGGAGAGGCTACTGTTGGCAATTGGTTTGGTGGGTCATAGTGAATAACCTCGGCATGCAAATCGGCAGAAGTGTGAGGATTGGCAGTGTCTGTAGAGAATTTTGGCATGCTCTTCAGTTTATTTTTTCCTCCTTACGTTGGCTATGAACTACAGAGGAAAGGCCTGGACTTACTGTTGGGCAAAACATGTATTTATGATATTAAGAAGTGTAGTCTGGCTGTACTGAGAGGGGCTGTACAGTACGGTAAATGCCTGTAAATCCCTGAAATGTGCATCCAACTGTCACTTGAGATTGAACAGTGAACGAAGCAGCTGGGTTACTGGCTGAATGTAAATGGAAGGCACATAGGAAGTGTGTTTGTGGTCACTCAAATTATTGAAACCTGCTTGATGCACTACCAAAGCTGGGGTACCAGGAGGGAACATTTGAGGGGTATTGAGATGGTGGTGTCCAGAGGTCAAAATATGTTTCAGAGACACAGAAGTACTGCGGTCCTGGTCCCACATTGGGGGTAGTCAAAAGTCCCTGCTAAAGATTTCTGTCCAACTGTTACCACATTTTGTGCAGCCTGGCTCCCTCTGAAACGATTCCCCAGTGTTTTTCGATCCTACAGATGACTGTAGCAAACTTCCCAAATTTTTTCTGGCCTCATACCCCCAGAGGAGTGCCTGACATTTGCCAGCCTAACGATACTCACGTTCTGGGAAAAACCTCACTAACCATGCATATTTATGCACCACACATGGCAAATCCTTACAATTGCAGAACATCATATCGCACTCGTCATCTTTGAGGTGCTGTACGTATTTGGATTTGAGGGAAATATTCATCCTTGCTTGCTCTCCCATCTGAAGTCTATGGTGCTGCTGTTCCTTTCTCACATGTCCCTTCAAAGAGACAAGTGACACACAGACTCAATCACTCAGCAAACATATTTGCTTTGACGCTTTCATCTTGCTGTTTACCTTCCAAATATTCCCCCTTCACCAAAAATACAGGCCAGCCATTTCTCATCCCCTCAGTCATCGCAGTCCTTCACTCCTTAGGCCCTGCAAGACCACCATGAACAAGATTCATGTCAGCAAGCAGAAAAAAAGCCTCAGTGTGCTCTTTTGTTCATACTGCTGCCCTCTAGTAACACTTCATGGCAACTGCAGCATAAGAATGGGTCTGAGAAGAGGGCTGTCCTATGCAAATAATGTCCTCCCATGCATACTTTCTTCTTAGACGGTCGGCGGCTTGTGCCGTGATACCCCCTCCAACATATGGTCTTCAACCAAATTTTAAAAAAGCCCACCTGCCTTAGACGAAGGATTTTGCCACTCAAAGGAAGCACATGGGGACATCACCCTCATTTAGCAGGGTCCTAAATTGCCTGCTGTCAGCCTGTATACAGAACAAGGGCGTTCGTGAGCGTTCCTCAAAGGAAGGAGGTGGGTGATTAAATCCACAGTGCCAGGGCAGGCCCAGCCCAGCCCAGCCCAGCCCAGCCCAGCCCAGCCCAGTCTGGCACAGCGCACTGCTGTGGAGGTCTATTCCTTCACATCCTGCAGCAGGCATGATGCAGACCTACTAGAGCAAAGGCTTGACTCCTCTGCCCTTGTCTGTCTCTTAAAGGAAACAATCTTTCTAGCTTCTTATTGCACCTAATAAATGGACTCTAGCTTGCCTCAAACTCAACCCATCATTTCATTAGCCAGAGCTCATACTTGACCTTTATTTCTATCCAAGTTCACTGGCACCAAACCCCTGCTTTGAGCGAGTGGCTCACACCAAAATTAAATATCACCTTCATCCAACCTATTTTACAATAAGTGTAGCACCTTCCCCGCATTCTTGTGCTCAGTTATAACCCCCAATACCACAATTGCACTCTGCAATTCACCAAACTTAAAGGACAAAGAATGAAGACATTGATAAAGGAAGATAAGGCCTTGTCCCTATTGCACCTACTTGAAAAATAGGGCAGTTGGTAGAAGGTCATGAGGGAAAACATTTGAAATGTTTGGACACACCTGCCAAAAAAAAGTAGCAAAAAAAAAAAAAAATCACTGTTTGAAAATTTCCCACCTTGGGATACTTCTACAGCATTGGCAGGATTCGAACCCTGGCCTCTGAGGGCTGTCCACACCAAAGGTACAAGACTTACCTTTGAGCTATAGCTCCTTGGTGGTCTAAAGGTTTGCAGTAGTAACTATAAGCAACATACAGGCCTTGGTGTCCTTCCCTGCGGCTTCCATTGCACATAAAAAGGATGACCATGACATAAGGACAATTTGACAGGCTACTTACATGGAAACCAGTGTGGTCCAGTGGGTAAGTTCCTGCCTTCCATCCAGGCAACCAGGGTTCAAATCCCGGGTTCGGCACCAGATGACTGATGGTGCCACAGCAGAGGTAAGCTGGAGGTGGGCCTAAATGGCCAATTGCAGAATGGGAGGGGTCAGACAGCAGAAGAGGGGTTTAGGAGGAGGAGCCTAGTCAGAATGGGTGGGGTTCAGGAGGAGCCTGGTCAGATTGGGTGAGGTCGGAGAGGTATACGAGGGGACTGGGCAGAATGGGAGGGGTCAGAGAGGAGGGGGTATAGGAGGAGCCTAGTCAGATTGGGTGGGGTCAGAGAGCAGAGGGATAGGAGGGGCCTGGGCAGAATGGGAGGGGTCAGACAGCAGAGGAGGGGTTTAGGAGGAGGAGCCTAGTCAGAATGGGTGGGGTTCAGGAGGAGCCTGGTCAGATTGGGTGGGGTCGGAGAGGTATACGAGGGGACTGGGCAGAATGGGAGGGGTCAGAGAGCAGAGGGATAGGAGGGGCCTGGGCAGAATGGGAGGGGTCAGACAGCAGAGGAGGGGTTTAGGAGGAGGAGCCTAGTCAGAATGGGTGGGGTTCAGGAGAAGCCTGGTCAGATTGGGTTGGTTCGGAGAGGTATACGAGGGGCCTGGGCAGAATGGGAGGGGTCAGACAGCAGAGGAGGGGTTTAGGAGGAGGAGCCTAGTCAGATTGGGTGGGGTCAGAGAGGAGGAGGAGCCTAGTCAGATTGGGTGGGGTCAGAGAGCAGAGGGATAGGAGGGGCCTGGGCAGAATGGGAGGGGTCAGACAGCAGAGGAGGGGTTTAGGAGGAGGAGCCTAGTCAGAATGGGTGGGGTCAGAGAGGAGGAGGAGCCTAGTCAGATTGGGTGGGGTCAGAGAGCAGAGGGATAGGAGGGGCCTGGGCAGAATGGGAGGGGTCAGACAGCAGAGGAGGGGTTTAGGAGGAGGAGCCTAGTCAGATTGGGTGGGGTCAGAGAGGAGGAGGAGCCTAGTCAGATTGGGTGGGGTCAGAGAGGAGAGGGATAGGAGGGGCCTGGGCAGAATGGGAGGGGTCAGACAGCAGAGGAGGGGTTTAGGAGGAGGAGCCTAGTCAGAATGGGTGGGGTCAGAGAGCAGAGGGATAGGAGGGGCCTGGGCAGAATGGGAGGGGTCAGACAGCAGAGGAGGGGTTTAGGAGGAGGAGCCTAGTCAGAATGGGTGGGGTCAGAGAGGAGGAGGAGCCTAGTCAGATTGGCTGGGGTCAGAGAGCAGAGGGATAGGAGGGGCCTGGGCAGAATGGGAGGGGTCAGACAGCAGAGGAGGGATTTAGGAGGAGCCTAGTCAGATTGGGTGGGGTCAGAGAGGAGGAGGAGCCTAGTCAGATTGGGTGGGGTCGGAGAGGTATACGAGGGGACTGGGCAGAATGGGAGGGGTCAGAGAGCAGAGGGATAGGAGGGGCCTGGGCAGAATGGGAGGGGTCAGACAGCAGAGGAGGGATTTAGGAGGAGCCTAGTCAGATTGGGTGGGGTCAGAGAGGAGGAGGAGCCTAGTCAGATTGGGTGGGTTCAGAGAGCAGAGGGATAGGAGGGGCCTGGGCAGAATGGGAGGGGTCAGACAGCAGAGGAGGGGTTTAGGAGGAGGAGCCTAGTCAGAATGGGTGGGGTTCAGGAGAAGCCTGGTCAGGTTGGTTCGGAGAGGTATACGAGGGGCCTGGGCAGAATGGGAGGGGACAGCAGAGGAGGGGTTTAGGAGGAGGAGCCTAGTCAGAATGGGAATGGGTGGGGTTCAGGAGGAGCCTGGTCAGATTGGGTGGGGTCGGAGAGGTATACGAGGGGCCTGGGCAGAATGGGAGGGGTCAGACAGCAGAGGAGGGATTTAGGAGGAGCCTAGTCAGATTGGGTGGGGTCAGAGAGGAGGAGGAGCCTAGTCAGATTGGGTGGGGTCAGAGAGGAGGAGGAGCCTAGTCAGAATGGGTGGGGTTCAGGAGAAGCCTGGTCGGGTTGGTTCGGAGAGGTATACGAGGGGCCTGGGCAGAATGGGAGGGGTCAGACAGCAGAGGAGGGATTTAGGAGGAGCCTAGTCAGATTGGGTGGGGTCAGAGAGGAGGAGGAGCCTAGTCAGATTGGGTGGGGTCGGAGAGGTATACGAGGGGACTGGGCAGAATGGGAGGGGTCAGAGAGCAGAGGGATAGGAGGGGCCTGGGCAGAATGGGAGGGGTCAGACAGCAGAGGAGGGGTTTAGGAGGAGGAGCCTAGTCAGAATGGGTGGGGTCAGAGAGGAGGAGGAGCCTAGTCAGATTGGGTGGGGTCAGAGAGCAGAGGGATAGGAGGGGCCTGGGCAGAATGGGAGGGGACAGCAGAGGAGGGGTTTAGGAGGAGGAGCCTAGTCAGATTGGGTGGGGTCAGAGAGGAGGAGGAGCCTAGTCAGAATGGGTGGGGTTCAGGAGAAGCCTGGTCAGATTGGGTTGGTTCGGAGAGGTATACGAGGGGCCTGGGCAGAATGGGAGGGGTCAGACAGCAGAGGAGGGGTTTAGGAGGAGCCTGGTCAGATTGGGTGGGGTCAGAGAGGATGGGTATAGGAGGAGCCTGAGCAGAATGGGTGGGGTCAGACAGCAGAGGAGGGTTTTGGAGGAGCCTGGTCAGATTGGGTGGGGTCGGAGAGGAGGGGTATAGGAGGAGCCTGCGCAGAATGGGTGGGGTCGGAGAGGAGGGGTTTAGGAGGAGCCTAGTCAGATTGGGCGGGGCCAGAGAGCAGAGGGATAGGAGGGGCCTGGGCAGAATGGGAGGGGTCAGACAGCAGAGGAGGGGTTTAGGAGGAGCCTAGTCAGATTGGGCGAGAGCAGAGGGATAGGTGTAGGGTCTGAGGGACTATGAAGGGGTCATAGATGGAGGAGGATCCTGACTTATGGTGGGGAACTGCAAAAACTTTTTTTATGCACCCCCCCTATACTCTCTGATTTCTGTTGGGAGGGGGCAGTCAACATTTGGGGGAGCAGTATTAAATGGTGCTTGGGCGCAACGTGAAGGGCGATGAGGGGCACAGAATGGCATGGCTTCCAGGTACTTTTTGGGGGGGGCTACCATTAGTTTTTATTGCTCTGATCCTCCCTCATGGGGTGGACCCCAAATGGTTAGGGGCAACGGGGGAGGGGGGGCGGCAAAAAGCTGTTTGACAGTTTCTGTTACCAACAGGGGTGACCATACGATTCTGCTGCAGTTATGTGGTATTGAAAGGTACAACAAGGAGCATGTGGCTGTATTTTTGCAGGTGGGGTGCCCCAAAATTTTACTGCCAGCAGCAGCAGCCCCCCTCCTCCCCACCCTGCAGATTGGAATAGGTACCTTTACGACATTTCTGTTGATAACAGAGGCTATAGCGAATCGCGCTACGAAATCCTAGAGCACTAACATTTGCTAAATAAAGGTGGCATCGGAGCATACGAATGAGGCAGGGAGAGGCTACTGTTGGCAATTGGTTTGGTGGGTCATAGTGAATAACCTCGGCATGCAAATAGGCAGAAGTGTGAGGATTGGCAGTGTCTGTAGAGAATTTTGGCATGCTCTTCAGTTTATTTTTTCCTCCTTACGTTGGCTATGAACTACAGAGGAAAGGCCTGGACTTACTGTTGGGCAAAACATGTATTTATGATATTAAGAAGTGTAGTCTGGCTGTACTGAGAGGGGCTGTACAGTACGGTAAATGCCTGTAAATCCCTGAAATGTGCATCCAACTGTCACTTGAGATTGAACAGTGAACGAAGCAGCTGGGTTACTGGCTGAATGTAAATGGAAGGCACATAGGAAGTGTGTTTGTGGTCACTCAAATTATTGAAACCTGCTTGATGCACTACCAAAGCTGGGGTACCAGGAGGGAACATTTGAGGGGTATTGAGATGGTGGTGTCCAGAGGTCAAAATATGTTTCAGAGACACAGAAGTACTGCGGTCCTGGTCCCACATTGGGGGTAGTCAAAAGTCCCTGCTAAAGATTTCTGTCCAACTGTTACCACATTTTGTGCAGCCTGGCTCCCTCTGAAACGATTCCCCAGTGTTTTTCGATCCTACAGATGACTGTAGCAAACTTCCCAAATTTTTTCTTGGCCTCATACCCCCAGAGGAGTGCCTGACATTTGCCAGCCTAACGATACTCACGTTCTGGGAAAAACCTCACTAACCATGCATATTTATGCACCACACATGGCAAATCCTTACAATTGCAGAACATCATATCGCACTCGTCATCTTTGAGGTGCTGTACGTATTTGGATTTGAGGGAAATATTCATCCTTGCTTGCTCTCCCATCTGAAGTCTATGGTGCTGCTGTTCCTTTCTCACATGTCCCTTCAAAGAGACAAGTGACACACAGACTCAATCACTCAGCAAACATATTTGCTTTGACGCTTTCATCTTGCTGTTTACCTTCCAAATATTCCCCCTTCACCAAAAATACAGGCCAGCCATTTCTCATCCCCTCAGTCATCGCAGTCCTTCACTCCTTAGGCCCTGCAAGACCACCATGAACAAGATTCATGTCAGCAAGCAGAAAAAAAGCCTCAGTGTGCTCTTTTGTTCATACTGCTGCCCTCTAGTAACACTTCATGGCAACTGCAGCATAAGAATGGGTCTGAGAAGAGGGCTGTCCTATGCAAATAATGTCCTCCCATGCATACTTTCTTCTTAGACGGTCGGCGGCTTGTGCCGTGATACCCCCTCCAACATATGGTCTTCAACCAAATTTTAAAAAAGCCCACCTGCCTTAGACGAAGGATTTTGCCACTCAAAGGAAGCACATGGGGACATCACCCTCATTTAGCTGGGTCCTAAATTGCCTGCTGTCAGCCTGTATACAGAACAAGGGCGTTCGTGGGCGTTCGTGGGCGTTCCTCAAAGGAAGGAGGTGGGTGATTAAATCCACAGTGCCAGGGCAGGCCCAGCCCAGCCCAGCCCAGCCCAGCCCAGCCCAGTCTGGCACAGCGCACTGCTGTGGAGGTCTATTCCTTCACATCCTGCAGCAGGCATGATGCAGACCTACTAGAGCAAAGGCTTGACTCCTCTACCCTTGTCTGTCTCTTAAAGGAAACAATCTTTCTAGCTTCTTATTGCACCTAATAAATGGACTCTAGCTTGCCTCAAACTCAACCCATCATTTCATTAGCCAGAGCTCATACTTGACCTTTATTTCTATCCAAGTTCACTGGCACCAAACCCCTGCTTTGAGCGAGTGGCTCACACCAAAATTAAATATCACCTTCATCCAACCTATTTTACAATAAGTGTAGCACCTTCCCCGCATTCTTGTGCTCAATTATAACCCCCAATACCACAATTGCACTCTGCAATTCACCAAACTTAAAGGACAAAGAATGAAGACATTGATAAAGGAAGATAAGGCCTTGTCCCTATTGCACCTACTTGAAAAATAGGGCAGTTGGTAGAAGGTCATGAGGGAAAACATTTGAAATGTTTGGACACACCTGCCAAAAAAAAGTAGCAAAAAAAAAAAAAAATCACTGTTTGAAAATTTCCCACCTTGGGATACTTCTACAGCATTGGCAGGATTCGAACCCTGGCCTCTGAGGGCTGTCCACACCAAAGGTACAAGACTTACCTTTGAGCTATAGCTCCTTGGTGGTCTAAAGGTTTGCAGTAGTAACTATAAGCAACATACAGGCCTTGGTGTCCTTCCCTGCGGCTTCCATTGCACATAAAAAGGATGACCATGACATAAGGACAATTTGATAGGCTACTTACATGGAAACCAGTGTGGTCCAGTGGGTAAGTTCCTGCCTTCCATCCAGGCAACCAGGGTTCAAATCCCGGGTTCGGCACCAGATGACTGATGGTGCCACAGCAGAGGTAAGCTGGAGGTGGGCCTAAATGGCCAATTGGTAAGTAAAATGTGTCTGTGTGTTGTGGAAGAGTGGAATCATGCCTAGCGAATGAGGGATTGCAGATTGGTTGGTAAGTAAAATAGGTGTGGCCTGAACAGAGACAGTTGAAAGAAAGGGAACAGGTGTTGTGTGTTAGAGGAGGACCCTAGTCAGATTGGGGGTGGTCAGAGAGGAGAGGGATAGGAGGGGCCTGGGCAGAATGGGAGGGGTCAGACAGCAGAAGAGGGGTTTAGGAGGAGGAGCCTAGTCAGAATGGGTGGGGTTCAGGAGGAGCCTGGTCAGATTGGGTGAGGTCGGAGAGGTATACGAGGGGACTGGGCAGAATGGGAGGGGTCAGAGAGGAGGGGTATAGGAGGAGCCTAGTCAGATTGGGTGGGGTCAGAGAGCAGAGGGATAGGAGGGGCCTGGGCAGAATGGGAGGGGTCAGACAGCAGAGGAGGGGTTTAGGAGGAGGAGCCTAGTCAGAATGGGTGGGGTTCAGGAGGAGCCTGGTCAGATTGGGTGGGGTCGGAGAGGTATACGAGGGGACTGGGCAGAATGGGAGGGGTCAGAGAGCAGAGGAGGGGTTTAGGAGGAGGAGCCTAGTCAGAATGGGTGGGGTCAGAGAGGAGGAGGAGCCTAGTCAGATTGGGTGGGGTCAGAGAGCAGAGGGATAGGAGGGGCCTGGGCAGAATGGGAGGGGTCAGACAGCAGAGGAGGGGTTTAGGAGGAGGAGCCTAGTCAGATTGGGTGGGGTCAGGCAGAATGGGAGGGGTCAGACAGCAGAGGAGGGGTTTAGGAGGAGGAGCCTAGTCAGATTGGGTGGGGTCAGAGAGGAGGAGGAGCCTAGTCAGATTGGGTGGGGTCAGAGAGCAGAGGGATAGGAGGGGCCTGGGCAGAATGGGAGGGGTCAGACAGCAGAGGAGGGGTTTAGGAGGAGGAGCCTAGTCAGAATGGGTGGGGTCAGAGAGCAGAGGGATAGGAGGGGCCTGGGCAGAATGGGAGGGGTCAGACAGCAGAGGAGGGGTTTAGGAGGAGGAGCCTAGTCAGAATGGGTGGGGTCAGAGAGGAGGAGGAGCCTAGTCAGATTGGGTGGGGTCAGAGAGCAGAGGGATAGGATTTAGGAGGAGCCTAGTCAGATTGGGTGGGGTCAGAGAGGAGGAGGAGCCTAGTCAGATTGGGTGGGGTCAGAGAGCAGAGGGATAGGAGGGGCCTGGGCAGAATGGGAGGGGTCAGACAGCAGAGGAGGGGTTTAGGAGGAGGAGCCTAGTCAGAATGGGTGGGGTCAGAGAGGAGGAGGAGCCTAGTCAGATTGGGTGGGGTCAGAGAGCAGAGGGATAGGAGGGGCCTGGGCAGAATGGGAGGGGTCAGACAGCAGAGGAGGGGTTTAGGAGGAGGAGCCTAGTCAGAATGGGTGGGGTCAGAGAGGAGGAGGAGCCTAGTCAGATTGGGTGGGGTCAGAGAGCAGAGGGATAGGAGGGGCCTGGGCAGAATGGGAGGGGTCAGACAGCAGAGGAGGGGTTTAGGAGGAGGAGCCTAGTCAGATTGGGTGGGGTCAGAGAGGAGGAGGAGCCTAGTCAGATTGGGTGGGGTCAGAGAGCAGAGGGATAGGAGGGGCCTGGGCAGAATGGGAGGGGTCAGACAGCAGAGGAGGGGTTTAGGAGGAGGAGCCTAGTCAGAATGGGTGGGGTCAGAGAGCAGAGGGATAGGAGGGGCCTGGGCAGAATGGGAGGGGTCAGACAGCAGAGGAGGGGTTTAGGAGGAGGAGCCTAGTCAGAATGGGTGGGGTCAGAGAGGAGGAGGAGCCTAGTCAGATTGGCTGGGGTCAGAGAGCAGAGGGATAGGAGGGGCCTGGGCAGAATGGGAGGGGTCAGACAGCAGAGGAGGGATTTAGGAGGAGCCTAGTCAGATTGGGTGGGGTCAGAGAGGAGGAGGAGCCTAGTCAGATTGGGTGGGGTCGGAGAGGTATACGAGGGGACTGGGCAGAATGGGAGGGGTCAGAGAGCAGAGGGATAGGAGGGGCCTGGGCAGAATGGGAGGGGTCAGACAGCAGAGGAGGGATTTAGGAGGAGCCTAGTCAGATTGGGTGGGGTCAGAGAGGAGGAGGAGCCTAGTCAGATTGGGTGGGGTCAGAGAGCAGAGGGATAGGAGGGGCCTGGGCAGAATGGGAGGGGTCAGACAGCAGAGGAGGGGTTTAGGAGGAGGAGCCTAGTCAGAATGGGTGGGGTTCAGGAGAAGCCTGGTCAGGTTGGTTCGGAGAGGTATACGAGGGGCCTGGGCAGAATGGGAGGGGACAGCAGAGGAGGGGTTTAGGAGGAGGAGCCTAGTCAGAATGGGTGGGGTTCAGGAGGAGCCTGGTCAGATTGGGTGGGGTCGGAGAGGTATACGAGGGGCCTGGGCAGAATGGGAGGGGTCAGACAGCAGAGGAGGGATTTAGGAGGAGCCTAGTCAGATTGGGTGGGGTCAGAGAGGAGGAGGAGCCTAGTCAGATTGGGTGGGGTCAGAGAGGAGGAGGAGCCTAGTCAGAATGGGTGGGGTTCAGGAGAAGCCTGGTCAGATTGGGTTGGTTCGGAGAGGTATACGAGGGGCCTGGGCAGAATGGGAGGGGTCAGACAGCAGAGGAGGGATTTAGGAGGAGCCTAGTCAGATTGGGTGGGGTCAGAGAGGAGGAGGAGCCTAGTCAGATTGGGTGGGGTCAGAGAGCAGAGGGATAGGAGGGGCCTGCGCAGAATGGGAGGGGACAGCAGAGGAGGGGTTTAGGAGGAGGAGCCTAGTCAGATTGGGTGGGGTCAGAGAGGAGGAGGAGCCTAGTCAGAATGGGTGGGGTTCAGGAGAAGCCTGGTCAGATTGGGTTGGTTCGGAGAGGTATACGAGGGGCCTGGGCAGAATGGGAGGGGTCAGACAGCAGAGGAGGGATTTAGGAGGAGCCTAGTCAGATTGGGTGGGGTCAGAGAGGAGGAGGAGCCTAGTCAGATTGGGTGGGGTCGGAGAGGTATACGAGGGGACTGGGCAGAATGGGAGGGGTCAGAGAGCAGAGGGATAGGAGGGGCCTGGGCAGAATGGGAGGGGTCAGACAGCAGAGGAGGGGTTTAGGAGGAGGAGCCTAGTCAGAATGGGTGGGGTCAGAGAGGAGGAGGAGCCTAGTCAGATTGGGTGGGGTCAGAGAGCAGAGGGATAGGAGGGGCCTGGGCAGAATGGGAGGGGACAGCAGAGGAGGGGTTTAGGATGAGGAGCCTAGTCAGATTGGGTGGGGTCAGAGAGGAGGAGGAGCCTAGTCAGAATGGGTGGGGTTCAGGAGAAGCCTGGTCAGATTGGGTTGGTTCGGAGAGGTATACGAGGGGCCTGGGCAGAATGGGAGGGGTCAGACAGCAGAGGAGGGGTTTAGGAGGAGCCTGGTCAGATTGGGTGGGGTCAGAGAGGATGGGTATAGGAGGAGCCTGAGCAGAATGGGTGGGGTCAGACAGCAGAGGAGGGTTTTGGAGGAGCCTGGTCAGATTGGGTGGGGTCGGAGAGGAGGGGTATAGGAGGAGCCTGCGCAGAATGGGTGGGGTCGGAGAGGAGGGGTTTAGGAGGAGCCTAGTCAGATTGGGCGGGGCCAGAGAGCAGAGGGATAGGAGGGGCCTGGGCAGAATGGGAGGGGTCAGACAGCAGAGGAGGGGTTTAGGAGGAGCCTAGTCAGATTGGGCGGGGTCAGAGAGCAGAGGGATAGGAGGGGCCTGGGCAGAATGGGAGGGGTCAGACAGCAGAGGAGGGGTTTAGGAGGAGCCTAGTCAGATTGGGCGAGAGCAGAGGGATAGGTGCAGGGTCTGAGGGACTATGAAGGGGTCATAGATGGAGGAGGATCCTGACTTATGGTGGGGAACTGCAAAAACTTTTTTTATGCACCCCCCCTATACTCTCTGATTTCTGTTGGGAGGGGGCAGTCAACATTTGGGGGAGCAGTATTAAATGGTGCTTGGGCGCAACGTGAAGGGCGATGAGGGGCACAGAATGGCATGGCTTCCAGGTACTTTTTGGGGGGGGCTACCATTAGTTTTTATTGCTCTGATCCTCCCTCATGGGGTGGACCCCAAATGGTTAGGGGCAACGGGGGAGGGGGGGCGGCAAAAAGCTGTTTGACAGTTTCTGTTACCAACAGGGGTGACCATACGATTCTGCTGCAGTTATGTGGTATTGAAAGGTACAACAAGGAGCATGTGGCTGTATTTTTGCAGGTGGGGTGCCCCAAAATTTTACTGCCAGCAGCAGCAGCCCCCCTCCTCCCCACCCTGCAGATTGGTATAGGTACCTTTACGACATTTCTGTTGATAACAGAGGCTATAGCGAATCGCGCTACGAAATCCTAGAGCACTAACATTTGCTAAATAAAGGTGGCATCGGAGCATACGAATGAGGCAGGGAGAGGCTACTGTTGGCAATTGGTTTGGTGGGTCATAGTGAATAACCTCGGCATGCAAATAGGCAGAAGTGTGAGGATTGGCAGTGTCTGTAGAGAATTTTGGCATGCTCTTCAGTTTATTTTTTCCTCCTTACGTTGGCTATGAACTACAGAGGAAAGGCCTGGACTTACTGTTGGGCAAAACATGTATTTATGATATTAAGAAGTGTAGTCTGGCTGTACTGAGAGGGGCTGTACAGTACGGTAAATGCCTGTAAATCCCTGAAATGTGCATCCAACTGTCACTTGAGATTGAACAGTGAACGAAGCAGCTGGGTTACTGGCTGAATGTAAATGGAAGGCACATAGGAAGTGTGTTTGTGGTCACTCAAATTATTGAAACCTGCTTGATGCACTACCAAAGCTGGGGTACCAGGAGGGAACATTTGAGGGGTATTGAGATGGTGGTGTCCAGAGGTCAAAATATGTTTCAGAGACACAGAAGTACTGCGGTCCTGGTCCCACATTGGGGGTAGTCAAAAGTCCCTGCTAAAGATTTCTGTCCAACTGTTACCACATTTTGTGCAGCCTGGCTCCCTCTGAAACGATTCCCCAGTGTTTTTCGATCCTACAGATGACTGTAGCAAACTTCCCAAATTTTTTCTTGGCCTCATACCCCCAGAGGAGTGCCTGACATTTGCCAGCCTAACGATACTCACGTTCTGGGAAAAACCTCACTAACCATGCATATTTATGCACCACACATGGCAAATCCTTACAATTGCAGAACATCATATCGCACTCGTCATCTTTGAGGTGCTGTACGTATTTGGATTTGAGGGAAATATTCATCCTTGCTTGCTCTCCCATCTGAAGTCTATGGTGCTGCTGTTCCTTTCTCACATGTCCCTTCAAAGAGACAAGTGACACACAGACTCAATCACTCAGCAAACATATTTGCTTTGACGCTTTCATCTTGCTGTTTACCTTCCAAATATTCCCCCTTCACCAAAAATACAGGCCAGCCATTTCTCATCCCCTCAGTCATCGCAGTCCTTCACTCCTTAGGCCCTGCAAGACCACCATGAACAAGATTCATGTCAGCAAGCAGAAAAAAAGCCTCAGTGTGCTCTTTTGTTCATACTGCTGCCCTCTAGTAACACTTCATGGCAACTGCAGCATAAGAATGGGTCTGAGAAGAGGGCTGTCCTATGCAAATAATGTCCTCCCATGCATACTTTCTTCTTAGACGGTCGGCGGCTTGTGCCGTGATACCCCCTCCAACATATGGTCTTCAACCAAATTTTAAAAAAGCCCACCTGCCTTAGACGAAGGATTTTGCCACTCAAAGGAAGCACATGGGGACATCACCCTCATTTAGCAGGGTCCTAAATTGCCTGCTGTCAGCCTGTATACAGAACAAGGGCGTTCGTGGGCGTTCCTCAAAGGAAGGAGGTGGGTGATTAAATCCACAGTGCCAGGGCAGGCCCAGCCCAGCCCAGCCCAGCCCAGCCCAGTCTGGCACAGCGCACTGCTGTGGAGGTCTATTCCTTCACATCCTGCAGCAGGCATGATGCAGACCTACTAGAGCAAAGGCTTGACTCCTCTGCCCTTGTCTGTCTCTTAAAGGAAACAATCTTTCTAGCTTCTTATTGCACCTAATAAATGGACTCTAGCTTGCCTCAAACTCAACCCATCATTTCATTAGCCAGAGCTCATACTTGACCTTTATTTCTATCCAAGTTCACTGGCACCAAACCCCTGCTTTGAGCGAGTGGCTCACACCAAAATTAAATATCACCTTCATCCAACCTATTTTACAATAAGTGTAGCACCTTCCCCGCATTCTTGTGCTCAGTTATAACCCCCAATACCACAATTGCACTCTGCAATTCACCAAACTTAAAGGACAAAGAATGAAGACATTGATAAAGGAAGATAAGGCCTTGTCCCTATTGCACCTACTTGAAAAATAGGGCAGTTGGTAGAAGGTCATGAGGGAAAACATTTGAAATGTTTGGACACACCTGCCAAAAAAAAGTAGCAAAAAAAAAAAAAAATCACTGTTTGAAAATTTCCCACCTTGGGATACTTCTACAGCATTGGCAGGATTCGAACCCTGGCCTCTGAGGGCTGTCCACACCAAAGGTACAAGACTTACCTTTGAGCTATAGCTCCTTGGTGGTCTAAAGGTTTGCAGTAGTAACTATAAGCAACATACAGGCCTTGGTGTCCTTCCCTGCGGCTTCCATTGCACATAAAAAGGATGACCATGACATAAGGACAATTTGACAGGCTACTTACATGGAAACCAGTGTGGTCCAGTGGGTAAGTTCCTGCCTTCCATCCAGGCAACCAGGGTTCAAATCCCGGGTTCGGCACCAGATGACTGATGGTGCCACAGCAGAGGTAAGCTGGAGGTGGGCCTAAATGGCCAATTGGTAAGTAAAATGTGTCTGTGTGTTGTGGAAGAGTGGAATCATGCCTAGCGAATGAGGGATTGCAGATTGGTTGGTAAGTAAAATAGGTGTGGCCTGAACAGAGACAGGTGAAAGAAAGGGAACAGGTGTTGTGTGTTAGAGGAGGACCCTAGTCAGATTGGGGGTGGTCAGAGAGGAGGGGTTCAGGAGGAGCCTAGTCAGATTGGGTGGAGTCAGAGAGGAGAGGGATAGGAGGGGCCTGGGCAGAATGGGAGGGGTCAGACAGCAGAAGAGGGGTTTAGGAGGAGGAGCCTAGTCAGAATGGGTGGGGTTCAGGAGGAGCCTGGTCAGATTGGGTGAGGTCGGAGAGGTATACGAGGGGACTGGGCAGAATGGGAGGGGTCAGAGAGGAGGGGTATAGGAGGAGCCTAGTCAGATTGGGTGGGGTCAGAGAGCAGAGGGATAGGAGGGGCCTGGGCAGAATGGGAGGGGTCAGACAGCAGAGGAGGGGTTTAGGAGGAGGAGCCTAGTCAGAATGGGTGGGGTTCAGGAGAAGCCTGGTCAGATTGGGTTGGTTCGGAGAGGTATACGAGGGGCCTGGGCAGAATGGGAGGGGTCAGACAGCAGAGGAGGGGTTTAGGAGGAGGAGCCTAGTCAGATTGGGTGGGGTCAGAGAGGAGGAGGAGCCTAGTCAGATTGGGTGGGGTCAGAGAGCAGAGGGATAGGAGGGGCCTGGGCAGAATGGGAGGGGTCAGACAGCAGAGGAGGGGTTTAGGAGGAGGAGCCTAGTCAGGATGGGTGGGGTTCAGGAGGAGCCTGGTCAGATTGGGTGGGGTCGGAGAGGTATACGAGAGGCCTGGGCAGAATGGGAGGGGTCAGACAGCAGAGGAGGGATTTAGGAGGAGCCTAGTCAGATTGGGTGGGGTCAGAGAGGAGGAGGAGCCTAGTCAGATTGGGTGGGGTCAGAGAGCAGAGGGATAGGAGGGGCCTGGGCAGAATGGGAGGGGTCAGACAGCAGAGGAGGGGTTTAGGAGGAGGAGCCTAGTCAGAATGGGTGGGGTCAGAGAGCAGAGGGATAGGAGGGGCCTGGGCAGAATGGGAGGGGTCAGACAGCAGAGGAGGGGTTTAGGAGGAGGAGCCTAGTCAGAATGGGTGGGGTCAGAGAGGAGGAGGAGCCTAGTCAGATTGGCTGGGGTCAGAGAGCAGAGGGATAGGAGGGGCCTGGGCAGAATGGGAGGGGTCAGACAGCAGAGGAGGGATTTAGGAGGAGCCTAGTCAGATTGGGTGGGGTCAGAGAGGAGGAGGAGCCTAGTCAGATTGGGTGGGGTCGGAGAGGTATACGAGGGGACTGGGCAGAATGGGAGGGGTCAGAGAGCAGAGGGATAGGAGGGGCCTGGGCAGAATGGGAGGGGTCAGACAGCAGAGGAGGGATTTAGGAGGAGCCTAGTCAGATTGGGTGGGGTCAGAGAGGAGGAGGAGCCTAGTCAGATTGGGTGGGGTCAGAGAGCAGAGGGATAGGAGGGGCCTGGGCAGAATGGGAGGGGTCAGACAGCAGAGGAGGGGTTTAGGAGGAGGAGCCTAGTCAGAATGGGTGGGGTTCAGGAGAAGCCTGGTCAGGTTGGTTCGGAGAGGTATACGAGGGGCCTGGGCAGAATGGGAGGGGACAGCAGAGGAGGGGTTTAGGAGGAGGAGCCTAGTCAGAATGGGTGGGGTTCAGGAGAAGCCTGGTCAGATTGGGTTGGTTCGGAGAGGTATACGAGGGGCCTGGGCAGAATGGGAGGGGTCAGACAGCAGAGGAGGGATTTAGGAGGAGCCTAGTCAGATTGGGTGGGGTCAGAGAGGAGGAGGAGCCTAGTCAGATTGGGTGGGGTCAGAGAGCAGAGGGATAGGAGGGGCCTGCGCAGAATGGGAGGGGACAGCAGAGGAGGGGTTTAGGAGGAGGAGCCTAGTCAGATTGGGTGGGGTCAGAGAGGAGGAGGAGCCTAGTCAGAATGGGTGGGGTTCAGGAGAAGCCTGGTCAGATTGGGTTGGTTCGGAGAGGTATACGAGGGGCCTGGGCAGAATGGGAGGGGTCAGACAGCAGAGGAGGGATTTAGGAGGAGCCTAGTCAGATTGGGTGGGGTCAGAGAGGAGGAGGAGCCTAGTCAGATTGGGTGGGGTCGGAGAGGTATACGAGGGGACTGGGCAGAATGGGAGGGGTCAGAGAGCAGAGGGATAGGAGGGGCCTGGGCAGAATGGGAGGGGTCAGAGAGGAGGAGGAGCCTAGTCAGATTGGGTGGGGTCAGAGAGCAGAGGGATAGGAGGGGCCTGGGCAGAATGGGAGGGGACAGCAGAGGAGGGGTTTAGGAGGAGGAGCCTAGTCAGAATGGGTGGGGTCAGAGAGGAGGAGGAGCCTAGTCAGATTGGGTGGGGTCAGAGAGCAGAGGGATAGGAGGGGCCTGGGCAGAATGGGAGGGGACAGCAGAGGAGGGGTTTAGGAGGAGGAGCCTAGTCAGATTGGGTGGGGTCAGAGAGGAGGAGGAGCCTAGTCAGAATGGGTGGGGTTCAGGAGAAGCCTGGTCAGATTGGGTTGGTTCGGAGAGGTATACGAGGGGCCTGGGCAGAATGGGAGGGGTCAGACAGCAGAGGAGGGGTTTAGGAGGAGCCGGGTCAGATTGGGTGGGGTCAGAGAGGATGGGTATAGGAGGAGCCTGAGCAGAATGGGTGGGGTCAGACAGCAGAGGAGGGTTTTGGAGGAGCCTGGTCAGATTGGGTGGGGTCGGAGAGGAGGGGTATAGGAGGAGCCTGCGCAGAATGGGTGGGGTCGGAGAGGAGGGGTTTAGGAGGAGCCTAGTCAGATTGGGCGGGGCCAGAGAGCAGAGGGATAGGAGGGGCCTGGGCAGAATGGGAGGGGTCAGACAGCAGAGGAGGGGTTTAGGAGGAGCCTAGTCAGATTGGGCGAGAGCAGAGGGATAGGTGTAGGGTCTGAGGGACTATGAAGGGGTCATAGATGGAGGAGGATCCTGACTTATGGTGGGGAACTGCAAAAACTTTTTTTATGCACCCCCCCTATACTCTCTGATTTCTGTTGGGAGGGGGCAGTCAACATTTGGGGGAGCAGTATTAAATGGTGCTTGGGCGCAACGTGAAGGGCGATGAGGGGCACAGAATGGCATGGCTTCCAGGTACTTTTTGGGGGGGGCTACCATTAGTTTTTATTGCTCTGATCCTCCCTCATGGGGTGGACCCCAAATGGTTAGGGGCAACGGGGGAGGGGGGGCGGCAAAAAGCTGTTTGACAGTTTCTGTTACCAACAGGGGTGACCATACGATTCTGCTGCAGTTATGTGGTATTGAAAGGTACAACAAGGAGCATGTGGCTGTATTTTTGCAGGTGGGGTGCCCCAAAATTTTACGGCCAGCAGCAGCAGCCCCCCTCCTCCCCACCCTGCAGATTGGTATAGGTACCTTTACGACATTTCTGTTGATAACAGAGGCTATAGCGAATCGCGCTACGAAATCCTAGAGCACTAACATTTGCTAAATAAAGGTGGCATCGGAGCATACGAATGAGGCAGGGAGAGGCTACTGTTGGCAATTGGTTTGGTGGGTCATAGTGAATAACCTCGGCATGCAAATCGGCAGAAGTGTGAGGATTGGCAGTGTCTGTAGAGAATTTTGGCATGCTCTTCAGTTTATTTTTTCCTCCTTACGTTGGCTATGAACTACAGAGGAAAGGCCTGGACTTACTGTTGGGCAAAACATGTATTTATGATATTAAGAAGTGTAGTCTGGCTGTACTGAGAGGGGCTGTACAGTACGGTAAATGCCTGTAAATCCCTGAAATGTGCATCCAACTGTCACTTGAGATTGAACAGTGAACGAAGCAGCTGGGTTACTGGCTGAATGTAAATGGAAGGCACATAGGAAGTGTGTTTGTGGTCACTCAAATTATTGAAACCTGCTTGATGCACTACCAAAGCTGGGGTACCAGGAGGGAACATTTGAGGGGTATTGAGATGGTGGTGTCCAGAGGTCAAAATATGTTTCAGAGACACAGAAGTACTGCGGTCCTGGTCCCACATTGGGGGTAGTCAAAAGTCCCTGCTAAAGATTTCTGTCCAACTGTTACCACATTTTGTGCAGCCTGGCTCCCTCTGAAACGATTCCCCAGTGTTTTTCGATCCTACAGATGACTGTAGCAAACTTCCCAAATTTTTTCTGGCCTCATACCCCCAGAGGAGTGCCTGACATTTGCCAGCCTAACGATACTCACGTTCTGGGAAAAACCTCACTAACCATGCATATTTATGCACCACACATGGCAAATCCTTACAATTGCAGAACATCATATCGCACTCGTCATCTTTGAGGTGCTGTACGTATTTGGATTTGAGGGAAATATTCATCCTTGCTTGCTCTCCCATCTGAAGTCTATGGTGCTGCTGTTCCTTTCTCACATGTCCCTTCAAAGAGACAAGTGACACACAGACTCAATCACTCAGCAAACATATTTGCTTTGACGCTTTCATCTTGCTGTTTACCTTCCAAATATTCCCCCTTCACCAAAAATACAGGCCAGCCATTTCTCATCCCCTCAGTCATCGCAGTCCTTCACTCCTTAGGCCCTGCAAGACCACCATGAACAAGATTCATGTCAGCAAGCAGAAAAAAAGCCTCAGTGTGCTCTTTTGTTCATACTGCTGCCCTCTAGTAACACTTCATGGCAACTGCAGCATAAGAATGGGTCTGAGAAGAGGGCTGTCCTATGCAAATAATGTCCTCCCATGCATACTTTCTTCTTAGACGGTCGGCGGCTTGTGCCGTGATACCCCCTCCAACATATGGTCTTCAACCAAATTTTAAAAAAGCCCACCTGCCTTAGACGAAGGATTTTGCCACTCAAAGGAAGCACATGGGGACATCACCCTCATTTAGCAGGGTCCTAAATTGCCTGCTGTCAGCCTGTATACAGAACAAGGGCGTTCGTGGGCGTTCCTCAAAGGAAGGAGGTGGGTGATTAAATCCACAGTGCCAGGGCAGGCCCAGCCCAGCCCAGCCCAGCCCAGCCCAGCCCAGCCCAGTCTGGCACAGCGCACTGCTGTGGAGGTCTATTCCTTCACATCCTGCAGCAGGCATGATGCAGACCTACTAGAGCAAAGGCTTGACTCCTCTGCCCTTGTCTGTCTCTTAAAGGAAACAATCTTTCTAGCTTCTTATTGCACCTAATAAATGGACTCTAGCTTGCCTCAAACTCAACCCATCATTTCATTAGCCAGAGCTCATACTTGACCTTTATTTCTATCCAAGTTCACTGGCACCAAACCCCTGCTTTGAGCGAGTGGCTCACACCAAAATTAAATATCACCTTCATCCAACCTATTTTACAATAAGTGTAGCACCTTCCCCGCATTCTTGTGCTCAGTTATAACCCCCAATACCACAATTGCACTCTGCAATTCACCAAACTTAAAGGACAAAGAATGAAGACATTGATAAAGGAAGATAAGGCCTTGTCCCTATTGCACCTACTTGAAAAATAGGGCAGTTGGTAGAAGGTCATGAGGGAAAACATTTGAAATGTTTGGACACACCTGCCAAAAAAAAGTAGCAAAAAAAAAAAAAAATCACTGTTTGAAAATTTCCCACCTTGGGATACTTCTACAGCATTGGCAGGATTCGAACCCTGGCCTCTGAGGGCTGTCCACACCAAAGGTACAAGACTTACCTTTGAGCTATAGCTCCTTGGTGGTCTAAAGGTTTGCAGTAGTAACTATAAGCAACATACAGGCCTTGGTGTCCTTCCCTGCGGCTTCCATTGCACATAAAAAGGATGACCATGACATAAGGACAATTTGACAGGCTACTTACATGGAAACCAGTGTGGTCCAGTGGGTAAGTTCCTGCCTTCCATCCAGGCAACCAGGGTTCAAATCCCGGGTTCGGCACCAGATGACTGATGGTGCCACAGCAGAGGTAAGCTGGAGGTGGGCCTAAATGGCCAATTGGTAAGTAAAATGTGTCTGTGTGTTGTGGAAGAGTGGAATCATGCCTAGCGAATGAGGGATTGCAGATTGGTTGGTAAGTAAAATAGGTGTGGCCTGAACAGAGACAGGTGAAAGAAAGGGAACAGGTGTTGTGTGTTAGAGGAGGACCCTAGTCAGATTGGGGGTGGTCAGAGAGGAGGGGTTCAGGAGGAGCCTAGTCAGATTGGGTGGAGTCAGAGAGGAGGGGTTCAGGAGGAGCCTAGTCAGATTGGGTGGGGTCAGAGAGGAGGAGGAGCCTAGTCAGATTGGGTGGGGTCAGAGAGCAGAGGGATAGGAGGGGCCTGGGCAGAATGGGAGGGGTCAGACAGCAGAGGAGGGGTTTAGGAGGAGGAGCCTAGTCAGAATGGGTGGGGTTCAGGAGGAGCCTGGTCAGCTTGGGTGGGGTCGGAGAGGTATACGAGGGGACTGGGCAGAATGGGAGGGGTCAGAGAGCAGAGGGATAGGAGGGGCCTGGGCAGAATGGGAGGGGTCAGACAGCAGAGGAGGGGTTTAGGAGGAGGAGCCTAGTCAGAATGGGTGGGGTTCAGGAGAAGCCTGGTCAGATTGGGTTGGTTCGGAGAGGTATACGAGGGGCCTGGGCAGAATGGGAGGGGTCAGACAGCAGAGGAGGGGTTTAGGAGGAGGAGCCTAGTCAGAATGGGTGGGGTCAGAGAGGAGGAGGAGCCTAGTCAGATTGGGTGGGGTCAGAGAGCAGAGGGATAGGAGGGGCCTGGGCAGAATGGGAGGGGTCAGACAGCAGAGGAGGGGTTTAGGAGGAGGAGCCTAGTCAGATTGGGTGGGGTCAGAGAGGAGGAGGAGCCTAGTCAGATTGGGTGGGGTCAGAGAGCAGAGGGATAGGAGGGGCCTGGGCAGAATGGGAGGGGTCAGACAGCAGAGGAGGGATTTAGGAGGAGCCTAGTCAGATTGGGTGGGGTCAGAGAGGAGGAGGAGCCTAGTCAGATTGGGTGGGGTCAGAGAGCAGAGGGATAGGAGGGGCCTGGGCAGAATGGGAGGGGTCAGACAGCAGAGGAGGGGTTTAGGAGGAGGAGCCTAGTCAGAATGGGTGGGGTCAGAGAGCAGAGGGATAGGAGGGGCCTGGGCAGAATGGGAGGGGTCAGACAGCAGAGGAGGGGTTTAGGAGGAGGAGCCTAGTCAGAATGGGTGGGGTCAGAGAGGAGGAGGAGCCTAGTCAGATTGGCTGGGGTCAGAGAGCAGAGGGATAGGAGGGGCCTGGGCAGAATGGGAGGGGTCAGACAGCAGAGGAGGGATTTAGGAGGAGCCTAGTCAGATTGGGTGGGGTCAGAGAGGAGGAGGAGCCTAGTCAGATTGGGTGGGGTCGGAGAGGTATACGAGGGGACTGGGCAGAATGGGAGGGGTCAGAGAGCAGAGGGATAGGAGGGGCCTGGGCAGAATGGGAGGGGTCAGACAGCAGAGGAGGGATTTAGGAGGAGCCTAGTCAGATTGGGTGGGGTCAGAGAGGAGGAGGAGCCTAGTCAGATTGGGTGGGGTCAGAGAGCAGAGGGATAGGAGGGGCCTGGGCAGAATGGGAGGGGTCAGACAGCAGAGGAGGGGTTTAGGAGGAGGAGCCTAGTCAGAATGGGTGGGGTTCAGGAGAAGCCTGGTCAGGTTGGTTCGGAGAGGTATACGAGGGGCCTGGGCAGAATGGGAGGGGACAGCAGAGGAGGGGTTTAGGAGGAGGAGCCTAGTCAGAATGGGTGGGGTTCAGGAGGAGCCTGGTCAGATTGGGTGGGGTCGGAGAGGTGTACGAGGGGCCTGGGCAGAATGGGAGGGGTCAGACAGCAGAGGAGGGATTTAGGAGGAGCCTAGTCAGATTGGGTGGGGTCAGAGAGGAGGAGGAGCCTAGTCAGATTGGGTGGGGTCAGAGAGGAGGAGGAGCCTAGTCAGAATGGGTGGGGTTCAGGAGAAGCCTGGTCAGATTGGGTTGGTTCGGAGAGGTATACGAGGGGCCTGGGCAGAATGGGAGGGGTCAGACAGCAGAGGAGGGATTTAGGAGGAGCCTAGTCAGATTGGGTGGGGTCAGAGAGGAGGAGGAGCCTAGTCAGATTGGGTGGGGTCAGAGAGCAGAGGGATAGGAGGGGCCTGCGCAGAATGGGAGGGGACAGCAGAGGAGGGGTTTAGGAGGAGGAGCCTAGTCAGATTGGGTGGGGTCAGAGAGGAGGAGGAGCCTAGTCAGAATGGGTGGGGTTCAGGAGAAGCCTGGTCAGATTGGGTTGGTTCGGAGAGGTATACGAGGGGCCTGGGCAGAATGGGAGGGGTCAGACAGCAGAGGAGGGATTTAGGAGGAGCCTAGTCAGATTGGGTGGGGTCAGAGAGGAGGAGGAGCCTAGTCAGATTGGGTGGGGTCGGAGAGGTATACGAGGGGACTGGGCAGAATGGGAGGGGTCAGAGAGCAGAGGGATAGGAGGGGCCTGGGCAGAATGGGAGGGGTCAGACAGCAGAGGAGGGGTTTAGGAGGAGGAGCCTAGTCAGAATGGGTGGGGTCAGAGAGGAGGAGGAGCCTAGTCAGATTGGGTGGGGTCAGAGAGCAGAGGGATAGGAGGGGCCTGGGCAGAATGGGAGGGGACAGCAGAGGAGGGGTTTAGGAGGAGGAGCCTAGTCAGATTGGGTGGGGTCAGAGAGGAGGAGGAGCCTAGTCAGAATGGGTGGGGTTCAGGAGAAGCCTGGTCAGATTGGGTTGGTTCGGAGAGGTATACGAGGGGCCTGGGCAGAATGGGAGGGGTCAGACAGCAGAGGAGGGGTTTAGGAGGAGCCTGGTCAGATTGGGTGGGGTCAGAGAGGATGGGTATAGGAGGAGCCTGAGCAGAATGGGTGGGGTCAGACAGCAGAGGAGGGGTTTAGGAGGAGGAGCCTAGTCAGAATGGGTGGGGTTCAGGAGGAGCCTGGTCAGATTGGGTGGGGTCGGAGAGGTATACGAGGGGACTGGGCAGAATGGGAGGGGTCAGAGAGCAGAGGGATAGGAGGGGCCTGGGCAGAATGGGAGGGGTCAGACAGCAGAGGAGGGGTTTAGGAGGAGGAGCCTAGTCAGAATGGGTGGGGTTCAGGAGAAGCCTGGTCAGATTGGGTTGGTTCGGAGAGGTATACGAGGGGCCTGGGCAGAATGGGAGGGGTCAGACAGCAGAGGAGGGGTTTAGGAGGAGGAGCCTAGTCAGAATGGGTGGGGTCAGAGAGGAGGAGGAGCCTAGTCAGATTGGGTGGGGTCAGAGAGCAGAGGGATAGGAGGGGCCTGGGCAGAATGGGAGGGGTCAGACAGCAGAGGAGGGGTTTAGGAGGAGGAGCCTAGTCAGAATGGGTGGGGTCAGAGAGGAGGAGGAGCCTAGTCTGATTGGGTGGGGGCAGAGGGATAGGAGGGGCCTGGGCAGAATGGGAGGGGTCAGACAGCAGAGGAGGGGTTTAGGAGGAGGAGCCTAGTCAGATTGGGTGGGGTCAGAGAGGAGGAGGAGCCTAGTCAGATTGGGTGGGGTCAGAGAGCAGAGGGATAGGAGGGGCCTGGGCAGAATGGGAGGGGTCAGACAGCAGAGGAGGGGTTTAGGAGGAGGAGCCTAGTCAGAATGGGTGGGGTCAGAGAGCAGAGGGATAGGAGGGGCCTGGGCAGAATGGGAGGGGTCAGACAGCAGAGGAGGGGTTTAGGAGGAGGAGCCTAGTCAGAATGGGTGGGGTCAGAGAGGAGGAGGAGCCTAGTCAGATTGGCTGGGGTCAGAGAGCAGAGGGATAGGAGGGGCCTGGGCAGAATGGGAGGGGTCAGACAGCAGAGGAGGGATTTAGGAGGAGCCTAGTCAGATTGGGTGGGGTCAGAGAGGAGGAGGAGCCTAGTCAGATTGGGTGGGGTCGGAGAGGTATACGAGGGGACTGGGCAGAATGGGAGGGGTCAGAGAGCAGAGGGATAGGAGGGGCCTGGGCAGAATGGGAGGGGTCAGACAGCAGAGGAGGGATTTAGGAGGAGCCTAGTCAGATTGGGTGGGGTCAGAGAGGAGGAGGAGCCTAGTCAGATTGGGTGGGGTCAGAGAGCAGAGGGATAGGAGGGGCCTGGGCAGAATGGGAGGGGTCAGACAGCAGAGGAGGGGTTTAGGAGGAGGAGCCTAGTCAGAATGGGTGGGGTTCAGGAGAAGCCTGGTCAGGTTGGTTCGGAGAGGTATACGAGGGGCCTGGGCAGAATGGGAGGGGACAGCAGAGGAGGGGTTTAGGAGGAGGAGCCTAGTCAGAATGGGTGGGGTTCAGGAGGAGCCTGGTCAGATTGGGTGGGGTCGGAGAGGTATACGAGGGGCCTGGGCAGAATGGGAGGGGTCAGACAGCAGAGGAGGGATTTAGGAGGAGCCTAGTCAGATTGGGTGGGGTCAGAGAGGAGGAGGAGCCTAGTCAGATTGGGTGGGGTCAGAGAGGAGGAGGAGCCTAGTCAGAATGGGTGGGGTTCAGGAGAAGCCTGGTCAGATTGGGTTGGTTCGGAGAGGTATACGAGGGGCCTGGGCAGAATGGGAGGGGTCAGACAGCAGAGGAGGGATTTAGGAGGAGCCTAGTCAGATTGGGTGGGGTCAGAGAGGAGGAGGAGCCTAGTCAGATTGGGTGGGGTCAGAGAGCAGAGGGATAGGAGGGGCCTGCGCAGAATGGGAGGGGACAGCAGAGGAGGGGTTTAGGAGGAGGAGCCTAGTCAGATTGGGTGGGGTCAGAGAGGAGGAGGAGCCTAGTCAGAAAGGGTGGGGTTCAGGAGAAGCCTGGTCAGATTGGGTTGGTTCGGAGAGGTATACGAGGGGCCTGGGCAGAATGGGAGGGGTCAGACAGCAGAGGAGGGATTTAGGAGGAGCCTAGTCAGATTGGGTGGGGTCAGAGAGGAGGAGGAGCCTAGTCAGATTGGGTGGGGTCGGAGAGGTATACGAGGGGACTGGGCAGAATGGGAGGGGTCAGAGAGCAGAGGGATAGGAGGGGCCTGGGCAGAATGGGAGGGGTCAGACAGCAGAGGAGGGGTTTAGGAGGAGGAGCCTAGTCAGAATGGGTGGGGTCAGAGAGGAGGAGGAGCCTAGTCAGATTGGGTGGGGTCAGAGAGCAGAGGGATAGGAGGGGCCTGGGCAGAATGGGAGGGGACAGCAGAGGAGGGGTTTAGGAGGAGGAGCCTAGTCAGATTGGGTGGGGTCAGAGAGGAGGAGGAGCCTAGTCAGAATGGGTGGGGTTCAGGAGAAGCCTGGTCAGATTGGGTTGGTTCGGAGAGGTATACGAGGGGCCTGGGCAGAATGGGAGGGGTCAGACAGCAGAGGAGGGGTTTAGGAGGAGCCTGGTCAGATTGGGTGGGGTCAGAGAGGATGGGTATAGGAGGAGCCTGAGCAGAATGGGTGGGGTCAGACAGCAGAGGAGGGTTTTGGAGGAGCCTGGTCAGATTGGGTGGGGTCGGAGAGGAGGGGTATAGGAGGAGCCTGCGCAGAATGGGTGGGGTCGGAGAGGAGGGGTTTAGGAGGAGCCTAGTCAGATTTGGCGGGGCCAGAGAGCAGAGGGATAGGAGGGGCCTGGGCAGAATGGGAGGGGTCAGACAGCAGAGGAGGGGTTTAGGAGGAGCCTAGTCAGATTGGGCGGGGTCAGAGAGCAGAGGGATAGGAGGGGCCTGGGCAGAATGGGAGGGGTCAGACAGCAGAGGAGGGGTTTAGGAGGAGCCTAGTCAGATTGGGCGAGAGCAGAGGGATAGGTGTAGGGTCTGAGGGACTATGAAGGGGTCATAGATGGAGGAGGATCCTGACTTATGGTGGGGAACTGCAAAAACTTTTTTTATGCACCCCCCCTATACTCTCTGATTTCTGTTGGGAGGGGGCAGTCAACATTTGGGGGAGCAGTATTAAATGGTGCTTGGGCGCAACGTGAAGGGCGATGAGGGGCACAGAATGGCATGGCTTCCAGGTACTTTTTGGGGGGGGCTACCATTAGTTTTTATTGCTCTGATCCTCCCTCATGGGGTGGACCCCAAATGGTTAGGGGCAACGGGGGAGGGGGGGCGGCAAAAAGCTGTTTGACAGTTTCTGTTACCAACAGGGGTGACCATACGATTCTGCTGCAGTTATGTGGTATTGAAAGGTACAACAAGGAGCATGTGGCTGTATTTTTGCAGGTGGGGTGCCCCAAAATTTTACTGCCAGCAGCAGCAGCCCCCCTCCTCCCCACCCTGCAGATTGGAATAGGTACCTTTACGACATTTCTGTTGATAACAGAGGCTATAGCGAATCGCGCTACGAAATCCTAGAGCACTAATATTTGCTAAATAAAGGTGGCATCGGAGCATACGAATGAGGCAGGGAGAGGCTACTGTTGGCAATTGGTTTGGTGGGTCATAGTGAATAACCTCGGCATGCAAATAGGCAGAAGTGTGAGGATTGGCAGTGTCTGTAGAGAATTTTGGCATGCTCTTCAGTTTATTTTTTCCTCCTTACGTTGGCTATGAACTACAGAGGAAAGGCCTGGACTTACTGTTGGGCAAAACATGTATTTATGATATTAAGAAGTGTAGTCTGGCTGTACTGAGAGGGGCTGTACAGTACGGTAAATGCCTGTAAATCCCTGAAATGTGCATCCAACTGTCACTTGAGATTGAACAGTGAACGAAGCAGCTGGGTTACTGGCTGAATGTAAATGGAAGGCACATAGGAAGTGTGTTTGTGGTCACTCAAATTATTGAAACCTGCTTGATGCACTACCAAAGCTGGGGTACCAGGAGGGAACATTTGAGGGGTATTGAGATGGTGGTGTCCAGAGGTCAAAATATGTTTCAGAGACACAGAAGTACTGCGGTCCTGGTCCCACATTGGGGGTAGTCAAAAGTCCCTGCTAAAGATTTCTGTCCAACTGTTACCACATTTTGTGCAGCCTGGCTCCCTCTGAAACGATTCCCCAGTGTTTTTCGATCCTACAGATGACTGTAGCAAACTTCCCAAATATTTTCTTGGCCTCATACCCCCAGAGGAGTGCCTGACATTTGCCAGCCTAACGATACTCACGTTCTGGGAAAAACCTCACTAACCATGCATATTTATGCACCACACATGGCAAATCCTTACAATTGCAGAACATCATATCGCACTCGTCATCTTTGAGGTGCTGTACGTATTTGGATTTGAGGGAAATATTCATCCTTGCTTGCTCTCCCATCTGAAGTCTATGGTGCTGCTGTTCCTTTCTCACATGTCCCTTCAAAGAGACAAGTGACACACAGACTCAATCACTCAGCAAACATATTTGCTTTGACGCTTTCATCTTGCTGTTTACCTTCCAAATATTCCCCCTTCACCAAAAATACAGGCCAGCCATTTCTCATCCCCTCAGTCATCGCAGTCCTTCACTCCTTAGGCCCTGCAAGACCACCATGAACAAGATTCATGTCAGCAAGCAGAAAAAAAGCCTCAGTGTGCTCTTTTGTTCATACTGCTGCCCTCTAGTAACACTTCATGGCAACTGCAGCATAAGAATGGGTCTGAGAAGAGGGCTGTCCTATGCAAATAATGTCCTCCCATGCATACTTTCTTCTTAGACGGTCGGCGGCTTGTGCCGTGATACCCCCTCCAACATATGGTCTTCAACCAAATTTTAAAAAAGCCCACCTGCCTTAGACGAAGGATTTTGCCACTCAAAGGAAGCACATGGGGACATCACCCTCATTTAGCAGGGTCCTAAATTGCCTGCTGTCAGCCTGTATACAGAACAAGGGCGTTCGTGGGCGTTCGTGGGCGTTCCTCAAAGGAAGGAGGTGGGTGATTAAATCCACAGTGCCAGGGCAGGCCCAGCCCAGCCCAGCCCAGCCCAGCCCAGCCCAGTCTGGCACAGCGCACTGCTGTGGAGGTCTATTCCTTCACATCCTGCAGCAGGCATGATGCAGACCTACTAGAGCAAAGGCTTGACTCCTCTACCCTTGTCTGTCTCTTAAAGGAAACAATCTTTCTAGCTTCTTATTGCACCTAATAAATGGACTCTAGCTTGCCTCAAACTCAACCCATCATTTCATTAGCCAGAGCTCATACTTGACCTTTATTTCTATCCAAGTTCACTGGCACCAAACCCCTGCTTTGAGCGAGTGGCTCACACCAAAATTAAATATCACCTTCATCCAACCTATTTTACAATAAGTGTAGCACCTTCCCCGCATTCTTGTGCTCAGTTATAACCCCCAATACCACAATTGCACTCTGCAATTCACCAAACTTAAAGGACAAAGAATGAAGACATTGATAAAGGAAGATAAGGCCTTGTCCCTATTGCACCTACTTGAAAAATAGGGCAGTTGGTAGAAGGTCATGAGGGAAAACATTTGAAATGTTTGGACACACCTGCCAAAAAAAAGTAGCAAAAAAAAAAAAAAATCACTGTTTGAAAATTTCCCACCTTGGGATACTTCTACAGCATTGGCAGGATTCGAACCCTGGCCTCTGAGGGCTGTCCACACCAAAGGTACAAGACTTACCTTTGAGCTATAGCTCCTTGGTGGTCTAAAGGTTTGCAGTAGTAACTATAAGCAACATACAGGCCTTGGTGTCCTTCCCTGCGGCTTCCATTGCACATAAAAAGGATGACCATGACATAAGGACAATTTGATAGGCTACTTACATGGAAACCAGTGTGGTCCAGTGGGTAAGTTCCTGCCTTCCATCCAGGCAACCAGGGTTCAAATCCCGGGTTCGGCACCAGATGACTGATGGTGCCACAGCAGAGGTAAGCTGGAGGTGGGCCTAAATGGCCAATTGGTAAGTAAAATGTGTCTGTGTGTTGTGGAAGAGTGGAATCATGCCTAGCGAATGAGGGATTGCAGATTGGTTGGTAAGTAAAATAGGTGTGGCCTGAACAGAGACAGTTGAAAGAAAGGGAACAGGTGTTGTGTGTTAGAGGAGGACCCTAGTCAGATTGGGGGTGGTCAGAGAGGAGAGGGATAGGAGGGGCCTGGGCAGAATGGGAGGGGTCAGACAGCAGAAGAGGGGTTTAGGAGGAGGAGCCTAGTCAGAATGGGTGGGGTTCAGGAGGAGCCTGGTCAGATTGGGTGAGGTCGGAGAGGTATACGAGGGGACTGGGCAGAATGGGAGGGGTCAGAGAGGAGGGGTATAGGAGGAGCCTAGTCAGATTGGGTGGGGTCAGAGAGCAGAGGGATAGGAGGGGCCTGGGCAGAATGGGTGGGGTTCAGGAGGAGCCTGGTCAGATTGGGTGGGGTCGGAGAGGTATACGAGGGGACTGGGCAGAATGGGAGGGGTCAGAGAGGAGGGGTATAGGAGGAGCCTAGTCAGATTGGGTGGGGTCAGAGAGCAGAGGGATAGGAGGGGCCTGGGCAGAATGGGTGGGGTTCAGGAGGAGCCTGGTCAGATTGGGTGGGGTCGGAGAGGTATACGAGGGGACTGGGCAGAATGGGAGGGGTCAGAGAGCAGAGGGATAGGAGGGGCCTGGGCAGAATGGGAGGGGTCAGACAGCAGAGGAGGGGTTTAGGAGGAGGAGCCTAGTCAGAATGGGTGGGGTCAGAGAGGAGGAGGAGCCTAGTCAGATTGGGTGGGGTCAGAGAGCAGAGGGATAGGAGGGGCCTGGGCAGAATGGGAGGGGTCAGACAGCAGAGGAGGGGTTTAGGAGGAGGAGCCTAGTCAGATTGGGTGGGGTCAGAGAGGAGGAGGAGCCTAGTCAGATTGGGTGGGGTCAGAGAGCAGAGGGATAGGAGGGGCCTGGGCAGAATGGGAGGGGTCAGACAGCAGAGGAGGGGTTTAGGAGGAGGAGCCTAGTCAGAATGGGTGGGGTCAGAGAGCAGAGGGATAGGAGGGGCCTGGGCAGAATGGGAGGGGTCAGACAGCAGAGGAGGGGTTTAGGAGGAGGAGCCTAGTCAGAATGGGTGGGGTCAGAGAGGAGGAGGAGCCTAGTCAGATTGGCTGGGGTCAGAGAGCAGAGGGATAGGAGGGGCCTGGGCAGAATGGGAGGGGTCAGACAGCAGAGGAGGGGTTTAGGAGGAGGAGCCTAGTCAGATTGGGTGGGGTCGGAGAGGTATACGAGGGGACTGGGCAGAATGGGAGGGGTCAGACAGCAGAGGAGGGGTTTAGGAGGAGGAGCCTAGTCAGAATGGGTGGGGTTCAGGAGGAGCCTGGTCAGATTGGGTGGGGTCGGAGAGGTATACGAGGGGCCTGGGCAGAATGGGAGGGGTCAGACAGCAGAGGAGGGATTTAGGAGGAGCCTAGTCAGATTGGGTGGGGTCAGAGAGGAGGAGGAGCCTAGTCAGATTGGGTGGGGTCAGAGAGGAGGAGGAGCCTAGTCAGAATGGGTGGGGTTCAGGAGAAGCCTGGTCAGATTGGGTTGGTTCGGAGAGGTATACGAGGGGCCTGGGCAGAATGGGAGGGGTCAGACAGCAGAGGAGGGATTTAGGAGGAGCCTAGTCAGATTGGGTGGGGTCAGAGAGGAGGAGGAGCCTAGTCAGATTGGGTGGGGTCAGAGAGCAGAGGGATAGGAGGGGCCTGCGCAGAATGGGAGGGGACAGCAGAGGAGGGGTTTAGGAGGAGGAGCCTAGTCAGATTGGGTGGGGTCAGAGAGGAGGAGGAGCCTAGTCAGAATGGGTGGGGTTCAGGAGAAGCCTGGTCAGATTGGGTTGGTTCGGAGAGGTATACGAGGGGCCTGGGCAGAATGGGAGGGGTCAGACAGCAGAGGAGGGATTTAGGAGGAGCCTAGTCAGATTGGGTGGGGTCAGAGAGGAGGAGGAGCCTAGTCAGATTGGGTGGGGTCGGAGAGGTATACGAGGGGACTGGGCAGAATGGGAGGGGTCAGAGAGCAGAGGGATAGGAGGGGCCTGGGCAGAATGGGAGGGGTCAGAGAGGAGGAGGAGCCTAGTCAGATTGGGTGGGGTCAGAGAGCAGAGGGATAGGAGGGGCCTGGGCAGAATGGGAGGGGACAGCAGAGGAGGGGTTTAGGAGGAGGAGCCTAGTCAGAATGGGTGGGATCAGAGAGGAGGAGGAGCCTAGTCAGATTGGGTGGGGTCAGAGAGCAGAGGGATAGGAGGGGCCTGGGCAGAATGGGAGGGGACAGCAGAGGAGGGGTTTAGGAGGAGGAGCCTAGTCAGATTGGGTGGGGTCAGAGAGGAGGAGGAGCCTAGTCAGAATGGGTGGGGTTCAGGAGAAGCCTGGTCAGATTGGGTTGGTTCGGAGAGGTATACGAGGGGCCTGGGCAGAATGGGAGGGGTCAGACAGCAGAGGAGGGGTTTAGGAGGAGCCGGGTCAGATTGGGTGGGGTCAGAGAGGATGGGTATAGGAGGAGCCTGAGCAGAATGGGTGGGGTCAGACAGCAGAGGAGGGTTTTGGAGGAGCCTGGTCAGATTGGGTGGGGTCGGAGAGGAGGGGTTTAGGAGGAGCCTAGTCAGATTGGGCGGGGCCAGAGAGCAGAGGGATAGGAGGGGCCTGGGCAGAATGGGAGGGGTCAGACAGCAGAGGAGGGGTTTAGGAGGAGCCTAGTCAGATTGGGCGAGAGCAGAGGGATAGGTGTAGGGTCTGAGGGACTATGAAGGGGTCATAGATGGAGGAGGATCCTGACTTATGGTGGGGAACTGCAAAAACTTTTTTTATGCACCCCCCCTATACTCTCTGATTTCTGTTGGGAGGGGGCAGTCAACATTTGGGGGAGCAGTATTAAATGGTGCTTGGGCGCAACGTGAAGGGCGATGAGGGGCACAGAATGGCATGGCTTCCAGGTACTTTTTGGGGGGGGCTACCATTAGTTTTTATTGCTCTGATCCTCCCTCATGGGGTGGACCCCAAATGGTTAGGGGCAACGGGGGAGGGGGGGCGGCAAAAAGCTGTTTGACAGTTTCTGTTACCAACAGGGGTGACCATACGATTCTGCTGCAGTTATGTGGTATTGAAAGGTACAACAAGGAGCATGTGGCTGTATTTTTGCAGGTGGGGTGCCCCAAAATTTTACGGCCAGCAGCAGCAGCCCCCCCTCCTCCCCACCCTGCAGATTGGTATAGGTACCTTTACGACATTTCTGTTGATAACAGAGGCTATAGCGAATCGCGCTACGAAATCCTAGAGCACTAACATTTGCTAAATAAAGGTGGCATCGGAGCATACGAATGAGGCAGGGAGAGGCTACTGTTGGCAATTGGTTTGGTGGGTCATAGTGAATAACCTCGGCATGCAAATCGGCAGAAGTGTGAGGATTGGCAGTGTCTGTAGAGAATTTTGGCATGCTCTTCAGTTTATTTTTTCCTCCTTACGTTGGCTATGAACTACAGAGGAAAGGCCTGGACTTACTGTTGGGCAAAACATGTATTTATGATATTAAGAAGTGTAGTCTGGCTGTACTGAGAGGGGCTGTACAGTACGGTAAATGCCTGTAAATCCCTGAAATGTGCATCCAACTGTCACTTGAGATTGAACAGTGAACGAAGCAGCTGGGTTACTGGCTGAATGTAAATGGAAGGCACATAGGAAGTGTGTTTGTGGTCACTCAAATTATTGAAACCTGCTTGATGCACTACCAAAGCTGGGGTACCAGGAGGGAACATTTGAGGGGTATTGAGATGGTGGTGTCCAGAGGTCAAAATATGTTTCAGAGACACAGAAGTACTGCGGTCCTGGTCCCACATTGGGGGTAGTCAAAAGTCCCTGCTAAAGATTTCTGTCCAACTGTTACCACATTTTGTGCAGCCTGGCTCCCTCTGAAACGATTCCCCAGTGTTTTTCGATCCTACAGATGACTGTAGCAAACTTCCCAAATTTTTTCTGGCCTCATACCCCCAGAGGAGTGCCTGACATTTGCCAGCCTAACGATACTCACGTTCTGGGAAAAACCTCACTAACCATGCATATTTATGCACCACACATGGCAAATCCTTACAATTGCAGAACATCATATCGCACTCGTCATCTTTGAGGTGCTGTACGTATTTGGATTTGAGGGAAATATTCATCCTTGCTTGCTCTCCCATCTGAAGTCTATGGTGCTGCTGTTCCTTTCTCACATGTCCCTTCAAAGAGACAAGTGACACACAGACTCAATCACTCAGCAAACATATTTGCTTTGACGCTTTCATCTTGCTGTTTACCTTCCAAATATTCCCCCTTCACCAAAAATACAGGCCAGCCATTTCTCATCCCCTCAGTCATCGCAGTCCTTCACTCCTTAGGCCCTGCAAGACCACCATGAACAAGATTCATGTCAGCAAGCAGAAAAAAAGCCTCAGTGTGCTCTTTTGTTCATACTGCTGCCCTCTAGTAACACTTCATGGCAACTGCAGCATAAGAATGGGTCTGAGAAGAGGGCTGTCCTATGCAAATAATGTCCTCCCATGCATACTTTCTTCTTAGACGGTCGGCGGCTTGTGCCGTGATACCCCCTCCAACATATGGTCTTCAACCAAATTTTAAAAAAGCCCACCTGCCTTAGACGAAGGATTTTGCCACTCAAAGGAAGCACATGGGGACATCACCCTCATTTAGCAGGGTCCTAAATTGCCTGCTGTCAGCCTGTATACAGAACAAGGGCGTTCGTGGGCGTTCCTCAAAGGAAGGAGGTGGGTGATTAAATCCACAGTGCCAGGGCAGGCCCAGCCCAGCCCAGCCCAGCCCAGCCCAGCCCAGCCCAGTCTGGCACAGCGCACTGCTGTGGAGGTCTATTCCTTCACATCCTGCAGCAGGCATGATGCAGACCTACTAGAGCAAAGGCTTGACTCCTCTGCCCTTGTCTGTCTCTTAAAGGAAACAATCTTTCTAGCTTCTTATTGCACCTAATAAATGGACTCTAGCTTGCCTCAAACTCAACCCATCATTTCATTAGCCAGAGCTCATACTTGACCTTTATTTCTATCCAAGTTCACTGGCACCAAACCCCTGCTTTGAGCGAGTGGCTCACACCAAAATTAAATATCACCTTCATCCAACCTATTTTACAATAAGTGTAGCACCTTCCCCGCATTCTTGTGCTCAGTTATAACCCCCAATACCACAATTGCACTCTGCAATTCACCAAACTTAAAGGACAAAGAATGAAGACATTGATAAAGGAAGATAAGGCCTTGTCCCTATTGCACCTACTTGAAAAATAGGGCAGTTGGTAGAAGGTCATGAGGGAAAACATTTGAAATGTTTGGACACACCTGCCAAAAAAAAGTAGCAAAAAAAAAAAAAAATCACTGTTTGAAAATTTCCCACCTTGGGATACTTCTACAGCATTGGCAGGATTCGAACCCTGGCCTCTGAGGGCTGTCCACACCAAAGGTACAAGACTTACCTTTGAGCTATAGCTCCTTGGTGGTCTAAAGGTTTGCAGTAGTAACTATAAGCAACATACAGGCCTTGGTGTCCTTCCCTGCGGCTTCCATTGCACATAAAAAGGATGACCATGACATAAGGACAATTTGACAGGCTACTTACATGGAAACCAGTGTGGTCCAGTGGGTAAGTTCCTGCCTTCCATCCAGGCAACCAGGGTTCAAATCCCGGGTTCGGCACCAGATGACTGATGGTGCCACAGCAGAGGTAAGCTGGAGGTGGGCCTAAATGGCCAATTGGTAAGTAAAATGTGTCTGTGTGTTGTGGAAGAGTGGAATCATGCCTAGCGAATGAGGGATTGCAGATTGGTTGGTAAGTAAAATAGGTGTGGCCTGAACAGAGACAGGTGAAAGAAAGGGAACAGGTGTTGTGTGTTAGAGGAGGACCCTAGTCAGATTGGGGGTGGTCAGAGAGGAGGGGTTCAGGAGGAGCCTAGTCAGATTGGGTGGAGTCAGAGAGAAGAGGGATAGGAGGGGCCTGGGCAGAATGGGAGGGGTCAGACAGCAGAAGAGGGGTTTAGGAGGAGGAGCCTAGTCAGAATGGGTGGGGTTCAGGAGGAGCCTGGTCAGATTGGGTGAGGTCGGAGAGGTATACGAGGGGACTGGGCAGAATGGGAGGGGTCAGAGAGGAGGGGTATAGGAGGAGCCTAGTCAGATTGTGTGGGGTCAGAGAGCAGAGGGATAGGAGGGGCCTGGGCAGAATGGGAGGGGTCAGACAGCAGAGGAGGGGTTTAGGAGGAGGAGCCTAGTCAGAATGGGTGGGGTTCAGGAGGAGCCTGGTCAGATTGGGTGGGGTCGGAGAGGTATACGAGGGGACTGGGCAGAATGGGAGGGGTCAGAGAGCAGAGGGATAGGAGGGGCCTGGGCAGAATGGGAGGGGTCAGACAGCAGAGGAGGAGCCTAGTCAGAATGGGTGGGGTTCAGGAGAAGCCTGGTCAGATTGGGTTGGTTCGGAGAGGTATACGAGGGGCCTGGGCAGAATGGGAGGGGTCAGACAGCAGAGGAGGGGTTTAGGAGGAGGAGCCTAGTCAGAATGGGTGGGGTCAGAGAGGAGGAGGAGCCTAGTCAGATTGGGTGGGGTCAGAGAGCAGAGGGATAGGAGGGGCCTGGGCAGAATGGGAGGGGTCAGACAGCAGAGGAGGGGTTTAGGAGGAGGAGCCTAGTCAGATTGGGTGGGGTCAGAGAGGAGGAGGAGCCTAGTCAGATTGGGTGGGGTCAGAGAGCAGAGGGATAGGAGGGGCCTGGGCAGAATGGGAGGGGTCAGACAGCAGAGGAGGGATTTAGGAGGAGCCTAGTCAGATTGGGTGGGGTCAGAGAGGAGGAGGAGCCTAGTCAGATTGGGTGGGGTCAGAGAGCAGAGGGATAGGAGGGGCCTGGGCAGAATGGGAGGGGTCAGACAGCAGAGGAGGGGTTTAGGAGGAGGAGCCTAGTCAGAATGGGTGGGGTCAGAGAGCAGAGGGATAGGAGGGGCCTGGGCAGAATGGGAGGGGTCAGACAGCAGAGGAGGGGTTTAGGAGGAGGAGCCTAGTCAGATTGGGTGGGGTCAGAGAGGAGGAGGAGCCTAGTCAGATTGGGTGGGGTCAGAGAGCAGAGGGATAGGAGGGGCCTGGGCAGAATGGGAGGGGTCAGACAGCAGAGGAGGGATTTAGGAGGAGCCTAGTCAGATTGGGTGGGGTCAGAGAGGAGGAGGAGCCTAGTCAGATTGGGTGGGGTCAGAGAGCAGAGGGATAGGAGGGGCCTGGGCAGAATGGGAGGGGTCAGACAGCAGAGGAGGGGTTTAGGAGGAGGAGCCTAGTCAGAATGGGTGGGGTCAGAGAGCAGAGGGATAGGAGGGGCCTGGGCAGAATGGGAGGGGTCAGACAGCAGAGGAGGGGTTTAGGAGGAGGAGCCTAGTCAGAATGGGTGGGGTCAGAGAGGAGGAGGAGCCTAGTCAGATTGGCTGGGGTCAGAGAGCAGAGGGATAGGAGGGGCCTGGGCAGAATGGGAGGGGTCAGACAGCAGAGGAGGGATTTAGGAGGAGCCTAGTCAGATTGGGTGGGGTCAGAGAGGAGGAGGAGCCTAGTCAGATTGGGTGGGGTCGGAGAGGTATACGAGGGGACTGGGCAGAATGGGAGGGGTCAGAGAGCAGAGGGATAGGAGGGGCCTGGGCAGAATGGGAGGGGTCAGACAGCAGAGGAGGGATTTAGGAGGAGCCTAGTCAGATTGGGTGGGGTCAGAGAGGAGGAGGAGCCTAGTCAGATTGGGTGGGGTCAGAGAGCAGAGGGATAGGAGGGGCCTGGGCAGAATGGGAGGGGTCAGACAGCAGAGGAGGGGTTTAGGAGGAGGAGCCTAGTCAGAATGGGTGGGGTTCAGGAGAAGCCTGGTCAGGTTGGTTCGGAGAGGTATACGAGGGGCCTGGGCAGAATGGGAGGGGACAGCAGAGGAGGGGTTTAGGAGGAGGAGCCTAGTCAGAATGGGTGGGGTTCAGGAGGAGCCTGGTCAGATTGGGTGGGGTCGGAGAGGTGTACGAGGGGCCTGGGCAGAATGGGAGGGGTCAGACAGCAGAGGAGGGATTTAGGAGGAGCCTAGTCAGATTGGGTGGGGTCAGAGAGGAGGAGGAGCCTAGTCAGATTGGGTGGGGTCAGAGAGGAGGAGGAGCCTAGTCAGAATGGGTGGGGTTCAGGAGAAGCCTGGTCAGATTGGGTTGGTTCGGAGAGGTATACGAGGGGCCTGGGCAGAATGGGAGGGGTCAGACAGCAGAGGAGGGATTTAGGAGGAGCCTAGTCAGATTGGGTGGGGTCAGAGAGGAGGAGGAGCCTAGTCAGATTGGGTGGGGTCAGAGAGCAGAGGGATAGGAGGGGCCTGCGCAGAATGGGAGGGGACAGCAGAGGAGGGGTTTAGGAGGAGGAGCCTAGTCAGATTGGGTGGGGTCAGAGAGGAGGAGGAGCCTAGTCAGAATGGGTGGGGTTCAGGAGAAGCCTGGTCAGATTGGGTTGGTTCGGAGAGGTATACGAGGGGCCTGGGCAGAATGGGAGGGGTCAGACAGCAGAGGAGGGATTTAGGAGGAGCCTAGTCAGATTGGGTGGGGTCAGAGAGGAGGAGGAGCCTAGTCAGATTGGGTGGGGTCGGAGAGGTATACGAGGGGACTGGGCAGAATGGGAGGGGTCAGAGAGCAGAGGGATAGGAGGGGCCTGGGCAGAATGGGAGGGGACAGCAGAGGAGGGGTTTAGGAGGAGGAGCCTAGTCAGATTGGGTGGGGTCAGAGAGGAGGAGGAGCCTAGTCAGAATGGGTGGGGTTCAGGAGAAGCCTGGTCAGATTGGGTTGGTTCGGAGAGGTATACGAGGGGCCTGGGCAGAATGGGAGGGGTCAGACAGCAGAGGAGGGGTTTAGGAGGAGCCTGGTCAGATTGGGTGGGGTCAGAGAGGATGGGTATAGGAGGAGCCTGAGCAGAATGGGTGGGGTCAGACAGCAGAGGAGGGGTTTAGGAGGAGGAGCCTAGTCAGAATGGGTGGGGTTCAGGAGGAGCCTGGTCAGATTGGGTGGGGTCGGAGAGGTATACGAGGGGACTGGGCAGAATGGGAGGGGTCAGAGAGCAGAGGGATAGGAGGGGCCTGGGCAGAATGGGAGGGGTCAGACAGCAGAGGAGGGGTTTAGGAGGAGGAGCCTAGTCAGAATGGGTGGGGTTCAGGAGAAGCCTGGTCAGATTGGGTTGGTTCGAAGAGGTATACGAGGGGCCTGGGCAGAATGGGAGGGGTCAGACAGCAGAGGAGGGGTTTAGGAGGAGGAGCCTAGTCAGAATGGGTGGGGTCAGAGAGGAGGAGGAGCCTAGTCAGATTGGGTGGGGTCAGAGAGCAGAGGGATAGGAGGGGCCTGGGCAGAATGGGAGGGGTCAGACAGCAGAGGAGGGGTTTAGGAGGAGGAGCCTAGTCAGAATGGGTGGGGTCAGAGAGGAGGAGGAGCCTAGTCTGATTGGGTGGGGGCAGAGGGATAGGAGGGGCCTGGGCAGAATGGGAGGGGTCAGACAGCAGAGGAGGGGTTTAGGAGGAGGAGCCTAGTCAGATTGGGTGGGGTCAGAGAGGAGGAGGAGCCTAGTCAGATTGGGTGGGGTCAGAGAGCAGAGGGATAGGAGGGGCCTGGGCAGAATGGGAGGGGTCAGACAGCAGAGGAGGGATTTAGGAGGAGCCTAGTCAGATTGGGTGGGGTCAGAGAGGAGGAGGAGCCTAGTCAGATTGGGTGGGGTCAGAGAGCAGAGGGATAGGAGGGGCCTGGGCAGAATGGGAGGGGTCAGACAGCAGAGGAGGGGTTTAGGAGGAGGAGCCTAGTCAGAATGGGTGGGGTCAGAGAGCAGAGGGATAGGAGGGGCCTGGGCAGAATGGGAGGGGTCAGACAGCAGAGGAGGGGTTTAGGAGGAGGAGCCTAGTCAGAATGGGTGGGGTCAGAGAGGAGGAGGAGCCTAGTCAGATTGGCTGGGGTCAGAGAGCAGAGGGATAGGAGGGGCCTGGGCAGAATGGGAGGGGTCAGACAGCAGAGGAGGGATTTAGGAGGAGCCTAGTCAGATTGGGTGGGGTCAGAGAGGAGGAGGAGCCTAGTCAGATTGGGTGGGGTCGGAGAGGTATACGAGGGGACTGGGCAGAATGGGAGGGGTCAGAGAGCAGAGGGATAGGAGGGGCCTGGGCAGAATGGGAGGGGTCAGACAGCAGAGGAGGGATTTAGGAGGAGCCTAGTCAGATTGGGTGGGGTCAGAGAGGAGGAGGAGCCTAGTCAGATTGGGTGGGGTCAGAGAGCAGAGGGATAGGAGGGGCCTGGGCAGAATGGGAGGGGTCAGACAGCAGAGGAGGGGTTTAGGAGGAGGAGCCTAGTCAGAATGGGTGGGGTTCAGGAGAAGCCTGGTCAGGTTGGTTCGGAGAGGTATACGAGGGGCCTGGGCAGAATGGGAGGGGACAGCAGAGGAGGGGTTTAGGAGGAGGAGCCTAGTCAGAATGGGTGGGGTTCAGGAGGAGCCTGGTCAGATTGGGTGGGGTCGGAGAGGTATACGAGGGGCCTGGGCAGAATGGGAGGGGTCAGACAGCAGAGGAGGGATTTAGGAGGAGCCTAGTCAGATTGGGTGGGGTCAGAGAGGAGGAGGAGCCTAGTCAGATTGGGTGGGGTCAGAGAGGAGGAGGAGCCTAGTCAGAATGGGTGGGGTTCAGGAGAAGCCTGGTCAGATTGGGTTGGTTCGGAGAGGTATACGAGGGGCCTGGGCAGAATGGGAGGGGTCAGACAGCAGAGGAGGGATTTAGGAGGAGCCTAGTCAGATTGGGTGGGGTCAGAGAGGAGGAGGAGCCTAGTCAGATTGGGTGGGGTCAGAGAGCAGAGGGATAGGAGGGGCCTGCGCAGAATGGGAGGGGACAGCAGAGGAGGGGTTTAGGAGGAGGAGCCTAGTCAGATTGGGTGGGGTCAGAGAGGAGGAGGAGCCTAGTCAGAATGGGTGGGGTTCAGGAGAAGCCTGGTCAGATTGGGTTGGTTCGGAGAGGTATACGAGGGGCCTGGGCAGAATGGGAGGGGTCAGACAGCAGAGGAGGGATTTAGGAGGAGCCTAGTCAGATTGGGTGGGGTCAGAGAGGAGGAGGAGCCTAGTCAGATTGGGTGGGGTCGGAGAGGTATACGAGGGGACTGGGCAGAATGGGAGGGGTCAGAGAGCAGAGGGATAGGAGGGGCCTGGGCAGAATGGGAGGGGTCAGACAGCAGAGGAGGGGTTTAGGAGGAGGAGCCTAGTCAGAATGGGTGGGGTCAGAGAGGAGGAGGAGCCTAGTCAGATTGGGTGGGGTCAGAGAGCAGAGGGATAGGAGGGGCCTGGGCAGAATGGGAGGGGACAGCAGAGGAGGGGTTTAGGAGGAGGAGCCTAGTCAGATTGGGTGGGGTCAGAGAGGAGGAGGAGCCTAGTCAGAATGGGTGGGGTTCAGGAGAAGCCTGGTCAGATTGGGTTGGTTCGGAGAGGTATACGAGGGGCCTGGGCAGAATGGGAGGGGTCAGACAGCAGAGGAGGGGTTTAGGAGGAGCCTGGTCAGATTGGGTGGGGTCAGAGAGGATGGGTATAGGAGGAGCCTGAGCAGAATGGGTGGGGTCAGACAGCAGAGGAGGGTTTTGGAGGAGCCTGGTCAGATTGGGTGGGGTCGGAGAGGAGGGGTATAGGAGGAGCCTGCGCAGAATGGGTGGGGTCGGAGAGGAGGGGTTTAGGAGGAGCCTAGTCAGATTGGGCGGGGCCAGAGAGCAGAGGGATAGGAGGGGCCTGGGCAGAATGGGAGGGGTCAGACAGCAGAGGAGGGGTTTAGGAGGAGCCTAGTCAGATTGGGCGGGGTCAGAGAGCAGAGGGATAGGAGGGGCCTGGGCAGAATGGGAGGGGTCAGACAGCAGAGGAGGGGTTTAGGAGGAGCCTAGTCAGATTGGGCGAGAGCAGAGGGATAGGTGTAGGGTCTGAGGGACTATGAAGGGGTCATAGATGGAGGAGGATCCTGACTTATGGTGGGGAACTGCAAAAACTTTTTTTATGCACCCCCCCTATACTCTCTGATTTCTGTTGGGAGGGGGCAGTCAACATTTGGGGGAGCAGTATTAAATGGTGCTTGGGCGCAACGTGAAGGGCGATGAGGGGCACAGAATGGCATGGCTTCCAGGTACTTTTTGGGGGGGGCTACCATTAGTTTTTATTGCTCTGATCCTCCCTCATGGGGTGGACCCCAAATGGTTAGGGGCAACGGGGGAGGGGGGGCGGCAAAAAGCTGTTTGACAGTTTCTGTTACCAACAGGGGTGACCATACGATTCTGCTGCAGTTATGTGGTATTGAAAGGTACAACAAGGAGCATGTGGCTGTATTTTTGCAGGTGGGGTGCCCCAAAATTTTACTGCCAGCAGCAGCAGCCCCCCTCCTCCCCACCCTGCAGATTGGAATAGGTACCTTTACGACATTTCTGTTGATAACAGAGGCTATAGCGAATCGCGCTACGAAATCCTAGAGCACTAATATTTGCTAAATAAAGGTGGCATCGGAGCATACGAATGAGGCAGGGAGAGGCTACTGTTGGCAATTGGTTTGGTGGGTCATAGTGAATAACCTCGGCATGCAAATAGGCAGAAGTGTGAGGATTGGCAGTGTCTGTAGAGAATTTTGGCATGCTCTTCAGTTTATTTTTTCCTCCTTACGTTGGCTATGAACTACAGAGGAAAGGCCTGGACTTACTGTTGGGCAAAACATGTATTTATGATATTAAGAAGTGTAGTCTGGCTGTACTGAGAGGGGCTGTACAGTACGGTAAATGCCTGTAAATCCCTGAAATGTGCATCCAACTGTCACTTGAGATTGAACAGTGAACGAAGCAGCTGGGTTACTGGCTGAATGTAAATGGAAGGCACATAGGAAGTGTGTTTGTGGTCACTCAAATTATTGAAACCTGCTTGATGCACTACCAAAGCTGGGGTACCAGGAGGGAACATTTGAGGGGTATTGAGATGGTGGTGTCCAGAGGTCAAAATATGTTTCAGAGACACAGAAGTACTGCGGTCCTGGTCCCACATTGGGGGTAGTCAAAAGTCCCTGCTAAAGATTTCTGTCCAACTGTTACCACATTTTGTGCAGCCTGGCTCCCTCTGAAACGATTCCCCAGTGTTTTTCGATCCTACAGATGACTGTAGCAAACTTCCCAAATTTTTTCTTGGCCTCATACCCCCAGAGGAGTGCCTGACATTTGCCAGCCTAACGATACTCACGTTCTGGGAAAAACCTCACTAACCATGCATATTTATGCACCACACATGGCAAATCCTTACAATTGCAGAACATCATATCGCACTCGTCATCTTTGAGGTGCTGTACGTATTTGGATTTGAGGGAAATATTCATCCTTGCTTGCTCTCCCATCTGAAGTCTATGGTGCTGCTGTTCCTTTCTCACATGTCCCTTCAAAGAGACAAGTGACACACAGACTCAATCACTCAGCAAACATATTTGCTTTGACGCTTTCATCTTGCTGTTTACCTTCCAAATATTCCCCCTTCACCAAAAATACAGGCCAGCCATTTCTCATCCCCTCAGTCATCGCAGTCCTTCACTCCTTAGGCCCTGCAAGACCACCATGAACAAGATTCATGTCAGCAAGCAGAAAAAAAGCCTCAGTGTGCTCTTTTGTTCATACTGCTGCCCTCTAGTAACACTTCATGGCAACTGCAGCATAAGAATGGGTCTGAGAAGAGGGCTGTCCTATGCAAATAATGTCCTCCCATGCATACTTTCTTCTTAGACGGTCGGCGGCTTGTGCCGTGATACCCCCTCCAACATATGGTCTTCAACCAAATTTTAAAAAAGCCCACCTGCCTTAGACGAAGGATTTTGCCACTCAAAGGAAGCACATGGGGACATCACCCTCATTTAGCAGGGTCCTAAATTGCCTGCTGTCAGCCTGTATACAGAACAAGGGCGTTCGTGGGCGTTCGTGGGCGTTCCTCAAAGGAAGGAGGTGGGTGATTAAATCCACAGTGCCAGGGCAGGCCCAGCCCAGCCCAGCCCAGCCCAGCCCAGCCCAGTCTGGCACAGCGCACTGCTGTGGAGGTCTATTCCTTCACATCCTGCAGCAGGCATGATGCAGACCTACTAGAGCAAAGGCTTGACTCCTCTACCCTTGTCTGTCTCTTAAAGGAAACAATCTTTCTAGCTTCTTATTGCACCTAATAAATGGACTCTAGCTTGCCTCAAACTCAACCCATCATTTCATTAGCCAGAGCTCATACTTGACCTTTATTTCTATCCAAGTTCACTGGCACCAAACCCCTGCTTTGAGCGAGTGGCTCACACCAAAATTAAATATCACCTTCATCCAACCTATTTTACAATAAGTGTAGCACCTTCCCCGCATTCTTGTGCTCAGTTATAACCCCCAATACCACAATTGCACTCTGCAATTCACCAAACTTAAAGGACAAAGAATGAAGACATTGATAAAGGAAGATAAGGCCTTGTCCCTATTGCACCTACTTGAAAAATAGGGCAGTTGGTAGAAGGTCATGAGGGAAAACATTTGAAATGTTTGGACACACCTGCCAAAAAAAAGTAGCAAAAAAAAAAAAAAATCACTGTTTGAAAATTTCCCACCTTGGGATACTTCTACAGCATTGGCAGGATTCGAACCCTGGCCTCTGAGGGCTGTCCACACCAAAGGTACAAGACTTACCTTTGAGCTATAGCTCCTTGGTGGTCTAAAGGTTTGCAGTAGTAACTATAAGCAACATACAGGCCTTGGTGTCCTTCCCTGCGGCTTCCATTGCACATAAAAAGGATGACCATGACATAAGGACAATTTGATAGGCTACTTACATGGAAACCAGTGTGGTCCAGTGGGTAAGTTCCTGCCTTCCATCCAGGCAACCAGGGTTCAAATCCCGGGTTCGGCACCAGATGACTGATGGTGCCACAGCAGAGGTAAGCTGGAGGTGGGCCTAAATGGCCAATTGGTAAGTAAAATGTGTCTGTGTGTTGTGGAAGAGTGGAATCATGCCTAGCGAATGAGGGATTGCAGATTGGTTGGTAAGTAAAATAGGTGTGGCCTGAACAGAGACAGTTGAAAGAAAGGGAACAGGTGTTGTGTGTTAGAGGAGGACCCTAGTCAGATTGGGGGTGGTCAGAGAGGAGAGGGATAGGAGGGGCCTGGGCAGAATGGGAGGGGTCAGACAGCAGAAGAGGGGTTTAGGAGGAGGAGCCTAGTCAGAATGGGTGGGGTTCAGGAGGAGCCTGGTCAGATTGGGTGAGGTCGGAGAGGTATACGAGGGGACTGGGCAGAATGGGAGGGGTCAGAGAGGAGGGGTATAGGAGGAGCCTAGTCAGATTGGGTGGGGTCAGAGAGCAGAGGGATAGGAGGGGCCTGGGCAGAATGGGTGGGGTTCAGGAGGAGCCTGGTCAGATTGGGTGGGGTCGGAGAGGTATACGAGGGGACTGGGCAGAATGGGAGGGGTCAGAGAGGAGGGGTATAGGAGGAGCCTAGTCAGATTGGGTGGGGTCAGAGAGCAGAGGGATAGGAGGGGCCTGGGCAGAATGGGTGGGGTTCAGGAGGAGCCTGGTCAGATTGGGTGGGGTCGGAGAGGTATACGAGGGGACTGGGCAGAATGGGAGGGGTCAGAGAGCAGAGGGATAGGAGGGGCCTGGGCAGAATGGGAGGGGTCAGACAGCAGAGGAGGGGTTTAGGAGGAGGAGCCTAGTCAGAATGGGTGGGGTCAGAGAGGAGGAGGAGCCTAGTCAGATTGGGTGGGGTCAGAGAGCAGAGGGATAGGAGGGGCCTGGGCAGAATGGGAGGGGTCAGACAGCAGAGGAGGGGTTTAGGAGGAGGAGCCTAGTCAGATTGGGTGGGGTCAGAGAGGAGGAGGAGCCTAGTCAGATTGGGTGGGGTCAGAGAGCAGAGGGATAGGAGGGGCCTGGGCAGAATGGGAGGGGTCAGACAGCAGAGGAGGGGTTTAGGAGGAGGAGCCTAGTCAGAATGGGTGGGGTCAGAGAGCAGAGGGATAGGAGGGGCCTGGGCAGAATGGGAGGGGTCAGACAGCAGAGGAGGGGTTTAGGAGGAGGAGCCTAGTCAGAATGGGTGGGGTCAGAGAGGAGGAGGAGCCTAGTCAGATTGGCTGGGGTCAGAGAGCAGAGGGATAGGAGGGGCCTGGGCAGAATGGGAGGGGTCAGACAGCAGAGGAGGGGTTTAGGAGGAGGAGCCTAGTCAGATTGGGTGGGGTCGGAGAGGTATACGAGGGGACTGGGCAGAATGGGAGGGGTCAGAGAGCAGAGGGATAGGAGGGGCCTGGGCAGAATGGGAGGGGTCAGACAGCAGAGGAGGGGTTTAGGAGGAGGAGCCTAGTCAGAATGGGTGGGGTTCAGGAGGAGCCTGGTCAGATTGGGTGGGGTCGGAGAGGTATACGAGGGGCCTGGGCAGAATGGGAGGGGTCAGACAGCAGAGGAGGGATTTAGGAGGAGCCTAGTCAGATTGGGTGGGGTCAGAGAGGAGGAGGAGCCTAGTCAGATTGGGTGGGGTCAGAGAGGAGGAGGAGCCTAGTCAGAATGGGTGGGGTTCAGGAGAAGCCTGGTCAGATTGGGTTGGTTCGGAGAGGTATACGAGGGGCCTGGGCAGAATGGGAGGGGTCAGACAGCAGAGGAGGGATTTAGGAGGAGCCTAGTCAGATTGGGTGGGGTCAGAGAGGAGGAGGAGCCTAGTCAGATTGGGTGGGGTCAGAGAGCAGAGGGATAGGAGGGGCCTGCGCAGAATGGGAGGGGACAGCAGAGGAGGGGTTTAGGAGGAGGAGCCTAGTCAGATTGGGTGGGGTCAGAGAGGAGGAGGAGCCTAGTCAGAATGGGTGGGGTTCAGGAGAAGCCTGGTCAGATTGGGTTGGTTCGGAGAGGTATACGAGGGGCCTGGGCAGAATGGGAGGGGTCAGACAGCAGAGGAGGGATTTAGGAGGAGCCTAGTCAGATTGGGTGGGGTCAGAGAGGAGGAGGAGCCTAGTCAGATTGGGTGGGGTCGGAGAGGTATACGAGGGGACTGGGCAGAATGGGAGGGGTCAGAGAGCAGAGGGATAGGAGGGGCCTGGGCAGAATGGGAGGGGTCAGAGAGGAGGAGGAGCCTAGTCAGATTGGGTGGGGTCAGAGAGCAGAGGGATAGGAGGGGCCTGGGCAGAATGGGAGGGGACAGCAGAGGAGGGGTTTAGGAGGAGGAGCCTAGTCAGAATGGGTGGGATCAGAGAGGAGGAGGAGCCTAGTCAGATTGGGTGGGGTCAGAGAGCAGAGGGATAGGAGGGGCCTGGGCAGAATGGGAGGGGACAGCAGAGGAGGGGTTTAGGAGGAGGAGCCTAGTCAGATTGGGTGGGGTCAGAGAGGAGGAGGAGCCTAGTCAGAATGGGTGGGGTTCAGGAGAAGCCTGGTCAGATTGGGTTGGTTCGGAGAGGTATACGAGGGGCCTGGGCAGAATGGGAGGGGTCAGACAGCAGAGGAGGGGTTTAGGAGGAGCCGGGTCAGATTGGGTGGGGTCAGAGAGGATGGGTATAGGAGGAGCCTGAGCAGAATGGGTGGGGTCAGACAGCAGAGGAGGGTTTTGGAGGAGCCTGGTCAGATTGGGTGGGGTCGGAGAGCAGAGGGATAGGAGGGGCCTGGGCAGAATGGGAGGGGTCAGACAGCAGAGGAGGGGTTTAGGAGGAGCCTAGTCAGATTGGGCGAGAGCAGAGGGATAGGTGTAGGGTCTGAGGGACTATGAAGGGGTCATAGATGGAGGAGGATCCTGACTTATGGTGGGGAACTGCAAAAACTTTTTTTATGCACCCCCCCTATACTCTCTGATTTCTGTTGGGAGGGGGCAGTCAACATTTGGGGGAGCAGTATTAAATGGTGCTTGGGCGCAACGTGAAGGGCGATGAGGGGCACAGAATGGCATGGCTTCCAGGTACTTTTTGGGGGGGGCTACCATTAGTTTTTATTGCTCTGATCCTCCCTCATGGGGTGGACCCCAAATGGTTAGGGGCAACGGGGGAGGGGGGGCGGCAAAAAGCTGTTTGACAGTTTCTGTTACCAACAGGGGTGACCATACGATTCTGCTGCAGTTATGTGGTATTGAAAGGTACAACAAGGAGCATGTGGCTGTATTTTTGCAGGTGGGGTGCCCCAAAATTTTACGGCCAGCAGCAGCAGCCCCCCCTCCTCCCCACCCTGCAGATTGGTATAGGTACCTTTACGACATTTCTGTTGATAACAGAGGCTATAGCGAATCGCGCTACGAAATCCTAGAGCACTAACATTTGCTAAATAAAGGTGGCATCGGAGCATACGAATGAGGCAGGGAGAGGCTACTGTTGGCAATTGGTTTGGTGGGTCATAGTGAATAACCTCGGCATGCAAATCGGCAGAAGTGTGAGGATTGGCAGTGTCTGTAGAGAATTTTGGCATGCTCTTCAGTTTATTTTTTCCTCCTTACGTTGGCTATGAACTACAGAGGAAAGGCCTGGACTTACTGTTGGGCAAAACATGTATTTATGATATTAAGAAGTGTAGTCTGGCTGTACTGAGAGGGGCTGTACAGTACGGTAAATGCCTGTAAATCCCTGAAATGTGCATCCAACTGTCACTTGAGATTGAACAGTGAACGAAGCAGCTGGGTTACTGGCTGAATGTAAATGGAAGGCACATAGGAAGTGTGTTTGTGGTCACTCAAATTATTGAAACCTGCTTGATGCACTACCAAAGCTGGGGTACCAGGAGGGAACATTTGAGGGGTATTGAGATGGTGGTGTCCAGAGGTCAAAATATGTTTCAGAGACACAGAAGTACTGCGGTCCTGGTCCCACATTGGGGGTAGTCAAAAGTCCCTGCTAAAGATTTCTGTCCAACTGTTACCACATTTTGTGCAGCCTGGCTCCCTCTGAAACGATTCCCCAGTGTTTTTCGATCCTACAGATGACTGTAGCAAACTTCCCAAATTTTTTCTGGCCTCATACCCCCAGAGGAGTGCCTGACATTTGCCAGCCTAACGATACTCACGTTCTGGGAAAAACCTCACTAACCATGCATATTTATGCACCACACATGGCAAATCCTTACAATTGCAGAACATCATATCGCACTCGTCATCTTTGAGGTGCTGTACGTATTTGGATTTGAGGGAAATATTCATCCTTGCTTGCTCTCCCATCTGAAGTCTATGGTGCTGCTGTTCCTTTCTCACATGTCCCTTCAAAGAGACAAGTGACACACAGACTCAATCACTCAGCAAACATATTTGATTTGACGCTTTCATCTTGCTGTTTACCTTCCAAATATTCCCCCTTCACCAAAAATACAGGCCAGCCATTTCTCATCCCCTCAGTCATCGCAGTCCTTCACTCCTTAGGCCCTGCAAGACCACCATGAACAAGATTCATGTCAGCAAGCAGAAAAAAAGCCTCAGTGTGCTCTTTTGTTCATACTGCTGCCCTCTAGTAACACTTCATGGCAACTGCAGCATAAGAATGGGTCTGAGAAGAGGGCTGTCCTATGCAAATAATGTCCTCCCATGCATACTTTCTTCTTAGACGGTCGGCGGCTTGTGCCGTGATACCCCCTCCAACATATGGTCTTCAACCAAATTTTAAAAAAGCCCACCTGCCTTAGACGAAGGATTTTGCCACTCAAAGGAAGCACATGGGGACATCACCCTCATTTAGCAGGGTCCTAAATTGCCTGCTGTCAGCCTGTATACAGAACAAGGGCGTTCGTGGGCGTTCCTCAAAGGAAGGAGGTGGGTGATTAAATCCACAGTGCCAGGGCAGGCCCAGCCCAGCCCAGCCCAGCCCAGCCCAGCCCAGCCCAGTCTGGCACAGCGCACTGCTGTGGAGGTCTATTCCTTCACATCCTGCAGCAGGCATGATGCAGACCTACTAGAGCAAAGGCTTGACTCCTCTGCCCTTGTCTGTCTCTTAAAGGAAACAATCTTTCTAGCTTCTTATTGCACCTAATAAATGGACTCTAGCTTGCCTCAAACTCAACCCATCATTTCATTAGCCAGAGCTCATACTTGACCTTTATTTCTATCCAAGTTCACTGGCACCAAACCCCTGCTTTGAGCGAGTGGCTCACACCAAAATTAAATATCACCTTCATCCAACCTATTTTACAATAAGTGTAGCACCTTCCCCGCATTCTTGTGCTCAGTTATAACCCCCAATACCACAATTGCACTCTGCAATTCACCAAACTTAAAGGACAAAGAATGAAGACATTGATAAAGGAAGATAAGGCCTTGTCCCTATTGCACCTACTTGAAAAATAGGGCAGTTGGTAGAAGGTCATGAGGGAAAACATTTGAAATGTTTGGACACACCTGCCAAAAAAAAGTAGCAAAAAAAAAAAAAAATCACTGTTTGAAAATTTCCCACCTTGGGATACTTCTACAGCATTGGCAGGATTCGAACCCTGGCCTCTGAGGGCTGTCCACACCAAAGGTACAAGACTTACCTTTGAGCTATAGCTCCTTGGTGGTCTAAAGGTTTGCAGTAGTAACTATAAGCAACATACAGGCCTTGGTGTCCTTCCCTGCGGCTTCCATTGCACATAAAAAGGATGACCATGACATAAGGACAATTTGACAGGCTACTTACATGGAAACCAGTGTGGTCCAGTGGGTAAGTTCCTGCCTTCCATCCAGGCAACCAGGGTTCAAATCCCGGGTTCGGCACCAGATGACTGATGGTGCCACAGCAGAGGTAAGCTGGAGGTGGGCCTAAATGGCCAATTGGTAAGTAAAATGTGTCTGTGTGTTGTGGAAGAGTGGAATCATGCCTAGCGAATGAGGGATTGCAGATTGGTTGGTAAGTAAAATAGGTGTGGCCTGAACAGAGACAGGTGAAAGAAAGGGAACAGGTGTTGTGTGTTAGAGGAGGACCCTAGTCAGATTGGGGGTGGTCAGAGAGGAGGGGTTCAGGAGGAGCCTAGTCAGATTGGGTGGAGTCAGAGAGAAGAGGGATAGGAGGGGCCTGGGCAGAATGGGAGGGGTCAGACAGCAGAAGAGGGGTTTAGGAGGAGGAGCCTAGTCAGAATGGGTGGGGTTCAGGAGGAGCCTGGTCAGATTGGGTGAGGTCGGAGAGGTATACGAGGGGACTGGGCAGAATGGGAGGGGTCAGAGAGGAGGGGTATAGGAGGAGCCTAGTCAGATTGTGTGGGGTCAGAGAGCAGAGGGATAGGAGGGGCCTGGGCAGAATGGGAGGGGTCAGACAGCAGAGGAGGGGTTTAGGAGGAGGAGCCTAGTCAGAATGGGTGGGGTTCAGGAGGAGCCTGGTCAGATTGGGTGGGGTCGGAGAGGTATACGAGGGGACTGGGCAGAATGGGAGGGGTCAGAGAGCAGAGGGATAGGAGGGGCCTGGGCAGAATGGGAGGGGTCAGACAGCAGAGGAGGGGTTTAGGAGGAGGAGCCTAGTCAGAATGGGTGGGGTTCAGGAGGAGCCTGGTCAGATTGGGTTGGTTCGGAGAGGTATACGAGGGGCCTGGGCAGAATGGGAGGGGTCAGACAGCAGAGGAGGGGTTTAGGAGGAGGAGCCTAGTCAGAATGGGTGGGGTCAGAGAGGAGGAGGAGCCTAGTCAGATTGGGTGGGGTCAGAGAGCAGAGGGATAGGAGGGGCCTGGGCAGAATGGGAGGGGTCAGACAGCAGAGGAGGGGTTTAGGAGGAGGAGCCTAGTCAGATTGGGTGGGGTCAGAGAGGAGGAGGAGCCTAGTCAGATTGGGTGGGGTCAGAGAGCAGAGGGATAGGAGGGGCCTGGGCAGAATGGGAGGGGTCAGACAGCAGAGGAGGGATTTAGGAGGAGCCTAGTCAGATTGGGTGGGGTCAGAGAGGAGGAGGAGCCTAGTCAGATTGGGTGGGGTCAGAGAGGAGGAGGAGCCTAGTCAGATTGGGTGGGGTCAGAGAGCAGAGGGATAGGAGGGGCCTGGGCAGAATGGGAGGGGTCAGACAGCAGAGGAGGGGTTTAGGAGGAGGAGCCTAGTCAGAATGGGTGGGGTTCAGGAGGAGCCTGGTCAGCTTGGGTGGGGTCGGAGAGGTATACGAGGGGACTGGGCAGAATGGGAGGGGTCAGAGAGCAGAGGGATAGGAGGGGCCTGGGCAGAATGGGAGGGGTCAGACAGCAGAGGAGGGGTTTAGGAGGAGGAGCCTAGTCAGAATGGGTGGGGTTCAGGAGAAGCCTGGTCAGATTGGGTTGGTTCGGAGAGGTATACGAGGGGCCTGGGCAGAATGGGAGGGGTCAGACAGCAGAGGAGGGGTTTAGGAGGAGGAGCCTAGTCAGAATGGGTGGGGTCAGAGAGGAGGAGGAGCCTAGTCAGATTGGGTGGGGTCAGAGAGCAGAGGGATAGGAGGGGCCTGGGCAGAATGGGAGGGGTCAGACAGCAGAGGAGGGGTTTAGGAGGAGGAGCCTAGTCAGATTGGGTGGGGTCAGAGAGGAGGAGGAGCCTAGTCAGATTGGGTGGGGTCAGAGAGCAGAGGGATAGGAGGGGCCTGGGCAGAATGGGAGGGGTCAGACAGCAGAGGAGGGATTTAGGAGGAGCCTAGTCAGATTGGGTGGGGTCAGAGAGGAGGAGGAGCCTAGTCAGATTGGGTGGGGTCAGAGAGCAGAGGGATAGGAGGGGCCTGGGCAGAATGGGAGGGGTCAGACAGCAGAGGAGGGGTTTAGGAGGAGGAGCCTAGTCAGAATGGGTGGGGTCAGAGAGCAGAGGGATAGGAGGGGCCTGGGCAGAATGGGAGGGGTCAGACAGCAGAGGAGGGGTTTAGGAGGAGGAGCCTAGTCAGAATGGGTGGGGTCAGAGAGGAGGAGGAGCCTAGTCAGATTGGCTGGGGTCAGAGAGCAGAGGGATAGGAGGGGCCTGGGCAGAATGGGAGGGGTCAGACAGCAGAGGAGGGATTTAGGAGGAGCCTAGTCAGATTGGGTGGGGTCAGAGAGGAGGAGGAGCCTAGTCAGATTGGGTGGGGTCGGAGAGGTATACGAGGGGACTGGGCAGAATGGGAGGGGTCAGAGAGCAGAGGGATAGGAGGGGCCTGGGCAGAATGGGAGGGGTCAGACAGCAGAGGAGGGATTTAGGAGGAGCCTAGTCAGATTGGGTGGGGTCAGAGAGGAGGAGGAGCCTAGTCAGATTGGGTGGGGTCAGAGAGCAGAGGGATAGGAGGGGCCTGGGCAGAATGGGAGGGGTCAGACAGCAGAGGAGGGGTTTAGGAGGAGGAGCCTAGTCAGAATGGGTGGGGTTCAGGAGAAGCCTGGTCAGGTTGGTTCGGAGAGGTATACGAGGGGCCTGGGCAGAATGGGAGGGGACAGCAGAGGAGGGGTTTAGGAGGAGGAGCCTAGTCAGAATGGGTGGGGTTCAGGAGGAGCCTGGTCAGATTGGGTGGGGTCGGAGAGGTGTACGAGGGGCCTGGGCAGAATGGGAGGGGTCAGACAGCAGAGGAGGGATTTAGGAGGAGCCTAGTCAGATTGGGTGGGGTCAGAGAGGAGGAGGAGCCTAGTCAGATTGGGTGGGGTCAGAGAGGAGGAGGAGCCTAGTCAGAATGGGTGGGGTTCAGGAGAAGCCTGGTCAGATTGGGTTGGTTCGGAGAGGTATACGAGGGGCCTGGGCAGAATGGGAGGGGTCAGACAGCAGAGGAGGGATTTAGGAGGAGCCTAGTCAGATTGGGTGGGGTCAGAGAGGAGGAGGAGCCTAGTCAGATTGGGTGGGGTCAGAGAGCAGAGGGATAGGAGGGGCCTGCGCAGAATGGGAGGGGACAGCAGAGGAGGGGTTTAGGAGGAGGAGCCTAGTCAGATTGGGTGGGGTCAGAGAGGAGGAGGAGCCTAGTCAGAATGGGTGGGGTTCAGGAGAAGCCTGGTCAGATTGGGTTGGTTCGGAGAGGTATACGAGGGGCCTGGGCAGAATGGGAGGGGTCAGACAGCAGAGGAGGGATTTAGGAGGAGCCTAGTCAGATTGGGTGGGGTCAGAGAGGAGGAGGAGCCTAGTCAGATTGGGTGGGGTCGGAGAGGTATACGAGGGGACTGGGCAGAATGGGAGGGGTCAGAGAGCAGAGGGATAGGAGGGGCCTGGGCAGAATGGGAGGGGTCAGACAGCAGAGGAGGGGTTTAGGAGGAGGAGCCTAGTCAGAATGGGTGGGGTCAGAGAGGAGGAGGAGCCTAGTCAGATTGGGTGGGGTCAGAGAGCAGAGGGATAGGAGGGGCCTGGGCAGAATGGGAGGGGACAGCAGAGGAGGGGTTTAGGAGGAGGAGCCTAGTCAGATTGGGTGGGGTCAGAGAGGAGGAGGAGCCTAGTCAGAATGGGTGGGGTTCAGGAGAAGCCTGGTCAGATTGGGTTGGTTCGGAGAGGTATACGAGGGGCCTGGGCAGAATGGGAGGGGTCAGACAGCAGAGGAGGGGTTTAGGAGGAGCCTGGTCAGATTGGGTGGGGTCAGAGAGGATGGGTATAGGAGGAGCCTGAGCAGAATGGGTGGGGTCAGACAGCAGAGGAGGGGTTTAGGAGGAGGAGCCTAGTCAGAATGGGTGGGGTTCAGGAGGAGCCTGGTCAGATTGGGTGGGGTCGGAGAGGTATACGAGGGGACTGGGCAGAATGGGAGGGGTCAGAGAGCAGAGGGATAGGAGGGGCCTGGGCAGAATGGGAGGGGTCAGACAGCAGAGGAGGGGTTTAGGAGGAGGAGCCTAGTCAGAATGGGTGGGGTTCAGGAGAAGCCTGGTCAGATTGGGTTGGTTCGGAGAGGTATACGAGGGGCCTGGGCAGAATGGGAGGGGTCAGACAGCAGAGGAGGGGTTTAGGAGGAGGAGCCTAGTCAGAATGGGTGGGGTCAGAGAGGAGGAGGAGCCTAGTCAGATTGGGTGGGGTCAGAGAGCAGAGGGATAGGAGGGGCCTGGGCAGAATGGGAGGGGTCAGACAGCAGAGGAGGGGTTTAGGAGGAGGAGCCTAGTCAGAATGGGTGGGGTCAGAGAGGAGGAGGAGCCTAGTCTGATTGGGTGGGGGCAGAGGGATAGGAGGGGCCTGGGCAGAATGGGAGGGGTCAGACAGCAGAGGAGGGGTTTAGGAGGAGGAGCCTAGTCAGATTGGGTGGGGTCAGAGAGGAGGAGGAGCCTAGTCAGATTGGGTGGGGTCAGAGAGCAGAGGGATAGGAGGGGCCTGGGCAGAATGGGAGGGGTCAGACAGCAGAGGAGGGGTTTAGGAGGAGGAGCCTAGTCAGAATGGGTGGGGTCAGAGAGCAGAGGGATAGGAGGGGCCTGGGCAGAATGGGAGGGGTCAGACAGCAGAGGAGGGGTTTAGGAGGAGGAGCCTAGTCAGAATGGGTGGGGTCAGAGAGGAGGAGGAGCCTAGTCAGATTGGCTGGGGTCAGAGAGCAGAGGGATAGGAGGGGCCTGGGCAGAATGGGAGGGGTCAGACAGCAGAGGAGGGATTTAGGAGGAGCCTAGTCAGATTGGGTGGGGTCAGAGAGGAGGAGGAGCCTAGTCAGATTGGGTGGGGTCGGAGAGGTATACGAGGGGACTGGGCAGAATGGGAGGGGTCAGAGAGCAGAGGGATAGGAGGGGCCTGGGCAGAATGGGAGGGGTCAGACAGCAGAGGAGGGATTTAGGAGGAGCCTAGTCAGATTGGGTGGGGTCAGAGAGGAGGAGGAGCCTAGTCAGATTGGGTGGGGTCAGAGAGCAGAGGGATAGGAGGGGCCTGGGCAGAATGGGAGGGGTCAGACAGCAGAGGAGGGGTTTAGGAGGAGGAGCCTAGTCAGAATGGGTGGGGTTCAGGAGAAGCCTGGTCAGGTTGGTTCGGAGAGGTATACGAGGGGCCTGGGCAGAATGGGAGGGGACAGCAGAGGAGGGGTTTAGGAGGAGGAGCCTAGTCAGAATGGGTGGGGTTCAGGAGGAGCCTGGTCAGATTGGGTGGGGTCGGAGAGGTATACGAGGGGCCTGGGCAGAATGGGAGGGGTCAGACAGCAGAGGAGGGATTTAGGAGGAGCCTAGTCAGATTGGGTGGGGTCAGAGAGGAGGAGGAGCCTAGTCAGATTGGGTGGGGTCAGAGAGGAGGAGGAGCCTAGTCAGAATGGGTGGGGTTCAGGAGAAGCCTGGTCAGATTGGGTTGGTTCGGAGAGGTATACGAGGGGCCTGGGCAGAATGGGAGGGGTCAGACAGCAGAGGAGGGATTTAGGAGGAGCCTAGTCAGATTGGGTGGGGTCAGAGAGGAGGAGGAGCCTAGTCAGATTGGGTGGGGTCAGAGAGCAGAGGGATAGGAGGGGCCTGCGCAGAATGGGAGGGGACAGCAGAGGAGGGGTTTAGGAGGAGGAGCCTAGTCAGATTGGGTGGGGTCAGAGAGGAGGAGGAGCCTAGTCAGAAAGGGTGGGGTTCAGGAGAAGCCTGGTCAGATTGGGTTGGTTCGGAGAGGTATACGAGGGGCCTGGGCAGAATGGGAGGGGTCAGACAGCAGAGGAGGGATTTAGGAGGAGCCTAGTCAGATTGGGTGGGGTCAGAGAGGAGGAGGAGCCTAGTCAGATTGGGTGGGGTCGGAGAGGTATACGAGGGGACTGGGCAGAATGGGAGGGGTCAGAGAGCAGAGGGATAGGAGGGGCCTGGGCAGAATGGGAGGGGTCAGACAGCAGAGGAGGGGTTTAGGAGGAGGAGCCTAGTCAGAATGGGTGGGGTCAGAGAGGAGGAGGAGCCTAGTCAGATTGGGTGGGGTCAGAGAGCAGAGGGATAGGAGGGGCCTGGGCAGAATGGGAGGGGACAGCAGAGGAGGGGTTTAGGAGGAGGAGCCTAGTCAGATTGGGTGGGGTCAGAGAGGAGGAGGAGCCTAGTCAGAATGGGTGGGGTTCAGGAGAAGCCTGGTCAGATTGGGTTGGTTCGGAGAGGTATACGAGGGGCCTGGGCAGAATGGGAGGGGTCAGACAGCAGAGGAGGGGTTTAGGAGGAGCCTGGTCAGATTGGGTGGGGTCAGAGAGGATGGGTATAGGAGGAGCCTGAGCAGAATGGGTGGGGTCAGACAGCAGAGGAGGGTTTTGGAGGAGCCTGGTCAGATTGGGTGGGGTCGGAGAGGAGGGGTATAGGAGGAGCCTGCGCAGAATGGGTGGGGTCGGAGAGGAGGGGTTTAGGAGGAGCCTAGTCAGATTTGGCGGGGCCAGAGAGCAGAGGGATAGGAGGGGCCTGGGCAGAATGGGAGGGGTCAGACAGCAGAGGAGGGGTTTAGGAGGAGCCTAGTCAGATTGGGCGGGGTCAGAGAGCAGAGGGATAGGAGGGGCCTGGGCAGAATGGGAGGGGTCAGACAGCAGAGGAGGGGTTTAGGAGGAGCCTAGTCAGATTGGGCGAGAGCAGAGGGATAGGTGTAGGGTCTGAGGGACTATGAAGGGGTCATAGATGGAGGAGGATCCTGACTTATGGTGGGGAACTGCAAAAACTTTTTTTATGCACCCCCCCTATACTCTCTGATTTCTGTTGGGAGGGGGCAGTCAACATTTGGGGGAGCAGTATTAAATGGTGCTTGGGCGCAACGTGAAGGGCGATGAGGGGCACAGAATGGCATGGCTTCCAGGTACTTTTTGGGGGGGGCTACCATTAGTTTTTATTGCTCTGATCCTCCCTCATGGGGTGGACCCCAAATGGTTAGGGGCAACGGGGGAGGGGGGGCGGCAAAAAGCTGTTTGACAGTTTCTGTTACCAACAGGGGTGACCATACGATTCTGCTGCAGTTATGTGGTATTGAAAGGTACAACAAGGAGCATGTGGCTGTATTTTTGCAGGTGGGGTGCCCCAAAATTTTACTGCCAGCAGCAGCAGCCCCCCTCCTCCCCACCCTGCAGATTGGAATAGGTACCTTTACGACATTTCTGTTGATAACAGAGGCTATAGCGAATCGCGCTACGAAATCCTAGAGCACTAATATTTGCTAAATAAAGGTGGCATCGGAGCATACGAATGAGGCAGGGAGAGGCTACTGTTGGCAATTGGTTTGGTGGGTCATAGTGAATAACCTCGGCATGCAAATAGGCAGAAGTGTGAGGATTGGCAGTGTCTGTAGAGAATTTTGGCATGCTCTTCAGTTTATTTTTTCCTCCTTACGTTGGCTATGAACTACAGAGGAAAGGCCTGGACTTACTGTTGGGCAAAACATGTATTTATGATATTAAGAAGTGTAGTCTGGCTGTACTGAGAGGGGCTGTACAGTACGGTAAATGCCTGTAAATCCCTGAAATGTGCATCCAACTGTCACTTGAGATTGAACAGTGAACGAAGCAGCTGGGTTACTGGCTGAATGTAAATGGAAGGCACATAGGAAGTGTGTTTGTGGTCACTCAAATTATTGAAACCTGCTTGATGCACTACCAAAGCTGGGGTACCAGGAGGGAACATTTGAGGGGTATTGAGATGGTGGTGTCCAGAGGTCAAAATATGTTTCAGAGACACAGAAGTACTGCGGTCCTGGTCCCACATTGGGGGTAGTCAAAAGTCCCTGCTAAAGATTTCTGTCCAACTGTTACCACATTTTGTGCAGCCTGGCTCCCTCTGAAACGATTCCCCAGTGTTTTTCGATCCTACAGATGACTGTAGCAAACTTCCCAAATATTTTCTTGGCCTCATACCCCCAGAGGAGTGCCTGACATTTGCCAGCCTAACGATACTCACGTTCTGGGAAAAACCTCACTAACCATGCATATTTATGCACCACACATGGCAAATCCTTACAATTGCAGAACATCATATCGCACTCGTCATCTTTGAGGTGCTGTACGTATTTGGATTTGAGGGAAATATTCATCCTTGCTTGCTCTCCCATCTGAAGTCTATGGTGCTGCTGTTCCTTTCTCACATGTCCCTTCAAAGAGACAAGTGACACACAGACTCAATCACTCAGCAAACATATTTGCTTTGACGCTTTCATCTTGCTGTTTACCTTCCAAATATTCCCCCTTCACCAAAAATACAGGCCAGCCATTTCTCATCCCCTCAGTCATCGCAGTCCTTCACTCCTTAGGCCCTGCAAGACCACCATGAACAAGATTCATGTCAGCAAGCAGAAAAAAAGCCTCAGTGTGCTCTTTTGTTCATACTGCTGCCCTCTAGTAACACTTCATGGCAACTGCAGCATAAGAATGGGTCTGAGAAGAGGGCTGTCCTATGCAAATAATGTCCTCCCATGCATACTTTCTTCTTAGACGGTCGGCGGCTTGTGCCGTGATACCCCCTCCAACATATGGTCTTCAACCAAATTTTAAAAAAGCCCACCTGCCTTAGACGAAGGATTTTGCCACTCAAAGGAAGCACATGGGGACATCACCCTCATTTAGCAGGGTCCTAAATTGCCTGCTGTCAGCCTGTATACAGAACAAGGGCGTTCGTGGGCGTTCGTGGGCGTTCCTCAAAGGAAGGAGGTGGGTGATTAAATCCACAGTGCCAGGGCAGGCCCAGCCCAGCCCAGCCCAGCCCAGCCCAGCCCAGTCTGGCACAGCGCACTGCTGTGGAGGTCTATTCCTTCACATCCTGCAGCAGGCATGATGCAGACCTACTAGAGCAAAGGCTTGACTCCTCTACCCTTGTCTGTCTCTTAAAGGAAACAATCTTTCTAGCTTCTTATTGCACCTAATAAATGGACTCTAGCTTGCCTCAAACTCAACCCATCATTTCATTAGCCAGAGCTCATACTTGACCTTTATTTCTATCCAAGTTCACTGGCACCAAACCCCTGCTTTGAGCGAGTGGCTCACACCAAAATTAAATATCACCTTCATCCAACCTATTTTACAATAAGTGTAGCACCTTCCCCGCATTCTTGTGCTCAGTTATAACCCCCAATACCACAATTGCACTCTGCAATTCACCAAACTTAAAGGACAAAGAATGAAGACATTGATAAAGGAAGATAAGGCCTTGTCCCTATTGCACCTACTTGAAAAATAGGGCAGTTGGTAGAAGGTCATGAGGGAAAACATTTGAAATGTTTGGACACACCTGCCAAAAAAAAGTAGCAAAAAAAAAAAAAAATCACTGTTTGAAAATTTCCCACCTTGGGATACTTCTACAGCATTGGCAGGATTCGAACCCTGGCCTCTGAGGGCTGTCCACACCAAAGGTACAAGACTTACCTTTGAGCTATAGCTCCTTGGTGGTCTAAAGGTTTGCAGTAGTAACTATAAGCAACATACAGGCCTTGGTGTCCTTCCCTGCGGCTTCCATTGCACATAAAAAGGATGACCATGACATAAGGACAATTTGATAGGCTACTTACATGGAAACCAGTGTGGTCCAGTGGGTAAGTTCCTGCCTTCCATCCAGGCAACCAGGGTTCAAATCCCGGGTTCGGCACCAGATGACTGATGGTGCCACAGCAGAGGTAAGCTGGAGGTGGGCCTAAATGGCCAATTGGTAAGTAAAATGTGTCTGTGTGTTGTGGAAGAGTGGAATCATGCCTAGCGAATGAGGGATTGCAGATTGGTTGGTAAGTAAAATAGGTGTGGCCTGAACAGAGACAGTTGAAAGAAAGGGAACAGGTGTTGTGTGTTAGAGGAGGACCCTAGTCAGATTGGGGGTGGTCAGAGAGGAGAGGGATAGGAGGGGCCTGGGCAGAATGGGAGGGGTCAGACAGCAGAAGAGGGGTTTAGGAGGAGGAGCCTAGTCAGAATGGGTGGGGTTCAGGAGGAGCCTGGTCAGATTGGGTGAGGTCGGAGAGGTATACGAGGGGACTGGGCAGAATGGGAGGGGTCAGAGAGGAGGGGTATAGGAGGAGCCTAGTCAGATTGGGTGGGGTCAGAGAGCAGAGGGATAGGAGGGGCCTGGGCAGAATGGGTGGGGTTCAGGAGGAGCCTGGTCAGATTGGGTGGGGTCGGAGAGGTATACGAGGGGACTGGGCAGAATGGGAGGGGTCAGAGAGGAGGGGTATAGGAGGAGCCTAGTCAGATTGGGTGGGGTCAGAGAGCAGAGGGATAGGAGGGGCCTGGGCAGAATGGGTGGGGTTCAGGAGGAGCCTGGTCAGATTGGGTGGGGTCGGAGAGGTATACGAGGGGACTGGGCAGAATGGGAGGGGTCAGAGAGCAGAGGGATAGGAGGGGCCTGGGCAGAATGGGAGGGGTCAGACAGCAGAGGAGGGGTTTAGGAGGAGGAGCCTAGTCAGAATGGGTGGGGTCAGAGAGGAGGAGGAGCCTAGTCAGATTGGGTGGGGTCAGAGAGCAGAGGGATAGGAGGGGCCTGGGCAGAATGGGAGGGGTCAGACAGCAGAGGAGGGGTTTAGGAGGAGGAGCCTAGTCAGATTGGGTGGGGTCAGAGAGGAGGAGGAGCCTAGTCAGATTGGGTGGGGTCAGAGAGCAGAGGGATAGGAGGGGCCTGGGCAGAATGGGAGGGGTCAGACAGCAGAGGAGGGGTTTAGGAGGAGGAGCCTAGTCAGAATGGGTGGGGTCAGAGAGCAGAGGGATAGGAGGGGCCTGGGCAGAATGGGAGGGGTCAGACAGCAGAGGAGGGGTTTAGGAGGAGGAGCCTAGTCAGAATGGGTGGGGTCAGAGAGGAGGAGGAGCCTAGTCAGATTGGCTGGGGTCAGAGAGCAGAGGGATAGGAGGGGCCTGGGCAGAATGGGAGGGGTCAGACAGCAGAGGAGGGGTTTAGGAGGAGGAGCCTAGTCAGATTGGGTGGGGTCGGAGAGGTATACGAGGGGACTGGGCAGAATGGGAGGGGTCAGAGAGCAGAGGGATAGGAGGGGCCTGGGCAGAATGGGAGGGGTCAGACAGCAGAGGAGGGGTTTAGGAGGAGGAGCCTAGTCAGAATGGGTGGGGTTCAGGAGGAGCCTGGTCAGATTGGGTGGGGTCGGAGAGGTATACGAGGGGCCTGGGCAGAATGGGAGGGGTCAGACAGCAGAGGAGGGATTTAGGAGGAGCCTAGTCAGATTGGGTGGGGTCAGAGAGGAGGAGGAGCCTAGTCAGATTGGGTGGGGTCAGAGAGGAGGAGGAGCCTAGTCAGAATGGGTGGGGTTCAGGAGAAGCCTGGTCAGATTGGGTTGGTTCGGAGAGGTATACGAGGGGCCTGGGCAGAATGGGAGGGGTCAGACAGCAGAGGAGGGATTTAGGAGGAGCCTAGTCAGATTGGGTGGGGTCAGAGAGGAGGAGGAGCCTAGTCAGATTGGGTGGGGTCAGAGAGCAGAGGGATAGGAGGGGCCTGCGCAGAATGGGAGGGGACAGCAGAGGAGGGGTTTAGGAGGAGGAGCCTAGTCAGATTGGGTGGGGTCAGAGAGGAGGAGGAGCCTAGTCAGAATGGGTGGGGTTCAGGAGAAGCCTGGTCAGATTGGGTTGGTTCGGAGAGGTATACGAGGGGCCTGGGCAGAATGGGAGGGGTCAGACAGCAGAGGAGGGATTTAGGAGGAGCCTAGTCAGATTGGGTGGGGTCAGAGAGGAGGAGGAGCCTAGTCAGATTGGGTGGGGTCGGAGAGGTATACGAGGGGACTGGGCAGAATGGGAGGGGTCAGAGAGCAGAGGGATAGGAGGGGCCTGGGCAGAATGGGAGGGGTCAGAGAGGAGGAGGAGCCTAGTCAGATTGGGTGGGGTCAGAGAGCAGAGGGATAGGAGGGGCCTGGGCAGAATGGGAGGGGACAGCAGAGGAGGGGTTTAGGAGGAGGAGCCTAGTCAGAATGGGTGGGATCAGAGAGGAGGAGGAGCCTAGTCAGATTGGGTGGGGTCAGAGAGCAGAGGGATAGGAGGGGCCTGGGCAGAATGGGAGGGGACAGCAGAGGAGGGGTTTAGGAGGAGGAGCCTAGTCAGATTGGGTGGGGTCAGAGAGGAGGAGGAGCCTAGTCAGAATGGGTGGGGTTCAGGAGAAGCCTGGTCAGATTGGGTTGGTTCGGAGAGGTATACGAGGGGCCTGGGCAGAATGGGAGGGGTCAGACAGCAGAGGAGGGGTTTAGGAGGAGCCGGGTCAGATTGGGTGGGGTCAGAGAGGATGGGTATAGGAGGAGCCTGAGCAGAATGGGTGGGGTCAGACAGCAGAGGAGGGTTTTGGAGGAGCCTGGTCAGATTGGGTGGGGTCGGAGAGGAGGGGTTTAGGAGGAGCCTAGTCAGATTGGGCGGGGCCAGAGAGCAGAGGGATAGGAGGGGCCTGGGCAGAATGGGAGGGGTCAGACAGCAGAGGAGGGGTTTAGGAGGAGCCTAGTCAGATTGGGCGAGAGCAGAGGGATAGGTGTAGGGTCTGAGGGACTATGAAGGGGTCATAGATGGAGGAGGATCCTGACTTATGGTGGGGAACTGCAAAAACTTTTTTTATGCACCCCCCCTATACTCTCTGATTTCTGTTGGGAGGGGGCAGTCAACATTTGGGGGAGCAGTATTAAATGGTGCTTGGGCGCAACGTGAAGGGCGATGAGGGGCACAGAATGGCATGGCTTCCAGGTACTTTTTGGGGGGGGCTACCATTAGTTTTTATTGCTCTGATCCTCCCTCATGGGGTGGACCCCAAATGGTTAGGGGCAACGGGGGAGGGGGGGCGGCAAAAAGCTGTTTGACAGTTTCTGTTACCAACAGGGGTGACCATACGATTCTGCTGCAGTTATGTGGTATTGAAAGGTACAACAAGGAGCATGTGGCTGTATTTTTGCAGGTGGGGTGCCCCAAAATTTTACGGCCAGCAGCAGCAGCCCCCCCTCCTCCCCACCCTGCAGATTGGTATAGGTACCTTTACGACATTTCTGTTGATAACAGAGGCTATAGCGAATCGCGCTACGAAATCCTAGAGCACTAACATTTGCTAAATAAAGGTGGCATCGGAGCATACGAATGAGGCAGGGAGAGGCTACTGTTGGCAATTGGTTTGGTGGGTCATAGTGAATAACCTCGGCATGCAAATCGGCAGAAGTGTGAGGATTGGCAGTGTCTGTAGAGAATTTTGGCATGCTCTTCAGTTTATTTTTTCCTCCTTACGTTGGCTATGAACTACAGAGGAAAGGCCTGGACTTACTGTTGGGCAAAACATGTATTTATGATATTAAGAAGTGTAGTCTGGCTGTACTGAGAGGGGCTGTACAGTACGGTAAATGCCTGTAAATCCCTGAAATGTGCATCCAACTGTCACTTGAGATTGAACAGTGAACGAAGCAGCTGGGTTACTGGCTGAATGTAAATGGAAGGCACATAGGAAGTGTGTTTGTGGTCACTCAAATTATTGAAACCTGCTTGATGCACTACCAAAGCTGGGGTACCAGGAGGGAACATTTGAGGGGTATTGAGATGGTGGTGTCCAGAGGTCAAAATATGTTTCAGAGACACAGAAGTACTGCGGTCCTGGTCCCACATTGGGGGTAGTCAAAAGTCCCTGCTAAAGATTTCTGTCCAACTGTTACCACATTTTGTGCAGCCTGGCTCCCTCTGAAACGATTCCCCAGTGTTTTTCGATCCTACAGATGACTGTAGCAAACTTCCCAAATTTTTTCTGGCCTCATACCCCCAGAGGAGTGCCTGACATTTGCCAGCCTAACGATACTCACGTTCTGGGAAAAACCTCACTAACCATGCATATTTATGCACCACACATGGCAAATCCTTACAATTGCAGAACATCATATCGCACTCGTCATCTTTGAGGTGCTGTACGTATTTGGATTTGAGGGAAATATTCATCCTTGCTTGCTCTCCCATCTGAAGTCTATGGTGCTGCTGTTCCTTTCTCACATGTCCCTTCAAAGAGACAAGTGACACACAGACTCAATCACTCAGCAAACATATTTGCTTTGACGCTTTCATCTTGCTGTTTACCTTCCAAATATTCCCCCTTCACCAAAAATACAGGCCAGCCATTTCTCATCCCCTCAGTCATCGCAGTCCTTCACTCCTTAGGCCCTGCAAGACCACCATGAACAAGATTCATGTCAGCAAGCAGAAAAAAAGCCTCAGTGTGCTCTTTTGTTCATACTGCTGCCCTCTAGTAACACTTCATGGCAACTGCAGCATAAGAATGGGTCTGAGAAGAGGGCTGTCCTATGCAAATAATGTCCTCCCATGCATACTTTCTTCTTAGACGGTCGGCGGCTTGTGCCGTGATACCCCCTCCAACATATGGTCTTCAACCAAATTTTAAAAAAGCCCACCTGCCTTAGACGAAGGATTTTGCCACTCAAAGGAAGCACATGGGGACATCACCCTCATTTAGCAGGGTCCTAAATTGCCTGCTGTCAGCCTGTATACAGAACAAGGGCGTTCGTGGGCGTTCCTCAAAGGAAGGAGGTGGGTGATTAAATCCACAGTGCCAGGGCAGGCCCAGCCCAGCCCAGCCCAGCCCAGCCCAGCCCAGCCCAGTCTGGCACAGCGCACTGCTGTGGAGGTCTATTCCTTCACATCCTGCAGCAGGCATGATGCAGACCTACTAGAGCAAAGGCTTGACTCCTCTGCCCTTGTCTGTCTCTTAAAGGAAACAATCTTTCTAGCTTCTTATTGCACCTAATAAATGGACTCTAGCTTGCCTCAAACTCAACCCATCATTTCATTAGCCAGAGCTCATACTTGACCTTTATTTCTATCCAAGTTCACTGGCACCAAACCCCTGCTTTGAGCGAGTGGCTCACACCAAAATTAAATATCACCTTCATCCAACCTATTTTACAATAAGTGTAGCACCTTCCCCGCATTCTTGTGCTCAGTTATAACCCCCAATACCACAATTGCACTCTGCAATTCACCAAACTTAAAGGACAAAGAATGAAGACATTGATAAAGGAAGATAAGGCCTTGTCCCTATTGCACCTACTTGAAAAATAGGGCAGTTGGTAGAAGGTCATGAGGGAAAACATTTGAAATGTTTGGACACACCTGCCAAAAAAAAGTAGCAAAAAAAAAAAAAAATCACTGTTTGAAAATTTCCCACCTTGGGATACTTCTACAGCATTGGCAGGATTCGAACCCTGGCCTCTGAGGGCTGTCCACACCAAAGGTACAAGACTTACCTTTGAGCTATAGCTCCTTGGTGGTCTAAAGGTTTGCAGTAGTAACTATAAGCAACATACAGGCCTTGGTGTCCTTCCCTGCGGCTTCCATTGCACATAAAAAGGATGACCATGACATAAGGACAATTTGACAGGCTACTTACATGGAAACCAGTGTGGTCCAGTGGGTAAGTTCCTGCCTTCCATCCAGGCAACCAGGGTTCAAATCCCGGGTTCGGCACCAGATGACTGATGGTGCCACAGCAGAGGTAAGCTGGAGGTGGGCCTAAATGGCCAATTGGTAAGTAAAATGTGTCTGTGTGTTGTGGAAGAGTGGAATCATGCCTAGCGAATGAGGGATTGCAGATTGGTTGGTAAGTAAAATAGGTGTGGCCTGAACAGAGACAGGTGAAAGAAAGGGAACAGGTGTTGTGTGTTAGAGGAGGACCCTAGTCAGATTGGGGGTGGTCAGAGAGGAGGGGTTCAGGAGGAGCCTAGTCAGATTGGGTGGAGTCAGAGAGAAGAGGGATAGGAGGGGCCTGGGCAGAATGGGAGGGGTCAGACAGCAGAAGAGGGGTTTAGGAGGAGGAGCCTAGTCAGAATGGGTGGGGTTCAGGAGGAGCCTGGTCAGATTGGGTGAGGTCGGAGAGGTATACGAGGGGACTGGGCAGAATGGGAGGGGTCAGAGAGGAGGGGTATAGGAGGAGCCTAGTCAGATTGTGTGGGGTCAGAGAGCAGAGGGATAGGAGGGGCCTGGGCAGAATGGGAGGGGTCAGACAGCAGAGGAGGGGTTTAGGAGGAGGAGCCTAGTCAGAATGGGTGGGGTTCAGGAGGAGCCTGGTCAGATTGGGTGGGGTCGGAGAGGTATACGAGGGGACTGGGCAGAATGGGAGGGGTCAGAGAGCAGAGGGATAGGAGGGGCTTGGGCAGAATGGGAGGGGTCAGACAGCAGAGGAGGAGCCTAGTCAGAATGGGTGGGGTTCAGGAGAAGCCTGGTCAGATTGGGTTGGTTCGGAGAGGTATACGAGGGGCCTGGGCAGAATGGGAGGGGTCAGACAGCAGAGGAGGGGTTTAGGAGGAGGAGCCTAGTCAGAATGGGTGGGGTCAGAGAGGAGGAGGAGCCTAGTCAGATTGGGTGGGGTCAGAGAGCAGAGGGATAGGAGGGGCCTGGGCAGAATGGGAGGGGTCAGACAGCAGAGGAGGGGTTTAGGAGGAGGAGCCTAGTCAGATTGGGTGGGGTCAGAGAGGAGGAGGAGCCTAGTCAGATTGGGTGGGGTCAGAGAGCAGAGGGATAGGAGGGGCCTGGGCAGAATGGGAGGGGTCAGACAGCAGAGGAGGGATTTAGGAGGAGCCTAGTCAGATTGGGTGGGGTCAGAGAGGAGGAGGAGCCTAGTCAGATTGGGTGGGGTCAGAGAGCAGAGGGATAGGAGGGGCCTGGGCAGAATGGGAGGGGTCAGACAGCAGAGGAGGGGTTTAGGAGGAGGAGCCTAGTCAGAATGGGTGGGGTCAGAGAGCAGAGGGATAGGAGGGGCCTGGGCAGAATGGGAGGGGTCAGACAGCAGAGGAGGGGTTTAGGAGGAGGAGCCTAGTCAGATTGGGTGGGGTCAGAGAGGAGGAGGAGCCTAGTCAGATTGGGTGGGGTCAGAGAGCAGAGGGATAGGAGGGGCCTGGGCAGAATGGGAGGGGTCAGACAGCAGAGGAGGGATTTAGGAGGAGCCTAGTCAGATTGGGTGGGGTCAGAGAGGAGGAGGAGCCTAGTCAGATTGGGTGGGGTCAGAGAGCAGAGGGATAGGAGGGGCCTGGGCAGAATGGGAGGGGTCAGACAGCAGAGGAGGGGTTTAGGAGGAGGAGCCTAGTCAGAATGGGTGGGGTCAGAGAGCAGAGGGATAGGAGGGGCCTGGGCAGAATGGGAGGGGTCAGACAGCAGAGGAGGGGTTTAGGAGGAGGAGCCTAGTCAGAATGGGTGGGGTCAGAGAGGAGGAGGAGCCTAGTCAGATTGGCTGGGGTCAGAGAGCAGAGGGATAGGAGGGGCCTGGGCAGAATGGGAGGGGTCAGACAGCAGAGGAGGGATTTAGGAGGAGCCTAGTCAGATTGGGTGGGGTCAGAGAGGAGGAGGAGCCTAGTCAGATTGGGTGGGGTCGGAGAGGTATACGAGGGGACTGGGCAGAATGGGAGGGGTCAGAGAGCAGAGGGATAGGAGGGGCCTGGGCAGAATGGGAGGGGTCAGACAGCAGAGGAGGGATTTAGGAGGAGCCTAGTCAGATTGGGTGGGGTCAGAGAGGAGGAGGAGCCTAGTCAGATTGGGTGGGGTCAGAGAGCAGAGGGATAGGAGGGGCCTGGGCAGAATGGGAGGGGTCAGACAGCAGAGGAGGGGTTTAGGAGGAGGAGCCTAGTCAGAATGGGTGGGGTTCAGGAGAAGCCTGGTCAGGTTGGTTCGGAGAGGTATACGAGGGGCCTGGGCAGAATGGGAGGGGACAGCAGAGGAGGGGTTTAGGAGGAGGAGCCTAGTCAGAATGGGTGGGGTTCAGGAGGAGCCTGGTCAGATTGGGTGGGGTCGGAGAGGTGTACGAGGGGCCTGGGCAGAATGGGAGGGGTCAGACAGCAGAGGAGGGATTTAGGAGGAGCCTAGTCAGATTGGGTGGGGTCAGAGAGGAGGAGGAGCCTAGTCAGATTGGGTGGGGTCAGAGAGGAGGAGGAGCCTAGTCAGAATGGGTGGGGTTCAGGAGAAGCCTGGTCAGATTGGGTTGGTTCGGAGAGGTATACGAGGGGCCTGGGCAGAATGGGAGGGGTCAGACAGCAGAGGAGGGATTTAGGAGGAGCCTAGTCAGATTGGGTGGGGTCAGAGAGGAGGAGGAGCCTAGTCAGATTGGGTGGGGTCAGAGAGCAGAGGGATAGGAGGGGCCTGCGCAGAATGGGAGGGGACAGCAGAGGAGGGGTTTAGGAGGAGGAGCCTAGTCAGATTGGGTGGGGTCAGAGAGGAGGAGGAGCCTAGTCAGAATGGGTGGGGTTCAGGAGAAGCCTGGTCAGATTGGGTTGGTTCGGAGAGGTATACGAGGGGCCTGGGCAGAATGGGAGGGGTCAGACAGCAGAGGAGGGATTTAGGAGGAGCCTAGTCAGATTGGGTGGGGTCAGAGAGGAGGAGGAGCCTAGTCAGATTGGGTGGGGTCGGAGAGGTATACGAGGGGACTGGGCAGAATGGGAGGGGTCAGAGAGCAGAGGGATAGGAGGGGCCTGGGCAGAATGGGAGGGGACAGCAGAGGAGGGGTTTAGGAGGAGGAGCCTAGTCAGATTGGGTGGGGTCAGAGAGGAGGAGGAGCCTAGTCAGAATGGGTGGGGTTCAGGAGAAGCCTGGTCAGATTGGGTTGGTTCGGAGAGGTATACGAGGGGCCTGGGCAGAATGGGAGGGGTCAGACAGCAGAGGAGGGGTTTAGGAGGAGCCTGGTCAGATTGGGTGGGGTCAGAGAGGATGGGTATAGGAGGAGCCTGAGCAGAATGGGTGGGGTCAGACAGCAGAGGAGGGGTTTAGGAGGAGGAGCCTAGTCAGAATGGGTGGGGTTCAGGAGGAGCCTGGTCAGATTGGGTGGGGTCGGAGAGGTATACGAGGGGACTGGGCAGAATGGGAGGGGTCAGAGAGCAGAGGGATAGGAGGGGCCTGGGCAGAATGGGAGGGGTCAGACAGCAGAGGAGGGGTTTAGGAGGAGGAGCCTAGTCAGAATGGGTGGGGTTCAGGAGAAGCCTGGTCAGATTGGGTTGGTTCGAAGAGGTATACGAGGGGCCTGGGCAGAATGGGAGGGGTCAGACAGCAGAGGAGGGGTTTAGGAGGAGGAGCCTAGTCAGAATGGGTGGGGTCAGAGAGGAGGAGGAGCCTAGTCAGATTGGGTGGGGTCAGAGAGCAGAGGGATAGGAGGGGCCTGGGCAGAATGGGAGGGGTCAGACAGCAGAGGAGGGGTTTAGGAGGAGGAGCCTAGTCAGAATGGGTGGGGTCAGAGAGGAGGAGGAGCCTAGTCTGATTGGGTGGGGGCAGAGGGATAGGAGGGGCCTGGGCAGAATGGGAGGGGTCAGACAGCAGAGGAGGGGTTTAGGAGGAGGAGCCTAGTCAGATTGGGTGGGGTCAGAGAGGAGGAGGAGCCTAGTCAGATTGGGTGGGGTCAGAGAGCAGAGGGATAGGAGGGGCCTGGGCAGAATGGGAGGGGTCAGACAGCAGAGGAGGGATTTAGGAGGAGCCTAGTCAGATTGGGTGGGGTCAGAGAGGAGGAGGAGCCTAGTCAGATTGGGTGGGGTCAGAGAGCAGAGGGATAGGAGGGGCCTGGGCAGAATGGGAGGGGTCAGACAGCAGAGGAGGGGTTTAGGAGGAGGAGCCTAGTCAGAATGGGTGGGGTCAGAGAGCAGAGGGATAGGAGGGGCCTGGGCAGAATGGGAGGGGTCAGACAGCAGAGGAGGGGTTTAGGAGGAGGAGCCTAGTCAGAATGGGTGGGGTCAGAGAGGAGGAGGAGCCTAGTCAGATTGGCTGGGGTCAGAGAGCAGAGGGATAGGAGGGGCCTGGGCAGAATGGGAGGGGTCAGACAGCAGAGGAGGGATTTAGGAGGAGCCTAGTCAGATTGGGTGGGGTCAGAGAGGAGGAGGAGCCTAGTCAGATTGGGTGGGGTCGGAGAGGTATACGAGGGGACTGGGCAGAATGGGAGGGGTCAGAGAGCAGAGGGATAGGAGGGGCCTGGGCAGAATGGGAGGGGTCAGACAGCAGAGGAGGGATTTAGGAGGAGCCTAGTCAGATTGGGTGGGGTCAGAGAGGAGGAGGAGCCTAGTCAGATTGGGTGGGGTCAGAGAGCAGAGGGATAGGAGGGGCCTGGGCAGAATGGGAGGGGTCAGACAGCAGAGGAGGGGTTTAGGAGGAGGAGCCTAGTCAGAATGGGTGGGGTTCAGGAGAAGCCTGGTCAGGTTGGTTCGGAGAGGTATACGAGGGGCCTGGGCAGAATGGGAGGGGACAGCAGAGGAGGGGTTTAGGAGGAGGAGCCTAGTCAGAATGGGTGGGGTTCAGGAGGAGCCTGGTCAGATTGGGTGGGGTCGGAGAGGTATACGAGGGGCCTGGGCAGAATGGGAGGGGTCAGACAGCAGAGGAGGGATTTAGGAGGAGCCTAGTCAGATTGGGTGGGGTCAGAGAGGAGGAGGAGCCTAGTCAGATTGGGTGGGGTCAGAGAGGAGGAGGAGCCTAGTCAGAATGGGTGGGGTTCAGGAGAAGCCTGGTCAGATTGGGTTGGTTCGGAGAGGTATACGAGGGGCCTGGGCAGAATGGGAGGGGTCAGACAGCAGAGGAGGGATTTAGGAGGAGCCTAGTCAGATTGGGTGGGGTCAGAGAGGAGGAGGAGCCTAGTCAGATTGGGTGGGGTCAGAGAGCAGAGGGATAGGAGGGGCCTGCGCAGAATGGGAGGGGACAGCAGAGGAGGGGTTTAGGAGGAGGAGCCTAGTCAGATTGGGTGGGGTCAGAGAGGAGGAGGAGCCTAGTCAGAATGGGTGGGGTTCAGGAGAAGCCTGGTCAGATTGGGTTGGTTCGGAGAGGTATACGAGGGGCCTGGGCAGAATGGGAGGGGTCAGACAGCAGAGGAGGGATTTAGGAGGAGCCTAGTCAGATTGGGTGGGGTCAGAGAGGAGGAGGAGCCTAGTCAGATTGGGTGGGGTCGGAGAGGTATACGAGGGGACTGGGCAGAATGGGAGGGGTCAGAGAGCAGAGGGATAGGAGGGGCCTGGGCAGAATGGGAGGGGTCAGACAGCAGAGGAGGGGTTTAGGAGGAGGAGCCTAGTCAGAATGGGTGGGGTCAGAGAGGAGGAGGAGCCTAGTCAGATTGGGTGGGGTCAGAGAGCAGAGGGATAGGAGGGGCCTGGGCAGAATGGGAGGGGACAGCAGAGGAGGGGTTTAGGAGGAGGAGCCTAGTCAGATTGGGTGGGGTCAGAGAGGAGGAGGAGCCTAGTCAGAATGGGTGGGGTTCAGGAGAAGCCTGGTCAGATTGGGTTGGTTCGGAGAGGTATACGAGGGGCCTGGGCAGAATGGGAGGGGTCAGACAGCAGAGGAGGGGTTTAGGAGGAGCCTGGTCAGATTGGGTGGGGTCAGAGAGGATGGGTATAGGAGGAGCCTGAGCAGAATGGGTGGGGTCAGACAGCAGAGGAGGGTTTTGGAGGAGCCTGGTCAGATTGGGTGGGGTCGGAGAGGAGGGGTATAGGAGGAGCCTGCGCAGAATGGGTGGGGTCGGAGAGGAGGGGTTTAGGAGGAGCCTAGTCAGATTGGGCGGGGCCAGAGAGCAGAGGGATAGGAGGGGCCTGGGCAGAATGGGAGGGGTCAGACAGCAGAGGAGGGGTTTAGGAGGAGCCTAGTCAGATTGGGCGGGGTCAGAGAGCAGAGGGATAGGAGGGGCCTGGGCAGAATGGGAGGGGTCAGACAGCAGAGGAGGGGTTTAGGAGGAGCCTAGTCAGATTGGGCGAGAGCAGAGGGATAGGTGTAGGGTCTGAGGGACTATGAAGGGGTCATAGATGGAGGAGGATCCTGACTTATGGTGGGGAACTGCAAAAACTTTTTTTATGCACCCCCCCTATACTCTCTGATTTCTGTTGGGAGGGGGCAGTCAACATTTGGGGGAGCAGTATTAAATGGTGCTTGGGCGCAACGTGAAGGGCGATGAGGGGCACAGAATGGCATGGCTTCCAGGTACTTTTTGGGGGGGGCTACCATTAGTTTTTATTGCTCTGATCCTCCCTCATGGGGTGGACCCCAAATGGTTAGGGGCAACGGGGGAGGGGGGGCGGCAAAAAGCTGTTTGACAGTTTCTGTTACCAACAGGGGTGACCATACGATTCTGCTGCAGTTATGTGGTATTGAAAGGTACAACAAGGAGCATGTGGCTGTATTTTTGCAGGTGGGGTGCCCCAAAATTTTACTGCCAGCAGCAGCAGCCCCCCTCCTCCCCACCCTGCAGATTGGAATAGGTACCTTTACGACATTTCTGTTGATAACAGAGGCTATAGCGAATCGCGCTACGAAATCCTAGAGCACTAATATTTGCTAAATAAAGGTGGCATCGGAGCATACGAATGAGGCAGGGAGAGGCTACTGTTGGCAATTGGTTTGGTGGGTCATAGTGAATAACCTCGGCATGCAAATAGGCAGAAGTGTGAGGATTGGCAGTGTCTGTAGAGAATTTTGGCATGCTCTTCAGTTTATTTTTTCCTCCTTACGTTGGCTATGAACTACAGAGGAAAGGCCTGGACTTACTGTTGGGCAAAACATGTATTTATGATATTAAGAAGTGTAGTCTGGCTGTACTGAGAGGGGCTGTACAGTACGGTAAATGCCTGTAAATCCCTGAAATGTGCATCCAACTGTCACTTGAGATTGAACAGTGAACGAAGCAGCTGGGTTACTGGCTGAATGTAAATGGAAGGCACATAGGAAGTGTGTTTGTGGTCACTCAAATTATTGAAACCTGCTTGATGCACTACCAAAGCTGGGGTACCAGGAGGGAACATTTGAGGGGTATTGAGATGGTGGTGTCCAGAGGTCAAAATATGTTTCAGAGACACAGAAGTACTGCGGTCCTGGTCCCACATTGGGGGTAGTCAAAAGTCCCTGCTAAAGATTTCTGTCCAACTGTTACCACATTTTGTGCAGCCTGGCTCCCTCTGAAACGATTCCCCAGTGTTTTTCGATCCTACAGATGACTGTAGCAAACTTCCCAAATTTTTTCTTGGCCTCATACCCCCAGAGGAGTGCCTGACATTTGCCAGCCTAACGATACTCACGTTCTGGGAAAAACCTCACTAACCATGCATATTTATGCACCACACATGGCAAATCCTTACAATTGCAGAACATCATATCGCACTCGTCATCTTTGAGGTGCTGTACGTATTTGGATTTGAGGGAAATATTCATCCTTGCTTGCTCTCCCATCTGAAGTCTATGGTGCTGCTGTTCCTTTCTCACATGTCCCTTCAAAGAGACAAGTGACACACAGACTCAATCACTCAGCAAACATATTTGCTTTGACGCTTTCATCTTGCTGTTTACCTTCCAAATATTCCCCCTTCACCAAAAATACAGGCCAGCCATTTCTCATCCCCTCAGTCATCGCAGTCCTTCACTCCTTAGGCCCTGCAAGACCACCATGAACAAGATTCATGTCAGCAAGCAGAAAAAAAGCCTCAGTGTGCTCTTTTGTTCATACTGCTGCCCTCTAGTAACACTTCATGGCAACTGCAGCATAAGAATGGGTCTGAGAAGAGGGCTGTCCTATGCAAATAATGTCCTCCCATGCATACTTTCTTCTTAGACGGTCGGCGGCTTGTGCCGTGATACCCCCTCCAACATATGGTCTTCAACCAAATTTTAAAAAAGCCCACCTGCCTTAGACGAAGGATTTTGCCACTCAAAGGAAGCACATGGGGACATCACCCTCATTTAGCAGGGTCCTAAATTGCCTGCTGTCAGCCTGTATACAGAACAAGGGCGTTCGTGGGCGTTCGTGGGCGTTCCTCAAAGGAAGGAGGTGGGTGATTAAATCCACAGTGCCAGGGCAGGCCCAGCCCAGCCCAGCCCAGCCCAGCCCAGCCCAGTCTGGCACAGCGCACTGCTGTGGAGGTCTATTCCTTCACATCCTGCAGCAGGCATGATGCAGACCTACTAGAGCAAAGGCTTGACTCCTCTACCCTTGTCTGTCTCTTAAAGGAAACAATCTTTCTAGCTTCTTATTGCACCTAATAAATGGACTCTAGCTTGCCTCAAACTCAACCCATCATTTCATTAGCCAGAGCTCATACTTGACCTTTATTTCTATCCAAGTTCACTGGCACCAAACCCCTGCTTTGAGCGAGTGGCTCACACCAAAATTAAATATCACCTTCATCCAACCTATTTTACAATAAGTGTAGCACCTTCCCCGCATTCTTGTGCTCAGTTATAACCCCCAATACCACAATTGCACTCTGCAATTCACCAAACTTAAAGGACAAAGAATGAAGACATTGATAAAGGAAGATAAGGCCTTGTCCCTATTGCACCTACTTGAAAAATAGGGCAGTTGGTAGAAGGTCATGAGGGAAAACATTTGAAATGTTTGGACACACCTGCCAAAAAAAAGTAGCAAAAAAAAAAAAAAATCACTGTTTGAAAATTTCCCACCTTGGGATACTTCTACAGCATTGGCAGGATTCGAACCCTGGCCTCTGAGGGCTGTCCACACCAAAGGTACAAGACTTACCTTTGAGCTATAGCTCCTTGGTGGTCTAAAGGTTTGCAGTAGTAACTATAAGCAACATACAGGCCTTGGTGTCCTTCCCTGCGGCTTCCATTGCACATAAAAAGGATGACCATGACATAAGGACAATTTGATAGGCTACTTACATGGAAACCAGTGTGGTCCAGTGGGTAAGTTCCTGCCTTCCATCCAGGCAACCAGGGTTCAAATCCCGGGTTCGGCACCAGATGACTGATGGTGCCACAGCAGAGGTAAGCTGGAGGTGGGCCTAAATGGCCAATTGGTAAGTAAAATGTGTCTGTGTGTTGTGGAAGAGTGGAATCATGCCTAGCGAATGAGGGATTGCAGATTGGTTGGTAAGTAAAATAGGTGTGGCCTGAACAGAGACAGTTGAAAGAAAGGGAACAGGTGTTGTGTGTTAGAGGAGGACCCTAGTCAGATTGGGGGTGGTCAGAGAGGAGAGGGATAGGAGGGGCCTGGGCAGAATGGGAGGGGTCAGACAGCAGAAGAGGGGTTTAGGAGGAGGAGCCTAGTCAGAATGGGTGGGGTTCAGGAGGAGCCTGGTCAGATTGGGTGAGGTCGGAGAGGTATACGAGGGGACTGGGCAGAATGGGAGGGGTCAGAGAGGAGGGGTATAGGAGGAGCCTAGTCAGATTGGGTGGGGTCAGAGAGCAGAGGGATAGGAGGGGCCTGGGCAGAATGGGTGGGGTTCAGGAGGAGCCTGGTCAGATTGGGTGGGGTCGGAGAGGTATACGAGGGGACTGGGCAGAATGGGAGGGGTCAGAGAGGAGGGGTATAGGAGGAGCCTAGTCAGATTGGGTGGGGTCAGAGAGCAGAGGGATAGGAGGGGCCTGGGCAGAATGGGTGGGGTTCAGGAGGAGCCTGGTCAGATTGGGTGGGGTCGGAGAGGTATACGAGGGGACTGGGCAGAATGGGAGGGGTCAGAGAGCAGAGGGATAGGAGGGGCCTGGGCAGAATGGGAGGGGTCAGACAGCAGAGGAGGGGTTTAGGAGGAGGAGCCTAGTCAGAATGGGTGGGGTCAGAGAGGAGGAGGAGCCTAGTCAGATTGGGTGGGGTCAGAGAGCAGAGGGATAGGAGGGGCCTGGGCAGAATGGGAGGGGTCAGACAGCAGAGGAGGGGTTTAGGAGGAGGAGCCTAGTCAGATTGGGTGGGGTCAGAGAGGAGGAGGAGCCTAGTCAGATTGGGTGGGGTCAGAGAGCAGAGGGATAGGAGGGGCCTGGGCAGAATGGGAGGGGTCAGACAGCAGAGGAGGGGTTTAGGAGGAGGAGCCTAGTCAGAATGGGTGGGGTCAGAGAGCAGAGGGATAGGAGGGGCCTGGGCAGAATGGGAGGGGTCAGACAGCAGAGGAGGGGTTTAGGAGGAGGAGCCTAGTCAGAATGGGTGGGGTCAGAGAGGAGGAGGAGCCTAGTCAGATTGGCTGGGGTCAGAGAGCAGAGGGATAGGAGGGGCCTGGGCAGAATGGGAGGGGTCAGACAGCAGAGGAGGGGTTTAGGAGGAGGAGCCTAGTCAGATTGGGTGGGGTCGGAGAGGTATACGAGGGGACTGGGCAGAATGGGAGGGGTCAGAGAGCAGAGGGATAGGAGGGGCCTGGGCAGAATGGGAGGGGTCAGACAGCAGAGGAGGGGTTTAGGAGGAGGAGCCTAGTCAGAATGGGTGGGGTTCAGGAGGAGCCTGGTCAGATTGGGTGGGGTCGGAGAGGTATACGAGGGGCCTGGGCAGAATGGGAGGGGTCAGACAGCAGAGGAGGGATTTAGGAGGAGCCTAGTCAGATTGGGTGGGGTCAGAGAGGAGGAGGAGCCTAGTCAGATTGGGTGGGGTCAGAGAGGAGGAGGAGCCTAGTCAGAATGGGTGGGGTTCAGGAGAAGCCTGGTCAGATTGGGTTGGTTCGGAGAGGTATACGAGGGGCCTGGGCAGAATGGGAGGGGTCAGACAGCAGAGGAGGGATTTAGGAGGAGCCTAGTCAGATTGGGTGGGGTCAGAGAGGAGGAGGAGCCTAGTCAGATTGGGTGGGGTCAGAGAGCAGAGGGATAGGAGGGGCCTGCGCAGAATGGGAGGGGACAGCAGAGGAGGGGTTTAGGAGGAGGAGCCTAGTCAGATTGGGTGGGGTCAGAGAGGAGGAGGAGCCTAGTCAGAATGGGTGGGGTTCAGGAGAAGCCTGGTCAGATTGGGTTGGTTCGGAGAGGTATACGAGGGGCCTGGGCAGAATGGGAGGGGTCAGACAGCAGAGGAGGGATTTAGGAGGAGCCTAGTCAGATTGGGTGGGGTCAGAGAGGAGGAGGAGCCTAGTCAGATTGGGTGGGGTCGGAGAGGTATACGAGGGGACTGGGCAGAATGGGAGGGGTCAGAGAGCAGAGGGATAGGAGGGGCCTGGGCAGAATGGGAGGGGTCAGAGAGGAGGAGGAGCCTAGTCAGATTGGGTGGGGTCAGAGAGCAGAGGGATAGGAGGGGCCTGGGCAGAATGGGAGGGGACAGCAGAGGAGGGGTTTAGGAGGAGGAGCCTAGTCAGAATGGGTGGGATCAGAGAGGAGGAGGAGCCTAGTCAGATTGGGTGGGGTCAGAGAGCAGAGGGATAGGAGGGGCCTGGGCAGAATGGGAGGGGACAGCAGAGGAGGGGTTTAGGAGGAGGAGCCTAGTCAGATTGGGTGGGGTCAGAGAGGAGGAGGAGCCTAGTCAGAATGGGTGGGGTTCAGGAGAAGCCTGGTCAGATTGGGTTGGTTCGGAGAGGTATACGAGGGGCCTGGGCAGAATGGGAGGGGTCAGACAGCAGAGGAGGGGTTTAGGAGGAGCCGGGTCAGATTGGGTGGGGTCAGAGAGGATGGGTATAGGAGGAGCCTGAGCAGAATGGGTGGGGTCAGACAGCAGAGGAGGGTTTTGGAGGAGCCTGGTCAGATTGGGTGGGGTCGGAGAGGAGGGGTTTAGGAGGAGCCTAGTCAGATTGGGCGGGGCCAGAGAGCAGAGGGATAGGAGGGGCCTGGGCAGAATGGGAGGGGTCAGACAGCAGAGGAGGGGTTTAGGAGGAGCCTAGTCAGATTGGGCGAGAGCAGAGGGATAGGTGTAGGGTCTGAGGGACTATGAAGGGGTCATAGATGGAGGAGGATCCTGACTTATGGTGGGGAACTGCAAAAACTTTTTTTATGCACCCCCCCTATACTCTCTGATTTCTGTTGGGAGGGGGCAGTCAACATTTGGGGGAGCAGTATTAAATGGTGCTTGGGCGCAACGTGAAGGGCGATGAGGGGCACAGAATGGCATGGCTTCCAGGTACTTTTTGGGGGGGGCTACCATTAGTTTTTATTGCTCTGATCCTCCCTCATGGGGTGGACCCCAAATGGTTAGGGGCAACGGGGGAGGGGGGGCGGCAAAAAGCTGTTTGACAGTTTCTGTTACCAACAGGGGTGACCATACGATTCTGCTGCAGTTATGTGGTATTGAAAGGTACAACAAGGAGCATGTGGCTGTATTTTTGCAGGTGGGGTGCCCCAAAATTTTACGGCCAGCAGCAGCAGCCCCCCCTCCTCCCCACCCTGCAGATTGGTATAGGTACCTTTACGACATTTCTGTTGATAACAGAGGCTATAGCGAATCGCGCTACGAAATCCTAGAGCACTAACATTTGCTAAATAAAGGTGGCATCGGAGCATACGAATGAGGCAGGGAGAGGCTACTGTTGGCAATTGGTTTGGTGGGTCATAGTGAATAACCTCGGCATGCAAATCGGCAGAAGTGTGAGGATTGGCAGTGTCTGTAGAGAATTTTGGCATGCTCTTCAGTTTATTTTTTCCTCCTTACGTTGGCTATGAACTACAGAGGAAAGGCCTGGACTTACTGTTGGGCAAAACATGTATTTATGATATTAAGAAGTGTAGTCTGGCTGTACTGAGAGGGGCTGTACAGTACGGTAAATGCCTGTAAATCCCTGAAATGTGCATCCAACTGTCACTTGAGATTGAACAGTGAACGAAGCAGCTGGGTTACTGGCTGAATGTAAATGGAAGGCACATAGGAAGTGTGTTTGTGGTCACTCAAATTATTGAAACCTGCTTGATGCACTACCAAAGCTGGGGTACCAGGAGGGAACATTTGAGGGGTATTGAGATGGTGGTGTCCAGAGGTCAAAATATGTTTCAGAGACACAGAAGTACTGCGGTCCTGGTCCCACATTGGGGGTAGTCAAAAGTCCCTGCTAAAGATTTCTGTCCAACTGTTACCACATTTTGTGCAGCCTGGCTCCCTCTGAAACGATTCCCCAGTGTTTTTCGATCCTACAGATGACTGTAGCAAACTTCCCAAATTTTTTCTGGCCTCATACCCCCAGAGGAGTGCCTGACATTTGCCAGCCTAACGATACTCACGTTCTGGGAAAAACCTCACTAACCATGCATATTTATGCACCACACATGGCAAATCCTTACAATTGCAGAACATCATATCGCACTCGTCATCTTTGAGGTGCTGTACGTATTTGGATTTGAGGGAAATATTCATCCTTGCTTGCTCTCCCATCTGAAGTCTATGGTGCTGCTGTTCCTTTCTCACATGTCCCTTCAAAGAGACAAGTGACACACAGACTCAATCACTCAGCAAACATATTTGATTTGACGCTTTCATCTTGCTGTTTACCTTCCAAATATTCCCCCTTCACCAAAAATACAGGCCAGCCATTTCTCATCCCCTCAGTCATCGCAGTCCTTCACTCCTTAGGCCCTGCAAGACCACCATGAACAAGATTCATGTCAGCAAGCAGAAAAAAAGCCTCAGTGTGCTCTTTTGTTCATACTGCTGCCCTCTAGTAACACTTCATGGCAACTGCAGCATAAGAATGGGTCTGAGAAGAGGGCTGTCCTATGCAAATAATGTCCTCCCATGCATACTTTCTTCTTAGACGGTCGGCGGCTTGTGCCGTGATACCCCCTCCAACATATGGTCTTCAACCAAATTTTAAAAAAGCCCACCTGCCTTAGACGAAGGATTTTGCCACTCAAAGGAAGCACATGGGGACATCACCCTCATTTAGCAGGGTCCTAAATTGCCTGCTGTCAGCCTGTATACAGAACAAGGGCGTTCGTGGGCGTTCCTCAAAGGAAGGAGGTGGGTGATTAAATCCACAGTGCCAGGGCAGGCCCAGCCCAGCCCAGCCCAGCCCAGCCCAGCCCAGCCCAGTCTGGCACAGCGCACTGCTGTGGAGGTCTATTCCTTCACATCCTGCAGCAGGCATGATGCAGACCTACTAGAGCAAAGGCTTGACTCCTCTGCCCTTGTCTGTCTCTTAAAGGAAACAATCTTTCTAGCTTCTTATTGCACCTAATAAATGGACTCTAGCTTGCCTCAAACTCAACCCATCATTTCATTAGCCAGAGCTCATACTTGACCTTTATTTCTATCCAAGTTCACTGGCACCAAACCCCTGCTTTGAGCGAGTGGCTCACACCAAAATTAAATATCACCTTCATCCAACCTATTTTACAATAAGTGTAGCACCTTCCCCGCATTCTTGTGCTCAGTTATAACCCCCAATACCACAATTGCACTCTGCAATTCACCAAACTTAAAGGACAAAGAATGAAGACATTGATAAAGGAAGATAAGGCCTTGTCCCTATTGCACCTACTTGAAAAATAGGGCAGTTGGTAGAAGGTCATGAGGGAAAACATTTGAAATGTTTGGACACACCTGCCAAAAAAAAGTAGCAAAAAAAAAAAAAAATCACTGTTTGAAAATTTCCCACCTTGGGATACTTCTACAGCATTGGCAGGATTCGAACCCTGGCCTCTGAGGGCTGTCCACACCAAAGGTACAAGACTTACCTTTGAGCTATAGCTCCTTGGTGGTCTAAAGGTTTGCAGTAGTAACTATAAGCAACATACAGGCCTTGGTGTCCTTCCCTGCGGCTTCCATTGCACATAAAAAGGATGACCATGACATAAGGACAATTTGACAGGCTACTTACATGGAAACCAGTGTGGTCCAGTGGGTAAGTTCCTGCCTTCCATCCAGGCAACCAGGGTTCAAATCCCGGGTTCGGCACCAGATGACTGATGGTGCCACAGCAGAGGTAAGCTGGAGGTGGGCCTAAATGGCCAATTGGTAAGTAAAATGTGTCTGTGTGTTGTGGAAGAGTGGAATCATGCCTAGCGAATGAGGGATTGCAGATTGGTTGGTAAGTAAAATAGGTGTGGCCTGAACAGAGACAGGTGAAAGAAAGGGAACAGGTGTTGTGTGTTAGAGGAGGACCCTAGTCAGATTGGGGGTGGTCAGAGAGGAGGGGTTCAGGAGGAGCCTAGTCAGATTGGGTGGAGTCAGAGAGAAGAGGGATAGGAGGGGCCTGGGCAGAATGGGAGGGGTCAGACAGCAGAAGAGGGGTTTAGGAGGAGGAGCCTAGTCAGAATGGGTGGGGTTCAGGAGGAGCCTGGTCAGATTGGGTGAGGTCGGAGAGGTATACGAGGGGACTGGGCAGAATGGGAGGGGTCAGAGAGGAGGGGTATAGGAGGAGCCTAGTCAGATTGTGTGGGGTCAGAGAGCAGAGGGATAGGAGGGGCCTGGGCAGAATGGGAGGGGTCAGACAGCAGAGGAGGGGTTTAGGAGGAGGAGCCTAGTCAGAATGGGTGGGGTTCAGGAGGAGCCTGGTCAGATTGGGTGGGGTCGGAGAGGTATACGAGGGGACTGGGCAGAATGGGAGGGGTCAGAGAGCAGAGGGATAGGAGGGGCCTGGGCAGAATGGGAGGGGTCAGACAGCAGAGGAGGGGTTTAGGAGGAGGAGCCTAGTCAGAATGGGTGGGGTTCAGGAGGAGCCTGGTCAGATTGGGTTGGTTCGGAGAGGTATACGAGGGGCCTGGGCAGAATGGGAGGGGTCAGACAGCAGAGGAGGGGTTTAGGAGGAGGAGCCTAGTCAGAATGGGTGGGGTCAGAGAGGAGGAGGAGCCTAGTCAGATTGGGTGGGGTCAGAGAGCAGAGGGATAGGAGGGGCCTGGGCAGAATGGGAGGGGTCAGACAGCAGAGGAGGGGTTTAGGAGGAGGAGCCTAGTCAGATTGGGTGGGGTCAGAGAGGAGGAGGAGCCTAGTCAGATTGGGTGGGGTCAGAGAGCAGAGGGATAGGAGGGGCCTGGGCAGAATGGGAGGGGTCAGACAGCAGAGGAGGGATTTAGGAGGAGCCTAGTCAGATTGGGTGGGGTCAGAGAGGAGGAGGAGCCTAGTCAGATTGGGTGGGGTCAGAGAGCAGAGGGATAGGAGGGGCCTGGGCAGAATGGGAGGGGTCAGACAGCAGAGGAGGGGTTTAGGAGGAGGAGCCTAGTCAGAATGGGTGGGGTCAGAGAGCAGAGGGATAGGAGGGGCCTGGGCAGAATGGGAGGGGTCAGACAGCAGAGGAGGGGTTTAGGAGGAGGAGCCTAGTCAGAATGGGTGGGGTCAGAGAGGAGGAGGAGCCTAGTCAGATTGGCTGGGGTCAGAGAGCAGAGGGATAGGAGGGGCCTGGGCAGAATGGGAGGGGTCAGACAGCAGAGGAGGGATTTAGGAGGAGCCTAGTCAGATTGGGTGGGGTCAGAGAGGAGGAGGAGCCTAGTCAGATTGGGTGGGGTCGGAGAGGTATACGAGGGGACTGGGCAGAATGGGAGGGGTCAGAGAGCAGAGGGATAGGAGGGGCCTGGGCAGAATGGGAGGGTCAGACAGCAGAGGAGGGATTTAGGAGGAGCCTAGTCAGATTGGGTGGGGTCAGAGAGGAGGAGGAGCCTAGTCAGATTGGGTGGGGTCAGAGAGCAGAGGGATAGGAGGGGCCTGGGCAGAATGGGAGGGGTCAGACAGCAGAGGAGGGGTTTAGGAGGAGCCTAGTCAGATTGGGTGGGGTCAGAGAGGAGGAGGAGCCTAGTCAGATTGGGTGGGGTCAGAGAGCAGAGGGATAGGAGGGGCCTGGGCAGAATGGGAGGGGTCAGACAGCAGAGGAGGGATTTAGGAGGAGCCTAGTCAGATTGGGTGGGGTCAGAGAGGAGGAGGAGCCTAGTCAGATTGGGTGGGGTCAGAGAGCAGAGGGATAGGAGGGGCCTGGGCAGAATGGGAGGGGTCAGACAGCAGAGGAGGGGTTTAGGAGGAGGAGCCTAGTCAGAATGGGTGGGGTTCAGGAGAAGCCTGGTCAGGTTGGTTCGGAGAGGTATACGAGGGGCCTGGGCAGAATGGGAGGGGACAGCAGAGGAGGGGTTTAGGAGGAGGAGCCTAGTCAGAATGGGTGGGGTTCAGGAGGAGCCTGGTCAGATTGGGTGGGGTCGGAGAGGTATACGAGGGGCCTGGGCAGAATGGGAGGGGTCAGACAGCAGAGGAGGGATTTAGGAGGAGCCTAGTCAGATTGGGTGGGGTCAGAGAGGAGGAGGAGCCTAGTCAGATTGGGTGGGGTCAGAGAGGAGGAGGAGCCTAGTCAGAATGGGTGGGGTTCAGGAGAAGCCTGGTCAGATTGGGTTGGTTCGGAGAGGTATACGAGGGGCCTGGGCAGAATGGGAGGGGTCAGACAGCAGAGGAGGGATTTAGGAGGAGCCTAGTCAGATTGGGTGGGGTCAGAGAGGAGGAGGAGCCTAGTCAGATTGGGTGGGGTCAGAGAGCAGAGGGATAGGAGGGGCCTGCGCAGAATGGGAGGGGACAGCAGAGGAGGGGTTTAGGAGGAGGAGCCTAGTCAGATTGGGTGGGGTCAGAGAGGAGGAGGAGCCTAGTCAGAATGGGTGGGGTTCAGGAGAAGCCTGGTCAGATTGGGTTGGTTCGGAGAGGTATACGAGGGGCCTGGGCAGAATGGGAGGGGTCAGACAGCAGAGGAGGGATTTAGGAGGAGCCTAGTCAGATTGGGTGGGGTCAGAGAGGAGGAGGAGCCTAGTCAGATTGGGTGGGGTCGGAGAGGTATACGAGGGGACTGGGCAGAATGGGAGGGGTCAGAGAGCAGAGGGATAGGAGGGGCCTGGGCAGAATGGGAGGGGTCAGACAGCAGAGGAGGGGTTTAGGAGGAGGAGCCTAGTCAGAATGGGTGGGGTCAGAGAGGAGGAGGAGCCTAGTCAGATTGGGTGGGGTCAGAGAGCAGAGGGATAGGAGGGGCCTGGGCAGAATGGGTGGGGTTCAGGAGGAGCCTGGTCAGATTGGGTGGGGTCGGAGAGGTATACGAGGGGACTGGGCAGAATGGGAGGGGTCAGAGAGGAGGGGTATAGGAGGAGCCTAGTCAGATTGGGTGGGGTCAGAGAGCAGAGGGATAGGAGGGGCCTGGGCAGAATGGGTGGGGTTCAGGAGGAGCCTGGTCAGATTGGGTGGGGTCGGAGAGGTATACGAGGGGACTGGGCAGAATGGGAGGGGTCAGAGAGCAGAGGGATAGGAGGGGCCTGGGCAGAATGGGAGGGGTCAGACAGCAGAGGAGGGGTTTAGGAGGAGGAGCCTAGTCAGAATGGGTGGGGTCAGAGAGGAGGAGGAGCCTAGTCAGATTGGGTGGGGTCAGAGAGCAGAGGGATAGGAGGGGCCTGGGCAGAATGGGAGGGGTCAGACAGCAGAGGAGGGGTTTAGGAGGAGGAGCCTAGTCAGATTGGGTGGGGTCAGAGAGGAGGAGGAGCCTAGTCAGATTGGGTGGGGTCAGAGAGCAGAGCGATAGGAGGGGCCTGGGCAGAATGGGAGGGGTCAAACAGCAGAGGATGGGTTTAGGAGGAGGAGCCTAGTCAGAATGGGTGGGGTCAGAGAGCAGAGGGATAGGAGGGGCCTGGGCAGAATGGGAGGGGTCAGACAGCAGAGGAGGGGTTTAGGAGGAGGAGCCTAGTCAGAATGGGTGGGGTCAGAGAGGAGGAGGAGCCTAGTCAGATTGGCTGGGGTCAGAGAGCAGAGGGATAGGAGGGGCCTGGGCAGAATGGGAGGGGTCAGACAGCAGAGGAGGGGTTTAGGAGGAGGAGCCTAGTCAGATTGGGTGGGGTCGGAGAGGTATACGAGGGGACTGGGCAGAATGGGAGGGGTCAGAGAGCAGAGGGATAGGAGGGGCCTGGGCAGAATGGGAGGGGTCAGACAGCAGAGGAGGGGTTTAGGAGGAGGAGCCTAGTCAGAATGGGTGGGGTTCAGGAGGAGCCTGGTCAGATTGGGTGGGGTCGGAGAGGTATACGAGGGGCCTGGGCAGAATGGGAGGGGTCAGACAGCAGAGGAGGGATTTAGGAGGAGCCTAGTCAGATTGGGTGGGGTCAGAGAGGAGGAGGAGCCTAGTCAGATTGGGTGGGGTCAGAGAGGAGGAGGAGCCTAGTCAGAATGGGTGGGGTTCAGGAGAAGCCTGGTCAGATTGGGTTGGTTCGGAGAGGTATACGAGGGGCCTGGGCAGAATGGGAGGGGTCAGACAGCAGAGGAGGGATTTAGGAGGAGCCTAGTCAGATTGGGTGGGGTCAGAGAGGAGGAGGAGCCTAGTCAGATTGGGTGGGGTCAGAGAGCAGAGGGATAGGAGGGGCCTGCGCAGAATGGGAGGGGACAGCAGAGGAGGGGTTTAGGAGGAGGAGCCTAGTCAGATTGGGTGGGGTCAGAGAGGAGGAGGAGCCTAGTCAGAATGGGTGGGGTTCAGGAGAAGCCTGGTCAGATTGGGTTGGTTCGGAGAGGTATACGAGGGGCCTGGGCAGAATGGGAGGGGTCAGACAGCAGAGGAGGGATTTAGGAGGAGCCTAGTCAGATTGGGTGGGGTCAGAGAGGAGGAGGAGCCTAGTCAGATTGGGTGGGGTCGGAGAGGTATACGAGGGGACTGGGCAGAATGGGAGGGGTCAGAGAGCAGAGGGATAGGAGGGGCCTGGGCAGAATGGGAGGGGTCAGAGAGGAGGAGGAGCCTAGTCAGATTGGGTGGGGTCAGAGAGCAGAGGGATAGGAGGGGCCTGGGCAGAATGGGAGGGGACAGCAGAGGAGGGGTTTAGGAGGAGGAGCCTAGTCAGAATGGGTGGGATCAGAGAGGAGGAGGAGCCTAGTCAGATTGGGTGGGGTCAGAGAGCAGAGGGATAGGAGGGGCCTGGGCAGAATGGGAGGGGACAGCAGAGGAGGGGTTTAGGAGGAGGAGCCTAGTCAGATTGGGTGGGGTCAGAGAGGAGGAGGAGCCTAGTCAGAATGGGTGGGGTTCAGGAGAAGCCTGGTCAGATTGGGTTGGTTCGGAGAGGTATACGAGGGGCCTGGGCAGAATGGGAGGGGTCAGACAGCAGAGGAGGGGTTTAGGAGGAGCCGGGTCAGATTGGGTGGGGTCAGAGAGGATGGGTATAGGAGGAGCCTGAGCAGAATGGGTGGGGTCAGACAGCAGAGGAGGGTTTTGGAGGAGCCTGGTCAGATTGGGTGGGGTCGGAGAGGAGGGGTTTAGGAGGAGCCTAGTCAGATTGGGCGGGGCCAGAGAGCAGAGGGATAGGAGGGGCCTGGGCAGAATGGGAGGGGTCAGACAGCAGAGGAGGGGTTTAGGAGGAGCCTAGTCAGATTGGGCGAGAGCAGAGGGATAGGTGTAGGGTCTGAGGGACTATGAAGGGGTCATAGATGGAGGAGGATCCTGACTTATGGTGGGGAACTGCAAAAACTTTTTTTATGCACCCCCCCTATACTCTCTGATTTCTGTTGGGAGGGGGCAGTCAACATTTGGGGGAGCAGTATTAAATGGTGCTTGGGCGCAACGTGAAGGGCGATGAGGGGCACAGAATGGCATGGCTTCCAGGTACTTTTTGGGGGGGGCTACCATTAGTTTTTATTGCTCTGATCCTCCCTCATGGGGTGGACCCCAAATGGTTAGGGGCAACGGGGGAGGGGGGGCGGCAAAAAGCTGTTTGACAGTTTCTGTTACCAACAGGGGTGACCATACGATTCTGCTGCAGTTATGTGGTATTGAAAGGTACAACAAGGAGCATGTGGCTGTATTTTTGCAGGTGGGGTGCCCCAAAATTTTACGGCCAGCAGCAGCAGCCCCCCCTCCTCCCCACCCTGCAGATTGGTATAGGTACCTTTACGACATTTCTGTTGATAACAGAGGCTATAGCGAATCGCGCTACGAAATCCTAGAGCACTAACATTTGCTAAATAAAGGTGGCATCGGAGCATACGAATGAGGCAGGGAGAGGCTACTGTTGGCAATTGGTTTGGTGGGTCATAGTGAATAACCTCGGCATGCAAATCGGCAGAAGTGTGAGGATTGGCAGTGTCTGTAGAGAATTTTGGCATGCTCTTCAGTTTATTTTTTCCTCCTTACGTTGGCTATGAACTACAGAGGAAAGGCCTGGACTTACTGTTGGGCAAAACATGTATTTATGATATTAAGAAGTGTAGTCTGGCTGTACTGAGAGGGGCTGTACAGTACGGTAAATGCCTGTAAATCCCTGAAATGTGCATCCAACTGTCACTTGAGATTGAACAGTGAACGAAGCAGCTGGGTTACTGGCTGAATGTAAATGGAAGGCACATAGGAAGTGTGTTTGTGGTCACTCAAATTATTGAAACCTGCTTGATGCACTACCAAAGCTGGGGTACCAGGAGGGAACATTTGAGGGGTATTGAGATGGTGGTGTCCAGAGGTCAAAATATGTTTCAGAGACACAGAAGTACTGCGGTCCTGGTCCCACATTGGGGGTAGTCAAAAGTCCCTGCTAAAGATTTCTGTCCAACTGTTACCACATTTTGTGCAGCCTGGCTCCCTCTGAAACGATTCCCCAGTGTTTTTCGATCCTACAGATGACTGTAGCAAACTTCCCAAATTTTTTCTGGCCTCATACCCCCAGAGGAGTGCCTGACATTTGCCAGCCTAACGATACTCACGTTCTGGGAAAAACCTCACTAACCATGCATATTTATGCACCACACATGGCAAATCCTTACAATTGCAGAACATCATATCGCACTCGTCATCTTTGAGGTGCTGTACGTATTTGGATTTGAGGGAAATATTCATCCTTGCTTGCTCTCCCATCTGAAGTCTATGGTGCTGCTGTTCCTTTCTCACATGTCCCTTCAAAGAGACAAGTGACACACAGACTCAATCACTCAGCAAACATATTTGATTTGACGCTTTCATCTTGCTGTTTACCTTCCAAATATTCCCCCTTCACCAAAAATACAGGCCAGCCATTTCTCATCCCCTCAGTCATCGCAGTCCTTCACTCCTTAGGCCCTGCAAGACCACCATGAACAAGATTCATGTCAGCAAGCAGAAAAAAAGCCTCAGTGTGCTCTTTTGTTCATACTGCTGCCCTCTAGTAACACTTCATGGCAACTGCAGCATAAGAATGGGTCTGAGAAGAGGGCTGTCCTATGCAAATAATGTCCTCCCATGCATACTTTCTTCTTAGACGGTCGGCGGCTTGTGCCGTGATACCCCCTCCAACATATGGTCTTCAACCAAATTTTAAAAAAGCCCACCTGCCTTAGACGAAGGATTTTGCCACTCAAAGGAAGCACATGGGGACATCACCCTCATTTAGCAGGGTCCTAAATTGCCTGCTGTCAGCCTGTATACAGAACAAGGGCGTTCGTGGGCGTTCCTCAAAGGAAGGAGGTGGGTGATTAAATCCACAGTGCCAGGGCAGGCCCAGCCCAGCCCAGCCCAGCCCAGCCCAGCCCAGCCCAGTCTGGCACAGCGCACTGCTGTGGAGGTCTATTCCTTCACATCCTGCAGCAGGCATGATGCAGACCTACTAGAGCAAAGGCTTGACTCCTCTGCCCTTGTCTGTCTCTTAAAGGAAACAATCTTTCTAGCTTCTTATTGCACCTAATAAATGGACTCTAGCTTGCCTCAAACTCAACCCATCATTTCATTAGCCAGAGCTCATACTTGACCTTTATTTCTATCCAAGTTCACTGGCACCAAACCCCTGCTTTGAGCGAGTGGCTCACACCAAAATTAAATATCACCTTCATCCAACCTATTTTACAATAAGTGTAGCACCTTCCCCGCATTCTTGTGCTCAGTTATAACCCCCAATACCACAATTGCACTCTGCAATTCACCAAACTTAAAGGACAAAGAATGAAGACATTGATAAAGGAAGATAAGGCCTTGTCCCTATTGCACCTACTTGAAAAATAGGGCAGTTGGTAGAAGGTCATGAGGGAAAACATTTGAAATGTTTGGACACACCTGCCAAAAAAAAGTAGCAAAAAAAAAAAAAAATCACTGTTTGAAAATTTCCCACCTTGGGATACTTCTACAGCATTGGCAGGATTCGAACCCTGGCCTCTGAGGGCTGTCCACACCAAAGGTACAAGACTTACCTTTGAGCTATAGCTCCTTGGTGGTCTAAAGGTTTGCAGTAGTAACTATAAGCAACATACAGGCCTTGGTGTCCTTCCCTGCGGCTTCCATTGCACATAAAAAGGATGACCATGACATAAGGACAATTTGACAGGCTACTTACATGGAAACCAGTGTGGTCCAGTGGGTAAGTTCCTGCCTTCCATCCAGGCAACCAGGGTTCAAATCCCGGGTTCGGCACCAGATGACTGATGGTGCCACAGCAGAGGTAAGCTGGAGGTGGGCCTAAATGGCCAATTGGTAAGTAAAATGTGTCTGTGTGTTGTGGAAGAGTGGAATCATGCCTAGCGAATGAGGGATTGCAGATTGGTTGGTAAGTAAAATAGGTGTGGCCTGAACAGAGACAGGTGAAAGAAAGGGAACAGGTGTTGTGTGTTAGAGGAGGACCCTAGTCAGATTGGGGGTGGTCAGAGAGGAGGGGTTCAGGAGGAGCCTAGTCAGATTGGGTGGAGTCAGAGAGAAGAGGGATAGGAGGGGCCTGGGCAGAATGGGAGGGGTCAGACAGCAGAAGAGGGGTTTAGGAGGAGGAGCCTAGTCAGAATGGGTGGGGTTCAGGAGGAGCCTGGTCAGATTGGGTGAGGTCGGAGAGGTATACGAGGGGACTGGGCAGAATGGGAGGGGTCAGAGAGGAGGGGTATAGGAGGAGCCTAGTCAGATTGTGTGGGGTCAGAGAGCAGAGGGATAGGAGGGGCCTGGGCAGAATGGGAGGGGTCAGACAGCAGAGGAGGGGTTTAGGAGGAGGAGCCTAGTCAGAATGGGTGGGGTTCAGGAGGAGCCTGGTCAGATTGGGTGGGGTCGGAGAGGTATACGAGGGGACTGGGCAGAATGGGAGGGGTCAGAGAGCAGAGGGATAGGAGGGGCCTGGGCAGAATGGGAGGGGTCAGACAGCAGAGGAGGGGTTTAGGAGGAGGAGCCTAGTCAGAATGGGTGGGGTTCAGGAGGAGCCTGGTCAGATTGGGTTGGTTCGGAGAGGTATACGAGGGGCCTGGGCAGAATGGGAGGGGTCAGACAGCAGAGGAGGGGTTTAGGAGGAGGAGCCTAGTCAGAATGGGTGGGGTCAGAGAGGAGGAGGAGCCTAGTCAGATTGGGTGGGGTCAGAGAGCAGAGGGATAGGAGGGGCCTGGGCAGAATGGGAGGGGTCAGACAGCAGAGGAGGGGTTTAGGAGGAGGAGCCTAGTCAGATTGGGTGGGGTCAGAGAGGAGGAGGAGCCTAGTCAGATTGGGTGGGGTCAGAGAGCAGAGGGATAGGAGGGGCCTGGGCAGAATGGGAGGGGTCAGACAGCAGAGGAGGGATTTAGGAGGAGCCTAGTCAGATTGGGTGGGGTCAGAGAGGAGGAGGAGCCTAGTCAGATTGGGTGGGGTCAGAGAGCAGAGGGATAGGAGGGGCCTGGGCAGAATGGGAGGGGTCAGACAGCAGAGGAGGGGTTTAGGAGGAGGAGCCTAGTCAGAATGGGTGGGGTCAGAGAGCAGAGGGATAGGAGGGGCCTGGGCAGAATGGGAGGGGTCAGACAGCAGAGGAGGGATTTAGGAGGAGCCTAGTCAGATTGGGTGGGGTCAGAGAGGAGGAGGAGCCTAGTCAGATTGGGTGGGGTCGGAGAGGTATACGAGGGGACTGGGCAGAATGGGAGGGGTCAGAGAGCAGAGGGATAGGAGGGGCCTGGGCAGAATGGGAGGGGTCAGACAGCAGAGGAGGGATTTAGGAGGAGCCTAGTCAGATTGGGTGGGGTCAGAGAGGAGGAGGAGCCTAGTCAGATTGGGTGGGGTCAGAGAGCAGAGGGATAGGAGGGGCCTGGGCAGAATGGGAGGGGTCAGACAGCAGAGGAGGGGTTTAGGAGGAGCCTAGTCAGATTGGGTGGGGTCAGAGAGGAGGAGGAGCCTAGTCAGATTGGGTGGGGTCAGAGAGCAGAGGGATAGGAGGGGCCTGGGCAGAATGGGAGGGGTCAGACAGCAGAGGAGGGATTTAGGAGGAGCCTAGTCAGAGAGGAGGAGGAGCCTAGTCAGATTGGGTGGGGTCAGAGAGCAGAGGGATAGGAGGGGCCTGGGCAGAATGGGAGGGGTCAGACAGCAGAGGAGGGGTTTAGGAGGAGGAGCCTAGTCAGAATGGGTGGGGTTCAGGAGAAGCCTGGTCAGGTTGGTTCGGAGAGGTATACGAGGGGCCTGGGCAGAATGGGAGGGGACAGCAGAGGAGGGGTTTAGGAGGAGGAGCCTAGTCAGAATGGGTGGGGTTCAGGAGGAGCCTGGTCAGATTGGGTGGGGTCGGAGAGGTATACGAGGGGCCTGGGCAGAATGGGAGGGGTCAGACAGCAGAGGAGGGATTTAGGAGGAGCCTAGTCAGATTGGGTGGGGTCAGAGAGGAGGAGGAGCCTAGTCAGATTGGGTGGGGTCAGAGAGGAGGAGGAGCCTAGTCAGAATGGGTGGGGTTCAGGAGAAGCCTGGTCAGATTGGGTTGGTTCGGAGAGGTATACGAGGGGCCTGGGCAGAATGGGAGGGGTCAGACAGCAGAGGAGGGATTTAGGAGGAGCCTAGTCAGATTGGGTGGGGTCAGAGAGGAGGAGGAGCCTAGTCAGATTGGGTGGGGTCAGAGAGCAGAGGGATAGGAGGGGCCTGCGCAGAATGGGAGGGGACAGCAGAGGAGGGGTTTAGGAGGAGGAGCCTAGTCAGATTGGGTGGGGTCAGAGAGGAGGAGGAGCCTAGTCAGAATGGGTGGGGTTCAGGAGAAGCCTGGTCAGATTGGGTTGGTTCGGAGAGGTATACGAGGGGCCTGGGCAGAATGGGAGGGGTCAGACAGCAGAGGAGGGATTTAGGAGGAGCCTAGTCAGATTGGGTGGGGTCAGAGAGGAGGAGGAGCCTAGTCAGATTGGGTGGGGTCGGAGAGGTATACGAGGGGACTGGGCAGAATGGGAGGGGTCAGAGAGCAGAGGGATAGGAGGGGCCTGGGCAGAATGGGAGGGGTCAGACAGCAGAGGAGGGGTTTAGGAGGAGGAGCCTAGTCAGAATGGGTGGGGTCAGAGAGGAGGAGGAGCCTAGTCAGATTGGGTGGGGTCAGAGAGCAGAGGGATAGGAGGGGCCTGGGCAGAATGGGAGGGGACAGCAGAGGAGGGGTTTAGGAGGAGGAGCCTAGTCAGATTGGGTGGGGTCAGAGAGGAGGAGGAGCCTAGTCAGAATGGGTGGGGTTCAGGAGAAGCCTGGTCAGATTGGGTTGGTTCGGAGAGGTATACGAGGGGCCTGGGCAGAATGGGAGGGGTCAGACAGCAGAGGAGGGGTTTAGGAGGAGCCTGGTCAGATTGGGTGGGGTCAGAGAGGATGGGTATAGGAGGAGCCTGAGCAGAATGGGTGGGGTCAGACAGCAGAGGAGGGTTTTGGAGGAGCCTGGTCAGATTGGGTGGGGTCGGAGAGGAGGGGTATAGGAGGAGCCTGCGCAGAATGGGTGGGGTCGGAGAGGAGGGGTTTAGGAGGAGCCTAGTCAGATTGGGCGGGGCCAGAGAGCAGAGGGATAGGAGGGGCCTGGGCAGAATGGGAGGGGTCAGACAGCAGAGGAGGGGTTTAGGAGGAGCCTAGTCAGATTGGGCGGGGTCAGAGAGCAGAGGGATAGGAGGGGCCTGGGCAGAATGGGAGGGGTCAGACAGCAGAGGAGGGGTTTAGGAGGAGCCTAGTCAGATTGGGCGAGAGCAGAGGGATAGGTGTAGGGTCTGAGGGACTATGAAGGGGTCATAGATGGAGGAGGATCCTGACTTATGGTGGGGAACTGCAAAAACTTTTTTGATGCACCCCCCCTATACTCTCTGATTTCTGTTGGGAGGGGGCAGTCAACATTTGGGGGAGCAGTATTAAATGGTGCTTGGGCGCAACGTGAAGGGCGATGAGGGGCACAGAATGGCATGGCTTCCAGGTACTTTTTGGGGGGGGCTACCATTAGTTTTTATTGCTCTGATCCTCCCTCATGGGGTGGACCCCAAATGGTTAGGGGCAACGGGGGAGGGGGGGCGGCAAAAAGCTGTTTGACAGTTTCTGTTACCAACAGGGGTGACCATACGATTCTGCTGCAGTTATGTGGTATTGAAAGGTACAACAAGGAGCATGTGGCTGTATTTTTGCAGGTGGGGTGCCCCAAAATTTTACTGCCAGCAGCAGCAGCCCCCCTCCTCCCCACCCTGCAGATTGGAATAGGTACCTTTACGACATTTCTGTTGATAACAGAGGCTATAGCGAATCGCGCTACGAAATCCTAGAGCACTAATATTTGCTAAATAAAGGTGGCATCGGAGCATACGAATGAGGCAGGGAGAGGCTACTGTTGGCAATTGGTTTGGTGGGTCATAGTGAATAACCTTGGCATGCAAATAGGCAGAAGTGTGAGGATTGGCAGTGTCTGTAGAGAATTTTGGCATGCTCTTCAGTTTATTTTTTCCTCCTTACGTTGGCTATGAACTACAGAGGAAAGGCCTGGACTTACTGTTGGGCAAAACATGTATTTATGATATTAAGAAGTGTAGTCTGGCTGTACTGAGAGGGGCTGTACAGTACGGTAAATGCCTGTAAATCCCTGAAATGTGCATCCAACTGTCACTTGAGATTGAACAGTGAACGAAGCAGCTGGGTTACTGGCTGAATGTAAATGGAAGGCACATAGGAAGTGTGTTTGTGGTCACTCAAATTATTGAAACCTGCTTGATGCACTACCAAAGCTGGGGTACCAGGAGGGAACATTTGAGGGGTATTGAGATGGTGGTGTCCAGAGGTCAAAATATGTTTCAGAGACACAGAAGTACTGCGGTCCTGGTCCCACATTGGGGGTAGTCAAAAGTCCCTGCTAAAGATTTCTGTCCAACTGTTACCACATTTTGTGCAGCCTGGCTCCCTCTGAAACGATTCCCCAGTGTTTTTCGATCCTACAGATGACTGTAGCAAACTTCCCAAATTTTTTCTTGGCCTCATACCCCCAGAGGAGTGCCTGACATTTGCCAGCCTAACGATACTCACGTTCTGGGAAAAACCTCACTAACCATGCATATTTATGCACCACACATGGCAAATCCTTACAATTGCAGAACATCATATCGCACTCGTCATCTTTGAGGTGCTGTACGTATTTGGATTTGAGGGAAATATTCATCCTTGCTTGCTCTCCCATCTGAAGTCTATGGTGCTGCTGTTCCTTTCTCACATGTCCCTTCAAAGAGACAAGTGACACACAGACTCAATCACTCAGCAAACATATTTGCTTTGACGCTTTCATCTTGCTGTTTACCTTCCAAATATTCCCCCTTCACCAAAAATACAGGCCAGCCATTTCTCATCCCCTCAGTCATCGCAGTCCTTCACTCCTTAGGCCCTGCAAGACCACCATGAACAAGATTCATGTCAGCAAGCAGAAAAAAAGCCTCAGTGTGCTCTTTTGTTCATACTGCTGCCCTCTAGTAACACTTCATGGCAACTGCAGCATAAGAATGGGTCTGAGAAGAGGGCTGTCCTATGCAAATAATGTCCTCCCATGCATACTTTCTTCTTAGACGGTCGGCGGCTTGTGCCGTGATACCCCCTCCAACATATGGTCTTCAACCAAATTTTAAAAAAGCCCACCTGCCTTAGACGAAGGATTTTGCCACTCAAAGGAAGCACATGGGGACATCACCCTCATTTAGCAGGGTCCTAAATTGCCTGCTGTCAGCCTGTATACAGAACAAGGGCGTTCGTGGGCGTTCGTGGGCGTTCCTCAAAGGAAGGAGGTGGGTGATTAAATCCACAGTGCCAGGGCAGGCCCAGCCCAGCCCAGCCCAGCCCAGCCCAGCCCAGTCTGGCACAGCGCACTGCTGTGGAGGTCTATTCCTTCACATCCTGCAGCAGGCATGATGCAGACCTACTAGAGCAAAGGCTTGACTCCTCTACCCTTGTCTGTCTCTTAAAGGAAACAATCTTTCTAGCTTCTTATTGCACCTAATAAATGGACTCTAGCTTGCCTCAAACTCAACCCATCATTTCATTAGCCAGAGCTCATACTTGACCTTTATTTCTATCCAAGTTCACTGGCACCAAACCCCTGCTTTGAGCGAGTGGCTCACACCAAAATTAAATATCACCTTCATCCAACCTATTTTACAATAAGTGTAGCACCTTCCCCGCATTCTTGTGCTCAGTTATAACCCCCAATACCACAATTGCACTCTGCAATTCACCAAACTTAAAGGACAAAGAATGAAGACATTGATAAAGGAAGATAAGGCCTTGTCCCTATTGCACCTACTTGAAAAATAGGGCAGTTGGTAGAAGGTCATGAGGGAAAACATTTGAAATGTTTGGACACACCTGCCAAAAAAAAGTAGCAAAAAAAAAAAAAAATCACTGTTTGAAAATTTCCCACCTTGGGATACTTCTACAGCATTGGCAGGATTCGAACCCTGGCCTCTGAGGGCTGTCCACACCAAAGGTACAAGACTTACCTTTGAGCTATAGCTCCTTGGTGGTCTAAAGGTTTGCAGTAGTAACTATAAGCAACATACAGGCCTTGGTGTCCTTCCCTGCGGCTTCCATTGCACATAAAAAGGATGACCATGACATAAGGACAATTTGATAGGCTACTTACATGGAAACCAGTGTGGTCCAGTGGGTAAGTTCCTGCCTTCCATCCAGGCAACCAGGGTTCAAATCCCGGGTTCGGCACCAGATGACTGATGGTGCCACAGCAGAGGTAAGCTGGAGGTGGGCCTAAATGGCCAATTGGTAAGTAAAATGTGTCTGTGTGTTGTGGAAGAGTGGAATCATGCCTAGCGAATGAGGGATTGCAGATTGGTTGGTAAGTAAAATAGGTGTGGCCTGAACAGAGACAGTTGAAAGAAAGGGAACAGGTGTTGTGTGTTAGAGGAGGACCCTAGTCAGATTGGGGGTGGTCAGAGAGGAGAGGGATAGGAGGGGCCTGGGCAGAATGGGAGGGGTCAGACAGCAGAAGAGGGGTTTAGGAGGAGGAGCCTAGTCAGAATGGGTGGGGTTCAGGAGGAGCCTGGTCAGATTGGGTGAGGTCGGAGAGGTATACGAGGGGACTGGGCAGAATGGGAGGGGTCAGAGAGGAGGGGTATAGGAGGAGCCTAGTCAGATTGGGTGGGGTCAGAGAGCAGAGGGATAGGAGGGGCCTGGGCAGAATGGGTGGGGTTCAGGAGGAGCCTGGTCAGATTGGGTGGGGTCGGAGAGGTATACGAGGGGACTGGGCAGAATGGGAGGGGTCAGAGAGCAGAGGGATAGGAGGGGCCTGGGCAGAATGGGAGGGGTCAGACAGCAGAGGAGGGGTTTAGGAGGAGGAGCCTAGTCAGAATGGGTGGGGTTCAGGAGGAGCCTGGTCAGATTGGGTTGGTTCGGAGAGGTATACGAGGGGCCTGGGCAGAATGGGAGGGGTCAGACAGCAGAGGAGGGGTTTAGGAGGAGGAGCCTAGTCAGAATGGGTGGGGTCAGAGAGGAGGAGGAGCCTAGTCAGATTGGGTGGGGTCAGAGAGCAGAGGGATAGGAGGGGCCTGGGCAGAATGGGAGGGGTCAGACAGCAGAGGAGGGGTTTAGGAGGAGGAGCCTAGTCAGATTGGGTGGGGTCAGAGAGGAGGAGGAGCCTAGTCAGATTGGGTGGGGTCAGAGAGCAGAGGGATAGGAGGGGCCTGGGCAGAATGGGAGGGGTCAGACAGCAGAGGAGGGATTTAGGAGGAGCCTAGTCAGATTGGGTGGGGTCAGAGAGGAGGAGGAGCCTAGTCAGATTGGGTGGGGTCAGAGAGCAGAGGGATAGGAGGGGCCTGGGCAGAATGGGAGGGGTCAGACAGCAGAGGAGGGGTTTAGGAGGAGGAGCCTAGTCAGAATGGGTGGGGTCAGAGAGCAGAGGGATAGGAGGGGCCTGGGCAGAATGGGAGGGGTCAGACAGCAGAGGAGGGGTTTAGGAGGAGGAGCCTAGTCAGAATGGGTGGGGTCAGAGAGGAGGAGGAGCCTAGTCAGATTGGCTGGGGTCAGAGAGCAGAGGGATAGGAGGGGCCTGGGCAGAATGGGAGGGGTCAGACAGCAGAGGAGGGATTTAGGAGGAGCCTAGTCAGATTGGGTGGGGTCAGAGAGGAGGAGGAGCCTAGTCAGATTGGGTGGGGTCGGAGAGGTATACGAGGGGACTGGGCAGAATGGGAGGGGTCAGAGAGCAGAGGGATAGGAGGGGCCTGGGCAGAATGGGAGGGGTCAGACAGCAGAGGAGGGATTTAGGAGGAGCCTAGTCAGATTGGGTGGGGTCAGAGAGGAGGAGGCCTAGTCAGAATGGGTGGGGTTCAGGAGGAGCCTGGTCAGATTGGGTGGGGTCGGAGAGGTGTACGAGGGGCCTGGGCAGAATGGGAGGGGTCAGACAGCAGAGGAGGGATTTAGGAGGAGCCTAGTCAGATTGGGTGGGGTCAGAGAGGAGGAGGAGCCTAGTCAGATTGGGTGGGGTCAGAGAGGAGGAGGAGCCTAGTCAGAATGGGTGGGGTTCAGGAGAAGCCTGGTCAGATTGGGTTGGTTCGGAGAGGTATACGAGGGGCCTGGGCAGAATGGGAGGGGTCAGACAGCAGAGGAGGGATTTAGGAGGAGCCTAGTCAGATTGGGTGGGGTCAGAGAGGAGGAGGAGCCTAGTCAGATTGGGTGGGGTCAGAGAGCAGAGGGATAGGAGGGGCCTGCGCAGAATGGGAGGGGACAGCAGAGGAGGGGTTTAGGAGGAGGAGCCTAGTCAGATTGGGTGGGGTCAGAGAGGAGGAGGAGCCTAGTCAGAATGGGTGGGGTTCAGGAGAAGCCTGGTCAGATTGGGTTGGTTCGGAGAGGTATACGAGGGGCCTGGGCAGAATGGGAGGGGTCAGACAGCAGAGGAGGGATTTAGGAGGAGCCTAGTCAGATTGGGTGGGGTCAGAGAGGAGGAGGAGCCTAGTCAGATTGGGTGGGGTCGGAGAGGTATACGAGGGGACTGGGCAGAATGGGAGGGGTCAGAGAGCAGAGGGATAGGAGGGGCCTGGGCAGAATGGGAGGGGTCAGACAGCAGAGGAGGGGTTTAGGAGGAGGAGCCTAGTCAGAATGGGTGGGGTCAGAGAGGAGGAGGAGCCTAGTCAGATTGGGTGGGGTCAGAGAGCAGAGGGATAGGAGGGGCCTGGGCAGAATGGGAGGGGACAGCAGAGGAGGGGTTTAGGAGGAGGAGCCTAGTCAGATTGGGTGGGGTCAGAGAGGAGGAGGAGCCTAGTCAGAATGGGTGGGGTTCAGGAGAAGCCTGGTCAGATTGGGTTGGTTCGGAGAGGTATACGAGGGGCCTGGGCAGAATGGGAGGGGTCAGACAGCAGAGGAGGGGTTTAGGAGGAGCCTGGTCAGATTGGGTGGGGTCAGAGAGGATGGGTATAGGAGGAGCCTGAGCAGAATGGGTGGGGTCAGACAGCAGAGGAGGGGTTTAGGAGGAGGAGCCTAGTCAGAATGGGTGGGGTTCAGGAGGAGCCTGGTCAGATTGGGTGGGGTCGGAGAGGTATACGAGGGGACTGGGCAGAATGGGAGGGGTCAGAGAGCAGAGGGATAGGAGGGGCCTGGGCAGAATGGGAGGGGTCAGACAGCAGAGGAGGGGTTTAGGAGGAGGAGCCTAGTCAGAATGGGTGGGGTTCAGGAGAAGCCTGGTCAGATTGGGTTGGTTCGGAGAGGTATACGAGGGGCCTGGGCAGAATGGGAGGGGTCAGACAGCAGAGGAGGGGTTTAGGAGGAGGAGCCTAGTCAGAATGGGTGGGGTCAGAGAGGAGGAGGAGCCTAGTCAGATTGGGTGGGGTCAGAGAGCAGAGGGATAGGAGGGGCCTGGGCAGAATGGGAGGGGTCAGACAGCAGAGGAGGGGTTTAGGAGGAGGAGCCTAGTCAGAATGGGTGGGGTCAGAGAGGAGGAGGAGCCTAGTCTGATTGGGTGGGGGCAGAGGGATAGGAGGGGCCTGGGCAGAATGGGAGGGGTCAGACAGCAGAGGAGGGGTTTAGGAGGAGGAGCCTAGTCAGATTGGGTGGGGTCAGAGAGGAGGAGGAGCCTAGTCAGATTGGGTGGGGTCAGAGAGCAGAGGGATAGGAGGGGCCTGGGCAGAATGGGAGGGGTCAGACAGCAGAGGAGGGGTTTAGGAGGAGGAGCCTAGTCAGATTGGGTGGGGTCAGAGAGGAGGAGGAGCCTAGTCAGATTGGGTGGGGTCAGAGAGCAGAGGGATAGGAGGGGCCTGGGCAGAATGGGAGGGGTCAGACAGCAGAGGAGGGGTTTAGGAGGAGGAGCCTAGTCAGAATGGGTGGGGTCAGAGAGCAGAGGGATAGGAGGGGCCTGGGCAGAATGGGAGGGGTCAGACAGCAGAGGAGGGGTTTAGGAGGAGGAGCCTAGTCAGAATGGGTGGGGTCAGAGAGGAGGAGGAGCCTAGTCAGATTGGCTGGGGTCAGAGAGCAGAGGGATAGGAGGGGCCTGGGCAGAATGGGAGGGGTCAGACAGCAGAGGAGGGGTTTAGGAGGAGGAGCCTAGTCAGATTGGGTGGGGTCGGAGAGGTATACGAGGGGACTGGGCAGAATGGGAGGGGTCAGAGAGCAGAGGGATAGGAGGGGCCTGGGCAGAATGGGAGGGGTCAGACAGCAGAGGAGGGGTTTAGGAGGAGGAGCCTAGTCAGAATGGGTGGGGTTCAGGAGGAGCCTGGTCAGATTGGGTGGGGTCGGAGAGGTATACGAGGGGCCTGGGCAGAATGGGAGGGGTCAGACAGCAGAGGAGGGATTTAGGAGGAGCCTAGTCAGATTGGGTGGGGTCAGAGAGGAGGAGGAGCCTAGTCAGATTGGGTGGGGTCAGAGAGGAGGAGGAGCCTAGTCAGAATGGGTGGGGTTCAGGAGGAGCCTGGTCAGATTGGGTTGGTTCGGAGAGGTATACGAGGGGCCTGGGCAGAATGGGAGGGGTCAGACAGCAGAGGAGGGATTTAGGAGGAGCCTAGTCAGATTGGGTGGGGTCAGAGAGGAGGAGGAGCCTAGTCAGATTGGGTGGGGTCAGAGAGCAGAGGGATAGGAGGGGCCTGCGCAGAATGGGAGGGGACAGCAGAGGAGGGGTTTAGGAGGAGGAGCCTAGTCAGATTGGGTGGGGTCAGAGAGGAGGAGGAGCCTAGTCAGAATGGGTGGGGTTCAGGAGAAGCCTGGTCAGATTGGGTTGGTTCGGAGAGGTATACGAGGGGCCTGGGCAGAATGGGAGGGGTCAGACAGCAGAGGAGGGATTTAGGAGGAGCCTAGTCAGATTGGGTGGGGTCAGAGAGGAGGAGGAGCCTAGTCAGATTGGGTGGGGTCGGAGAGGTATACGAGGGGACTGGGCAGAATGGGAGGGGTCAGAGAGCAGAGGGATAGGAGGGGCCTGGGCAGAATGGGAGGGGTCAGACAGCAGAGGAGGGGTTTAGGAGGAGGAGCCTAGTCAGAATGGGTGGGGTCAGAGAGGAGGAGGAGCCTAGTCAGATTGGGTGGGGTCAGAGAGCAGAGGGATAGGAGGGGCCTGGGCAGAATGGGAGGGGACAGCAGAGGAGGGGTTTAGGAGGAGGAGCCTAGTCAGATTGGGTGGGGTCAGAGAGGAGGAGGAGCCTAGTCAGAATGGGTGGGGTTCAGGAGAAGCCTGGTCAGATTGGGTTGGTTCGGAGAGGTATACGAGGGGCCTGGGCAGAATGGGAGGGGTCAGACAGCAGAGGAGGGGTTTAGGAGGAGCCTGGTCAGATTGGGTGGGGTCAGAGAGGATGGGTATAGGAGGAGCCTGAGCAGAATGGGTGGGGTCAGACAGCAGAGGAGGGTTTTGGAGGAGCCTGGTCAGATTGGGTGGGGTCGGAGAGGAGGGGTATAGGAGGAGCCTGCGCAGAATGGGTGGGGTCGGAGAGGAGGGGTTTAGGAGGAGCCTAGTCAGATTGGGCGGGGCCAGAGAGCAGAGGGATAGGAGGGGCCTGGGCAGAATGGGAGGGGTCAGACAGCAGAGGAGGGGTTTAGGAGGAGCCTAGTCAGATTGGGCGGGGTCAGAGAGCAGAGGGATAGGAGGGGCCTGGGCAGAATGGGAGGGGTCAGACAGCAGAGGAGGGGTTTAGGAGGAGCCTAGTCAGATTGGGCGAGAGCAGAGGGATAGGTGTAGGGTCTGAGGGACTATGAAGGGGTCATAGATGGAGGAGGATCCTGACTTATGGTGGGGAACTGCAAAAACTTTTTTTATGCACCCCCCCTATACTCTCTGATTTCTGTTGGGAGGGGGCAGTCAACATTTGGGGGAGCAGTATTAAATGGTGCTTGGGCGCAACGTGAAGGGCGATGAGGGGCACAGAATGGCATGGCTTCCAGGTACTTTTTGGGGGGGGCTACCATTAGTTTTTATTGCTCTGATCCTCCCTCATGGGGTGGACCCCAAATGGTTAGGGGCAACGGGGGAGGGGGGGCGGCAAAAAGCTGTTTGACAGTTTCTGTTACCAACAGGGGTGACCATACGATTCTGCTGCAGTTATGTGGTATTGAAAGGTACAACAAGGAGCATGTGGCTGTATTTTTGCAGGTGGGGTGCCCCAAAATTTTACTGCCAGCAGCAGCAGCCCCCCTCCTCCCCACCCTGCAGATTGGTATAGGTACCTTTACGACATTTCTGTTGATAACAGAGGCTATAGCGAATCGCGCTACGAAATCCTAGAGCACTAACATTTGCTAAATAAAGGTGGCATCGGAGCATACGAATGAGGCAGGGAGAGGCTACTGTTGGCAATTGGTTTGGTGGGTCATAGTGAATAACCTCGGCATGCAAATAGGCAGAAGTGTGAGGATTGGCAGTGTCTGTAGAGAATTTTGGCATGCTCTTCAGTTTATTTTTTCCTCCTTACGTTGGCTATGAACTACAGAGGAAAGGCCTGGACTTACTGTTGGGCAAAACATGTATTTATGATATTAAGAAGTGTAGTCTGGCTGTACTGAGAGGGGCTGTACAGTACGGTAAATGCCTGTAAATCCCTGAAATGTGCATCCAACTGTCACTTGAGATTGAACAGTGAACGAAGCAGCTGGGTTACTGGCTGAATGTAAATGGAAGGCACATAGGAAGTGTTTTTGTGGTCACTCAAATTATTGAAACCTGCTTGATGCACTACCAAAGCTGGGGTACCAGGAGGGAACATTTGAGGGGTATTGAGATGGTGGTGTCCAGAGGTCAAAATATGTTTCAGAGACACAGAAGTACTGCGGTCCTGGTCCCACATTGGGGGTAGTCAAAAGTCCCTGCTAAAGATTTCTGTCCAACTGTTACCACATTTTGTGCAGCCTGGCTCCCTCTGAAACGATTCCCCAGTGTTTTTCGATCCTACAGATGACTGTAGCAAACTTCCCAAATTTTTTCTTGGCCTCATACCCCCAGAGGAGTGCCTGACATTTGCCAGCCTAACGATACTCACGTTCTGGGAAAAACCTCACTAACCATGCATATTTATGCACCACACATGGCAAATCCTTACAATTGCAGAACATCATATCGCACTCGTCATCTTTGAGGTGCTGTACGTATTTGGATTTGAGGGAAATATTCATCCTTGCTTGCTCTCCCATCTGAAGTCTATGGTGCTGCTGTTCCTTTCTCACATGTCCCTTCAAAGAGACAAGTGACACACAGACTCAATCACTCAGCAAACATATTTGCTTTGACGCTTTCATCTTGCTGTTTACCTTCCAAATATTCCCCCTTCACCAAAAATACAGGCCAGCCATTTCTCATCCCCTCAGTCATCGCAGTCCTTCACTCCTTAGGCCCTGCAAGACCACCATGAACAAGATTCATGTCAGCAAGCAGAAAAAAAGCCTCAGTGTGCTCTTTTGTTCATACTGCTGCCCTCTAGTAACACTTCATGGCAACTGCAGCATAAGAATGGGTCTGAGAAGAGGGCTGTCCTATGCAAATAATGTCCTCCCATGCATACTTTCTTCTTAGACGGTCGGCGGCTTGTGCCGTGATACCCCCTCCAACATATGGTCTTCAACCAAATTTTAAAAAAGCCCACCTGCCTTAGACGAAGGATTTTGCCACTCAAAGGAAGCACATGGGGACATCACCCTCATTTAGCAGGGTCCTAAATTGCCTGCTGTCAGCCTGTATACAGAACAAGGGCGTTCGTGGGCGTTCCTCAAAGGAAGGAGGTGGGTGATTAAATCCACAGTGCCAGGGCAGGCCCAGCCCAGCCCAGCCCAGCCCAGCCCAGCCCAGCCCAGTCTGGCACAGCGCACTGCTGTGGAGGTCTATTCCTTCACATCCTGCAGCAGGCATGATGCAGACCTACTAGAGCAAAGGCTTGACTCCTCTGCCCTTGTCTGTCTCTTAAAGGAAACAATCTTTCTAGCTTCTTATTGCACCTAATAAATGGACTCTAGCTTGCCTCAAACTCAACCCATCATTTCATTAGCCAGAGCTCATACTTGACCTTTATTTCTATCCAAGTTCACTGGCACCAAACCCCTGCTTTGAGCGAGTGGCTCACACCAAAATTAAATATCACCTTCATCCAACCTATTTTACAATAAGTGTAGCACCTTCCCCGCATTCTTGTGCTCAGTTATAACCCCCAATACCACAATTGCACTCTGCAATTCACCAAACTTAAAGGACAAAGAATGAAGACATTGATAAAGGAAGATAAGGCCTTGTCCCTATTGCACCTACTTGAAAAATAGGGCAGTTGGTAGAAGGTCATGAGGGAAAACATTTGAAATGTTTGGACACACCTGCCAAAAAAAAGTAGCAAAAAAAAAAAAAAATCACTGTTTGAAAATTTCCCACCTTGGGATACTTCTACAGCATTGGCAGGATTCGAACCCTGGCCTCTGAGGGCTGTCCACACCAAAGGTACAAGACTTACCTTTGAGCTATAGCTCCTTGGTGGTCTAAAGGTTTGCAGTAGTAACTATAAGCAACATACAGGCCTTGGTGTCCTTCCCTGCGGCTTCCATTGCACATAAAAAGGATGACCATGACATAAGGACAATTTGATAGGCTACTTACATGGAAACCAGTGTGGTCCAGTGGGTAAGTTCCTGCCTTCCATCCAGGCAACCAGGGTTCAAATCCCGGGTTCGGCACCAGATGACTGATGGTGCCACAGCAGAGGTAAGCTGGAGGTGGGCCTAAATGGCCAATTGGTAAGTAAAATGTGTCTGTGTGTTGTGGAAGAGTGGAATCATGCCTAGCGAATGAGGGATTGCAGATTGGTTGGTAAGTAAAATAGGTGTGGCCTGAACAGAGACAGTTGAAAGAAAGGGAACAGGTGTTGTGTGTTAGAGGAGGACCCTAGTCAGATTGGGGGTGGTCAGAGAGGAGAGGGATAGGAGGGGCCTGGGCAGAATGGGAGGGGTCAGACAGCAGAAGAGGGGTTTAGGAGGAGGAGCCTAGTCAGAATGGGTGGGGTTCAGGAGGAGCCTGGTCAGATTGGGTGAGGTCGGAGAGGTATACGAGGGGACTGGGCAGAATGGGAGGGGTCAGAGAGGAGGGGTATAGGAGGAGCCTAGTCAGATTGGGTGGGGTCAGAGAGCAGAGGGATAGGAGGGGCCTGGGCAGAATGGGTGGGGTTCAGGAGGAGCCTGGTCAGATTGGGTGGGGTCGGAGAGGTATACGAGGGGACTGGGCAGAATGGGAGGGGTCAGAGAGCAGAGGGATAGGAGGGGCCTGGGCAGAATGGGAGGGGTCAGACAGCAGAGGAGGGGTTTAGGAGGAGGAGCCTAGTCAGAATGGGTGGGGTCAGAGAGGAGGAGGAGCCTAGTCAGATTGGGTGGGGTCAGAGAGCAGAGGGATAGGAGGGGCCTGGGCAGAATGGGAGGGGTCAGACAGCAGAGGAGGGGTTTAGGAGGAGGAGCCTAGTCAGATTGGGTGGGGTCAGAGAGGAGGAGGAGCCTAGTCAGATTGGGTGGGGTCAGAGAGCAGAGGGATAGGAGGGGCCTGGGCAGAATGGGAGGGGTCAGACAGCAGAGGAGGGGTTTAGGAGGAGGAGCCTAGTCAGAATGGGTGGGGTCAGAGAGCAGAGGGATAGGAGGGGCCTGGGCAGAATGGGAGGGGTCAGACAGCAGAGGAGGGGTTTAGGAGGAGGAGCCTAGTCAGAATGGGTGGGGTCAGAGAGGAGGAGGAGCCTAGTCAGATTGGCTGGGGTCAGAGAGCAGAGGGATAGGAGGGGCCTGGGCAGAATGGGAGGGGTCAGACAGCAGAGGAGGGGTTTAGGAGGAGGAGCCTAGTCAGATTGGGTGGGGTCGGAGAGGTATACGAGGGGACTGGGCAGAATGGGAGGGGTCAGAGAGCAGAGGGATAGGAGGGGCCTGGGCAGAATGGGAGGGGTCAGACAGCAGAGGAGGGGTTTAGGAGGAGGAGCCTAGTCAGAATGGGTGGGGTTCAGGAGGAGCCTGGTCAGATTGGGTGGGGTCGGAGAGGTATACGAGGGGCCTGGGCAGAATGGGAGGGGTCAGACAGCAGAGGAGGGATTTAGGAGGAGCCTAGTCAGATTGGGTGGGGTCAGAGAGGAGGAGGAGCCTAGTCAGATTGGGTGGGGTCAGAGAGGAGGAGGAGCCTAGTCAGAATGGGTGGGGTTCAGGAGAAGCCTGGTCAGATTGGGTTGGTTCGGAGAGGTATACGAGGGGCCTGGGCAGAATGGGAGGGGTCAGACAGCAGAGGAGGGATTTAGGAGGAGCCTAGTCAGATTGGGTGGGGTCAGAGAGGAGGAGGAGCCTGGTCAGAGAGCAGAGGGATAGGAGGGGCCTGCGCAGAATGGGAGGGGACAGCAGAGGAGGGGTTTAGGAGGAGGAGCCTAGTCAGATTGGGTGGGGTCAGAGAGGAGGAGGAGCCTAGTCAGAATGGGTGGGGTTCAGGAGAAGCCTGGTCAGATTGGGTTGGTTCGGAGAGGTATACGAGGGGCCTGGGCAGAATGGGAGGGGTCAGACAGCAGAGGAGGGATTTAGGAGGAGCCTAGTCAGATTGGGTGGGGTCAGAGAGGAGGAGGAGCCTAGTCAGATTGGGTGGGGTCGGAGAGGTATACGAGGGGACTGGGCAGAATGGGAGGGGTCAGAGAGCAGAGGGATAGGAGGGGCCTGGGCAGAATGGGAGGGGTCAGACAGCAGAGGAGGGGTTTAGGAGGAGGAGCCTAGTCAGAATGGGTGGGGTCAGAGAGGAGGAGGAGCCTAGTCAGATTGGGTGGGGTCAGAGAGCAGAGGGATAGGAGGGGCCTGGGCAGAATGGGAGGGGACAGCAGAGGAGGGGTTTAGGAGGAGGAGCCTAGTCAGATTGGGTGGGGTCAGAGAGGAGGAGGAGCCTAGTCAGAATGGGTGGGGTTCAGGAGAAGCCTGGTCAGATTGGGTTGGTTCGGAGAGGTATACGAGGGGCCTGGGCAGAATGGGAGGGGTCAGACAGCAGAGGAGGGGTTTAGGAGGAGCCTGGTCAGATTGGGTGGGGTCAGAGAGGATGGGTATAGGAGGAGCCTGAGCAGAATGGGTGGGGTCAGACAGCAGAGGAGGGTTTTGGAGGAGCCTGGTCAGATTGGGTGGGGTCGGAGAGGAGGGGTATAGGAGGAGCCTGCGCAGAATGGGTGGGGTCGGAGAGGAGGGGTTTAGGAGGAGCCTAGTCAGATTGGGCGGGGCCAGAGAGCAGAGGGATAGGAGGGGCCTGGGCAGAATGGGAGGGGTCAGACAGCAGAGGAGGGGTTTAGGAGGAGCCTAGTCAGATTGGGCGGGGTCAGAGAGCAGAGGGATAGGAGGGGCCTGGGCAGAATGGGAGGGGTCAGACAGCAGAGGAGGGGTTTAGGAGGAGCCTAGTCAGATTGGGCGAGAGCAGAGGGATAGGTGTAGGGTCTGAGGGACTATGAAGGGGTCATAGATGGAGGAGGATCCTGACTTATGGTGGGGAACTGCAAAAACTTTTTTTATGCACCCCCCCTATACTCTCTGATTTCTGTTGGGAGGGGGCAGTCAACATTTGGGGGAGCAGTATTAAATGGTGCTTGGGCGCAACGTGAAGGGCGATGAGGGGCACAGAATGGCATGGCTTCCAGGTACTTTTTGGGGGGGGCTACCATTAGTTTTTATTGCTCTGATCCTCCCTCATGGGGTGGACCCCAAATGGTTAGGGGCAACGGGGGAGGGGGGGCGGCAAAAAGCTGTTTGACAGTTTCTGTTACCAACAGGGGTGACCATACGATTCTGCTGCAGTTATGTGGTATTGAAAGGTACAACAAGGAGCATGTGGCTGTATTTTTGCAGGTGGGGTGCCCCAAAATTTTACTGCCAGCAGCAGCAGCCCCCTCCTCCCCACCCTGCAGATTGGTATAGGTACCTTTACGACATTTCTGTTGATAACAGAGGCTATAGCGAATCGCGCTACGAAATCCTAGAGCACTAACATTTGCTAAATAAAGGTGGCATCGGAGCATACGAATGAGGCAGGGAGAGGCTACTGTTGGCAATTGGTTTGGTGGGTCATAGTGAATAACCTCGGCATGCAAATAGGCAGAAGTGTGAGGATTGGCAGTGTCTGTAGAGAATTTTGGCATGCTCTTCAGTTTATTTTTTCCTCCTTACGTTGGCTATGAACTACAGAGGAAAGGCCTGGACTTACTGTTGGGCAAAACATGTATTTATGATATTAAGAAGTGTAGTCTGGCTGTACTGAGAGGGGCTGTACAGTACGGTAAATGCCTGTAAATCCCTGAAATGTGCATCCAACTGTCACTTGAGATTGAACAGTGAACGAAGCAGCTGGGTTACTGGCTGAATGTAAATGGAAGGCACATAGGAAGTGTGTTTGTGGTCACTCAAATTATTGAAACCTGCTTGATGCACTACCAAAGCTGGGGTACCAGGAGGGAACATTTGAGGGGTATTGAGATGGTGGTGTCCAGAGGTCAAAATATGTTTCAGAGACACAGAAGTACTGCGGTCCTGGTCCCACATTGGGGGTAGTCAAAAGTCCCTGCTAAAGATTTCTGTCCAACTGTTACCACATTTTGTGCAGCCTGGCTCCCTCTGAAACGATTCCCCAGTGTTTTTCGATCCTACAGATGACTGTAGCAAACTTCCCAAATTTTTTCTTGGCCTCATACCCCCAGAGGAGTGCCTGACATTTGCCAGCCTAACGATACTCACGTTCTGGGAAAAACCTCACTAACCATGCATATTTATGCACCACACATGGCAAATCCTTACAATTGCAGAACATCATATCGCACTCGTCATCTTTGAGGTGCTGTACGTATTTGGATTTGAGGGAAATATTCATCCTTGCTTGCTCTCCCATCTGAAGTCTATGGTGCTGCTGTTCCTTTCTCACATGTCCCTTCAAAGAGACAAGTGACACACAGACTCAATCACTCAGCAAACATATTTGCTTTGACGCTTTCATCTTGCTGTTTACCTTCCAAATATTCCCCCTTCACCAAAAATACAGGCCAGCCATTTCTCATCCCCTCAGTCATCGCAGTCCTTCACTCCTTAGGCCCTGCAAGACCACCATGAACAAGATTCATGTCAGCAAGCAGAAAAAAAGCCTCAGTGTGCTCTTTTGTTCATACTGCTGCCCTCTAGTAACACTTCATGGCAACTGCAGCATAAGAATGGGTCTGAGAAGAGGGCTGTCCTATGCAAATAATGTCCTCCCATGCATACTTTCTTCTTAGACGGTCGGCGGCTTGTGCCGTGATACCCCCTCCAACATATGGTCTTCAACCAAATTTTAAAAAAGCCCACCTGCCTTAGACGAAGGATTTTGCCACTCAAAGGAAGCACATGGGGACATCACCCTCATTTAGCAGGGTCCTAAATTGCCTGCTGTCAGCCTGTATACAGAACAAGGGCGTTCGTGGGCGTTCCTCAAAGGAAGGAGGTGGGTGATTAAATCCACAGTGCCAGGGCAGGCCCAGCCCAGCCCAGCCCAGCCCAGCCCAGCCCAGCCCAGCCCAGTCTGGCACAGCGCACTGCTGTGGAGGTCTATTCCTTCACATCCTGCAGCAGGCATGATGCAGACCTACTAGAGCAAAGGCTTGACTCCTCTGCCCTTGTCTGTCTCTTAAAGGAAACAATCTTTCTAGCTTCTTATTGCACCTAATAAATGGACTCTAGCTTGCCTCAAACTCAACCCATCATTTCATTAGCCAGAGCTCATACTTGACCTTTATTTCTATCCAAGTTCACTGGCACCAAACCCCTGCTTTGAGCGAGTGGCTCACACCAAAATTAAATATCACCTTCATCCAACCTATTTTACAATAAGTGTAGCACCTTCCCCGCATTCTTGTGCTCAGTTATAACCCCCAATACCACAATTGCACTCTGCAATTCACCAAACTTAAAGGACAAAGAATGAAGACATTGATAAAGGAAGATAAGGCCTTGTCCCTATTGCACCTACTTGAAAAATAGGGCAGTTGGTAGAAGGTCATGAGGGAAAACATTTGAAATGTTTGGACACACCTGCCAAAAAAAAGTAGCAAAAAAAAAAAAAAATCACTGTTTGAAAATTTCCCACCTTGGGATACTTCTACAGCATTGGCAGGATTCGAACCCTGGCCTCTGAGGGCTGTCCACACCAAAGGTACAAGACTTACCTTTGAGCTATAGCTCCTTGGTGGTCTAAAGGTTTGCAGTAGTAACTATAAGCAACATACAGGCCTTGGTGTCCTTCCCTGCGGCTTCCATTGCACATAAAAAGGATGACCATGACATAAGGACAATTTGACAGGCTACTTACATGGAAACCAGTGTGGTCCAGTGGGTAAGTTCCTGCCTTCCATCCAGGCAACCAGGGTTCAAATCCCGGGTTCGGCACCAGATGACTGATGGTGCCACAGCAGAGGTAAGCTGGAGGTGGGCCTAAATGGCCAATTGGTAAGTAAAATGTGTCTGTGTGTTGTGGAAGAGTGGAATCATGCCTAGCGAATGAGGGATTGCAGATTGGTTGGTAAGTAAAATAGGTGTGGCCTGAACAGAGACAGGTGAAAGAAAGGGAACAGGTGTTGTGTGTTAGAGGAGGACCCTAGTCAGATTGGGGGTGGTCAGAGAGGAGGGGTTCAGGAGGAGCCTAGTCAGATTGGGTGGAGTCAGAGAGGAGAGGGATAGGAGGGGCCTGGGCAGAATGGGAGGGGTCAGACAGCAGAAGAGGGGTTTAGGAGGAGGAGCCTAGTCAGAATGGGTGGGGTTCAGGAGGAGCCTGGTCAGATTGGGTGAGGTCGGAGAGGTATACGAGGGGACTGGGCAGAACGGGAGGGGTCAGAGAGGAGGGGTATAGGAGGAGCCTAGTCAGATTGGGTGGGGTCAGAGAGCAGAGGGATAGGAGGGGCCTGGGCAGAATGGGAGGGGTCAGACAGCAGAGGAGGGGTTTAGGAGGAGGAGCCTAGTCAGAATGGGTGGGGTTCAGGAGGAGCCTGGTCAGATTGGGTGGGGTCGGAGAGGTATACGAGGGGACTGGGCAGAATGGGAGGGGTCAGAGAGCAGAGGGATAGGAGGGGCCTGGGCAGAATGGGAGGGGTCAGACAGCAGAGGAGGGGTTTAGGAGGAGGAGCCTAGTCAGAATGGGTGGGGTTCAGGAGAAGCCTGGTCAGATTGGGTTGGTTCGGAGAGGTATACGAGGGGCCTGGGCAGAATGGGAGGGGTCAGACAGCAGAGGAGGGGTTTAGGAGGAGGAGCCTAGTCAGAATGGGTGGGGTCAGAGAGGAGGAGGAGCCTAGTCAGATTGGGTGGGGTCAGAGAGCAGAGGGATAGGAGGGGCCTGGGCAGAATGGGAGGGGTCAGACAGCAGAGGAGGGGTTTAGGAGGAGGAGCCTAGTCAGATTGGGTGGGGTCAGAGAGGAGGAGGAGCCTAGTCAGATTGGGTGGGGTCAGAGAGCAGAGGGATAGGAGGGGCCTGGGCAGAATGGGAGGGGTCAGACAGCAGAGGAGGGGTTTAGGAGGAGGAGCCTAGTCAGGATGGGTGGGGTTCAGGAGGAGCCTGGTCAGATTGGGTGGGGTCGGAGAGGTATACGAGAGGCCTGGGCAGAATGGGAGGGGTCAGACAGCAGAGGAGGGATTTAGGAGGAGCCTAGTCAGATTGGGTGGGGTCAGAGAGGAGGAGGAGCCTAGTCAGATTGGGTGGGGTCAGAGAGCAGAGGGATAGGAGGGGCCTGGGCAGAATGGGAGGGGTCAGACAGCAGAGGAGGGGTTTAGGAGGAGGAGCCTAGTCAGAATGGGTGGGGTCAGAGAGCAGAGGGATAGGAGGGGCCTGGGCAGAATGGGAGGGGTCAGACAGCAGAGGAGGGGTTTAGGAGGAGGAGCCTAGTCAGAATGGGTGGGGTCAGAGAGGAGGAGGAGCCTAGTCAGATTGGCTGGGGTCAGAGAGCAGAGGGATAGGAGGGGCCTGGGCAGAATGGGAGGGGTCAGACAGCAGAGGAGGGATTTAGGAGGAGCCTAGTCAGATTGGGTGGGGTCAGAGAGGAGGAGGAGCCTAGTCAGATTGGGTGGGGTCGGAGAGGTATACGAGGGGACTGGGCAGAATGGGAGGGGTCAGAGAGCAGAGGGATAGGAGGGGCCTGGGCAGAATGGGAGGGGTCAGACAGCAGAGGAGGGATTTAGGAGGAGCCTAGTCAGATTGGGTGGGGTCAGAGAGGAGGAGGAGCCTAGTCAGATTGGGTGGGGTCAGAGAGCAGAGGGATAGGAGGGGCCTGGGCAGAATGGGAGGGGTCAGACAGCAGAGGAGGGGTTTAGGAGGAGGAGCCTAGTCAGAATGGGTGGGGTTCAGGAGAAGCCTGGTCAGGTTGGTTCGGAGAGGTATACGAGGGGCCTGGGCAGAATGGGAGGGGACAGCAGAGGAGGGGTTTAGGAGGAGGAGCCTAGTCAGAATGGGTGGGGTTCAGGAGGAGCCTGGTCAGATTGGGTGGGGTCGGAGAGGTATACGAGGGGCCTGGGCAGAATGGGAGGGGTCAGACAGCAGAGGAGGGATTTAGGAGGAGCCTAGTCAGATTGGGTGGGGTCAGAGAGGAGGAGGAGCCTAGTCAGATTGGGTGGGGTCAGAGAGGAGGAGGAGCCTAGTCAGAATGGGTGGGGTTCAGGAGAAGCCTGGTCAGATTGGGTTGGTTCGGAGAGGTATACGAGGGGCCTGGGCAGAATGGGAGGGGTCAGACAGCAGAGGAGGGATTTAGGAGGAGCCTAGTCAGATTGGGTGGGGTCAGAGAGGAGGAGGAGCCTAGTCAGATTGGGTGGGGTCAGAGAGCAGAGGGATAGGAGGGGCCTGCGCAGAATGGGAGGGGACAGCGGAGGGGTTTAGGAGGAGGAGCCTAGTCAGATTGGGTGGGGTCAGAGAGGAGGAGGAGCCTAGTCAGAATGGGTGGGGTTCAGGAGAAGCCTGGTCAGATTGGGTTGGTTCGGAGAGGTATACGAGGGGCCTGGGCAGAATGGGAGGGGTCAGACAGCAGAGGAGGGATTTAGGAGGAGCCTAGTCAGATTGGGTGGGGTCAGAGAGGAGGAGGAGCCTAGTCAGATTGGGTGGGGTCGGAGAGGTATACGAGGGGACTGGGCAGAATGGGAGGGGTCAGAGAGCAGAGGGATAGGAGGGGCCTGGGCAGAATGGGAGGGGTCAGAGAGGAGGAGGAGCCTAGTCAGATTGGGTGGGGTCAGAGAGCAGAGGGATAGGAGGGGCCTGGGCAGAATGGGAGGGGACAGCAGAGGAGGGGTTTAGGAGGAGGAGCCTAGTCAGAATGGGTGGGGTCAGAGAGGAGGAGGAGCCTAGTCAGATTGGGTGGGGTCAGAGAGCAGAGGGATAGGAGGGGCCTGGGCAGAATGGGAGGGGACAGCAGAGGAGGGGTTTAGGAGGAGGAGCCTAGTCAGATTGGGTGGGGTCAGAGAGGAGGAGGAGCCTAGTCAGAATGGGTGGGGTTCAGGAGAAGCCTGGTCAGATTGGGTTGGTTCGGAGAGGTATACGAGGGGCCTGGGCAGAATGGGAGGGGTCAGACAGCAGAGGAGGGGTTTAGGAGGAGCCGGGTCAGATTGGGTGGGGTCAGAGAGGATGGGTATAGGAGGAGCCTGAGCAGAATGGGTGGGGTCAGACAGCAGAGGAGGGTTTTGGAGGAGCCTGGTCAGATTGGGTGGGGTCGGAGAGGAGGGGTATAGGAGGAGCCTGCGCAGAATGGGTGGGGTCGGAGAGGAGGGGTTTAGGAGGAGCCTAGTCAGATTGGGCGGGGCCAGAGAGCAGAGGGATAGGAGGGGCCTGGGCAGAATGGGAGGGGTCAGACAGCAGAGGAGGGGTTTAGGAGGAGCCTAGTCAGATTGGGCGAGAGCAGAGGGATAGGTGTAGGGTCTGAGGGACTATGAAGGGGTCATAGATGGAGGAGGATCCTGACTTATGGTGGGGAACTGCAAAAACTTTTTTTATGCACCCCCCCTATACTCTCTGATTTCTGTTGGGAGGGGGCAGTCAACATTTGGGGGAGCAGTATTAAATGGTGCTTGGGCGCAACGTGAAGGGCGATGAGGGGCACAGAATGGCATGGCTTCCAGGTACTTTTTGGGGGGGGCTACCATTAGTTTTTATTGCTCTGATCCTCCCTCATGGGGTGGACCCCAAATGGTTAGGGGCAACGGGGGAGGGGGGGCGGCAAAAAGCTGTTTGACAGTTTCTGTTACCAACAGGGGTGACCATACGATTCTGCTGCAGTTATGTGGTATTGAAAGGTACAACAAGGAGCATGTGGCTGTATTTTTGCAGGTGGGGTGCCCCAAAATTTTACGGCCAGCAGCAGCAGCCCCCCTCCTCCCCACCCTGCAGATTGGTATAGGTACCTTTACGACATTTCTGTTGATAACAGAGGCTATAGCGAATCGCGCTACGAAATCCTAGAGCACTAACATTTGCTAAATAAAGGTGGCATCGGAGCATACGAATGAGGCAGGGAGAGGCTACTGTTGGCAATTGGTTTGGTGGGTCATAGTGAATAACCTCGGCATGCAAATCGGCAGAAGTGTGAGGATTGGCAGTGTCTGTAGAGAATTTTGGCATGCTCTTCAGTTTATTTTTTCCTCCTTACGTTGGCTATGAACTACAGAGGAAAGGCCTGGACTTACTGTTGGGCAAAACATGTATTTATGATATTAAGAAGTGTAGTCTGGCTGTACTGAGAGGGGCTGTACAGTACGGTAAATGCCTGTAAATCCCTGAAATGTGCATCCAACTGTCACTTGAGATTGAACAGTGAACGAAGCAGCTGGGTTACTGGCTGAATGTAAATGGAAGGCACATAGGAAGTGTGTTTGTGGTCACTCAAATTATTGAAACCTGCTTGATGCACTACCAAAGCTGGGGTACCAGGAGGGAACATTTGAGGGGTATTGAGATGGTGGTGTCCAGAGGTCAAAATATGTTTCAGAGACACAGAAGTACTGCGGTCCTGGTCCCACATTGGGGGTAGTCAAAAGTCCCTGCTAAAGATTTCTGTCCAACTGTTACCACATTTTGTGCAGCCTGGCTCCCTCTGAAACGATTCCCCAGTGTTTTTCGATCCTACAGATGACTGTAGCAAACTTCCCAAATTTTTTCTGGCCTCATACCCCCAGAGGAGTGCCTGACATTTGCCAGCCTAACGATACTCACGTTCTGGGAAAAACCTCACTAACCATGCATATTTATGCACCACACATGGCAAATCCTTACAATTGCAGAACATCATATCGCACTCGTCATCTTTGAGGTGCTGTACGTATTTGGATTTGAGGGAAATATTCATCCTTGCTTGCTCTCCCATCTGAAGTCTATGGTGCTGCTGTTCCTTTCTCACATGTCCCTTCAAAGAGACAAGTGACACACAGACTCAATCACTCAGCAAACATATTTGCTTTGACGCTTTCATCTTGCTGTTTACCTTCCAAATATTCCCCCTTCACCAAAAATACAGGCCAGCCATTTCTCATCCCCTCAGTCATCGCAGTCCTTCACTCCTTAGGCCCTGCAAGACCACCATGAACAAGATTCATGTCAGCAAGCAGAAAAAAAGCCTCAGTGTGCTCTTTTGTTCATACTGCTGCCCTCTAGTAACACTTCATGGCAACTGCAGCATAAGAATGGGTCTGAGAAGAGGGCTGTCCTATGCAAATAATGTCCTCCCATGCATACTTTCTTCTTAGACGGTCGGCGGCTTGTGCCGTGATACCCCCTCCAACATATGGTCTTCAACCAAATTTTAAAAAAGCCCACCTGCCTTAGACGAAGGATTTTGCCACTCAAAGGAAGCACATGGGGACATCACCCTCATTTAGCAGGGTCCTAAATTGCCTGCTGTCAGCCTGTATACAGAACAAGGGCGTTCGTGGGCGTTCCTCAAAGGAAGGAGGTGGGTGATTAAATCCACAGTGCCAGGGCAGGCCCAGCCCAGCCCAGCCCAGCCCAGCCCAGCCCAGCCCAGTCTGGCACAGCGCACTGCTGTGGAGGTCTATTCCTTCACATCCTGCAGCAGGCATGATGCAGACCTACTAGAGCAAAGGCTTGACTCCTCTGCCCTTGTCTGTCTCTTAAAGGAAACAATCTTTCTAGCTTCTTATTGCACCTAATAAATGGACTCTAGCTTGCCTCAAACTCAACCCATCATTTCATTAGCCAGAGCTCATACTTGACCTTTATTTCTATCCAAGTTCACTGGCACCAAACCCCTGCTTTGAGCGAGTGGCTCACACCAAAATTAAATATCACCTTCATCCAACCTATTTTACAATAAGTGTAGCACCTTCCCCGCATTCTTGTGCTCAGTTATAACCCCCAATACCACAATTGCACTCTGCAATTCACCAAACTTAAAGGACAAAGAATGAAGACATTGATAAAGGAAGATAAGGCCTTGTCCCTATTGCACCTACTTGAAAAATAGGGCAGTTGGTAGAAGGTCATGAGGGAAAACATTTGAAATGTTTGGACACACCTGCCAAAAAAAAGTAGCAAAAAAAAAAAAAAATCACTGTTTGAAAATTTCCCACCTTGGGATACTTCTACAGCATTGGCAGGATTCGAACCCTGGCCTCTGAGGGCTGTCCACACCAAAGGTACAAGACTTACCTTTGAGCTATAGCTCCTTGGTGGTCTAAAGGTTTGCAGTAGTAACTATAAGCAACATACAGGCCTTGGTGTCCTTCCCTGCGGCTTCCATTGCACATAAAAAGGATGACCATGACATAAGGACAATTTGACAGGCTACTTACATGGAAACCAGTGTGGTCCAGTGGGTAAGTTCCTGCCTTCCATCCAGGCAACCAGGGTTCAAATCCCGGGTTCGGCACCAGATGACTGATGGTGCCACAGCAGAGGTAAGCTGGAGGTGGGCCTAAATGGCCAATTGGTAAGTAAAATGTGTCTGTGTGTTGTGGAAGAGTGGAATCATGCCTAGCGAATGAGGGATTGCAGATTGGTTGGTAAGTAAAATAGGTGTGGCCTGAACAGAGACAGGTGAAAGAAAGGGAACAGGTGTTGTGTGTTAGAGGAGGACCCTAGTCAGATTGGGGGTGGTCAGAGAGGAGGGGTTCAGGAGGAGCCTAGTCAGATTGGGTGGAGTCAGAGAGGAGAGGGATAGGAGGGGCCTGGGCAGAATGGGAGGGGTCAGACAGCAGAAGAGGGGTTTAGGAGGAGGAGCCTAGTCAGAATGGGTGGGGTTCAGGAGGAGCCTGGTCAGATTGGGTGAGGTCGGAGAGGTATACGAGGGGACTGGGCAGAATGGGAGGGGTCAGAGAGGAGGGGTATAGGAGGAGCCTAGTCAGATTGGGTGGGGTCAGAGAGCAGAGGGATAGGAGGGGCCTGGGCAGAATGGGAGGGGTCAGACAGCAGAGGAGGGGTTTAGGAGGAGGAGCCTAGTCAGAATGGGTGGGGTTCAGGAGGAGCCTGGTCAGATTGGGTGGGGTCGGAGAGGTATACGAGGGGACTGGGCAGAATGGGAGGGGTCAGAGAGCAGAGGGATAGGAGGGGCCTGGGCAGAATGGGAGGGGTCAGACAGCAGAGGAGGGGTTTAGGAGGAGGAGCCTAGTCAGAATGGGTGGGGTTCAGGAGAAGCCTGGTCAGATTGGGTTGGTTCGGAGAGGTATACGAGGGGCCTGGGCAGAATGGGAGGGGTCAGACAGCAGAGGAGGGGTTTAGGAGGAGGAGCCTAGTCAGAATGGGTGGGGTCAGAGAGGAGGAGGAGCCTAGTCAGATTGGGTGGGGTCAGAGAGCAGAGGGATAGGAGGGGCCTGGGCAGAATGGGAGGGGTCAGACAGCAGAGGAGGGGTTTAGGAGGAGGAGCCTAGTCAGAATGGGTGGGGTCAGAGAGGAGGAGGAGCCTAGTCAGATTGGGTGGGGTCAGAGAGCAGAGGGATAGGAGGGGCCTGGGCAGAATGGGAGGGGTCAGACAGCAGAGGAGGGGTTTAGGAGGAGGAGCCTAGTCAGAATGGGTGGGGTCAGAGAGGAGGAGGAGCCTAGTCAGATTGGGTGGGGTCAGAGAGCAGAGGGATAGGAGGGGCCTGGGCAGAATGGGAGGGGTCAGACAGCAGAGGAGGGATTTAGGAGGAGCCTAGTCAGATTGGGTGGGGTCAGAGAGGAGGAGGAGCCTAGTCAGATTGGGTGGGGTCAGAGAGCAGAGGGATAGGAGGGGCCTGGGCAGAATGGGAGGGGTCAGACAGCAGAGGAGGGGTTTAGGAGGAGGAGCCTAGTCAGAATGGGTGGGGTCAGAGAGCAGAGGGATAGGAGGGGCCTGGGCAGAATGGGAGGGGTCAGACAGCAGAGGAGGGGTTTAGGAGGAGGAGCCTAGTCAGAATGGGTGGGGTCAGAGAGGAGGAGGAGCCTAGTCAGATTGGGTGGGGTCAGAGAGCAGAGGGATAGGAGGGGCCTGGGCAGAATGGGAGGGGTCAGACAGCAGAGGAGGGGTTTAGGAGGAGGAGCCTAGTCAGAATGGGTGGGGTCAGAGAGGAGGAGGAGCCTAGTCAGATTGGGTGGGGTCAGAGAGCAGAGGGATAGGAGGGGCCTGGGCAGAATGGGAGGGGTCAGACAGCAGAGGAGGGGTTTAGGAGGAGGAGCCTAGTCAGATTGGGTGGGGTCAGAGAGGAGGAGGAGCCTAGTCAGATTGGGTGGGGTCAGAGAGCAGAGGGATAGGAGGGGCCTGGGCAGAATGGGAGGGGTCAGACAGCAGAGGAGGGGTTTAGGAGGAGGAGCCTAGTCAGAATGGGTGGGGTCAGAGAGCAGAGGGATAGGAGGGGCCTGGGCAGAATGGGAGGGGTCAGACAGCAGAGGAGGGGTTTAGGAGGAGGAGCCTAGTCAGAATGGGTGGGGTCAGAGAGGAGGAGGAGCCTAGTCAGATTGGCTGGGGTCAGAGAGCAGAGGGATAGGAGGGGCCTGGGCAGAATGGGAGGGGTCAGACAGCAGAGGAGGGATTTAGGAGGAGCCTAGTCAGATTGGGTGGGGTCAGAGAGGAGGAGGAGCCTAGTCAGATTGGGTGGGGTCGGAGAGGTATACGAGGGGACTGGGCAGAATGGGAGGGGTCAGAGAGCAGAGGGATAGGAGGGGCCTGGGCAGAATGGGAGGGGTCAGACAGCAGAGGAGGGATTTAGGAGGAGCCTAGTCAGATTGGGTGGGGTCAGAGAGGAGGAGGAGCCTAGTCAGATTGGGTGGGGTCAGAGAGCAGAGGGATAGGAGGGGCCTGGGCAGAATGGGAGGGGTCAGACAGCAGAGGAGGGGTTTAGGAGGAGGAGCCTAGTCAGAATGGGTGGGGTTCAGGAGAAGCCTGGTCAGGTTGGTTCGGAGAGGTATACGAGGGGCCTGGGCAGAATGGGAGGGGACAGCAGAGGAGGGGTTTAGGAGGAGGAGCCTAGTCAGAATGGGTGGGGTTCAGGAGGAGCCTGGTCAGATTGGGTGGGGTCGGAGAGGTATACGAGGGGCCTGGGCAGAATGGGAGGGGTCAGACAGCAGAGGAGGGATTTAGGAGGAGCCTAGTCAGATTGGGTGGGGTCAGAGAGGAGGAGGAGCCTAGTCAGATTGGGTGGGGTCAGAGAGGAGGAGGAGCCTAGTCAGAATGGGTGGGGTTCAGGAGAAGCCTGGTCAGATTGGGTTGGTTCGGAGAGGTATACGAGGGGCCTGGGCAGAATGGGAGGGGTCAGACAGCAGAGGAGGGATTTAGGAGGAGCCTAGTCAGATTGGGTGGGGTCAGAGAGGAGGAGGAGCCTAGTCAGATTGGGTGGGGTCAGAGAGCAGAGGGATAGGAGGGGCCTGCGCAGAATGGGAGGGGACAGCAGAGGAGGGGTTTAGGAGGAGGAGCCTAGTCAGATTGGGTGGGGTCAGAGAGGAGGAGGAGCCTAGTCAGAATGGGTGGGGTTCAGGAGAAGCCTGGTCAGATTGGGTTGGTTCGGAGAGGTATACGAGGGGCCTGGGCAGAATGGGAGGGGTCAGACAGCAGAGGAGGGATTTAGGAGGAGCCTAGTCAGATTGGGTGGGGTCAGAGAGGAGGAGGAGCCTAGTCAGATTGGGTGGGGTCGGAGAGGTATACGAGGGGACTGGGCAGAATGGGAGGGGTCAGAGAGCAGAGGGATAGGAGGGGCCTGGGCAGAATGGGAGGGGTCAGACAGCAGAGGAGGGGTTTAGGAGGAGGAGCCTAGTCAGAATGGGTGGGGTCAGAGAGGAGGAGGAGCCTAGTCAGATTGGGTGGGGTCAGAGAGCAGAGGGATAGGAGGGGCCTGGGCAGAATGGGAGGGGACAGCAGAGGAGGGGTTTAGGAGGAGGAGCCTAGTCAGATTGGGTGGGGTCAGAGAGGAGGAGGAGCCTAGTCAGAATGGGTGGGGTTCAGGAGAAGCCTGGTCAGATTGGGTTGGTTCAGAGAGGTATACGAGGGGCCTGGGCAGAATGGGAGGGGTCAGACAGCAGAGGAGGGGTTTAGGAGGAGCCTGGTCAGATTGGGTGGGGTCAGAGAGGATGGGTATAGGAGGAGCCTGAGCAGAATGGGTGGGGTCAGACAGCAGAGGAGGGTTTTGGAGGAGCCTGGTCAGATTGGGTGGGGTCGGAGAGGAGGGGTATAGGAGGAGCCTGCGCAGAATGGGTGGGGTCGGAGAGGAGGGGTTTAGGAGGAGCCTAGTCAGATTGGGCGGGGCCAGAGAGCAGAGGGATAGGAGGGGCCTGGGCAGAATGGGAGGGGTCAGACAGCAGAGGAGGGGTTTAGGAGGAGCCTAGTCAGATTGGGCGGGGTCAGAGAGCAGAGGGATAGGAGGGGCCTGGGCAGAATGGGAGGGGTCAGACAGCAGAGGAGGGGTTTAGGAGGAGCCTAGTCAGATTGGGCGAGAGCAGAGGGATAGGTGTAGGGTCTGAGGGACTATGAAGGGGTCATAGATGGAGGAGGATCCTGACTTATGGTGGGGAACTGCAAAAACTTTTTTTATGCACCCCCCCTATACTCTCTGATTTCTGTTGGGAGGGGGCAGTCAACATTTGGGGGAGCAGTATTAAATGGTGCTTGGGCGCAACGTGAAGGGCGATGAGGGGCACAGAATGGCATGGCTTCCAGGTACTTTTTGGGGGGGGCTACCATTAGTTTTTATTGCTCTGATCCTCCCTCATGGGGTGGACCCCAAATGGTTAGGGGCAACGGGGGAGGGGGGGGCGGCAAAAAGCTGTTTGACAGTTTCTGTTACCAACAGGGGTGACCATACGATTCTGCTGCAGTTATGTGGTATTGAAAGGTACAACAAGGAGCATGTGGCTGTATTTTTGCAGGTGGGGTGCCCCAAAATTTTACTGCCAGCAGCAGCAGCCCCCCTCCTCCCCACCCTGCAGATTGGAATAGGTACCTTTACGACATTTCTGTTGATAACAGAGGCTATAGCGAATCGCGCTACGAAATCCTAGAGCACTAACATTTGCTAAATAAAGGTGGCATCGGAGCATACGAATGAGGCAGGGAGAGGCTACTGTTGGCAATTGGTTTGGTGGGTCATAGTGAATAACCTCGGCATGCAAATAGGCAGAAGTGTGAGGATTGGCAGTGTCTGTAGAGAATTTTGGCATGCTCTTCAGTTTATTTTTTCCTCCTTACGTTGGCTATGAACTACAGAGGAAAGGCCTGGACTTACTGTTGGGCAAAACATGTATTTATGATATTAAGAAGTGTAGTCTGGCTGTACTGAGAGGGGCTGTACAGTACGGTAAATGCCTGTAAATCCCTGAAATGTGCATCCAACTGTCACTTGAGATTGAACAGTGAACGAAGCAGCTGGGTTACTGGCTGAATGTAAATGGAAGGCACATAGGAAGTGTGTTTGTGGTCACTCAAATTATTGAAACCTGCTTGATGCACTACCAAAGCTGGGGTACCAGGAGGGAACATTTGAGGGGTATTGAGATGGTGGTGTCCAGAGGTCAAAATATGTTTCAGAGACACAGAAGTACTGCGGTCCTGGTCCCACATTGGGGGTAGTCAAAAGTCCCTGCTAAAGATTTCTGTCCAACTGTTACCACATTTTGTGCAGCCTGGCTCCCTCTGAAACGATTCCCCAGTGTTTTTCGATCCTACAGATGACTGTAGCAAACTTCCCAAATTTTTTCTTGGCCTCATACCCCCAGAGGAGTGCCTGACATTTGCCAGCCTAACGATACTCACGTTCTGGGAAAAACCTCACTAACCATGCATATTTATGCACCACACATGGCAAATCCTTACAATTGCAGAACATCATATCGCACTCGTCATCTTTGAGGTGCTGTACGTATTTGGATTTGAGGGAAATATTCATCCTTGCTTGCTCTCCCATCTGAAGTCTATGGTGCTGCTGTTCCTTTCTCACATGTCCCTTCAAAGAGACAAGTGACACACAGACTCAATCACTCAGCAAACATATTTGCTTTGACGCTTTCATCTTGCTGTTTACCTTCCAAATATTCCCCCTTCACCAAAAATACAGGCCAGCCATTTCTCATCCCCTCAGTCATCGCAGTCCTTCACTCCTTAGGCCCTGCAAGACCACCATGAACAAGATTCATGTCAGCAAGCAGAAAAAAAGCCTCAGTGTGCTCTTTTGTTCATACTGCTGCCCTCTAGTAACACTTCATGGCAACTGCAGCATAAGAATGGGTCTGAGAAGAGGGCTGTCCTATGCAAATAATGTCCTCCCATGCATACTTTCTTCTTAGACGGTCGGCGGCTTGTGCCGTGATACCCCCTCCAACATATGGTCTTCAACCAAATTTTAAAAAAGCCCACCTGCCTTAGACGAAGGATTTTGCCACTCAAAGGAAGCACATGGGGATATCACCCTCATTTAGCAGGGTCCTAAATTGCCTGCTGTCAGCCTGTATACAGAACAAGGGCGTTCGTGGGCGTTCGTGGGCGTTCCTCAAAGGAAGGAGGTGGGTGATTAAATCCACAGTGCCAGGGCAGGCCCAGCCCAGCCCAGCCCAGCCCAGCCCAGCCCAGTCTGGCACAGCGCACTGCTGTGGAGGTCTATTCCTTCACATCCTGCAGCAGGCATGATGCAGACCTACTAGAGCAAAGGCTTGACTCCTCTACCCTTGTCTGTCTCTTAAAGGAAACAATCTTTCTAGCTTCTTATTGCACCTAATAAATGGACTCTAGCTTGCCTCAAACTCAACCCATCATTTCATTAGCCAGAGCTCATACTTGACCTTTATTTCTATCCAAGTTCACTGGCACCAAACCCCTGCTTTGAGCGAGTGGCTCACACCAAAATTAAATATCACCTTCATCCAACCTATTTTACAATAAGTGTAGCACCTTCCCCGCATTCTTGTGCTCAGTTATAACCCCCAATACCACAATTGCACTCTGCAATTCACCAAACTTAAAGGACAAAGAATGAAGACATTGATAAAGGAAGATAAGGCCTTGTCCCTATTGCACCTACTTGAAAAATAGGGCAGTTGGTAGAAGGTCATGAGGGAAAACATTTGAAATGTTTGGACACACCTGCCAAAAAAAAGTAGCAAAAAAAAAAAAAAATCACTGTTTGAAAATTTCCCACCTTGGGATACTTCTACAGCATTGGCAGGATTCGAACCCTGGCCTCTGAGGGCTGTCCACACCAAAGGTACAAGACTTACCTTTGAGCTATAGCTCCTTGGTGGTCTAAAGGTTTGCAGTAGTAACTATAAGCAACATACAGGCCTTGGTGTCCTTCCCTGCGGCTTCCATTGCACATAAAAAGGATGACCATGACATAAGGACAATTTGATAGGCTACTTACATGGAAACCAGTGTGGTCCAGTGGGTAAGTTCCTGCCTTCCATCCAGGCAACCAGGGTTCAAATCCCGGGTTCGGCACCAGATGACTGATGGTGCCACAGCAGAGGTAAGCTGGAGGTGGGCCTAAATGGCCAATTGGTAAGTAAAATGTGTCTGTGTGTTGTGGAAGAGTGGAATCATGCCTAGCGAATGAGGGATTGCAGATTGGTTGGTAAGTAAAATAGGTGTGGCCTGAACAGAGACAGTTGAAAGAAAGGGAACAGGTGTTGTGTGTTAGAGGAGGACCCTAGTCAGATTGGGGGTGGTCAGAGAGGAGAGGGATAGGAGGGGCCTGGGCAGAATGGGAGGGGTCAGACAGCAGAAGAGGGGTTTAGGAGGAGGAGCCTAGTCAGAATGGGTGGGGTTCAGGAGGAGCCTGGTCAGATTGGGTGAGGTCGGAGAGGTATACGAGGGGACTGGGCAGAATGGGAGGGGTCAGAGAGGAGGGGTATAGGAGGAGCCTAGTCAGATTGGGTGGGGTCAGAGAGCAGAGGGATAGGAGGGGCCTGGGCAGAATGGGAGGGGTCAGACAGCAGAGGAGGGGTTTAGGAGGAGGAGCCTAGTCAGATTGGGTGGGGTCAGAGAGCAGAGGGATAGGAGGGGCCTGGGCAGAATGGGAGGGGTCAGACAGCAGAGGAGGGGTTTAGGAGGAGGAGCCTAGTCAGAATGGGTGGGGTCAGAGAGCAGAGGGATAGGAGGGGCCTGGGCAGAATGGGAGGGGTCAGACAGCAGAGGAGGGGTTTAGGAGGAGGAGCCTAGTCAGAATGGGTGGGGTCAGAGAGGAGGAGGAGCCTAGTCAGATTGGCTGGGGTCAGAGGGATAGGAGGGGCCTGGGCAGAATGGGAGGGGTCAGACAGCAGAGGAGGGGTTTAGGAGGAGGAGCCTAGTCAGATTGGGTGGGGTCGGAGAGGTATACGAGGGGACTGGGCAGAATGGGAGGGGTCAGAGAGCAGAGGGATAGGAGGGGCCTGGGCAGAATGGGAGGGGTCAGACAGCAGAGGAGGGGTTTAGGAGGAGGAGCCTAGTCAGAATGGGTGGGGTTCAGGAGAAGCCTGGTCAGGTTGGTTCGGAGAGGTATACGAGGGGCCTGGGCAGAATGGGAGGGGACAGCAGAGGAGGGGTTTAGGAGGAGGAGCCTAGTCAGAATGGGTGGGGTTCAGGAGGAGCCTGGTCAGATTGGGTGGGGTCGGAGAGGTATACGAGGGGCCTGGGCAGAATGGGAGGGGTCAGACAGCAGAGGAGGGATTTAGGAGGAGCCTAGTCAGATTGGGTGGGGTCAGAGAGGAGGAGGAGCCTAGTCAGATTGGGTGGGGTCAGAGAGGAGGAGGAGCCTAGTCAGAATGGGTGGGGTTCAGGAGAAGCCTGGTCAGATTGGGTTGGTTCGGAGAGGTATACGAGGGGCCTGGGCAGAATGGGAGGGGTCAGACAGCAGAGGAGGGATTTAGGAGGAGCCTAGTCAGATTGGGTGGGGTCAGAGAGGAGGAGGAGCCTAGTCAGATTGGGTGGGGTCAGAGAGCAGAGGGATAGGAGGGGCCTGCGCAGAATGGGAGGGGACAGCAGAGGAGGGGTTTAGGAGGAGGAGCCTAGTCAGATTGGGTGGGGTCAGAGAGGAGGAGGAGCCTAGTCAGAATGGGTGGGGTTCAGGAGAAGCCTGGTCAGATTGGGTTGGTTCGGAGAGGTATACGAGGGGCCTGGGCAGAATGGGAGGGGTCAGACAGCAGAGGAGGGATTTAGGAGGAGCCTAGTCAGATTGGGTGGGGTCAGAGAGGAGGAGGAGCCTAGTCAGATTGGGTGGGGTCGGAGAGGTATACGAGGGGACTGGGCAGAATGGGAGGGGTCAGAGAGCAGAGGGATAGGAGGGGCCTGGGCAGAATGGGAGGGGTCAGACAGCAGAGGAGGGGTTTAGGAGGAGGAGCCTAGTCAGAATGGGTGGGGTCAGAGAGGAGGAGGAGCCTAGTCAGATTGGGTGGGGTCAGAGAGCAGAGGGATAGGAGGGGCCTGGGCAGAATGGGAGGGGACAGCAGAGGAGGGGTTTAGGAGGAGGAGCCTAGTCAGATTGGGTGGGGTCAGAGAGGAGGAGGAGCCTAGTCAGAATGGGTGGGGTTCAGGAGAAGCCTGGTCAGATTGGGTTGGTTCGGAGAGGTATACGAGGGGCCTGGGCAGAATGGGAGGGGTCAGACAGCAGAGGAGGGGTTTAGGAGGAGCCGGGTCAGAGAGGATGGGTATAGGAGGAGCCTGAGCAGAATGGGTGGGGTCAGACAGCAGAGGAGGGTTTTGGAGGAGCCTGGTCAGATTGGGTGGGGTCGGAGAGGAGGGGTATAGGAGGAGCCTGCGCAGAATGGGTGGGGTCGGAGAGGAGGGGTTTAGGAGGAGCCTAGTCAGATTGGGCGGGGCCAGAGAGCAGAGGGATAGGAGGGGCCTGGGCAGAATGGGAGGGGTCAGACAGCAGAGGAGGGGTTTAGGAGGAGCCTAGTCAGATTGGGCGGGGTCAGAGAGCAGAGGGATAGGAGGGGCCTGGGCAGAATGGGAGGGGTCAGACAGCAGAGGAGGGGTTTAGGAGGAGCCTAGTCAGATTGGGCGAGAGCAGAGGGATAGGTGTAGGGTCTGAGGGACTATGAAGGGGTCATAGATGGAGGAGGATCCTGACTTATGGTGGGGAACTGCAAAAACTTTTTTTATGCACCCCCCCTATACTCTCTGATTTCTGTTGGGAGGGGGCAGTCAACATTTGGGGGAGCAGTATTAAATGGTGCTTGGGCGCAACGTGAAGGGCGATGAGGGGCACAGAATGGCATGGCTTCCAGGTACTTTTTGGGGGGGCTACCATTAGTTTTTATTGCTCTGATCCTCCCTCATGGGGTGGACCCCAAATGGTTAGGGGCAACGGGGGAGGGGGGGCGGCAAAAAGCTGTTTGACAGTTTCTGTTACCAACAGGGGTGACCATACGATTCTGCTGCAGTTATGTGGTATTGAAAGGTACAACAAGGAGCATGTGGCTGTATTTTTGCAGGTGGGGTGCCCCAAAATTTTACTGCCAGCAGCAGCAGCCCCCCTCCTCCCCACCCTGCAGATTGGAATAGGTACCTTTACGACATTTCTGTTGATAACAGAGGCTATAGCGAATCGCGCTACGAAATCCTAGAGCACTAACATTTGCTAAATAAAGGTGGCATCGGAGCATACGAATGAGGCAGGGAGAGGCTACTGTTGGCAATTGGTTTGGTGGGTCATAGTGAATAACCTCGGCATGCAAATAGGCAGAAGTGTGAGGATTGGCAGTGTCTGTAGAGAATTTTGGCATGCTCTTCAGTTTATTTTTTCCTCCTTACGTTGGCTATGAACTACAGAGGAAAGGCCTGGACTTACTGTTGGGCAAAACATGTATTTATGATATTAAGAAGTGTAGTCTGGCTGTACTGAGAGGGGCTGTACAGTACGGTAAATGCCTGTAAATCCCTGAAATGTGCATCCAACTGTCACTTGAGATTGAACAGTGAACGAAGCAGCTGGGTTACTGGCTGAATGTAAATGGAAGGCACATAGGAAGTGTGTTTGTGGTCACTCAAATTATTGAAACCTGCTTGATGCACTACCAAAGCTGGGGTACCAGGAGGGAACATTTGAGGGGTATTGAGATGGTGGTGTCCAGAGGTCAAAATATGTTTCAGAGACACAGAAGTACTGCGGTCCTGGTCCCACATTGGGGGTAGTCAAAAGTCCCTGCTAAAGATTTCTGTCCAACTGTTACCACATTTTGTGCAGCCTGGCTCCCTCTGAAACGATTCCCCAGTGTTTTTCGATCCTACAGATGACTGTAGCAAACTTCCCAAATTTTTTCTTGGCCTCATACCCCCAGAGGAGTGCCTGACATTTGCCAGCCTAACGATACTCACGTTCTGGGAAAAACCTCACTAACCATGCATATTTATGCACCACACATGGCAAATCCTTACAATTGCAGAACATCATATCGCACTCGTCATCTTTGAGGTGCTGTACGTATTTGGATTTGAGGGAAATATTCATCCTTGCTTGCTCTCCCATCTGAAGTCTATGGTGCTGCTGTTCCTTTCTCACATGTCCCTTCAAAGAGACAAGTGACACACAGACTCAATCACTCAGCAAACATATTTGCTTTGACGCTTTCATCTTGCTGTTTACCTTCCAAATATTCCCCCTTCACCAAAAATACAGGCCAGCCATTTCTCATCCCCTCAGTCATCGCAGTCCTTCACTCCTTAGGCCCTGCAAGACCACCATGAACAAGATTCATGTCAGCAAGCAGAAAAAAAGCCTCAGTGTGCTCTTTTGTTCATACTGCTGCCCTCTAGTAACACTTCATGGCAACTGCAGCATAAGAATGGGTCTGAGAAGAGGGCTGTCCTATGCAAATAATGTCCTCCCATGCATACTTTCTTCTTAGACGGTCGGCGGCTTGTGCCGTGATACCCCCTCCAACATATGGTCTTCAACCAAATTTTAAAAAAGCCCACCTGCCTTAGACGAAGGATTTTGCCACTCAAAGGAAGCACATGGGGACATCACCCTCATTTAGCAGGGTCCTAAATTGCCTGCTGTCAGCCTGTATACAGAACAAGGGCGTTCGTGGGCGTTCGTGGGCGTTCCTCAAAGGAAGGAGGTGGGTGATTAAATCCACAGTGCCAGGGCAGGCCCAGCCCAGCCCAGCCCAGCCCAGCCCAGCCCAGTCTGGCACAGCGCACTGCTGTGGAGGTCTATTCCTTCACATCCTGCAGCAGGCATGATGCAGACCTACTAGAGCAAAGGCTTGACTCCTCTACCCTTGTCTGTCTCTTAAAGGAAACAATCTTTCTAGCTTCTTATTGCACCTAATAAATGGACTCTAGCTTGCCTCAAACTCAACCCATCATTTCATTAGCCAGAGCTCATACTTGACCTTTATTTCTATCCAAGTTCACTGGCACCAAACCCCTGCTTTGAGCGAGTGGCTCACACCAAAATTAAATATCACCTTCATCCAACCTATTTTACAATAAGTGTAGCACCTTCCCCGCATTCTTGTGCTCAGTTATAACCCCCAATACCACAATTGCACTCTGCAATTCACCAAACTTAAAGGACAAAGAATGAAGACATTGATAAAGGAAGATAAGGCCTTGTCCCTATTGCACCTACTTGAAAAATAGGGCAGTTGGTAGAAGGTCATGAGGGAAAACATTTGAAATGTTTGGACACACCTGCCAAAAAAAAGTAGCAAAAAAAAAAAAAAATCACTGTTTGAAAATTTCCCACCTTGGGATACTTCTACAGCATTGGCAGGATTCGAACCCTGGCCTCTGAGGGCTGTCCACACCAAAGGTACAAGACTTACCTTTGAGCTATAGCTCCTTGGTGGTCTAAAGGTTTGCAGTAGTAACTATAAGCAACATACAGGCCTTGGTGTCCTTCCCTGCGGCTTCCATTGCACATAAAAAGGATGACCATGACATAAGGACAATTTGATAGGCTACTTACATGGAAACCAGTGTGGTCCAGTGGGTAAGTTCCTGCCTTCCATCCAGGCAACCAGGGTTCAAATCCCGGGTTCGGCACCAGATGACTGATGGTGCCACAGCAGAGGTAAGCTGGAGGTGGGCCTAAATGGCCAATTGGTAAGTAAAATGTGTCTGTGTGTTGTGGAAGAGTGGAATCATGCCTAGCGAATGAGGGATTGCAGATTGGTTGGTAAGTAAAATAGGTGTGGCCTGAACAGAGACAGTTGAAAGAAAGGGAACAGGTGTTGTGTGTTAGAGGAGGACCCTAGTCAGATTGGGGGTGGTCAGAGAGGAGAGGGATAGGAGGGGCCTGGGCAGAATGGGAGGGGTCAGACAGCAGAAGAGGGGTTTAGGAGGAGGAGCCTAGTCAGAATGGGTGGGGTTCAGGAGGAGCCTGGTCAGATTGGGTGAGGTCGGAGAGGTATACGAGGGGACTGGGCAGAATGGGAGGGGTCAGAGAGGAGGGGTATAGGAGGAGCCTAGTCAGATTGGGTGGGGTCAGAGAGCAGAGGGATAGGAGGGGCCTGGGCAGAATGGGAGGGGTCAGACAGCAGAGGAGGGGTTTAGGAGGAGGAGCCTAGTCAGAATGGGTGGGGTTCAGGAGGAGCCTGGTCAGATTGGGTGGGGTCGGAGAGGTATACGAGGGGACTGGGCAGAATGGGAGGGGTCAGAGAGCAGAGGGATAGGAGGGGCCTGGGCAGAATGGGAGGGGTCAGACAGCAGAGGAGGGGTTTAGGAGGAGGAGCCTAGTCAGAATGGGTGGGGTTCAGGAGAAGCCTGGTCAGATTGGGTTGGTTCGGAGAGGTATACGAGGGGCCTGGGCAGAATGGGAGGGGTCAGACAGCAGAGGAGGGGTTTAGGAGGAGGAGCCTAGTCAGAATGGGTGGGGTCAGAGAGGAGGAGGAGCCTAGTCAGATTGGGTGGGGTCAGAGAGCAGAGGGATAGGAGGGGCCTGGGCAGAATGGGAGGGGTCAGACAGCAGAGGAGGGGTTTAGGAGGAGGAGCCTAGTCAGAATGGGTGGGGTCAGAGAGGAGGAGGAGCCTAGTCAGATTGGGTGGGGGCAGAGGGATAGGAGGGGCCTGGGCAGAATGGGAGGGGTCAGACAGCAGAGGAGGGGTTTAGGAGGAGGAGCCTAGTCAGATTGGGTGGGGTCAGAGAGGAGGAGGAGCCTAGTCAGATTGGGTGGGGTCAGAGAGCAGAGGGATAGGAGGGGCCTGGGCAGAATGGGAGGGGTCAGACAGCAGAGGAGGGGTTTAGGAGGAGGAGCCTAGTCAGAATGGGTGGGGTCAGAGAGGAGGAGGAGCCTAGTCAGATTGGGTGGGGTCAGAGAGCAGAGGGATAGGAGGGGCCTGGGCAGAATGGGAGGGGTCAGACAGCAGAGGAGGGGTTTAGGAGGAGGAGCCTAGTCAGAATGGGTGGGGTCAGAGAGGAGGAGGAGCCTAGTCAGATTGGGTGGGGTCAGAGAGCAGAGGGATAGGAGGGGCCTGGGCAGAATGGGAGGGGTCAGACAGCAGAGGAGGGGTTTAGGAGGAGGAGCCTAGTCAGAATGGGTGGGGTCAGAGAGCAGAGGGATAGGAGGGGCCTGGGCAGAATGGGAGGGGTCAGACAGCAGAGGAGGGGTTTAGGAGGAGGAGCCTAGTCAGAATGGGTGGGGTCAGAGAGGAGGAGGAGCCTAGTCAGATTGGGTGGGGTCAGAGAGCAGAGGGATAGGAGGGGCCTGGGCAGAATGGGAGGGGTCAGACAGCAGAGGAGGGGTTTAGGAGGAGGAGCCTAGTCAGAATGGGTGGGGTCAGAGAGGAGGAGGAGCCTAGTCAGATTGGGTGGGGTCAGAGAGCAGAGGGATAGGAGGGGCCTGGGCAGAATGGGAGGGGTCAGACAGCAGAGGAGGGGTTTAGGAGGAGGAGCCTAGTCAGAATGGGTGGGGTCAGAGAGGAGGAGGAGCCTAGTCAGATTGGGTGGGAGCAGAGGGATAGGAGGGGCCTGGGCAGAATGGGAGGGGTCAGACAGCAGAGGAGGGGTTTAGGAGGAGGAGCCTAGTCAGAATGGGTGGGGTCAGAGAGCAGAGGGATAGGAGGGGCCTGGGCAGAATGGGAGGGGTCAGACAGCAGAGGAGGGGTTTAGGAGGAGGAGCCTAGTCAGAATGGGTGGGGTCAGAGAGGAGGAGGAGCCTAGTCAGATTGGGTGGGGTCAGAGAGCAGAGGGATAGGAGGGGCCTGGGCAGAATGGGAGGGGTCAGACAGCAGAGGAGGGGTTTAGGAGGAGGAGCCTAGTCAGAATGGGTGGGGTCAGAGAGGAGGAGGAGCCTAGTCAGATTGGGTGGGGTCAGAGAGCAGAGGGATAGGAGGGGCCTGGGCAGAATGGGAGGGGTCAGACAGCAGAGGAGGGGTTTAGGAGGAGGAGCCTAGTCAGAATGGGTGGGGTCAGAGAGGAGGAGGAGCCTAGTCAGATTGGGTGGGGTCAGAGAGCAGAGGGATAGGAGGGGCCTGGGCAGAATGGGAGGGGTCAGACAGCAGAGGAGGGGTTTAGGAGGAGGAGCCTAGTCAGAATGGGTGGGGTCAGAGAGCAGAGGGATAGGAGGGGCCTGGGCAGAATGGGAGGGGTCAGACAGCAGAGGAGGGGTTTAGGAGGAGGAGCCTAGTCAGAATGGGTGGGGTCAGAGAGGAGGAGGAGCCTAGTCAGATTGGCTGGGGTCAGAGAGCAGAGGGATAGGAGGGGCCTGGGCAGAATGGGAGGGGTCAGACAGCAGAGGAGGGATTTAGGAGGAGCCTAGTCAGATTGGGTGGGGTCAGAGAGGAGGAGGAGCCTAGTCAGATTGGGTGGGGTCAGAGAGCAGAGGGATAGGAGGGGCCTGGGCAGAATGGGAGGGGTCAGACAGCAGAGGAGGGGTTTAGGAGGAGGAGCCTAGTCAGAATGGGTGGGGTTCAGGAGAAGCCTGGTCAGGTTGGTTCGGAGAGGTATACGAGGGGCCTGGGCAGAATGGGAGGGGACAGCAGAGGAGGGGTTTAGGAGGAGGAGCCTAGTCAGAATGGGTGGGGTTCAGGAGGAGCCTGGTCAGATTGGGTGGGGTCGGAGAGGTATACGAGGGGCCTGGGCAGAATGGGAGGGGTCAGACAGCAGAGGAGGGATTTAGGAGGAGCCTAGTCAGATTGGGTGGGGTCAGAGAGGAGGAGGAGCCTAGTCAGATTGGGTGGGGTCAGAGAGGAGGAGGAGCCTAGTCAGAATGGGTGGGGTTCAGGAGAAGCCTGGTCAGATTGGGTTGGTTCGGAGAGGTATACGAGGGGCCTGGGCAGAATGGGAGGGGTCAGACAGCAGAGGAGGGATTTAGGAGGAGCCTAGTCAGATTGGGTGGGGTCAGAGAGGAGGAGGAGCCTAGTCAGATTGGGTGGGGTCAGAGAGCAGAGGGATAGGAGGGGCCTGCGCAGAATGGGAGGGGACAGCAGAGGAGGGGTTTAGGAGGAGGAGCCTAGTCAGATTGGGTGGGGTCAGAGAGGAGGAGGAGCCTAGTCAGAATGGGTGGGGTTCAGGAGAAGCCTGGTCAGATTGGGTTGGTTCGGAGAGGTATACGAGGGGCCTGGGCAGAATGGGAGGGGTCAGACAGCAGAGGAGGGATTTAGGAGGAGCCTAGTCAGATTGGGTGGGGTCAGAGAGGAGGAGGAGCCTAGTCAGATTGGGTGGGGTCGGAGAGGTATACGAGGGGACTGGGCAGAATGGGAGGGGTCAGAGAGCAGAGGGATAGGAGGGGCCTGGGCAGAATGGGAGGGGTCAGACAGCAGAGGAGGGGTTTAGGAGGAGGAGCCTAGTCAGAATGGGTGGGGTCAGAGAGGAGGAGGAGCCTAGTCAGATTGGGTGGGGTCAGAGAGCAGAGGGATAGGAGGGGCCTGGGCAGAATGGGAGGGGACAGCAGAGGAGGGGTTTAGGATGAGGAGCCTAGTCAGATTGGGTGGGGTCAGAGAGGAGGAGGAGCCTAGTCAGAATGGGTGGGGTTCAGGAGAAGCCTGGTCAGATTGGGTTGGTTCGGAGAGGTATACGAGGGGCCTGGGCAGAATGGGAGGGGTCAGACAGCAGAGGAGGGGTTTAGGAGGAGCCTGGTCAGATTGGGTGGGGTCAGAGAGGATGGGTATAGGAGGAGCCTGAGCAGAATGGGTGGGGTCAGACAGCAGAGGAGGGTTTTGGAGGAGCCTGGTCAGATTGGGTGGGGTCGGAGAGGAGGGGTATAGGAGGAGCCTGCGCAGAATGGGTGGGGTCGGAGAGGAGGGGTTTAGGAGGAGCCTAGTCAGATTGGGCGGGGCCAGAGAGCAGAGGGATAGGAGGGGCCTGGGCAGAATGGGAGGGGTCAGACAGCAGAGGAGGGGTTTAGGAGGAGCCTAGTCAGATTGGGCGGGGTCAGAGAGCAGAGGGATAGGAGGGGCCTGGGCAGAATGGGAGGGGTCAGACAGCAGAGGAGGGGTTTAGGAGGAGCCTAGTCAGATTGGGCGAGAGCAGAGGGATAGGTGTAGGGTCTGAGGGACTATGAAGGGGTCATAGATGGAGGAGGATCCTGACTTATGGTGGGGAACTGCAAAAACTTTTTTTATGCACCCCCCCTATACTCTCTGATTTCTGTTGGGAGGGGGCAGTCAACATTTGGGGGAGCAGTATTAAATGGTGCTTGGGCGCAACGTGAAGGGCGATGAGGGGCACAGAATGGCATGGCTTCCAGGTACTTTTTGGGGGGGGCTACCATTAGTTTTTATTGCTCTGATCCTCCCTCATGGGGTGGACCCCAAATGGTTAGGGGCAACGGGGGAGGGGGGGCGGCAAAAAGCTGTTTGACAGTTTCTGTTACCAACAGGGGTGACCATACGATTCTGCTGCAGTTATGTGGTATTGAAAGGTACAACAAGGAGCATGTGGCTGTATTTTTGCAGGTGGGGTGCCCCAAAATTTTACTGCCAGCAGCAGCAGCCCCCCTCCTCCCCACCCTGCAGATTGGTATAGGTACCTTTACGACATTTCTGTTGATAACAGAGGCTATAGCGAATCGCGCTACGAAATCCTAGAGCACTAACATTTGCTAAATAAAGGTGGCATCGGAGCATACGAATGAGGCAGGGAGAGGCTACTGTTGGCAATTGGTTTGGTGGGTCATAGTGAATAACCTCGGCATGCAAATAGGCAGAAGTGTGAGGATTGGCAGTGTCTGTAGAGAATTTTGGCATGCTCTTCAGTTTATTTTTTCCTCCTTACGTTGGCTATGAACTACAGAGGAAAGGCCTGGACTTACTGTTGGGCAAAACATGTATTTATGATATTAAGAAGTGTAGCCTGGCTGTACTGAGAGGGGCTGTACAGTACGGTAAATGCCTGTAAATCCCTGAAATGTGCATCCAACTGTCACTTGAGATTGAACAGTGAACGAAGCAGCTGGGTTACTGGCTGAATGTAAATGGAAGGCACATAGGAAGTGTGTTTGTGGTCACTCAAATTATTGAAACCTGCTTGATGCACTACCAAAGCTGGGGTACCAGGAGGGAACATTTGAGGGGTATTGAGATGGTGGTGTCCAGAGGTCAAAATATGTTTCAGAGACACAGAAGTACTGCGGTCCTGGTCCCACATTGGGGGTAGTCAAAAGTCCCTGCTAAAGATTTCTGTCCAACTGTTACCACATTTTGTGCAGCCTGGCTCCCTCTGAAACGATTCCCCAGTGTTTTTCGATCCTACAGATGACTGTAGCAAACTTCCCAAATTTTTTCTTGGCCTCATACCCCCAGAGGAGTGCCTGACATTTGCCAGCCTAACGATACTCACGTTCTGGGAAAAACCTCACTAACCATGCATATTTATGCACCACACATGGCAAATCCTTACAATTGCAGAACATCATATCGCACTCGTCATCTTTGAGGTGCTGTACGTATTTGGATTTGAGGGAAATATTCATCCTTGCTTGCTCTCCCATCTGAAGTCTATGGTGCTGCTGTTCCTTTCTCACATGTCCCTTCAAAGAGACAAGTGACACACAGACTCAATCATTCAGCAAACATATTTGCTTTGACGCTTTCATCTTGCTGTTTACCTTCCAAATATTCCCCCTTCACCAAAAATACAGGCCAGCCATTTCTCATCCCCTCAGTCATCGCAGTCCTTCACTCCTTAGGCCCTGCAAGACCACCATGAACAAGATTCATGTCAGCAAGCAGAAAAAAAGCCTCAGTGTGCTCTTTTGTTCATACTGCTGCCCTCTAGTAACACTTCATGGCAACTGCAGCATAAGAATGGGTCTGAGAAGAGGGCTGTCCTATGCAAATAATGTCCTCCCATGCATACTTTCTTCTTAGACGGTCGGCGGCTTGTGCCGTGATACCCCCTCCAACATATGGTCTTCAACCAAATTTTAAAAAAGCCCACCTGCCTTAGACGAAGGATTTTGCCACTCAAAGGAAGCACATGGGGACATCACCCTCATTTAGCAGGGTCCTAAATTGCCTGCTGTCAGCCTGTATACAGAACAAGGGCGTTCGTGGGCGTTCCTCAAAGGAAGGAGGTGGGTGATTAAATCCACAGTGCCAGGGCAGGCCCAGCCCAGCCCAGCCCAGCCCAGCCCAGCCCAGTCTGGCACAGCGCACTGCTGTGGAGGTCTATTCCTTCACATCCTGCAGCAGGCATGATGCAGACCTACTAGAGCAAAGGCTTGACTCCTCTGCCCTTGTCTGTCTCTTAAAGGAAACAATCTTTCTAGCTTCTTATTGCACCTAATAAATGGACTCTAGCTTGCCTCAAACTCAACCCATCATTTCATTAGCCAGAGCTCATACTTGACCTTTATTTCTATCCAAGTTCACTGGCACCAAACCCCTGCTTTGAGCGAGTGGCTCACACCAAAATTAAATATCACCTTCATCCAACCTATTTTACAATAAGTGTAGCACCTTCCCCGCATTCTTGTGCTCAGTTATAACCCCCAATACCACAATTGCACTCTGCAATTCACCAAACTTAAAGGACAAAGAATGAAGACATTGATAAAGGAAGATAAGGCCTTGTCCCTATTGCACCTACTTGAAAAATAGGGCAGTTGGTAGAAGGTCATGAGGGAAAACATTTGAAATGTTTGGACACACCTGCCAAAAAAAAGTAGCAAAAAAAAAAAAAATCACTGTTTGAAAATTTCCCACCTTGGGATACTTCTACAGCATTGGCAGGATTCGAACCCTGGCCTCTGAGGGCTGTCCACACCAAAGGTACAAGACTTACCTTTGAGCTATAGCTCCTTGGTGGTCTAAAGGTTTGCAGTAGTAACTATAAGCAACATACAGGCCTTGGTGTCCTTCCCTGCGGCTTCCATTGCACATAAAAAGGATGACCATGACATAAGGACAATTTGACAGGCTACTTACATGGAAACCAGTGTGGTCCAGTGGGTAAGTTCCTGCCTTCCATCCAGGCAACCAGGGTTCAAATCCCGGGTTCGGCACCAGATGACTGATGGTGCCACAGCAGAGGTAAGCTGGAGGTGGGCCTAAATGGCCAATTGGTAAGTAAAATGTGTCTGTGTGTTGTGGAAGAGTGGAATCATGCCTAGCGAATGAGGGATTGCAGATTGGTTGGTAAGTAAAATAGGTGTGGCCTGAACAGAGACAGGTGAAAGAAAGGGAACAGGTGTTGTGTGTTAGAGGAGGACCCTAGTCAGATTGGGGGTGGTCAGAGAGGAGGGGTTCAGGAGGAGCCTAGTCAGATTGGGTGGAGTCAGAGAGGAGAGGGATAGGAGGGGCCTGGGCAGAATGGGAGGGGTCAGACAGCAGAAGAGGGGTTTAGGAGGAGGAGCCTAGTCAGAATGGGTGGGGTTCAGGAGGAGCCTGGTCAGATTGGGTGAGGTCGGAGAGGTATACGAGGGGACTGGGCAGAATGGGAGGGGTCAGAGAGGAGGGGTATAGGAGGAGCCTAGTCAGATTGGGTGGGGTCAGAGAGCAGAGGGATAGGAGGGGCCTGGGCAGAATGGGAGGGGTCAGACAGCAGAGGAGGGGTTTAGGAGGAGGAGCCTAGTCAGAATGGGTGGGGTTCAGGAGAAGCCTGGTCAGATTGGGTTGGTTCGGAGAGGTATACGAGGGGCCTGGGCAGAATGGGAGGGGTCAGACAGCAGAGGAGGGGTTTAGGAGGAGGAGCCTAGTCAGAATGGGTGGGGTCAGAGAGGAGGAGGAGCCTAGTCAGATTGGGTGGGGTCAGAGAGCAGAGGGATAGGAGGGGCCTGGGCAGAATGGGAGGGGTCAGACAGCAGAGGAGGGGTTTAGGAGGAGGAGCCTAGTCAGATTGGGTGGGGTCAGAGAGGAGGAGGAGCCTAGTCAGATTGGGTGGGGTCAGAGAGCAGAGGGATAGGAGGGGCCTGGGCAGAATGGGAGGGGTCAGACAGCAGAGGAGGGGTTTAGGAGGAGGAGCCTAGTCAGGATGGGTGGGGTTCAGGAGGAGCCTGGTCAGATTGGGTGGGGTCGGAGAGGTATACGAGAGGCCTGGGCAGAATGGGAGGGGTCAGACAGCAGAGGAGGGATTTAGGAGGAGCCTAGTCAGATTGGGTGGGGTCAGAGAGGAGGAGGAGCCTAGTCAGATTGGGTGGGGTCAGAGAGCAGAGGGATAGGAGGGGCCTGGGCAGAATGGGAGGGGTCAGACAGCAGAGGAGGGGTTTAGGAGGAGGAGCCTAGTCAGAATGGGTGGGGTCAGAGAGCAGAGGGATAGGAGGGGCCTGGGCAGAATGGGAGGGGTCAGACAGCAGAGGAGGGGTTTAGGAGGAGGAGCCTAGTCAGAATGGGTGGGGTCAGAGAGGAGGAGGAGCCTAGTCAGATTGGCTGGGGTCAGAGAGCAGAGGGATAGGAGGGGCCTGGGCAGAATGGGAGGGGTCAGACAGCAGAGGAGGGATTTAGGAGGAGCCTAGTCAGATTGGGTGGGGTCAGAGAGGAGGAGGAGCCTAGTCAGATTGGGTGGGGTCGGAGAGGTATACGAGGGGACTGGGCAGAATGGGAGGGGTCAGAGAGCAGAGGGATAGGAGGGGCCTGGGCAGAATGGGAGGGGTCAGACAGCAGAGGAGGGATTTAGGAGGAGCCTAGTCAGATTGGGTGGGGTCAGAGAGGAGGAGGAGCCTAGTCAGATTGGGTGGGGTCAGAGAGCAGAGGGATAGGAGGGGCCTGGGCAGAATGGGAGGGGTCAGACAGCAGAGGAGGGGTTTAGGAGGAGGAGCCTAGTCAGAATGGGTGGGGTTCAGGAGAAGCCTGGTCAGGTTGGTTCGGAGAGGTATACGAGGGGCCTGGGCAGAATGGGAGGGGACAGCAGAGGAGGGGTTTAGGAGGAGGAGCCTAGTCAGAATGGGTGGGGTTCAGGAGGAGCCTGGTCAGATTGGGTGGGGTCGGAGAGGTATACGAGGGGCCTGGGCAGAATGGGAGGGGTCAGACAGCAGAGGAGGGATTTAGGAGGAGCCTAGTCAGATTGGGTGGGGTCAGAGAGGAGGAGGAGCCTAGTCAGATTGGGTGGGGTCAGAGAGGAGGAGGAGCCTAGTCAGAATGGGTGGGGTTCAGGAGAAGCCTGGTCAGATTGGGTTGGTTCGGAGAGGTATACGAGGGGCCTGGGCAGAATGGGAGGGGTCAGACAGCAGAGGAGGGATTTAGGAGGAGCCTAGTCAGATTGGGTGGGGTCAGAGAGGAGGAGGAGCCTAGTCAGATTGGGTGGGGTCGGAGAGGTATACGAGGGGACTGGGCAGAATGGGAGGGGTCAGAGAGCAGAGGGATAGGAGGGGCCTGGGCAGAATGGGAGGGGTCAGAGAGGAGGAGGAGCCTAGTCAGATTGGGTGGGGTCAGAGAGCAGAGGGATAGGAGGGGCCTGGGCAGAATGGGAGGGGACAGCAGAGGAGGGGTTTAGGAGGAGGAGCCTAGTCAGAATGGGTGGGGTCAGAGAGGAGGAGGAGCCTAGTCAGATTGGGTGGGGTCAGAGAGCAGAGGGATAGGAGGGGCCTGGGCAGAATGGGAGGGGACAGCAGAGGAGGGGTTTAGGAGGAGGAGCCTAGTCAGATTGGGTGGGGTCAGAGAGGAGGAGGAGCCTAGTCAGAATGGGTGGGGTTCAGGAGAAGCCTGGTCAGATTGGGTTGGTTCGGAGAGGTATACGAGGGGCCTGGGCAGAATGGGAGGGGTCAGACAGCAGAGGAGGGGTTTAGGAGGAGCCGGGTCAGATTGGGTGGGGTCAGAGAGGATGGGTATAGGAGGAGCCTGAGCAGAATGGGTGGGGTCAGACAGCAGAGGAGGGTTTTGGAGGAGCCTGGTCAGATTGGGTGGGGTCGGAGAGGAGGGGTATAGGAGGAGCCTGCGCAGAATGGGTGGGGTCGGAGAGGAGGGGTTTAGGAGGAGCCTAGTCAGATTGGGCGGGGCCAGAGAGCAGAGGGATAGGAGGGGCCTGGGCAGAATGGGAGGGGTCAGACAGCAGAGGAGGGGTTTAGGAGGAGCCTAGTCAGATTGGGCGAGAGCAGAGGGATAGGTGTAGGGTCTGAGGGACTATGAAGGGGTCATAGATGGAGGAGGATCCTGACTTATGGTGGGGAACTGCAAAAACTTTTTTTATGCACCCCCCCTATACTCTCTGATTTCTGTTGGGAGGGGGCAGTCAACATTTGGGGGAGCAGTATTAAATGGTGCTTGGGCGCAACGTGAAGGGCGATGAGGGGCACAGAATGGCATGGCTTCCAGGTACTTTTTGGGGGGGGCTACCATTAGTTTTTATTGCTCTGATCCTCCCTCATGGGGTGGACCCCAAATGGTTAGGGGCAACGGGGGAGGGGGGGCGGCAAAAAGCTGTTTGACAGTTTCTGTTACCAACAGGGGTGACCATACGATTCTGCTGCAGTTATGTGGTATTGAAAGGTACAACAAGGAGCATGTGGCTGTATTTTTGCAGGTGGGGTGCCCCAAAATTTTACGGCCAGCAGCAGCAGCCCCCCTCCTCCCCACCCTGCAGATTGGTATAGGTACCTTTACGACATTTCTGTTGATAACAGAGGCTATAGCGAATCGCGCTACGAAATCCTAGAGCACTAACATTTGCTAAATAAAGGTGGCATCGGAGCATACGAATGAGGCAGGGAGAGGCTACTGTTGGCAATTGGTTTGGTGGGTCATAGTGAATAACCTCGGCATGCAAATCGGCAGAAGTGTGAGGATTGGCAGTGTCTGTAGAGAATTTTGGCATGCTCTTCAGTTTATTTTTTCCTCCTTACGTTGGCTATGAACTACAGAGGAAAGGCCTGGACTTACTGTTGGGCAAAACATGTATTTATGATATTAAGAAGTGTAGTCTGGCTGTACTGAGAGGGGCTGTACAGTACGGTAAATGCCTGTAAATCCCTGAAATGTGCATCCAACTGTCACTTGAGATTGAACAGTGAACGAAGCAGCTGGGTTACTGGCTGAATGTAAATGGAAGGCACATAGGAAGTGTGTTTGTGGTCACTCAAATTATTGAAACCTGCTTGATGCACTACCAAAGCTGGGGTACCAGGAGGGAACATTTGAGGGGTATTGAGATGGTGGTGTCCAGAGGTCAAAATATGTTTCAGAGACACAGAAGTACTGCGGTCCTGGTCCCACATTGGGGGTAGTCAAAAGTCCCTGCTAAAGATTTCTGTCCAACTGTTACCACATTTTGTGCAGCCTGGCTCCCTCTGAAACGATTCCCCAGTGTTTTTCGATCCTACAGATGACTGTAGCAAACTTCCCAAATTTTTTCTGGCCTCATACCCCCAGAGGAGTGCCTGACATTTGCCAGCCTAACGATACTCACGTTCTGGGAAAAACCTCACTAACCATGCATATTTATGCACCACACATGGCAAATCCTTACAATTGCAGAACATCATATCGCACTCGTCATCTTTGAGGTGCTGTACGTATTTGGATTTGAGGGAAATATTCATCCTTGCTTGCTCTCCCATCTGAAGTCTATGGTGCTGCTGTTCCTTTCTCACATGTCCCTTCAAAGAGACAAGTGACACACAGACTCAATCACTCAGCAAACATATTTGCTTTGACGCTTTCATCTTGCTGTTTACCTTCCAAATATTCCCCCTTCACCAAAAATACAGGCCAGCCATTTCTCATCCCCTCAGTCATCGCAGTCCTTCACTCCTTAGGCCCTGCAAGACCACCATGAACAAGATTCATGTCAGCAAGCAGAAAAAAAGCCTCAGTGTGCTCTTTTGTTCATACTGCTGCCCTCTAGTAACACTTCATGGCAACTGCAGCATAAGAATGGGTCTGAGAAGAGGGCTGTCCTATGCAAATAATGTCCTCCCATGCATACTTTCTTCTTAGACGGTCGGCGGCTTGTGCCGTGATACCCCCTCCAACATATGGTCTTCAACCAAATTTTAAAAAAGCCCACCTGCCTTAGACGAAGGATTTTGCCACTCAAAGGAAGCACATGGGGACATCACCCTCATTTAGCAGGGTCCTAAATTGCCTGCTGTCAGCCTGTATACAGAACAAGGGCGTTCGTGGGCGTTCCTCAAAGGAAGGAGGTGGGTGATTAAATCCACAGTGCCAGGGCAGGCCCAGCCCAGCCCAGCCCAGCCCAGCCCAGCCCAGCCCAGTCTGGCACAGCGCACTGCTGTGGAGGTCTATTCCTTCACATCCTGCAGCAGGCATGATGCAGACCTACTAGAGCAAAGGCTTGACTCCTCTGCCCTTGTCTGTCTCTTAAAGGAAACAATCTTTCTAGCTTCTTATTGCACCTAATAAATGGACTCTAGCTTGCCTAAAACTCAACCCATCATTTCATTAGCCAGAGCTCATACTTGACCTTTATTTCTATCCAAGTTCACTGGCACCAAACCCCTGCTTTGAGCGAGTGGCTCACACCAAAATTAAATATCACCTTCATCCAACCTATTTTACAATAAGTGTAGCACCTTCCCCGCATTCTTGTGCTCAGTTATAACCCCCAATACCACAATTGCACTCTGCAATTCACCAAACTTAAAGGACAAAGAATGAAGACATTGATAAAGGAAGATAAGGCCTTGTCCCTATTGCACCTACTTGAAAAATAGGGCAGTTGGTAGAAGGTCATGAGGGAAAACATTTGAAATGTTTGGACACACCTGCCAAAAAAAAGTAGCAAAAAAAAAAAAAAATCACTGTTTGAAAATTTCCCACCTTGGGATACTTCTACAGCATTGGCAGGATTCGAACCCTGGCCTCTGAGGGCTGTCCACACCAAAGGTACAAGACTTACCTTTGAGCTATAGCTCCTTGGTGGTCTAAAGGTTTGCAGTAGTAACTATAAGCAACATACAGGCCTTGGTGTCCTTCCCTGCGGCTTCCATTGCACATAAAAAGGATGACCATGACATAAGGACAATTTGACAGGCTACTTACATGGAAACCAGTGTGGTCCAGTGGGTAAGTTCCTGCCTTCCATCCAGGCAACCAGGGTTCAAATCCCGGGTTCGGCACCAGATGACTGATGGTGCCACAGCAGAGGTAAGCTGGAGGTGGGCCTAAATGGCCAATTGGTAAGTAAAATGTGTCTGTGTGTTGTGGAAGAGTGGAATCATGCCTAGCGAATGAGGGATTGCAGATTGGTTGGTAAGTAAAATAGGTGTGGCCTGAACAGAGACAGGTGAAAGAAAGGGAACAGGTGTTGTGTGTTAGAGGAGGACCCTAGTCAGATTGGGGGTGGTCAGAGAGGAGGGGTTCAGGAGGAGCCTAGTCAGATTGGGTGGAGTCGGAGAGGGATAGGAGGGGCCTGGGCAGAATGGGAGGGGTCAGACAGCAGAAGAGGGGTTTAGGAGGAGGAGCCTAGTCAGAATGGGTGGGGTTCAGGAGGAGCCTGGTCAGATTGGGTGGGGTCGGAGAGGTATACGAGGGGACTGGGCAGAATGGGAGGGGTCAGAGAGCAGAGGGATAGGAGGGGCCTGGGCAGAATGGGAGGGGTCAGGCAGAGGAGGGGTTTAGGAGGAGGAGCCTAGTCAGAATGGGTGGGGTTCAGGAGAAGCCTGGTCAGATTGGGTTGCTTCGGAGAGGTATACGAGGGGCCTGGGCAGAATGGGAGGGGTCAGACAGCAGAGGAGGGGTTTAGGAGGAGGAGCCTAGTCAGAATGGGTGGGGTCAGAGAGGAGGAGGAGCCTAGTCAGATTGGGTGGGGTCAGAGAGCAGAGGGATAGGAGGGGCCTGGGCAGAATGGGAGGGGTCAGACAGCAGAGGAGGGGTTTAGGAGGAGGAGCCTAGTCAGATTGGGTGGGGTCAGAGAGGAGGAGGAGCCTAGTCAGATTGGGTGGGGTCAGAGAGCAGAGGGATAGGAGGGGCCTGGGCAGAATGGGAGGGGTCAGACAGCAGAGGAGGGGTTTAGGAGGAGGAGCCTAGTCAGGATGGGTGGGGTTCAGGAGGAGCCTGGTCAGATTGGGTGGGGTCGGAGAGGTATACGAGAGGCCTGGGCAGAATGGGAGGGGTCAGACAGCAGAGGAGGGATTTAGGAGGAGCCTAGTCAGATTGGGTGGGGTCAGAGAGGAGGAGCCTAGTCAGATTGGGTGGGGTCAGAGAGCAGAGGGATAGGAGGGGCCTGGGCAGAATGGGAGGGGTCAGACAGCAGAGGAGGGGTTTAGGAGGAGGAGCCTAGTCAGAATGGGTGGGGTCAGAGAGCAGAGGGATAGGAGGGGCCTGGGCAGAATGGGAGGGGTCAGACAGCAGAGGAGGGGTTTAGGAGGAGGAGCCTAGTCAGAATGGGTGGGGTCAGAGAGGAGGAGGAGCCTAGTCAGATTGGCTGGGGTCAGAGAGCAGAGGGATAGGAGGGGCCTGGGCAGAATGGGAGGGGTCAGACAGCAGAGGAGGGATTTAGGAGGAGCCTAGTCAGATTGGGTGGGGTCAGAGAGGAGGAGGAGCCTAGTCAGATTGGGTGGGGTCGGAGAGGTATACGAGGGGACTGGGCAGAATGGGAGGGGTCAGAGAGCAGAGGGATAGGAGGGGCCTGGGCAGAATGGGAGGGGTCAGACAGCAGAGGAGGGATTTAGGAGGAGCCTAGTCAGATTGGGTGGGGTCAGAGAGGAGGAGGAGCCTAGTCAGATTGGGTGGGGTCAGAGAGCAGAGGGATAGGAGGGGCCTGGGCAGAATGGGAGGGGTCAGACAGCAGAGGAGGGGTTTAGGAGGAGGAGCCTAGTCAGAATGGGTGGGGTTCAGGAGAAGCCTGGTCAGGTTGGTTCGGAGAGGTATACGAGGGGCCTGGGCAGAATGGGAGGGGACAGCAGAGGAGGGGTTTAGGAGGAGGAGCCTAGTCAGAATGGGTGGGGTTCAGGAGGAGCCTGGTCAGATTGGGTGGGGTCGGAGAGGTATACGAGGGGCCTGGGCAGAATGGGAGGGGTCAGACAGCAGAGGAGGGATTTAGGAGGAGCCTAGTCAGATTGGGTGGGGTCAGAGAGGAGGAGGAGCCTAGTCAGATTGGGTGGGGTCAGAGAGGAGGAGGAGCCTAGTCAGAATGGGTGGGGTTCAGGAGAAGCCTGGTCAGATTGGGTTGGTTCGGAGAGGTATACGAGGGGCCTGGGCAGAATGGGAGGGGTCAGACAGCAGAGGAGGGATTTAGGAGGAGCCTAGTCAGATTGGGTGGGGTCAGAGAGGAGGAGGAGCCTAGTCAGATTGGGTGGGGTCAGAGAGCAGAGGGATAGGAGGGGCCTGCGCAGAATGGGACAGCAGAGGAGGGGTTTAGGAGGAGGAGCCTAGTCAGATTGGGTGGGGTCAGAGAGGAGGAGGAGCCTAGTCAGATTGGGTGGGGTCGGAGAGGTATACGAGGGGACTGGGCAGAATGGGAGGGGTCAGAGAGCAGAGGGATAGGAGGGGCCTGGGCAGAATGGGAGGGGTCAGACAGCAGAGGAGGGGTTTAGGAGGAGGAGCCTAGTCAGAATGGGTGGGGTCAGAGAGGAGGAGGAGCCTAGTCAGATTGGGTGGGGTCAGAGAGCAGAGGGATAGGAGGGGCCTGGGCAGAATGGGAGGGGACAGCAGAGGAGGGGTTTAGGAGGAGGAGCCTAGTCAGATTGGGTGGGGTCAGAGAGGAGGAGGAGCCTAGTCAGAATGGGTGGGGTTCAGGAGAAGCCTGGTCAGATTGGGTTGGTTCGGAGAGGTATACGAGGGGCCTGGGCAGAATGGGAGGGGTCAGACAGCAGAGGAGGGGTTTAGGAGGAGCCGGGTCAGATTGGGTGGGGTCAGAGAGGATGGGTATAGGAGGAGCCTGAGCAGAATGGGTGGGGTCAGACAGCAGAGGAGGGTTTTGGAGGAGCCTGGTCAGATTGGGTGGGGTCGGAGAGGAGGGGTATAGGAGGAGCCTGGGCAGAATGGGAGGGGTCAGACAGCAGAGGAGGGGTTTAGGAGGAGCCGGGTCAGATTGGGTGGGGTCAGAGAGGATGGGTATAGGAGGAGCCTGAGCAGAATGGGTGGGGTCAGACAGCAGAGGAGGGTTTTGGAGGAGCCTGGTCAGATTGGGTGGGGTCGGAGAGGAGGGGTATAGGAGGAGCCTGCGCAGAATGGGTGGGGTCGGAGAGGAGGGGTTTAGGAGGAGCCTAGTCAGATTGGGCGAGAGCAGAGGGATAGGTGTAGGGTCTGAGGGACTATGAAGGGGTCATAGATGGAGGAGGATCCTGACTTATGGTGGGGAACTGCAAAAACTTTTTTTATGCACCCCCCCTATACTCTCTGATTTCTGTTGGGAGGGGGCAGTCAACATTTGGGGGAGCAGTATTAAATGGTGCTTGGGCGCAACGTGAAGGGCGATGAGGGGCACAGAATGGCATGGCTTCCAGGTACTTTTTGGGGGGGGCTACCATTAGTTTTTATTGCTCTGATCCTCCCTCATGGGGTGGACCCCAAATGGTTAGGGGCAACGGGGGAGGGGGGGCGGCAAAAAGCTGTTTGACAGTTTCTGTTACCAACAGGGGTGACCATACGATTCTGCTGCAGTTATGTGGTATTGAAAGGTACAACAAGGAGCATGTGGCTGTATTTTTGCAGGTGGGGTGCCCCAAAATTTTACGGCCAGCAGCAGCAGCCCCCCTCCTCCCCACCCTGCAGATTGGTATAGGTACCTTTACGACATTTCTGTTGATAACAGAGGCTATAGCGAATCGCGCTACGAAATCCTAGAGCACTAACATTTGCTAAATAAAGGTGGCATCGGAGCATACGAATGAGGCAGGGAGAGGCTACTGTTGGCAATTGGTTTGGTGGGTCATAGTGAATAACCTCGGCATGCAAATAGGCAGAAGTGTGAGGATTGGCAGTGTCTGTAGAGAATTTTGGCATGCTCTTCAGTTTATTTTTTCCTCCTTACGTTGGCTATGAACTACAGAGGAAAGGCCTGGACTTACTGTTGGGCAAAACATGTATTTATGATATTAAGAAGTGTAGTCTGGCTGTACTGAGAGGGGCTGTACAGTACGGTAAATGCCTGTAAATCCCTGAAATGTGCATCCAACTGTCACTTGAGATTGAACAGTGAACGAAGCAGCTGGGTTACTGGCTGAATGTAAATGGAAGGCACATAGGAAGTGTGTTTGTGGTCACTCAAATTATTGAAACCTGCTTGATGCACTACCAAAGCTGGGGTACCAGGAGGGAACATTTGAGGGGTATTGAGATGGTGGTGTCCAGAGGTCAAAATATGTTTCAGAGACACAGAAGTACTGCGGTCCTGGTCCCACATTGGGGGTAGTCAAAAGTCCCTGCTAAAGATTTCTGTCCAACTGTTACCACATTTTGTGCAGCCTGGCTCCCTCTGAAACGATTCCCCAGTGTTTTTCGATCCTACAGATGACTGTAGCAAACTTCCCAAATTTTTTCTTGGCCTCATACCCCCAGAGGAGTGCCTGACATTTGCCAGCCTAACGATACTCACGTTCTGGGAAAAACCTCACTAACCATGCATATTTATGCACCACACATGGCAAATCCTTACAATTGCAGAACATCATATCGCACTCGTCATCTTTGAGGTGCTGTACGTATTTGGATTTGAGGGAAATATTCATCCTTGCTTGCTCTCCCATCTGAAGTCTATGGTGCTGCTGTTCCTTTCTCACATGTCCCTTCAAAGAGACAAGTGACACACAGACTCAATCACTCAGCAAACATATTTGCTTTGACGCTTTCATCTTGCTGTTTACCTTCCAAATATTCCCCCTTCACCAAAAATACAGGCCAGCCATTTCTCATCCCCTCAGTCATCGCAGTCCTTCACTCCTTAGGCCCTGCAAGACCACCATGAACAAGATTCATGTCAGCAAGCAGAAAAAAAGCCTCAGTGTGCTCTTTTGTTCATACTGCTGCCCTCTAGTAACACTTCATGGCAACTGCAGCATAAGAATGGGTCTGAGAAGAGGGCTGTCCTATGCAAATAATGTCCTCCCATGCATACTTTCTTCTTAGACGGTCGGCGGCTTGTGCCGTGATACCCCCTCCAACATATGGTCTTCAACCAAATTTTAAAAAAGCCCACCTGCCTTAGACGAAGGATTTTGCCACTCAAAGGAAGCACATGGGGACATCACCCTCATTTAGCAGGGTCCTAAATTGCCTGCTGTCAGCCTGTATACAGAACAAGGGCGTTCGTGGGCGTTCGTGGGCGTTCCTCAAAGGAAGGAGGTGGGTGATTAAATCCACAGTGCCAGGGCAGGCCCAGCCCAGCCCAGCCCAGCCCAGTCTGGCACAGCGCACTGCTGTGGAGGTCTATTCCTTCACATCCTGCAGCAGGCATGATGCAGACCTACTAGAGCAAAGGCTTGACTCCTCTGCCCTTGTCTGTCTCTTAAAGGAAACAATCTTTCTAGCTTCTTATTGCACCTAATAAATGGACTCTAGCTTGCCTCAAACTCAACCCATCATTTCATTAGCCAGAGCTCATACTTGACCTTTATTTCTATCCAAGTTCACTGGCACCAAACCCCTGCTTTGAGCGAGTGGCTCACACCAAAATTAAATATCACCTTCATCCAACCTATTTTACAATAAGTGTAGCACCTTCCCCGCATTCTTGTGCTCAGTTATAACCCCCAATACCACAATTGCACTCTGCAATTCACCAAACTTAAAGGACAAAGAATGAAGACATTGATAAAGGAAGATAAGGCCTTGTCCCTATTGCACCTACTTGAAAAATAGGGCAGTTGGTAGAAGGTCATGAGGGAAAACATTTGAAATGTTTGGACACACCTGCCAAAAAAAAGTAGCAAAAAAAAAAAAAAATCACTGTTTGAAAATTTCCCACCTTGGGATACTTCTACAGCATTGGCAGGATTCGAACCCTGGCCTCTGAGGGCTGTCCACACCAAAGGTACAAGACTTACCTTTGAGCTATAGCTCCTTGGTGGTCTAAAGGTTTGCAGTAGTAACTATAAGCAACATACAGGCCTTGGTGTCCTTCCCTGCGGCTTCCATTGCACATAAAAAGGATGACCATGACATAAGGACAATTTGACAGGCTACTTACATGGAAACCAGTGTGGTCCAGTGGGTAAGTTCCTGCCTTCCATCCAGGCAACCAGGGTTCAAATCCCGGGTTCGGCACCAGATGACTGATGGTGCCACAGCAGAGGTAAGCTGGAGGTGGGCCTAAATGGCCAATTGGTAAGTAAAATGTGTCTGTGTGTTGTGGAAGAGTGGAATCATGCCTAGCGAATGAGGGATTGCAGATTGGTTGGTAAGTAAAATAGGTGTGGCCTGAACAGAGACAGGTGAAAGAAAGGGAACAGGTGTTGTGTGTTAGAGGAGGACCCTAGTCAGATTGGGGGTGGTCAGAGAGGAGGGGTTCAGGAGGAGCCTAGTCAGATTGGGTGGAGTCAGAGAGGAGAGGGATAGGAGGGGCCTGGGCAGAATGGGAGGGGTCAGACAGCAGAAGAGGGGTTTAGGAGGAGGAGCCTAGTCAGAATGGGTGGGGTTCAGGAGGAGCCTGGTCAGATTGGGTGAGGTCGGAGAGGTATACGAGGGGACTGGGCAGAATGGGAGGGGTCAGAGAGGAGGGGTATAGGAGGAGCCTAGTCAGATTGGGTGGGGTCAGAGAGCAGAGGGATAGGAGGGGCCTGGGCAGAATGGGAGGGGTCAGACAGCAGAGGAGGGGTTTAGGAGGAGGAGCCTAGTCAGAATGGGTGGGGTTCAGGAGGAGCCTGGTCAGATTGGGTGGGGTCGGAGAGGTATACGAGGGGACTGGGCAGAATGGGAGGGGTCAGAGAGCAGAGGGATAGGAGGGGCCTGGGCAGAATGGGAGGGGTCAGACAGCAGAGGAGGGGTTTAGGAGGAGGAGCCTAGTCAGAATGGGTGGGGTTCAGGAGAAGCCTGGTCAGATTGGGTTGGTTCGGAGAGGTATACGAGGGGCCTGGGCAGAATGGGAGGGGTCAGACAGCAGAGGAGGGGTTTAGGAGGAGGAGCCTAGTCAGAATGGGTGGGGTCAGAGAGGAGGAGGAGCCTAGTCAGATTGGGTGGGGTCAGAGAGCAGAGGGATAGGAGGGGCCTGGGCAGAATGGGAGGGGTCAGACAGCAGAGGAGGGGTTTAGGAGGAGGAGCCTAGTCAGATTGGGTGGGGTCAGAGAGGAGGAGGAGCCTAGTCAGATTGGGTGGGGTCAGAGAGCAGAGGGATAGGAGGGGCCTGGGCAGAATGGGAGGGGTCAGACAGCAGAGGAGGGGTTTAGGAGGAGGAGCCTAGTCAGAATGGGTGGGGTTCAGGAGAAGCCTGGTCAGATTGGGTTGGTTCGGAGAGGTATACGAGGGGCCTGGGCAGAATGGGAGGGGTCAGACAGCAGAGGAGGGGTTTAGGAGGAGGAGCCTAGTCAGAATGGGTGGGGTCAGAGAGGAGGAGGAGCCTAGTCAGATTGGGTGGGGTCAGAGAGCAGAGGGATAGGAGGGGCCTGGGCAGAATGGGAGGGGTCAGACAGCAGAGGAGGGATTTAGGAGGAGCCTAGTCAGATTGGGTGGGGTCAGAGAGGAGGAGGAGCCTAGTCAGATTGGGTGGGGTCGGAGAGGTATACGAGGGGACTGGGCAGAATGGGAGGGGTCAGAGAGCAGAGGGATAGGAGGGGCCTGGGCAGAATGGGAGGGGTCAGACAGCAGAGGAGGGATTTAGGAGGAGCCTAGTCAGATTGGGTGGGGTCAGAGAGGAGGAGGAGCCTAGTCAGATTGGGTGGGGTCAGAGAGCAGAGGGATAGGAGGGGCCTGGGCAGAATGGGAGGGGTCAGACAGCAGAGGAGGGGTTTAGGAGGAGGAGCCTAGTCAGAATGGGTGGGGTTCAGGAGAAGCCTGGTCAGGTTGGTTCGGAGAGGTATACGAGGGGCCTGGGCAGAATGGGAGGGGACAGCAGAGGAGGGGTTTAGGAGGAGGAGCCTAGTCAGAATGGGTGGGGTTCAGGAGGAGCCTGGTCAGATTGGGTGGGGTCGGAGAGGTATACGAGGGGCCTGGGCAGAATGGGAGGGGTCAGACAGCAGAGGAGGGATTTAGGAGGAGCCTAGTCAGATTGGGTGGGGTCAGAGAGGAGGAGGAGCCTAGTCAGATTGGGTGGGGTCAGAGAGGAGGAGGAGCCTAGTCAGAATGGGTGGGGTTCAGGAGAAGCCTGGTCAGATTGGGTTGGTTCGGAGAGGTATACGAGGGGCCTGGGCAGAATGGGAGGGGTCAGACAGCAGAGGAGGGATTTAGGAGGAGCCTAGTCAGATTGGGTGGGGTCAGAGAGGAGGAGGAGCCTAGTCAGATTGGGTGGGGTCAGAGAGCAGAGGGATAGGAGGGGCCTGCGCAGAATGGGAGGGGACAGCAGAGGAGGGGTTTAGGAGGAGGAGCCTAGTCAGATTGGGTGGGGTCAGAGAGGAGGAGGAGCCTAGTCAGAATGGGTGGGGTTCAGGAGAAGCCTGGTCAGATTGGGTTGGTTCGGAGAGGTATACGAGGGGCCTGGGCAGAATGGGAGGGGTCAGACAGCAGAGGAGGGATTTAGGAGGAGCCTAGTCAGATTGGGTGGGGTCAGAGAGGAGGAGGAGCCTAGTCAGATTGGGTGGGGTCGGAGAGGTATACGAGGGGACTGGGCAGAATGGGAGGGGTCAGAGAGCAGAGGGATAGGAGGGGCCTGGGCAGAATGGGAGGGGTCAGACAGCAGAGGAGGGGTTTAGGAGGAGGAGCCTAGTCAGAATGGGTGGGGTCAGAGAGGAGGAGGAGCCTAGTCAGATTGGGTGGGGTCAGAGAGCAGAGGGATAGGAGGGGCCTGGGCAGAATGGGAGGGGACAGCAGAGGAGGGGTTTAGGAGGAGGAGCCTAGTCAGATTGGGTGGGGTCAGAGAGGAGGAGGAGCCTAGTCAGAATGGGTGGGGTTCAGGAGAAGCCTGGTCAGATTGGGTTGGTTCGGAGAGGTATACGAGGGGCCTGGGCAGAATGGGAGGGGTCAGACAGCAGAGGAGGGGTTTAGGAGGAGCCGGGTCAGATTGGGTGGGGTCAGAGAGGATGGGTATAGGAGGAGCCTGAGCAGAATGGGTGGGGTCAAACAGCAGAGGAGGGTTTTGGAGGAGCCTGGTCAGATTGGGTGGGGTCGGAGAGGAGGGGTATAGGAGGAGCCTGCGCAGAATGGGTGGGGTCGGAGAGGAGGGGTTTAGGAGGAGCCTAGTCAGATTGGGCGGGGCCAGAGAGCAGAGGGATAGGAGGGGCCTGGGCAGAATGGGAGGGGTCAGACAGCAGAGGAGGGGTTTAGGAGGAGCCTAGTCAGATTGGGCGAGAGCAGAGGGATAGGTGTAGGGTCTGAGGGACTATGAAGGGGTCATAGATGGAGGAGGATCCTGACTTATGGTGGGGAACTGCAAAAACTTTTTTTATGCACCCCCCCTATACTCTCTGATTTCTGTTGGGAGGGGGCAGTCAACATTTGGGGGAGCAGTATTAAATGGTGCTTGGGCGCAACGTGAAGGGCGATGAGGGGCACAGAATGGCATGGCTTCCAGGTACTTTTTGGGGGGGGCTACCATTAGTTTTTATTGCTCTGATCCTCCCTCATGGGGTGGACCCCAAATGGTTAGGGGCAACGGGGGATGGGGGGCGGCAAAAAGCTGTTTGACAGTTTCTGTTACCAACAGGGGTGACCATACGATTCTGCTGCAGTTATGTGGTATTGAAAGGTACAACAAGGAGCATGTGGCTGTATTTTTGCAGGTGGGGTGCCCCAAAATTTTACGGCCAGCAGCAGCAGCCCCCCTCCTCCCCACCCTGCAGATTGGTATAGGTAGCTTTACGACATTTCTGTTGATAACAGAGGCTATAGCGAATCGCGCTACGAAATCCTAGAGCACTAACATTTGCTAAATAAAGGTGGCATCGGAGCATACGAATGAGGCAGGGAGAGGCTACTGTTGGCAATTGGTTTGGTGGGTCATAGTGAATAACCTCGGCATGCAAATAGGCAGAAGTGTGAGGATTGGCAGTGTCTGTAGAGAATTTTGGCATGCTCTTCAGTTTATTTTTTCCTCCTTACGTTGGCTATGAACTACAGAGGAAAGGCCTGGACTTACTGTTGGGCAAAACATGTATTTATGATATTAAGAAGTGTAGTCTGGCTGTACTGAGAGGGGCTGTACAGTACGGTAAATGCCTGTAAATCCCTGAAATGTGCATCCAACTGTCACTTGAGATTGAACAGTGAACGAAGCAGCTGGGTTACTGGCTGAATGTAAATGGAAGGCACATAGGAAGTGTGTTTGTGGTCACTCAAATTATTGAAACCTGCTTGATGCACTACCAAAGCTGGGGTACCAGGAGGGAACATTTGAGGGGTATTGAGATGGTGGTGTCCAGAGGTCAAAATATGTTTCAGAGACACAGAAGTACTGCGGTCCTGGTCCCACATTGGGGGTAGTCAAAAGTCCCTGCTAAAGATTTCTGTCCAACTGTTACCACATTTTGTGCAGCCTGGCTCCCTCTGAAACGATTCCCCAGTGTTTTTCGATCCTACAGATGACTGTAGCAAACTTCCCAAATTTTTTCTTGGCCTCATACCCCCAGAGGAGTGCCTGACATTTGCCAGCCTAACGATACTCACGTTCTGGGAAAAACCTCACTAACCATGCATATTTATGCACCACACATGGCAAATCCTTACAATTGCAGAACATCATATCGCACTCGTCATCTTTGAGGTGCTGTACGTATTTGGATTTGAGGGAAATATTCATCCTTGCTTGCTCTCCCATCTGAAGTCTATGGTGCTGCTGTTCCTTTCTCACATGTCCCTTCAAAGAGACAAGTGACACACAGACTCAATCACTCAGCAAACATATTTGCTTTGACGCTTTCATCTTGCTGTTTACCTTCCAAATATTCCCCCTTCACCAAAAATACAGGCCAGCCATTTCTCATCCCCTCAGTCATCGCAGTCCTTCACTCCTTAGGCCCTGCAAGACCACCATGAACAAGATTCATGTCAGCAAGCAGAAAAAAAGCCTCAGTGTGCTCTTTTGTTCATACTGCTGCCCTCTAGTAACACTTCATGGCAACTGCAGCATAAGAATGGGTCTGAGAAGAGGGCTGTCCTATGCAAATAATGTCCTCCCATGCATACTTTCTTCTTAGACGGTCGGCGGCTTGTGCCGTGATACCCCCTCCAACATATGGTCTTCAACCAAATTTTAAAAAAGCCCACCTGCCTTAGACGAAGGATTTTGCCACTCAAAGGAAGCACATGGGGACATCACCCTCATTTAGCAGGGTCCTAAATTGCCTGCTGTCAGCCTGTATACAGAACAAGGGCGTTCGTGGGCGTTCGTGGGCGTTCCTCAAAGGAAGGAGGTGGGTGATTAAATCCACAGTGCCAGGGCAGGCCCAGCCCAGCCCAGCCCAGCCCAGCCCAGCCCAGCCCAGTCTGGCACAGCGCACTGCTGTGGAGGTCTATTCCTTCACATCCTGCAGCAGGCATGATGCAGACCTACTAGAGCAAAGGCTTGACTCCTCTGCCCTTGTCTGTCTCTTAAAGGAAACAATCTTTCTAGCTTCTTATTGCACCTAATAAATGGACTCTAGCTTGCCTCAAACTCAACCCATCATTTCATTAGCCAGAGCTCATACTTGACCTTTATTTCTATCCAAGTTCACTGGCACCAAACCCCTGCTTTGAGCGAGTGGCTCACACCAAAATTAAATATCACCTTCATCCAACCTATTTTACAATAAGTGTAGCACCTTCCCCGCATTCTTGTGCTCAGTTATAACCCCCAATACCACAATTGCACTCTGCAATTCACCAAACTTAAAGGACAAAGAATGAAGACATTGATAAAGGAAGATAAGGCCTTGTCCCTATTGCACCTACTTGAAAAATAGGGCAGTTGGTAGAAGGTCATGAGGGAAAACATTTGAAATGTTTGGACACACCTGCCAAAAAAAAGTAGCAAAAAAAAAAAAAAATCACTGTTTGAAAATTTCCCACCTTGGGATACTTCTACAGCATTGGCAGGATTCGAACCCTGGCCTCTGAGGGCTGTCCACACCAAAGGTACAAGACTTACCTTTGAGCTATAGCTCCTTGGTGGTCTAAAGGTTTGCAGTAGTAACTATAAGCAACATACAGGCCTTGGTGTCCTTCCCTGCGGCTTCCATTGCACATAAAAAGGATGACCATGACATAAGGACAATTTGACAGGCTACTTACATGGAAACCAGTGTGGTCCAGTGGGTAAGTTCCTGCCTTCCATCCAGGCAACCAGGGTTCAAATCCCGGGTTCGGCACCAGATGACTGATGGTGCCACAGCAGAGGTAAGCTGGAGGTGGGCCTAAATGGCCAATTGGTAAGTAAAATGTGTCTGTGTGTTGTGGAAGAGTGGAATCATGCCTAGCGAATGAGGGATTGCAGATTGGTTGGTAAGTAAAATAGGTGTGGCCTGAACAGAGACAGGTGAAAGAAAGGGAACAGGTGTTGTGTGTTAGAGGAGGACCCTAGTCAGATTGGGGGTGGTCAGAGAGGAGGGGTTCAGGAGGAGCCTAGTCAGATTGGGTGGAGTCAGAGAGGAGAGGGATAGGAGGGGCCTGGGCAGAATGGGAGGGGTCAGACAGCAGAAGAGGGGTTTAGGAGGAGGAGCCTAGTCAGAATGGGTGGGGTTCAGGAGGAGCCTGGTCAGATTGGGTGAGGTCGGAGAGGTATACGAGGGGACTGGGCAGAATGGGAGGGGTCAGAGAGGAGGGGTATAGGAGGAGCCTAGTCAGATTGGGTGGGGTCAGAGAGCAGAGGGATAGGAGGGGCCTGGGCAGAATGGGAGGGGTCAGACAGCAGAGGAGGGGTTTAGGAGGAGGAGCCTAGTCAGAATGGGTGGGGTTCAGGAGGAGCCTGGTCAGATTGGGTGGGGTCGGAGAGGTATACGAGGGGACTGGGCAGAATGGGAGGGGTCAGAGAGCAGAGGGATAGGAGGGGCCTGGGCAGAATGGGAGGGGTCAGACAGCAGAGGAGGGGTTTAGGAGGAGGAGCCTAGTCAGAATGGGTGGGGTTCAGGAGAAGCCTGGTCAGATTGGGTTGGTTCGGAGAGGTATACGAGGGGCCTGGGCAGAATGGGAGGGGTCAGACAGCAGAGGAGGGGTTTAGGAGGAGGAGCCTAGTCAGATTGGGTGGGGTCAGAGAGGAGGAGGAGCCTAGTCAGATTGGGTGGGGTCAGAGAGCAGAGGGATAGGAGGGGCCTGGGCAGAATGGGAGGGGTCAGACAGCAGAGGAGGGGTTTAGGAGGAGGAGCCTAGTCAGAATGGGTGGGGTCAGAGAGCAGAGGGATAGGAGGGGCCTGGGCAGAATGGGAGGGGTCAGACAGCAGAGGAGGGGTTTAGGAGGAGGAGCCTAGTCAGAATGGGTGGGGTCAGAGAGGAGGAGGAGCCTAGTCAGATTGGCTGGGGTCAGAGAGCAGAGGGATAGGAGGGGCCTGGGCAGAATGGGAGGGGTCAGACAGCAGAGGAGGGGTTTAGGAGGAGGAGCCTAGTCAGATTGGGTGGGGTCGGAGAGGTATACGAGGGGACTGGGCAGAATGGGAGGGGTCAGAGAGCAGAGGGATAGGAGGGGCCTGGGCAGAATGGGAGGGGTCAGACAGCAGAGGAGGGGTTTAGGAGGAGGAGCCTAGTCAGAATGGGTGGGGTTCAGGAGAAGCCTGGTCAGGTTGGTTCGGAGAGGTATACGAGGGGCCTGGGCAGAATGGGAGGGGACAGCAGAGGAGGGGTTTAGGAGGAGGAGCCTAGTCAGAATGGGTGGGGTTCAGGAGGAGCCTGGTCAGATTGGGTGGGGTCGGAGAGGTATACGAGGGGCCTGGGCAGAATGGGAGGGGTCAGACAGCAGAGGAGGGATTTAGGAGGAGCCTAGTCAGATTGGGTGGGGTCAGAGAGGAGGAGGAGCCTAGTCAGATTGGGTGGGGTCAGAGAGGAGGAGGAGCCTAGTCAGAATGGGTGGGGTTCAGGAGAAGCCTGGTCAGATTGGGTTGGTTCGGAGAGGTATACGAGGGGCCTGGGCAGAATGGGAGGGGTCAGACAGCAGAGGAGGGATTTAGGAGGAGCCTAGTCAGATTGGGTGGGGTCAGAGAGGAGGAGGAGCCTAGTCAGATTGGGTGGGGTCAGAGAGCAGAGGGATAGGAGGGGCCTGCGCAGAATGGGAGGGGACAGCAGAGGAGGGGTTTAGGAGGAGGAGCCTAGTCAGATTGGGTGGGGTCAGAGAGGAGGAGGAGCCTAGTCAGAATGGGTGGGGTTCAGGAGAAGCCTGGTCAGATTGGGTTGGTTCGGAGAGGTATACGAGGGGCCTGGGCAGAATGGGAGGGGTCAGACAGCAGAGGAGGGATTTAGGAGGAGCCTAGTCAGATTGGGTGGGGTCAGAGAGGAGGAGGAGCCTAGTCAGATTGGGTGGGGTCGGAGAGGTATACGAGGGGACTGGGCAGAATGGGAGGGGACAGCAGAGGAGGGGTTTAGGAGGAGGAGCCTAGTCAGATTGGGTGGGGTCAGAGAGGAGGAGGAGCCTAGTCAGAATGGGTGGGGTTCAGGAGAAGCCTGGTCAGATTGGGTTGGTTCGGAGAGGTATACGAGGGGCCTGGGCAGAATGGGAGGGGTCAGACAGCAGAGGAGGGGTTTAGGAGGAGCCTGGTCAGATGGGTGGGGTCAGAGAGGATGGGTATAGGAGGAGCCTGAGCAGAATGGGTGGGGTCAGACAGCAGAGGAGGGTTTTGGAGGAGCCTGGTCAGATTGGGTGGGGTCGGAGAGGAGGGGTATAGGAGGAGCCTGCGCAGAATGGGTGGGGTCGGAGAGGAGGGGTTTAGGAGGAGCCTAGTCAGATTGGGCGGGGCCAGAGAGCAGAGGGATAGGAGGGGCCTGGGCAGAATGGGAGGGGTCAGACAGCAGAGGAGGGGTTTAGGAGGAGCCTAGTCAGATTGGGCGGGGTCAGAGAGCAGAGGGATAGGAGGGGCCTGGGCAGAATGGGAGGGGTCAGACAGCAGAGGAGGGGTTTAGGAGGAGCCTAGTCAGATTGGGCGAGAGCAGAGGGATAGGTGTAGGGTCTGAGGGACTATGAAGGGGTCATAGATGGAGGAGGATCCTGACTTATGGTGGGGAACTGCAAAAACTTTTTTTATGCACCCCCCCTATACTCTCTGATTTCTGTTGGGAGGGGGCAGTCAACATTTGGGGGAGCAGTATTAAATGGTGCTTGGGCGCAACGTGAAGGGCGATGAGGGGCACAGAATGGCATGGCTTCCAGGTACTTTTTGGGGGGGCTACCATTAGTTTTTATTGCTCTGATCCTCCCTCATGGGGTGGACCCCAAATGGTTAGGGGCAACGGGGGAGGGGGGGCGGCAAAAAGCTGTTTGACAGTTTCTGTTACCAACAGGGGTGACCATACGATTCTGCTGCAGTTATGTGGTATTGAAAGGTACAACAAGGAGCATGTGGCTGTATTTTTGCAGGTGGGGTGCCCCAAAATTTTACTGCCAGCAGCAGCAGCCCCCCTCCTCCCCACCCTGCAGATTGGAATAGGTACCTTTACAACATTTCTGTTGATAACAGAGGCTATAGCGAATCGCGCTACGAAATCCTAGAGCACTAACATTTGCTAAATAAAGGTGGCATCGGAGCATACGAATGAGGCAGGGAGAGGCTACTGTTGGCAATTGGTTTGGTGGGTCATAGTGAATAACCTCGGCATGCAAATAGGCAGAAGTGTGAGGATTGGCAGTGTCTGTAGAGAATTTTGGCATGCTCTTCAGTTTATTTTTTCCTCCTTACGTTGGCTATGAACTACAGAGGAAAGGCCTGGACTTACTGTTGGGCAAAACATGTATTTATGATATTAAGAAGTGTAGTCTGGCTGTACTGAGAGGGGCTGTACAGTACGGTAAATGCCTGTAAATCCCTGAAATGTGCATCCAACTGTCACTTGAGATTGAACAGTGAACGAAGCAGCTGGGTTACTGGCTGAATGTAAATGGAAGGCACATAGGAAGTGTGTTTGTGGTCACTCAAATTATTGAAACCTGCTTGATGCACTACCAAAGCTGGGGTACCAGGAGGGAACATTTGAGGGGTATTGAGATGGTGGTGTCCAGAGGTCAAAATATGTTTCAGAGACACAGAAGTACTGCGGTCCTGGTCCCACATTGGGGGTAGTCAAAAGTCCCTGCTAAAGATTTCTGTCCAACTGTTACCACATTTTGTGCAGCCTGGCTCCCTCTGAAACGATTCCCCAGTGTTTTTCGATCCTACAGATGACTGTAGCAAACTTCCCAAATTTTTTCTTGGCCTCATACCCCCAGAGGAGTGCCTGACATTTGCCAGCCTAACGATACTCACGTTCTGGGAAAAACCTCACTAACCATGCATATTTATGCACCACACATGGCAAATCCTTACAATTGCAGAACATCATATCGCACTCGTCATCTTTGAGGTGCTGTACGTATTTGGATTTGAGGGAAATATTCATCCTTGCTTGCTCTCCCATCTGAAGTCTATGGTGCTGCTGTTCCTTTCTCACATGTCCCTTCAAAGAGACAAGTGACACACAGACTCAATCACTCAGCAAACATATTTGCTTTGACGCTTTCATCTTGCTGTTTACCTTCCAAATATTCCCCCTTCACCAAAAATACAGGCCAGCCATTTCTCATCCCCTCAGTCATCGCAGTCCTTCACTCCTTAGGCCCTGCAAGACCACCATGAACAAGATTCATGTCAGCAAGCAGAAAAAAAGCCTCAGTGTGCTCTTTTGTTCATACTGCTGCCCTCTAGTAACACTTCATGGCAACTGCAGCATAAGAATGGGTCTGAGAAGAGGGCTGTCCTATGCAAATAATGTCCTCCCATGCATACTTTCTTCTTAGACGGTCGGCGGCTTGTGCCGTGATACCCCCTCCAACATATGGTCTTCAACCAAATTTTAAAAAAGCCCACCTGCCTTAGACGAAGGATTTTGCCACTCAAAGGAAGCACATGGGGACATCACCCTCATTTAGCAGGGTCCTAAATTGCCTGCTGTCAGCCTGTATACAGAACAAGGGCGTTCGTGGGCGTTCGTGGGCGTTCCTCAAAGGAAGGAGGTGGGTGATTAAATCCACAGTGCCAGGGCAGGCCCAGCCCAGCCCAGCCCAGCCCAGCCCAGCCCAGTCTGGCACAGCGCACTGCTGTGGAGGTCTATTCCTTCACATCCTGCAGCAGGCATGATGCAGACCTACTAGAGCAAAGGCTTGACTCCTCTACCCTTGTCTGTCTCTTAAAGGAAACAATCTTTCTAGCTTCTTATTGCACCTAATAAATGGACTCTAGCTTGCCTCAAACTCAACCCATCATTTCATTAGCCAGAGCTCATACTTGACCTTTATTTCTATCCAAGTTCACTGGCACCAAACCCCTGCTTTGAGCGAGTGGCTCACACCAAAATTAAATATCACCTTCATCCAACCTATTTTACAATAAGTGTAGCACCTTCCCCGCATTCTTGTGCTCAGTTATAACCCCCAATACCACAATTGCACTCTGCAATTCACCAAACTTAAAGGACAAAGAATGAAGACATTGATAAAGGAAGATAAGGCCTTGTCCCTATTGCACCTACTTGAAAAATAGGGCAGTTGGTAGAAGGTCATGAGGGAAAACATTTGAAATGTTTGGACACACCTGCCAAAAAAAAGTAGCAAAAAAAAAAAAAAATCACTGTTTGAAAATTTCCCACCTTGGGATACTTCTACAGCATTGGCAGGATTCGAACCCTGGCCTCTGAGGGCTGTCCACACCAAAGGTACAAGACTTACCTTTGAGCTATAGCTCCTTGGTGGTCTAAAGGTTTGCAGTAGTAACTATAAGCAACATACAGGCCTTGGTGTCCTTCCCTGCGGCTTCCATTGCACATAAAAAGGATGACCATGACATAAGGACAATTTGATAGGCTACTTACATGGAAACCAGTGTGGTCCAGTGGGTAAGTTCCTGCCTTCCATCCAGGCAACCAGGGTTCAAATCCCGGGTTCGGCACCAGATGACTGATGGTGCCACAGCAGAGGTAAGCTGGAGGTGGGCCTAAATGGCCAATTGGTAAGTAAAATGTGTCTGTGTGTTGTGGAAGAGTGGAATCATGCCTAGCGAATGAGGGATTGCAGATTGGTTGGTAAGTAAAATAGGTGTGGCCTGAACAGAGACAGTTGAAAGAAAGGGAACAGGTGTTGTGTGTTAGAGGAGGACCCTAGTCAGATTGGGGGTGGTCAGAGAGGAGAGGGATAGGAGGGGCCTGGGCAGAATGGGAGGGGTCAGACAGCAGAAGAGGGGTTTAGGAGGAGGAGCCTAGTCAGAATGGGTGGGGTTCAGGAGGAGCCTGGTCAGATTGGGTGAGGTCGGAGAGGTATACGAGGGGACTGGGCAGAATGGGAGGGGTCAGAGAGGAGGGGTATAGGAGGAGCCTAGTCAGATTGGGTGGGGTCAGAGAGCAGAGGGATAGGAGGGGCCTGGGCAGAATGGGAGGGGTCAGACAGCAGAGGAGGGGTTTAGGAGGAGGAGCCTAGTCAGAATGGGTGGGGTTCAGGAGGAGCCTGGTCAGATTGGGTGGGGTCGGAGAGGTATACGAGGGGACTGGGCAGAATGGGAGAGAGCAGAGGGATAGGAGGGGCCTGGGCAGAATGGGAGGGGTCAGACAGCAGAGGAGGGGTTTAGGAGGAGGAGCCTAGTCAGAATGGGTGGGGTTCAGGAGAAGCCTGGTCAGATTGGGTTGGTTCGGAGAGGTATACGAGGGGCCTGGGCAGAATGGGAGGGGTCAGACAGCAGAGGAGGGGTTTAGGAGGAGGAGCCTAGTCAGAATGGGTGGGGTCAGAGAGGAGGAGGAGCCTAGTCAGATTGGGTGGGGTCAGAGAGCAGAGGGATAGGAGGGGCCTGGGCAGAATGGGAGGGGTCAGACAGCAGAGGAGGGGTTTAGGAGGAGGAGCCTAGTCAGAATGGGTGGGGTCAGAGAGGAGGAGGAGCCTAGTCAGATTGGGTGGGGGCAGAGGGATAGGAGGGGCCTGGGCAGAATGGGAGGGGTCAGACAGCAGAGGAGGGGTTTAGGAGGAGGAGCCTAGTCAGATTGGGTGGGGTCAGAGAGGAGGAGGAGCCTAGTCAGATTGGGTGGGGTCAGAGAGCAGAGGGATAGGAGGGGCCTGGGCAGAATGGGAGGGGTCAGACAGCAGAGGAGGGATTTAGGAGGAGCCTAGTCAGATTGGGTGGGGTCAGAGAGGAGGAGGAGCCTAGTCAGATTGGGTGGGAGCAGAGGGATAGGAGGGGCCTGGGCAGAATGGGAGGGGTCAGACAGCAGAGGAGGGGTTTAGGAGGAGGAGCCTAGTCAGAATGGGTGGGGTCAGAGGGATAGGAGGGGCCTGGGCAGAATGGGAGGGGTCAGACAGCGGAGGGGTTTAGGAGGAGGAGCCTAGTCAGAATGGGTGGGGTCAGAGAGGAGGAGGAGCCTAGTCAGATTGGGTGGGGTCAGAGAGCAGAGGGATAGGAGGGGCCTGGGCAGAATGGGAGGGGTCAGACAGCAGAGGAGGGGTTTAGGAGGAGGAGCCTAGTCAGAATGGGTGGGGTCAGAGAGGAGGAGGAGCCTAGTCAGATTGGGTGGGGTCAGAGAGCAGAGGGATAGGAGGGGCCTGGGCAGAATGGGAGGGGTCAGACAGCAGAGGAGGGGTTTAGGAGGAGGAGCCTAGTCAGATTGGGTGGGGTCAGAGAGGAGGAGGAGCCTAGTCAGATTGGGTGGGGTCAGAGAGCAGAGGGATAGGAGGGGCCTGGGCAGAATGGGAGGGGTCAGACAGCAGAGGAGGGGTTTAGGAGGAGGAGCCTAGTCAGAATGGGTGGGGTCAGAGAGCAGAGGGATAGGAGGGGCCTGGGCAGAATGGGAGGGGTCAGACAGCAGAGGAGGGGTTTAGGAGGAGGAGCCTAGTCAGAATGGGTGGGGTCAGAGAGGAGGAGGAGCCTAGTCAGATTGGCTGGGGTCAGAGAGCAGAGGGATAGGAGGGGCCTGGGCAGAATGGGAGGGGTCAGACAGCAGAGGAGGGATTTAGGAGGAGCCTAGTCAGATTGGGTGGGGTCAGAGAGGAGGAGGAGCCTAGTCAGATTGGGTGGGGTCGGAGAGGTATACGAGGGGACTGGGCAGAATGGGAGGGGTCAGAGAGCAGAGGGATAGGAGGGGCCTGGGCAGAATGGGAGGGGTCAGACAGCAGAGGAGGGATTTAGGAGGAGCCTAGTCAGATTGGGTGGGGTCAGAGAGGAGGAGGAGCCTAGTCAGATTGGGTGGGGTCAGAGAGCAGAGGGATAGGAGGGGCCTGGGCAGAATGGGAGGGGTCAGACAGCAGAGGAGGGGTTTAGGAGGAGGAGCCTAGTCAGAATGGGTGGGGTTCAGGAGAAGCCTGGTCAGGTTGGTTCGGAGAGGTATACGAGGGGCCTGGGCAGAATGGGAGGGGACAGCAGAGGAGGGGTTTAGGAGGAGGAGCCTAGTCAGAATGGGTGGGGTTCAGGAGGAGCCTGGTCAGATTGGGTGGGGTCGGAGAGGTATACGAGGGGCCTGGGCAGAATGGGAGGGGTCAGACAGCAGAGGAGGGATTTAGGAGGAGCCTAGTCAGATTGGGTGGGGTCAGAGAGGAGGAGGAGCCTAGTCAGATTGGGTGGGGTCAGAGAGGAGGAGGAGCCTAGTCAGAATGGGTGGGGTTCAGGAGGAGCCTGGTCAGATTGGGTGGGGTCGGAGAGGTATACGAGGGGACTGGGCAGAATGGGAGGGGTCAGAGAGCAGAGGGATAGGAGGGGCCTGGGCAGAATGGGAGGGGTCAGACAGCAGAGGAGGGGTTTAGGAGGAGGAGCCTAGTCAGAATGGGTGGGGTTCAGGAGAAGCCTGGTCAGATTGGGTTGGTTCGGAGAGGTATACGAGGGGCCTGGGCAGAATGGGAGGGGTCAGACAGCAGAGGAGGGGTTTAGGAGGAGGAGCCTAGTCAGAATGGGTGGGGTCAGAGAGGAGGAGGAGCCTAGTCAGATTGGGTGGGGTCAGAGAGCAGAGGGATAGGAGGGGCCTGGGCAGAATGGGAGGGGTCAGACAGCAGAGGAGGGGTTTAGGAGGAGGAGCCTAGTCAGATTGGGTGGGGTCAGAGAGGAGGAGGAGCCTAGTCAGATTGGGTGGGGTCAGAGAGCAGAGGGATAGGAGGGGCCTGGGCAGAATGGGAGGGGTCAGACAGCAGAGGAGGGGTTTAGGAGGAGGAGCCTAGTCAGGATGGGTGGGGTTCAGGAGGAGCCTGGTCAGATTGGGTGGGGTCGGAGAGGTATACGAGAGGCCTGGGCAGAATGGGAGGGGTCAGACAGCAGAGGAGGGATTTAGGAGGAGCCTAGTCAGATTGGGTGGGGTCAGAGAGGAGGAGGAGCCTAGTCAGATTGGGTGGGGTCAGAGAGCAGAGGGATAGGAGGGGCCTGGGCAGAATGGGAGGGGTCAGACAGCAGAGGAGGGGTTTAGGAGGAGGAGCCTAGTCAGAATGGGTGGGGTCAGAGAGCAGAGGGATAGGAGGGGCCTGGGCAGAATGGGAGGGGTCAGACAGCAGAGGAGGGGTTTAGGAGGAGGAGCCTAGTCAGAATGGGTGGGGTCAGAGAGGAGGAGGAGCCTAGTCAGATTGGCTGGGGTCAGAGAGCAGAGGGATAGGAGGGGCCTGGGCAGAATGGGAGGGGTCAGACAGCAGAGGAGGGATTTAGGAGGAGCCTAGTCAGATTGGGTGGGGTCAGAGAGGAGGAGGAGCCTAGTCAGATTGGGTGGGGTCGGAGAGGTATACGAGGGGACTGGGCAGAATGGGAGGGGTCAGAGAGCAGAGGGATAGGAGGGGCCTGGGCAGAATGGGAGGGGTCAGACAGCAGAGGAGGGATTTAGGAGGAGCCTAGTCAGATTGGGTGGGGTCAGAGAGGAGGAGGAGCCTAGTCAGATTGGGTGGGGTCAGAGAGCAGAGGGATAGGAGGGGCCTGGGCAGAATGGGAGGGGTCAGACAGCAGAGGAGGGGTTTAGGAGGAGGAGCCTAGTCAGAATGGGTGGGGTTCAGGAGAAGCCTGGTCAGGTTGGTTCGGAGAGGTATACGAGGGGCCTGGGCAGAATGGGAGGGGACAGCAGAGGAGGGGTTTAGGAGGAGGAGCCTAGTCAGAATGGGTGGGGTTCAGGAGGAGCCTGGTCAGATTGGGTGGGGTCGGAGAGGTATACGAGGGGCCTGGGCAGAATGGGAGGGGTCAGACAGCAGAGGAGGGATTTAGGAGGAGCCTAGTCAGATTGGGTGGGGTCAGAGAGGAGGAGGAGCCTAGTCAGATTGGGTGGGGTCAGAGAGGAGGAGGAGCCTAGTCAGAATGGGTGGGGTTCAGGAGAAGCCTGGTCAGATTGGGTTGGTTCGGAGAGGTATACGAGGGGCCTGGGCAGAATGGGAGGGGTCAGACAGCAGAGGAGGGATTTAGGAGGAGCCTAGTCAGATTGGGTGGGGTCAGAGAGGAGGAGGAGCCTAGTCAGATTGGGTGGGGTCAGAGAGCAGAGGGATAGGAGGGGCCTGCGCAGAATGGGAGGGGACAGCAGAGGAGGGGTTTAGGAGGAGGAGCCTAGTCAGATTGGGTGGGGTCAGAGAGGAGGAGGAGCCTAGTCAGAATGGGTGGGGTTCAGGAGAAGCCTGGTCAGATTGGGTTGGTTCGGAGAGGTATACGAGGGGCCTGGGCAGAATGGGAGGGGTCAGACAGCAGAGGAGGGATTTAGGAGGAGCCTAGTCAGATTGGGTGGGGTCAGAGAGGAGGAGGAGCCTAGTCAGATTGGGTGGGGTCGGAGAGGTATACGAGGGGACTGGGCAGAATGGGAGGGGTCAGAGAGCAGAGGGATAGGAGGGGCCTGGGCAGAATGGGAGGGGTCAGACAGCAGAGGAGGGGTTTAGGAGGAGGAGCCTAGTCAGAATGGGTGGGGTCAGAGAGGAGGAGGAGCCTAGTCAGATTGGGTGGGGTCAGAGAGCAGAGGGATAGGAGGGGCCTGGGCAGAATGGGAGGGGACAGCAGAGGAGGGGTTTAGGAGGAGGAGCCTAGTCAGATTGGGTGGGGTCAGAGAGGAGGAGGAGCCTAGTCAGAATGGGTGGGGTTCAGGAGAAGCCTGGTCAGATTGGGTTGGTTCGGAGAGGTATACGAGGGGCCTGGGCAGAATGGGAGGGGTCAGACAGCAGAGGAGGGGTTTAGGAGGAGCCGGGTCAGATTGGGTGGGGTCAGAGAGGATGGGTATAGGAGGAGCCTGAGCAGAATGGGTGGGGTCAAACAGCAGAGGAGGGTTTTGGAGGAGCCTGGTCAGATTGGGTGGGGTCGGAGAGGAGGGGTATAGGAGGAGCCTGCGCAGAATGGGTGGGGTCGGAGAGGAGGGGTTTAGGAGGAGCCTAGTCAGATTGGGCGGGGCCAGAGAGCAGAGGGATAGGAGGGGCCTGGGCAGAATGGGAGGGGTCAGACAGCAGAGGAGGGGTTTAGGAGGAGCCTAGTCAGATTGGGCGAGAGCAGAGGGATAGGTGTAGGGTCTGAGGGACTATGAAGGGGTCATAGATGGAGGAGGATCCTGACTTATGGTGGGGAACTGCAAAAACTTTTTTTATGCACCCCCCCTATACTCTCTGATTTCTGTTGGGAGGGGGCAGTCAACATTTGGGGGAGCAGTATTAAATGGTGCTTGGGCGCAACGTGAAGGGCGATGAGGGGCACAGAATGGCATGGCTTCCAGGTACTTTTTGGGGGGGGCTACCATTAGTTTTTATTGCTCTGATCCTCCCTCATGGGGTGGACCCCAAATGGTTAGGGGCAACGGGGGATGGGGGGCGGCAAAAAGCTGTTTGACAGTTTCTGTTACCAACAGGGGTGACCATACGATTCTGCTGCAGTTATGTGGTATTGAAAGGTACAACAAGGAGCATGTGGCTGTATTTTTGCAGGTGGGGTGCCCCAAAATTTTACGGCCAGCAGCAGCAGCCCCCCTCCTCCCCACCCTGCAGATTGGTATAGGTACCTTTACGACATTTCTGTTGATAACAGAGGCTATAGCGAATCGCGCTACGAAATCCTAGAGCACTAACATTTGCTAAATAAAGGTGGCATCGGAGCATACGAATGAGGCAGGGAGAGGCTACTGTTGGCAATTGGTTTGGTGGGTCATAGTGAATAACCTCGGCATGCAAATAGGCAGAAGTGTGAGGATTGGCAGTGTCTGTAGAGAATTTTGGCATGCTCTTCAGTTTATTTTTTCCTCCTTACGTTGGCTATGAACTACAGAGGAAAGGCCTGGACTTACTGTTGGGCAAAACATGTATTTATGATATTAAGAAGTGTAGTCTGGCTGTACTGAGAGGGGCTGTACAGTACGGTAAATGCCTGTAAATCCCTGAAATGTGCATCCAACTGTCACTTGAGATTGAACAGTGAACGAAGCAGCTGGGTTACTGGCTGAATGTAAATGGAAGGCACATAGGAAGTGTGTTTGTGGTCACTCAAATTATTGAAACCTGCTTGATGCACTACCAAAGCTGGGGTACCAGGAGGGAACATTTGAGGGGTATTGAGATGGTGGTGTCCAGAGGTCAAAATATGTTTCAGAGACACAGAAGTACTGCGGTCCTGGTCCCACATTGGGGGTAGTCAAAAGTCCCTGCTAAAGATTTCTGTCCAACTGTTACCACATTTTGTGCAGCCTGGCTCCCTCTGAAACGATTCCCCAGTGTTTTTCGATCCTACAGATGACTGTAGCAAACTTCCCAAATTTTTTCTTGGCCTCATACCCCCAGAGGAGTGCCTGACATTTGCCAGCCTAACGATACTCACGTTCTGGGAAAAACCTCACTAACCATGCATATTTATGCACCACACATGGCAAATCCTTACAATTGCAGAACATCATATCGCACTCGTCATCTTTGAGGTGCTGTACGTATTTGGATTTGAGGGAAATATTCATCCTTGCTTGCTCTCCCATCTGAAGTCTATGGTGCTGCTGTTCCTTTCTCACATGTCCCTTCAAAGAGACAAGTGACACACAGACTCAATCACTCAGCAAACATATTTGCTTTGACGCTTTCATCTTGCTGTTTACCTTCCAAATATTCCCCCTTCACCAAAAATACAGGCCAGCCATTTCTCATCCCCTCAGTCATCGCAGTCCTTCACTCCTTAGGCCCTGCAAGACCACCATGAACAAGATTCATGTCAGCAAGCAGAAAAAAAGCCTCAGTGTGCTCTTTTGTTCATACTGCTGCCCTCTAGTAACACTTCATGGCAACTGCAGCATAAGAATGGGTCTGAGAAGAGGGCTGTCCTATGCAAATAATGTCCTCCCATGCATACTTTCTTCTTAGACGGTCGGCGGCTTGTGCCGTGATACCCCCTCCAACATATGGTCTTCAACCAAATTTTAAAAAAGCCCACCTGCCTTAGACGAAGGATTTTGCCACTCAAAGGAAGCACATGGGGACATCACCCTCATTTAGCAGGGTCCTAAATTGCCTGCTGTCAGCCTGTATACAGAACAAGGGCGTTCGTGGGCGTTCGTGGGCGTTCCTCAAAGGAAGGAGGTGGGTGATTAAATCCACAGTGCCAGGGCAGGCCCAGCCCAGCCCAGCCCAGCCCAGCCCAGCCCAGTCTGGCACAGCGCACTGCTGTGGAGGTCTATTCCTTCACATCCTGCAGCAGGCATGATGCAGACCTACTAGAGCAAAGGCTTGACTCCTCTACCCTTGTCTGTCTCTTAAAGGAAACAATCTTTCTAGCTTCTTATTGCACCTAATAAATGGACTCTAGCTTGCCTCAAACTCAACCCATCATTTCATTAGCCAGAGCTCATACTTGACCTTTATTTCTATCCAAGTTCACTGGCACCAAACCCCTGCTTTGAGCGAGTGGCTCACACCAAAATTAAATATCACCTTCATCCAACCTATTTTACAATAAGTGTAGCACCTTCCCCGCATTCTTGTGCTCAGTTATAACCCCCAATACCACAATTGCACTCTGCAATTCACCAAACTTAAAGGACAAAGAATGAAGACATTGATAAAGGAAGATAAGGCCTTGTCCCTATTGCACCTACTTGAAAAATAGGGCAGTTGGTAGAAGGTCATGAGGGAAAACATTTGAAATGTTTGGACACACCTGCCAAAAAAAAGTAGCAAAAAAAAAAAAAAATCACTGTTTGAAAATTTCCCACCTTGGGATACTTCTACAGCATTGGCAGGATTCGAACCCTGGCCTCTGAGGGCTGTCCACACCAAAGGTACAAGACTTACCTTTGAGCTATAGCTCCTTGGTGGACTGGTTTGCAGTAGTAACTATAAGCAACATACAGGCCTTGGTGTCCTTCCCTGCGGCTTCCATTGCACATAAAAAGGATGACCATGACATAAGGACAATTTGACAGGCTACTTACATGGAAACCAGTGTGGTCCAGTGGGTAAGTTCCTGCCTTCCATCCAGGCAACCAGGGTTCAAATCCCGGGTTCGGCACCAGATGACTGATGGTGCCACAGCAGAGGTAAGCTGGAGGTGGGCCTAAATGGCCAATTGGTAAGTAAAATGTGTCTGTGTGTTGTGGAAGAGTGGAATCATGCCTAGCGAATGAGGGATTGCAGATTGGTTGGTAAGTAAAATAGGTGTGGCCTGAACAGAGACAGGTGAAAGAAAGGGAACAGGTGTTGTGTGTTAGAGGAGGACCCTAGTCAGATTGGGGGTGGTCAGAGAGGAGGGGTTCAGGAGGAGCCTAGTCAGATTGGGTGGAGTCAGAGAGGAGAGGGATAGGAGGGGCCTGGGCAGAATGGGAGGGGTCAGACAGCAGAAGAGGGGTTTAGGAGGAGGAGCCTAGTCAGAATGGGTGGGGTTCAGGAGGAGCCTGGTCAGATTGGGTGAGGTCGGAGAGGTATACGAGGGGACTGGGCAGAATGGGAGGGGTCAGAGAGGAGGGGTATAGGAGGAGCCTAGTCAGATTGGGTGGGGTCAGAGAGCAGAGGGATAGGAGGGGCCTGGGCAGAATGGGAGGGGTCAGACAGCAGAGGAGGGGTTTAGGAGGAGGAGCCTAGTCAGAATGGGTGGGGTTCAGGAGGAGCCTGGTCAGATTGGGTGGGGTCGGAGAGGTATACGAGGGGACTGGGCAGAATGGGAGGGGTCAGAGAGCAGAGGGATAGGAGGGGCCTGGGCAGAATGGGAGGGGTCAGACAGCAGAGGAGGGGTTTAGGAGGAGGAGCCTAGTCAGAATGGGTGGGGTTCAGGAGAAGCCTGGTCAGATTGGGTTGGTTCGGAGAGGTATACGAGGGGCCTGGGCAGAATGGGAGGGGTCAGACAGCAGAGGAGGGGTTTAGGAGGAGGAGCCTAGTCAGATTGGGTGGGGTCAGAGAGGAGGAGGAGCCTAGTCAGATTGGGTGGGGTCAGAGGGATAGGAGGGGCCTGGGCAGAATGGGAGGGGTCAGACAGCAGAGGAGGGGTTTAGGAGGAGGAGCCTAGTCAGAATGGGTGGGGTCAGAGAGCAGAGGGATAGGAGGGGCCTGGGCAGAATGGGAGGGGTCAGACAGCAGAGGAGGGGTTTAGGAGGAGGAGCCTAGTCAGATTGGGTGGGGTCGGAGAGGTATACGAGGGGACTGGGCAGAATGGGAGGGGTCAGAGAGCAGAGGGATAGGAGGGGCCTGGGCAGAATGGGAGGGGTCAGACAGCAGAGGAGGGGTTTAGGAGGAGGAGCCTAGTCAGAATGGGTGGGGTTCAGGAGAAGCCTGGTCAGGTTGGTTCGGAGAGGTATACGAGGGGCCTGGGCAGAATGGGAGGGGACAGCAGAGGAGGGGTTTAGGAGGAGGAGCCTAGTCAGAATGGGTGGGGTTCAGGAGGAGCCTGGTCAGATTGGGTGGGGTCGGAGAGGTATACGAGGGGCCTGGGCAGAATGGGAGGGGTCAGACAGCAGAGGAGGGATTTAGGAGGAGCCTAGTCAGATTGGGTGGGGTCAGAGAGGAGGAGGAGCCTAGTCAGATTGGGTGGGGTCAGAGAGGAGGAGGAGCCTAGTCAGAATGGGTGGGGTTCAGGAGAAGCCTGGTCAGATTGGGTTGGTTCGGAGAGGTATACGAGGGGCCTGGGCAGAATGGGAGGGGTCAGACAGCAGAGGAGGGATTTAGGAGGAGCCTAGTCAGATTGGGTGGGGTCAGAGAGGAGGAGGAGCCTAGTCAGATTGGGTGGGGTCAGAGAGCAGAGGGATAGGAGGGGCCTGCGCAGAATGGGAGGGGACAGCAGAGGAGGGGTTTAGGAGGAGGAGCCTAGTCAGATTGGGTGGGGTCAGAGAGGAGGAGGAGCCTAGTCAGAATGGGTGGGGTTCAGGAGAAGCCTGGTCAGATTGGGTTGGTTCGGAGAGGTATACGAGGGGCCTGGGCAGAATGGGAGGGGTCAGACAGCAGAGGAGGGATTTAGGAGGAGCCTAGTCAGATTGGGTGGGGTCAGAGAGGAGGAGGAGCCTAGTCAGATTGGGTGGGGTCGGAGAGGTATACGAGGGGACTGGGCAGAATGGGAGGGGACAGCAGAGGAGGGGTTTAGGAGGAGGAGCCTAGTCAGATTGGGTGGGGTCAGAGAGGAGGAGGAGCCTAGTCAGAATGGGTGGGGTTCAGGAGAAGCCTGGTCAGATTGGGTTGGTTCGGAGAGGTATACGAGGGGCCTGGGCAGAATGGGAGGGGTCAGACAGCAGAGGAGGGGTTTAGGAGGAGCCGGGTCAGAGAGGATGGGTATAGGAGGAGCCTGAGCAGAATGGGTGGGGTCAGACAGCAGAGGAGGGTTTTGGAGGAGCCTGGTCAGATTGGGTGGGGTCGGAGAGGAGGGGTATAGGAGGAGCCTGCGCAGAATGGGTGGGGTCGGAGAGGAGGGGTTTAGGAGGAGCCTAGTCAGATTGGGCGGGGCCAGAGAGCAGAGGGATAGGAGGGGCCTGGGCAGAATGGGAGGGGTCAGACAGCAGAGGAGGGGTTTAGGAGGAGCCTAGTCAGATTGGGCGGGGTCAGAGAGCAGAGGGATAGGAGGGGCCTGGGCAGAATGGGAGGGGTCAGACAGCAGAGGAGGGGTTTAGGAGGAGCCTAGTCAGATTGGGCGAGAGCAGAGGGATAGGTGTAGGGTCTGAGGGACTATGAAGGGGTCATAGATGGAGGAGGATCCTGACTTATGGTGGGGAACTGCAAAAACTTTTTTTATGCACCCCCCCTATACTCTCTGATTTCTGTTGGGAGGGGGCAGTCAACATTTGGGGGAGCAGTATTAAATGGTGCTTGGGCGCAACGTGAAGGGCGATGAGGGGCACAGAATGGCATGGCTTCCAGGTACTTTTTGGGGGGGCTACCATTAGTTTTTATTGCTCTGATCCTCCCTCATGGGGTGGACCCCAAATGGTTAGGGGCAACGGGGGAGGGGGGGCGGCAAAAAGCTGTTTGACAGTTTCTGTTACCAACAGGGGTGACCATACGATTCTGCTGCAGTTATGTGGTATTGAAAGGTACAACAAGGAGCATGTGGCTGTATTTTTGCAGGTGGGGTGCCCCAAAATTTTACTGCCAGCAGCAGCAGCCCCCCTCCTCCCCACCCTGCAGATTGGAATAGGTACCTTTACGACATTTCTGTTGATAACAGAGGCTATAGCGAATCGCGCTACGAAATCCTAGAGCACTAACATTTGCTAAATAAAGGTGGCATCGGAGCATACGAATGAGGCAGGGAGAGGCTACTGTTGGCAATTGGTTTGGTGGGTCATAGTGAATAACCTCGGCATGCAAATAGGCAGAAGTGTGAGGATTGGCAGTGTCTGTAGAGAATTTTGGCATGCTCTTCAGTTTATTTTTTCCTCCTTACGTTGGCTATGAACTACAGAGGAAAGGCCTGGACTTACTGTTGGGCAAAACATGTATTTATGATATTAAGAAGTGTAGTCTGGCTGTACTGAGAGGGGCTGTACAGTACGGTAAATGCCTGTAAATCCCTGAAATGTGCATCCAACTGTCACTTGAGATTGAACAGTGAACGAAGCAGCTGGGTTACTGGCTGAATGTAAATGGAAGGCACATAGGAAGTGTGTTTGTGGTCACTCAAATTATTGAAACCTGCTTGATGCACTACCAAAGCTGGGGTACCAGGAGGGAACATTTGAGGGGTATTGAGATGGTGGTGTCCAGAGGTCAAAATATGTTTCAGAGACACAGAAGTACTGCGGTCCTGGTCCCACATTGGGGGTAGTCAAAAGTCCCTGCTAAAGATTTCTGTCCAACTGTTACCACATTTTGTGCAGCCTGGCTCCCTCTGAAACGATTCCCCAGTGTTTTTCGATCCTACAGATGACTGTAGCAAACTTCCCAAATTTTTTCTTGGCCTCATACCCCCAGAGGAGTGCCTGACATTTGCCAGCCTAACGATACTCACGTTCTGGGAAAAACCTCACTAACCATGCATATTTATGCACCACACATGGCAAATCCTTACAATTGCAGAACATCATATCGCACTCGTCATCTTTGAGGTGCTGTACGTATTTGGATTTGAGGGAAATATTCATCCTTGCTTGCTCTCCCATCTGAAGTCTATGGTGCTGCTGTTCCTTTCTCACATGTCCCTTCAAAGAGACAAGTGACACACAGACTCAATCACTCAGCAAACATATTTGCTTTGACGCTTTCATCTTGCTGTTTACCTTCCAAATATTCCCCCTTCACCAAAAATACAGGCCAGCCATTTCTCATCCCCTCAGTCATCGCAGTCCTTCACTCCTTAGGCCCTGCAAGACCACCATGAACAAGATTCATGTCAGCAAGCAGAAAAAAAGCCTCAGTGTGCTCTTTTGTTCATACTGCTGCCCTCTAGTAACACTTCATGGCAACTGCAGCATAAGAATGGGTCTGAGAAGAGGGCTGTCCTATGCAAATAATGTCCTCCCATGCATACTTTCTTCTTAGACGGTCGGCGGCTTGTGCCGTGATACCCCCTCCAACATATGGTCTTCAACCAAATTTTAAAAAAGCCCACCTGCCTTAGACGAAGGATTTTGCCACTCAAAGGAAGCACATGGGGACATCACCCTCATTTAGCAGGGTCCTAAATTGCCTGCTGTCAGCCTGTATACAGAACAAGGGCGTTCGTGGGCGTTCGTGGGCGTTCCTCAAAGGAAGGAGGTGGGTGATTAAATCCACAGTGCCAGGGCAGGCCCAGCCCAGCCCAGCCCAGCCCAGCCCAGCCCAGTCTGGCACAGCGCACTGCTGTGGAGGTCTATTCCTTCACATCCTGCAGCAGGCATGATGCAGACCTACTAGAGCAAAGGCTTGACTCCTCTACCCTTGTCTGTCTCTTAAAGGAAACAATCTTTCTAGCTTCTTATTGCACCTAATAAATGGACTCTAGCTTGCCTCAAACTCAACCCATCATTTCATTAGCCAGAGCTCATACTTGACCTTTATTTCTATCCAAGTTCACTGGCACCAAACCCCTGCTTTGAGCGAGTGGCTCACACCAAAATTAAATATCACCTTCATCCAACCTATTTTACAATAAGTGTAGCACCTTCCCCGCATTCTTGTGCTCAGTTATAACCCCCAATACCACAATTGCACTCTGCAATTCACCAAACTTAAAGGACAAAGAATGAAGACATTGATAAAGGAAGATAAGGCCTTGTCCCTATTGCACCTACTTGAAAAATAGGGCAGTTGGTAGAAGGTCATGAGGGAAAACATTTGAAATGTTTGGACACACCTGCCAAAAAAAAGTAGCAAAAAAAAAAAAAAATCACTGTTTGAAAATTTCCCACCTTGGGATACTTCTACAGCATTGGCAGGATTCGAACCCTGGCCTCTGAGGGCTGTCCACACCAAAGGTACAAGACTTACCTTTGAGCTATAGCTCCTTGGTGGTCTAAAGGTTTGCAGTAGTAACTATAAGCAACATACAGGCCTTGGTGTCCTTCCCTGCGGCTTCCATTGCACATAAAAAGGATGACCATGACATAAGGACAATTTGATAGGCTACTTACATGGAAACCAGTGTGGTCCAGTGGGTAAGTTCCTGCCTTCCATCCAGGCAACCAGGGTTCAAATCCCGGGTTCGGCACCAGATGACTGATGGTGCCACAGCAGAGGTAAGCTGGAGGTGGGCCTAAATGGCCAATTGGTAAGTAAAATGTGTCTGTGTGTTGTGGAAGAGTGGAATCATGCCTAGCGAATGAGGGATTGCAGATTGGTTGGTAAGTAAAATAGGTGTGGCCTGAACAGAGACAGTTGAAAGAAAGGGAACAGGTGTTGTGTGTTAGAGGAGGACCCTAGTCAGATTGGGGGTGGTCAGAGAGGAGAGGGATAGGAGGGGCCTGGGCAGAATGGGAGGGGTCAGACAGCAGAAGAGGGGTTTAGGAGGAGGAGCCTAGTCAGAATGGGTGGGGTTCAGGAGGAGCCTGGTCAGATTGGGTGAGGTCGGAGAGGTATACGAGGGGACTGGGCAGAATGGGAGGGGTCAGAGAGGAGGGGTATAGGAGGAGCCTAGTCAGATTGGGTGGGGTCAGAGAGCAGAGGGATAGGAGGGGCCTGGGCAGAATGGGAGGGGTCAGACAGCAGAGGAGGGGTTTAGGAGGAGGAGCCTAGTCAGAATGGGTGGGGTTCAGGAGGAGCCTGGTCAGATTGGGTGGGGTCGGAGAGGTATACGAGGGGACTGGGCAGAATGGGAGGGGTCAGAGAGCAGAGGGATAGGAGGGGCCTGGGCAGAATGGGAGGGGTCAGACAGCAGAGGAGGGGTTTAGGAGGAGGAGCCTAGTCAGAATGGGTGGGGTTCAGGAGAAGCCTGGTCAGATTGGGTTGGTTCGGAGAGGTATACGAGGGGCCTGGGCAGAATGGGAGGGGTCAGACAGCAGAGGAGGGGTTTAGGAGGAGGAGCCTAGTCAGAATGGGTGGGGTCAGAGAGGAGGAGGAGCCTAGTCAGATTGGGTGGGGTCAGAGAGCAGAGGGATAGGAGGGGCCTGGGCAGAATGGGAGGGGTCAGACAGCAGAGGAGGGGTTTAGGAGGAGGAGCCTAGTCAGAATGGGTGGGGTCAGAGAGGAGGAGGAGCCTAGTCAGATTGGGTGGGGGCAGAGGGATAGGAGGGGCCTGGGCAGAATGGGAGGGGTCAGACAGCAGAGGAGGGGTTTAGGAGGAGGAGCCTAGTCAGATTGGGTGGGGTCAGAGAGGAGGAGGAGCCTAGTCAGATTGGGTGGGGTCAGAGAGCAGAGGGATAGGAGGGGCCTGGGCAGAATGGGAGGGGTCAGACAGCAGAGGAGGGATTTAGGAGGAGCCTAGTCAGATTGGGTGGGGTCAGAGAGGAGGAGGAGCCTAGTCAGATTGGGTGGGAGCAGAGGGATAGGAGGGGCCTGGGCAGAATGGGAGGGGTCAGACAGCAGAGGAGGGGTTTAGGAGGAGGAGCCTAGTCAGAATGGGTGGGGTCAGAGGGATAGGAGGGGCCTGGGCAGAATGGGAGGGGTCAGACAGCAGAGGAGGGGTTTAGGAGGAGGAGCCTAGTCAGAATGGGTGGGGTCAGAGAGGAGGAGGAGCCTAGTCAGATTGGGTGGGGTCAGAGAGCAGAGGGATAGGAGGGGCCTGGGCAGAATGGGAGGGGTCAGACAGCAGAGGAGGGGTTTAGGAGGAGGAGCCTAGTCAGAATGGGTGGGGTCAGAGAGGAGGAGGAGCCTAGTCAGATTGGGTGGGGTCAGAGAGCAGAGGGATAGGAGGGGCCTGGGCAGAATGGGAGGGGTCAGACAGCAGAGGAGGGGTTTAGGAGGAGGAGCCTAGTCAGATTGGGTGGGGTCAGAGAGGAGGAGGAGCCTAGTCAGATTGGGTGGGGTCAGAGAGCAGAGGGATAGGAGGGGCCTGGGCAGAATGGGAGGGGTCAGACAGCAGAGGAGGGGTTTAGGAGGAGGAGCCTAGTCAGAATGGGTGGGGTCAGAGAGCAGAGGGATAGGAGGGGCCTGGGCAGAATGGGAGGGGTCAGACAGCAGAGGAGGGGTTTAGGAGGAGGAGCCTAGTCAGAATGGGTGGGGTCAGAGAGGAGGAGGAGCCTAGTCAGATTGGCTGGGGTCAGAGAGCAGAGGGATAGGAGGGGCCTGGGCAGAATGGGAGGGGTCAGACAGCAGAGGAGGGATTTAGGAGGAGCCTAGTCAGATTGGGTGGGGTCAGAGAGGAGGAGGAGCCTAGTCAGATTGGGTGGGGTCGGAGAGGTATACGAGGGGACTGGGCAGAATGGGAGGGGTCAGAGAGCAGAGGGATAGGAGGGGCCTGGGCAGAATGGGAGGGGTCAGACAGCAGAGGAGGGATTTAGGAGGAGCCTAGTCAGATTGGGTGGGGTCAGAGAGGAGGAGGAGCCTAGTCAGATTGGGTGGGGTCAGAGAGCAGAGGGATAGGAGGGGCCTGGGCAGAATGGGAGGGGTCAGACAGCAGAGGAGGGGTTTAGGAGGAGGAGCCTAGTCAGAATGGGTGGGGTTCAGGAGAAGCCTGGTCAGGTTGGTTCGGAGAGGTATACGAGGGGCCTGGGCAGAATGGGAGGGGACAGCAGAGGAGGGGTTTAGGAGGAGGAGCCTAGTCAGAATGGGTGGGGTTCAGGAGGAGCCTGGTCAGATTGGGTGGGGTCGGAGAGGTATACGAGGGGCCTGGGCAGAATGGGAGGGGTCAGACAGCAGAGGAGGGATTTAGGAGGAGCCTAGTCAGATTGGGTGGGGTCAGAGAGGAGGAGGAGCCTAGTCAGATTGGGTGGGGTCAGAGAGGAGGAGGAGCCTAGTCAGAATGGGTGGGGTTCAGGAGAAGCCTGGTCAGATTGGGTTGGTTCGGAGAGGTATACGAGGGGCCTGGGCAGAATGGGAGGGGTCAGACAGCAGAGGAGGGATTTAGGAGGAGCCTAGTCAGATTGGGTGGGGTCAGAGAGGAGGAGGAGCCTAGTCAGATTGGGTGGGGTCAGAGAGCAGAGGGATAGGAGGGGCCTGCGCAGAATGGGAGGGGACAGCAGAGGAGGGGTTTAGGAGGAGGAGCCTAGTCAGATTGGGTGGGGTCAGAGAGGAGGAGGAGCCTAGTCAGAATGGGTGGGGTTCAGGAGAAGCCTGGTCAGATTGGGTTGGTTCGGAGAGGTATACGAGGGGCCTGGGCAGAATGGGAGGGGTCAGACAGCAGAGGAGGGATTTAGGAGGAGCCTAGTCAGATTGGGTGGGGTCAGAGAGGAGGAGGAGCCTAGTCAGATTGGGTGGGGTCAGAGAGGTATACGAGGGGACTGGGCAGAATGGGAGGGGTCAGAGAGCAGAGGGATAGGAGGGGCCTGGGCAGAATGGGAGGGGTCAGACAGCAGAGGAGGGGTTTAGGAGGAGGAGCCTAGTCAGAATGGGTGGGGTCAGAGAGGAGGAGGAGCCTAGTCAGATTGGGTGGGGTCAGAGAGCAGAGGGATAGGAGGGGCCTGGGCAGAATGGGAGGGGACAGCAGAGGAGGGGTTTAGGATGAGGAGCCTAGTCAGATTGGGTGGGGTCAGAGAGGAGGAGGAGCCTAGTCAGAATGGGTGGGGTTCAGGAGAAGCCTGGTCAGATTGGGTTGGTTCGGAGAGGTATACGAGGGGCCTGGGCAGAATGGGAGGGGACAGCAGAGGAGGGGTTTAGGATGAGGAGCCTAGTCAGATTGGGTGGGGTCAGAGAGGAGGAGGAGCCTAGTCAGAATGGGTGGGGTTCAGGAGAAGCCTGGTCAGATTGGGTTGGTTCGGAGAGGTATACGAGGGGCCTGGGCAGAATGGGAGGGGTCAGACAGCAGAGGAGGGGTTTAGGAGGAGCCTGGTCAGATTGGGTGGGGTCAGAGAGGATGGGTATAGGAGGAGCCTGAGCAGAATGGGTGGGGTCAGACAGCAGAGGAGGGTTTTGGAGGAGCCTGGTCAGATTGGGTGGGGTCGGAGAGGAGGGGTATAGGAGGAGCCTGCGCAGAATGGGTGGGGTCGGAGAGGAGGGGTTTAGGAGGAGCCTAGTCAGATTGGGCGGGGCCAGAGAGCAGAGGGATAGGAGGGGCCTGGGCAGAATGGGAGGGGTCAGACAGCAGAGGAGGGGTTTAGGAGGAGCCTAGTCAGATTGGGCGGGGTCAGAGAGCAGAGGGATAGGAGGGGCCTGGGCAGAATGGGAGGGGTCAGACAGCAGAGGAGGGGTTTAGGAGGAGCCTAGTCAGATTGGGCGAGAGCAGAGGGATAGGTGTAGGGTCTGAGGGACTATGAAGGGGTCATAGATGGAGGAGGATCCTGACTTATGGTGGGGAACTGCAAAAACTTTTTTTATGCACCCCCCCTATACTCTCTGATTTCTGTTGGGAGGGGGCAGTCAACATTTGGGGGAGCAGTATTAAATGGTGCTTGGGCGCAACGTGAAGGGCGATGAGGGGCACAGAATGGCATGGCTTCCAGGTACTTTTTGGGGGGGGCTACCATTAGTTTTTATTGCTCTGATCCTCCCTCATGGGGTGGACCCCAAATGGTTAGGGGCAACGGGGGAGGGGGGGCGGCAAAAAGCTGTTTGACAGTTTCTGTTACCAACAGGGGTGACCATACGATTCTGCTGCAGTTATGTGGTATTGAAAGGTACAACAAGGAGCATGTGGCTGTATTTTTGCAGGTGGGGTGCCCCAAAATTTTACTGCCAGCAGCAGCAGCCCCCCTCCTCCCCACCCTGCAGATTGGTATAGGTACCTTTACGACATTTCTGTTGATAACAGAGGCTATAGCGAATCGCGCTACGAAATCCTAGAGCACTAACATTTGCTAAATAAAGGTGGCATCGGAGCATACGAATGAGGCAGGGAGAGGCTACTGTTGGCAATTGGTTTGGTGGGTCATAGTGAATAACCTCGGCATGCAAATAGGCAGAAGTGTGAGGATTGGCAGTGTCTGTAGAGAATTTTGGCATGCTCTTCAGTTTATTTTTTCCTCCTTACGTTGGCTATGAACTACAGAGGAAAGGCCTGGACTTACTGTTGGGCAAAACATGTATTTATGATATTAAGAAGTGTAGTCTGGCTGTACTGAGAGGGGCTGTACAGTACGGTAAATGCCTGTAAATCCCTGAAATGTGCATCCAACTGTCACTTGAGATTGAACAGTGAACGAAGCAGCTGGGTTACTGGCTGAATGTAAATGGAAGGCACATAGGAAGTGTGTTTGTGGTCACTCAAATTATTGAAACCTGCTTGATGCACTACCAAAGCTGGGGTACCAGGAGGGAACATTTGAGGGGTATTGAGATGGTGGTGTCCAGAGGTCAAAATATGTTTCAGAGACACAGAAGTACTGCGGTCCTGGTCCCACATTGGGGGTAGTCAAAAGTCCCTGCTAAAGATTTCTGTCCAACTGTTACCACATTTTGTGCAGCCTGGCTCCCTCTGAAACGATTCCCCAGTGTTTTTCGATCCTACAGATGACTGTAGCAAACTTCCCAAATTTTTTCTTGGCCTCATACCCCCAGAGGAGTGCCTGACATTTGCCAGCCTAACGATACTCACGTTCTGGGAAAAACCTCACTAACCATGCATATTTATGCACCACACATGGCAAATCCTTACAATTGCAGAACATCATATCGCACTCGTCATCTTTGAGGTGCTGTACGTATTTGGATTTGAGGGAAATATTCATCCTTGCTTGCTCTCCCATCTGAAGTCTATGGTGCTGCTGTTCCTTTCTCACATGTCCCTTCAAAGAGACAAGTGACACACAGACTCAATCATTCAGCAAACATATTTGCTTTGACGCTTTCATCTTGCTGTTTACCTTCCAAATATTCCCCCTTCACCAAAAATACAGGCCAGCCATTTCTCATCCCCTCAGTCATCGCAGTCCTTCACTCCTTAGGCCCTGCAAGACCACCATGAACAAGATTCATGTCAGCAAGCAGAAAAAAAGCCTCAGTGTGCTCTTTTGTTCATACTGCTGCCCTCTAGTAACACTTCATGGCAACTGCAGCATAAGAATGGGTCTGAGAAGAGGGCTGTCCTATGCAAATAATGTCCTCCCATGCATACTTTCTTCTTAGACGGTCGGCGGCTTGTGCCGTGATACCCCCTCCAACATATGGTCTTCAACCAAATTTTAAAAAAGCCCACCTGCCTTAGACGAAGGATTTTGCCACTCAAAGGAAGCACATGGGGACATCACCCTCATTTAGCAGGGTCCTAAATTGCCTGCTGTCAGCCTGTATACAGAACAAGGGCGTTCGTGGGCGTTCCTCAAAGGAAGGAGGTGGGTGATTAAATCCACAGTGCCAGGGCAGGCCCAGCCCAGCCCAGCCCAGCCCAGCCCAGCCCAGTCTGGCACAGCGCACTGCTGTGGAGGTCTATTCCTTCACATCCTGCAGCAGGCATGATGCAGACCTACTAGAGCAAAGGCTTGACTCCTCTGCCCTTGTCTGTCTCTTAAAGGAAACAATCTTTCTAGCTTCTTATTGCACCTAATAAATGGACTCTAGCTTGCCTCAAACTCAACCCATCATTTCATTAGCCAGAGCTCATACTTGACCTTTATTTCTATCCAAGTTCACTGGCACCAAACCCCTGCTTTGAGCGAGTGGCTCACACCAAAATTAAATATCACCTTCATCCAACCTATTTTACAATAAGTGTAGCACCTTCCCCGCATTCTTGTGCTCAGTTATAACCCCCAATACCACAATTGCACTCTGCAATTCACCAAACTTAAAGGACAAAGAATGAAGACATTGATAAAGGAAGATAAGGCCTTGTCCCTATTGCACCTACTTGAAAAATAGGGCAGTTGGTAGAAGGTCATGAGGGAAAACATTTGAAATGTTTGGACACACCTGCCAAAAAAAAGTAGCAAAAAAAAAAAAAATCACTGTTTGAAAATTTCCCACCTTGGGATACTTCTACAGCATTGGCAGGATTCGAACCCTGGCCTCTGAGGGCTGTCCACACCAAAGGTACAAGACTTACCTTTGAGCTATAGCTCCTTGGTGGTCTAAAGGTTTGCAGTAGTAACTATAAGCAACATACAGGCCTTGGTGTCCTTCCCTGCGGCTTCCATTGCACATAAAAAGGATGACCATGACATAAGGACAATTTGACAGGCTACTTACATGGAAACCAGTGTGGTCCAGTGGGTAAGTTCCTGCCTTCCATCCAGGCAACCAGGGTTCAAATCCCGGGTTCGGCACCAGATGACTGATGGTGCCACAGCAGAGGTAAGCTGGAGGTGGGCCTAAATGGCCAATTGGTAAGTAAAATGTGTCTGTGTGTTGTGGAAGAGTGGAATCATGCCTAGCGAATGAGGGATTGCAGATTGGTTGGTAAGTAAAATAGGTGTGGCCTGAACAGAGACAGGTGAAAGAAAGGGAACAGGTGTTGTGTGTTAGAGGAGGACCCTAGTCAGATTGGGGGTGGTCAGAGAGGAGGGGTTCAGGAGGAGCCTAGTCAGATTGGGTGGAGTCAGAGAGGAGAGGGATAGGAGGGGCCTGGGCAGAATGGGAGGGGTCAGACAGCAGAAGAGGGGTTTAGGAGGAGGAGCCTAGTCAGAATGGGTGGGGTTCAGGAGGAGCCTGGTCAGATTGGGTGAGGTCGGAGAGGTATACGAGGGGACTGGGCAGAATGGGAGGGGTCAGAGAGGAGGGGTATAGGAGGAGCCTAGTCAGATTGGGTGGGGTCAGAGAGCAGAGGGATAGGAGGGGCCTGGGCAGAATGGGAGGGGTCAGACAGCAGAGGAGGGGTTTAGGAGGAGGAGCCTAGTCAGAATGGGTGGGGTCAGAGAGGAGGAGGAGCCTAGTCAGATTGGGTGGGGTCAGAGAGCAGAGGGATAGGAGGGGCCTGGGCAGAATGGGAGGGGTCAGACAGCAGAGGAGGGGTTTAGGAGGAGGAGCCTAGTCAGATTGGGTGGGGTCAGAGAGGAGGAGGAGCCTAGTCAGATTGGGTGGGGTCAGAGAGCAGAGGGATAGGAGGGGCCTGGGCAGAATGGGAGGGGTCAGACAGCAGAGGAGGGGTTTAGGAGGAGGAGCCTAGTCAGGATGGGTGGGGTTCAGGAGGAGCCTGGTCAGATTGGGTGGGGTCGGAGAGGTATACGAGAGGCCTGGGCAGAATGGGAGGGGTCAGACAGCAGAGGAGGGATTTAGGAGGAGCCTAGTCAGATTGGGTGGGGTCAGAGAGGAGGAGGAGCCTAGTCAGATTGGGTGGGGTCAGAGAGCAGAGGGATAGGAGGGGCCTGGGCAGAATGGGAGGGGTCAGACAGCAGAGGAGGGGTTTAGGAGGAGGAGCCTAGTCAGAATGGGTGGGGTCAGAGAGCAGAGGGATAGGAGGGGCCTGGGCAGAATGGGAGGGGTCAGACAGCAGAGGAGGGGTTTAGGAGGAGGAGCCTAGTCAGAATGGGTGGGGTCAGAGAGGAGGAGGAGCCTAGTCAGATTGGCTGGGGTCAGAGAGCAGAGGGATAGGAGGGGCCTGGGCAGAATGGGAGGGGTCAGACAGCAGAGGAGGGATTTAGGAGGAGCCTAGTCAGATTGGGTGGGGTCAGAGAGGAGGAGGAGCCTAGTCAGATTGGGTGGGGTCGGAGAGGTATACGAGGGGACTGGGCAGAATGGGAGGGGTCAGAGAGCAGAGGGATAGGAGGGGCCTGGGCAGAATGGGAGGGGTCAGACAGCAGAGGAGGGATTTAGGAGGAGCCTAGTCAGATTGGGTGGGGTCAGAGAGGAGGAGGAGCCTAGTCAGATTGGGTGGGGTCAGAGAGCAGAGGGATAGGAGGGGCCTGGGCAGAATGGGAGGGGTCAGACAGCAGAGGAGGGGTTTAGGAGGAGGAGCCTAGTCAGAATGGGTGGGGTTCAGGAGAAGCCTGGTCAGGTTGGTTCGGAGAGGTATACGAGGGGCCTGGGCAGAATGGGAGGGGACAGCAGAGGAGGGGTTTAGGAGGAGGAGCCTAGTCAGAATGGGTGGGGTTCAGGAGGAGCCTGGTCAGATTGGGTGGGGTCGGAGAGGTATACGAGGGGCCTGGGCAGAATGGGAGGGGTCAGACAGCAGAGGAGGGATTTAGGAGGAGCCTAGTCAGATTGGGTGGGGTCAGAGAGGAGGAGGAGCCTAGTCAGATTGGGTGGGGTCAGAGAGGAGGAGGAGCCTAGTCAGAATGGGTGGGGTTCAGGAGAAGCCTGGTCAGATTGGGTTGGTTCGGAGAGGTATACGAGGGGCCTGGGCAGAATGGGAGGGGTCAGACAGCAGAGGAGGGATTTAGGAGGAGCCTAGTCAGATTGGGTGGGGTCAGAGAGGAGGAGGAGCCTAGTCAGATTGGGTGGGGTCGGAGAGGTATACGAGGGGACTGGGCAGAATGGGAGGGGTCAGAGAGCAGAGGGATAGGAGGGGCCTGGGCAGAATGGGAGGGGTCAGAGAGGAGGAGGAGCCTAGTCAGATTGGGTGGGGTCAGAGAGCAGAGGGATAGGAGGGGCCTGGGCAGAATGGGAGGGGACAGCAGAGGAGGGGTTTAGGAGGAGGAGCCTAGTCAGAATGGGTGGGGTCAGAGAGGAGGAGGAGCCTAGTCAGATTGGGTGGGGTCAGAGAGCAGAGGGATAGGAGGGGCCTGGGCAGAATGGGAGGGGACAGCAGAGGAGGGGTTTAGGAGGAGGAGCCTAGTCAGATTGGGTGGGGTCAGAGAGGAGGAGGAGCCTAGTCAGAATGGGTGGGGTTCAGGAGAAGCCTGGTCAGATTGGGTTGGTTCGGAGAGGTATACGAGGGGCCTGGGCAGAATGGGAGGGGTCAGACAGCAGAGGAGGGGTTTAGGAGGAGCCGGGTCAGATTGGGTGGGGTCAGAGAGGATGGGTATAGGAGGAGCCTGAGCAGAATGGGTGGGGTCAGACAGCAGAGGAGGGTTTTGGAGGAGCCTGGTCAGATTGGGTGGGGTCGGAGAGGAGGGGTATAGGAGGAGCCTGCGCAGAATGGGTGGGGTCGGAGAGGAGGGGTTTAGGAGGAGCCTAGTCAGATTGGGCGGGGCCAGAGAGCAGAGGGATAGGAGGGGCCTGGGCAGAATGGGAGGGGTCAGACAGCAGAGGAGGGGTTTAGGAGGAGCCTAGTCAGATTGGGCGAGAGCAGAGGGATAGGTGTAGGGTCTGAGGGACTATGAAGGGGTCATAGATGGAGGAGGATCCTGACTTATGGTGGGGAACTGCAAAAACTTTTTTTATGCACCCCCCCTATACTCTCTGATTTCTGTTGGGAGGGGGCAGTCAACATTTGGGGGAGCAGTATTAAATGGTGCTTGGGCGCAACGTGAAGGGCGATGAGGGGCACAGAATGGCATGGCTTCCAGGTACTTTTTGGGGGGGGCTACCATTAGTTTTTATTGCTCTGATCCTCCCTCATGGGGTGGACCCCAAATGGTTAGGGGCAACGGGGGAGGGGGGGCGGCAAAAAGCTGTTTGACAGTTTCTGTTACCAACAGGGGTGACCATACGATTCTGCTGCAGTTATGTGGTATTGAAAGGTACAACAAGGAGCATGTGGCTGTATTTTTGCAGGTGGGGTGCCCCAAAATTTTACGGCCAGCAGCAGCAGCCCCCCTCCTCCCCACCCTGCAGATTGGTATAGGTACCTTTACGACATTTCTGTTGATAACAGAGGCTATAGCGAATCGCGCTACGAAATCCTAGAGCACTAACATTTGCTAAATAAAGGTGGCATCGGAGCATACGAATGAGGCAGGGAGAGGCTACTGTTGGCAATTGGTTTGGTGGGTCATAGTGAATAACCTCGGCATGCAAATCGGCAGAAGTGTGAGGATTGGCAGTGTCTGTAGAGAATTTTGGCATGCTCTTCAGTTTATTTTTTCCTCCTTACGTTGGCTATGAACTACAGAGGAAAGGCCTGGACTTACTGTTGGGCAAAACATGTATTTATGATATTAAGAAGTGTAGTCTGGCTGTACTGAGAGGGGCTGTACAGTACGGTAAATGCCTGTAAATCCCTGAAATGTGCATCCAACTGTCACTTGAGATTGAACAGTGAACGAAGCAGCTGGGTTACTGGCTGAATGTAAATGGAAGGCACATAGGAAGTGTGTTTGTGGTCACTCAAATTATTGAAACCTGCTTGATGCACTACCAAAGCTGGGGTACCAGGAGGGAACATTTGAGGGGTATTGAGATGGTGGTGTCCAGAGGTCAAAATATGTTTCAGAGACACAGAAGTACTGCGGTCCTGGTCCCACATTGGGGGTAGTCAAAAGTCCCTGCTAAAGATTTCTGTCCAACTGTTACCACATTTTGTGCAGCCTGGCTCCCTCTGAAACGATTCCCCAGTGTTTTTCGATCCTACAGATGACTGTAGCAAACTTCCCAAATTTTTTCTTGGCCTCATACCCCCAGAGGAGTGCCTGACATTTGCCAGCCTAACGATACTCACGTTCTGGGAAAAACCTCACTAACCATGCATATTTATGCACCACACATGGCAAATCCTTACAATTGCAGAACATCATATCGCACTCGTCATCTTTGAGGTGCTGTACGTATTTGGATTTGAGGGAAATATTCATCCTTGCTTGCTCTCCCATCTGAAGTCTATGGTGCTGCTGTTCCTTTCTCACATGTCCCTTCAAAGAGACAAGTGACACACAGACTCAATCACTCAGCAAACATATTTGCTTTGACGCTTTCATCTTGCTGTTTACCTTCCAAATATTCCCCCTTCACCAAAAATACAGGCCAGCCATTTCTCATCCCCTCAGTCATCGCAGTCCTTCACTCCTTAGGCCCTGCAAGACCACCATGAACAAGATTCATGTCAGCAAGCAGAAAAAAAGCCTCAGTGTGCTCTTTTGTTCATACTGCTGCCCTCTAGTAACACTTCATGGCAACTGCAGCATAAGAATGGGTCTGAGAAGAGGGCTGTCCTATGCAAATAATGTCCTCCCATGCATACTTTCTTCTTAGACGGTCGGCGGCTTGTGCCGTGATACCCCCTCCAACATATGGTCTTCAACCAAATTTTAAAAAAGCCCACCTGCCTTAGACGAAGGATTTTGCCACTCAAAGGAAGCACATGGGGACATCACCCTCATTTAGCAGGGTCCTAAATTGCCTGCTGTCAGCCTGTATACAGAACAAGGGCGTTCGTGGGCGTTCGTGGGCGTTCCTCAAAGGAAGGAGGTGGGTGATTAAATCCACAGTGCCAGGGCAGGCCCAGCCCAGCCCAGCCCAGCCCAGTCTGGCACAGCGCACTGCTGTGGAGGTCTATTCCTTCACATCCTGCAGCAGGCATGATGCAGACCTACTAGAGCAAAGGCTTGACTCCTCTACCCTTGTCTGTCTCTTAAAGGAAACAATCTTTCTAGCTTCTTATTGCACCTAATAAATGGACTCTAGCTTGCCTCAAACTCAACCCATCATTTCATTAGCCAGAGCTCATACTTGACCTTTATTTCTATCCAAGTTCACTGGCACCAAACCCCTGCTTTGAGCGAGTGGCTCACACCAAAATTAAATATCACCTTCATCCAACCTATTTTACAATAAGTGTAGCACCTTCCCCGCATTCTTGTGCTCAGTTATAACCCCCAATACCACAATTGCACTCTGCAATTCACCAAACTTAAAGGACAAAGAATGAAGACATTGATAAAGGAAGATAAGGCCTTGTCCCTATTGCACCTACTTGAAAAATAGGGCAGTTGGTAGAAGGTCATGAGGGAAAACATTTGAAATGTTTGGACACACCTGCCAAAAAAAAGTAGCAAAAAAAAAAAAAAATCACTGTTTGAAAATTTCCCACCTTGGGATACTTCTACAGCATTGGCAGGATTCGAACCCTGGCCTCTGAGGGCTGTCCACACCAAAGGTACAAGACTTACCTTTGAGCTATAGCTCCTTGGTGGTCTAAAGGTTTGCAGTAGTAACTATAAGCAACATACAGGCCTTGGTGTCCTTCCCTGCGGCTTCCATTGCACATAAAAAGGATGACCATGACATAAGGACAATTTGATAGGCTACTTACATGGAAACCAGTGTGGTCCAGTGGGTAAGTTCCTGCCTTCCATCCAGGCAACCAGGGTTCAAATCCCGGGTTCGGCACCAGATGACTGATGGTGCCACAGCAGAGGTAAGCTGGAGGTGGGCCTAAATGGCCAATTGGTAAGTAAAATGTGTCTGTGTGTTGTGGAAGAGTGGAATCATGCCTAGCGAATGAGGGATTGCAGATTGGTTGGTAAGTAAAATAGGTGTGGCCTGAACAGAGACAGTTGAAAGAAAGGGAACAGGTGTTGTGTGTTAGAGGAGGACCCTAGTCAGATTGGGGGTGGTCAGAGAGGAGAGGGATAGGAGGGGCCTGGGCAGAATGGGAGGGGTCAGACAGCAGAAGAGGGGTTTAGGAGGAGGAGCCTAGTCAGAATGGGTGGGGTTCAGGAGGAGCCTGGTCAGATTGGGTGAGGTCGGAGAGGTATACGAGGGGACTGGGCAGAATGGGAGGGGTCAGAGAGGAGGGGTATAGGAGGAGCCTAGTCAGATTGGGTGGGGTCAGAGAGCAGAGGGATAGGAGGGGCCTGGGCAGAATGGGAGGGGTCAGACAGCAGAGGAGGGGTTTAGGAGGAGGAGCCTAGTCAGAATGGGTGGGGTTCAGGAGGAGCCTGGTCAGATTGGGTGGGGTCGGAGAGGTATACGAGGGGACTGGGCAGAATGGGAGGGGTCAGAGAGCACAGGGATAGGAGGGGCCTGGGCAGAATGGGAGGGGTCAGACAGCAGAGGAGGGGTTTAGGAGGAGGAGCCTAGTCAGAATGGGTGGGGTTCAGGAGAAGCCTGGTCAGATTGGGTTGGTTCGGAGAGGTATACGAGGGGCCTGGGCAGAATGGGAGGGGTCAGACAGCAGAGGAGGGGTTTAGGAGGAGGAGCCTAGTCAGAATGGGTGGGGTCAGAGAGGAGGAGGAGCCTAGTCAGATTGGGTGGGGTCAGAGAGCAGAGGGATAGGAGGGGCCTGGGCAGAATGGGAGGGGTCAGACAGCAGAGGAGGGGTTTAGGAGGAGGAGCCTAGTCAGAATGGGTGGGGTCAGAGAGGAGGAGGAGCCTAGTCAGATTGGGTGGGGGCAGAGGGATAGGAGGGGCCTGGGCAGAATGGGAGGGGTCAGACAGCAGAGGAGGGGTTTAGGAGGAGGAGCCTAGTCAGATTGGGTGGGGTCAGAGAGGAGGAGGAGCCTAGTCAGATTGGGTGGGGTCAGAGAGCAGAGGGATAGGAGGGGCCTGGGCAGAATGGGAGGGGTCAGACAGCAGAGGAGGGATTTAGGAGGAGCCTAGTCAGATTGGGTGGGGTCAGAGAGGAGGAGGAGCCTAGTCAGATTGGGTGGGAGCAGAGGGATAGGAGGGGCCTGGGCAGAATGGGAGGGGTCAGACAGCAGAGGAGGGGTTTAGGAGGAGGAGCCTAGTCAGAATGGGTGGGGTCAGAGGGATAGGAGGGGCCTGGGCAGAATGGGAGGGGTCAGACAGCAGAGGAGGGGTTTAGGAGGAGGAGCCTAGTCAGAATGGGTGGGGTCAGAGAGGAGGAGGAGGAGCCTAGTCAGATTGGGTGGGGTCAGAGAGCAGAGGGATAGGAGGGGCCTGGGCAGAATGGGAGGGGTCAGACAGCAGAGGAGGGGTTTAGGAGGAGGAGCCTAGTCAGAATGGGTGGGGTCAGAGAGGAGGAGGAGCCTAGTCAGATTGGGTGGGGTCAGAGAGCAGAGGGATAGGAGGGGCCTGGGCAGAATGGGAGGGGTCAGACAGCAGAGGAGGGGTTTAGGAGGAGGAGCCTAGTCAGATTGGGTGGGGTCAGAGAGGAGGAGGAGCCTAGTCAGATTGGGTGGGGTCAGAGAGCAGAGGGATAGGAGGGGCCTGGGCAGAATGGGAGGGGTCAGACAGCAGAGGAGGGGTTTAGGAGGAGGAGCCTAGTCAGAATGGGTGGGGTCAGAGAGCAGAGGGATAGGAGGGGCCTGGGCAGAATGGGAGGGGTCAGACAGCAGAGGAGGGGTTTAGGAGGAGGAGCCTAGTCAGAATGGGTGGGGTCAGAGAGGAGGAGGAGCCTAGTCAGATTGGCTGGGGTCAGAGAGCAGAGGGATAGGAGGGGCCTGGGCAGAATGGGAGGGGTCAGACAGCAGAGGAGGGATTTAGGAGGAGCCTAGTCAGATTGGGTGGGGTCAGAGAGGAGGAGGAGCCTAGTCAGATTGGGTGGGGTCGGAGAGGTATACGAGGGGACTGGGCAGAATGGGAGGGGTCAGAGAGCAGAGGGATAGGAGGGGCCTGGGCAGAATGGGAGGGGTCAGACAGCAGAGGAGGGATTTAGGAGGAGCCTAGTCAGATTGGGTGGGGTCAGAGAGGAGGAGGAGCCTAGTCAGATTGGGTGGGGTCAGAGAGCAGAGGGATAGGAGGGGCCTGGGCAGAATGGGAGGGGTCAGACAGCAGAGGAGGGGTTTAGGAGGAGGAGCCTAGTCAGAATGGGTGGGGTTCAGGAGAAGCCTGGTCAGGTTGGTTCGGAGAGGTATACGAGGGGCCTGGGCAGAATGGGAGGGGACAGCAGAGGAGGGGTTTAGGAGGAGGAGCCTAGTCAGAATGGGTGGGGTTCAGGAGGAGCCTGGTCAGATTGGGTGGGGTCGGAGAGGTATACGAGGGGCCTGGGCAGAATGGGAGGGGTCAGACAGCAGAGGAGGGATTTAGGAGGAGCCTAGTCAGATTGGGTGGGGTCAGAGAGGAGGAGGAGCCTAGTCAGATTGGGTGGGGTCAGAGAGGAGGAGGAGCCTAGTCAGAATGGGTGGGGTTCAGGAGAAGCCTGGTCAGATTGGGTTGGTTCGGAGAGGTATACGAGGGGCCTGGGCAGAATGGGAGGGGTCAGACAGCAGAGGAGGGATTTAGGAGGAGCCTAGTCAGATTGGGTGGGGTCAGAGAGGAGGAGGAGCCTAGTCAGATTGGGTGGGGTCAGAGAGCAGAGGGATAGGAGGGGCCTGCGCAGAATGGGAGGGGACAGCAGAGGAGGGGTTTAGGAGGAGGAGCCTAGTCAGATTGGGTGGGGTCAGAGAGGAGGAGGAGCCTAGTCAGAATGGGTGGGGTTCAGGAGAAGCCTGGTCAGATTGGGTTGGTTCGGAGAGGTATACGAGGGGCCTGGGCAGAATGGGAGGGGTCAGACAGCAGAGGAGGGATTTAGGAGGAGCCTAGTCAGATTGGGTGGGGTCAGAGAGGAGGAGGAGCCTAGTCAGATTGGGTGGGGTCAGAGAGGTATACGAGGGGACTGGGCAGAATGGGAGGGGTCAGAGAGCAGAGGGATAGGAGGGGCCTGGGCAGAATGGGAGGGGTCAGACAGCAGAGGAGGGGTTTAGGAGGAGGAGCCTAGTCAGAATGGGTGGGGTCAGAGAGGAGGAGGAGCCTAGTCAGATTGGGTGGGGTCAGAGAGCAGAGGGATAGGAGGGGCCTGGGCAGAATGGGAGGGGACAGCAGAGGAGGGGTTTAGGATGAGGAGCCTAGTCAGATTGGGTGGGGTCAGAGAGGAGGAGGAGCCTAGTCAGAATGGGTGGGGTTCAGGAGAAGCCTGGTCAGATTGGGTTGGTTCGGAGAGGTATACGAGGGGCCTGGGCAGAATGGGAGGGGTCAGACAGCAGAGGAGGGGTTTAGGAGGAGCCTGGTCAGATTGGGTGGGGTCAGAGAGGATGGGTATAGGAGGAGCCTGAGCAGAATGGGTGGGGTCAGACAGCAGAGGAGGGTTTTGGAGGAGCCTGGTCAGATTGGGTGGGGTCGGAGAGGAGGGGTATAGGAGGAGCCTGCGCAGAATGGGTGGGGTCGGAGAGGAGGGGTTTAGGAGGAGCCTAGTCAGATTGGGCGGGGCCAGAGAGCAGAGGGATAGGAGGGGCCTGGGCAGAATGGGAGGGGTCAGACAGCAGAGGAGGGGTTTAGGAGGAGCCTAGTCAGATTGGGCGGGGTCAGAGAGCAGAGGGATAGGAGGGGCCTGGGCAGAATGGGAGGGGTCAGACAGCAGAGGAGGGGTTTAGGAGGAGCCTAGTCAGATTGGGCGAGAGCAGAGGGATAGGTGTAGGGTCTGAGGGACTATGAAGGGGTCATAGATGGAGGAGGATCCTGACTTATGGTGGGGAACTGCAAAAACTTTTTTTATGCACCCCCCCTATACTCTCTGATTTCTGTTGGGAGGGGGCAGTCAACATTTGGGGGAGCAGTATTAAATGGTGCTTGGGCGCAACGTGAAGGGCGATGAGGGGCACAGAATGGCATGGCTTCCAGGTACTTTTTGGGGGGGGCTACCATTAGTTTTTATTGCTCTGATCCTCCCTCATGGGGTGGACCCCAAATGGTTAGGGGCAACGGGGGAGGGGGGGCGGCAAAAAGCTGTTTGACAGTTTCTGTTACCAACAGGGGTGACCATACGATTCTGCTGCAGTTATGTGGTATTGAAAGGTACAACAAGGAGCATGTGGCTGTATTTTTGCAGGTGGGGTGCCCCAAAATTTTACTGCCAGCAGCAGCAGCCCCCCTCCTCCCCACCCTGCAGATTGGTATAGGTACCTTTACGACATTTCTGTTGATAACAGAGGCTATAGCGAATCGCGCTACGAAATCCTAGAGCACTAACATTTGCTAAATAAAGGTGGCATCGGAGCATACGAATGAGGCAGGGAGAGGCTACTGTTGGCAATTGGTTTGGTGGGTCATAGTGAATAACCTCGGCATGCAAATAGGCAGAAGTGTGAGGATTGGCAGTGTCTGTAGAGAATTTTGGCATGCTCTTCAGTTTATTTTTTCCTCCTTACGTTGGCTATGAACTACAGAGGAAAGGCCTGGACTTACTGTTGGGCAAAACATGTATTTATGATATTAAGAAGTGTAGTCTGGCTGTACTGAGAGGGGCTGTACAGTACGGTAAATGCCTGTAAATCCCTGAAATGTGCATCCAACTGTCACTTGAGATTGAACAGTGAACGAAGCAGCTGGGTTACTGGCTGAATGTAAATGGAAGGCACATAGGAAGTGTGTTTGTGGTCACTCAAATTATTGAAACCTGCTTGATGCACTACCAAAGCTGGGGTACCAGGAGGGAACATTTGAGGGGTATTGAGATGGTGGTGTCCAGAGGTCAAAATATGTTTCAGAGACACAGAAGTACTGCGGTCCTGGTCCCACATTGGGGGTAGTCAAAAGTCCCTGCTAAAGATTTCTGTCCAACTGTTACCACATTTTGTGCAGCCTGGCTCCCTCTGAAACGATTCCCCAGTGTTTTTCGATCCTACAGATGACTGTAGCAAACTTCCCAAATTTTTTCTTGGCCTCATACCCCCAGAGGAGTGCCTGACATTTGCCAGCCTAACGATACTCACGTTCTGGGAAAAACCTCACTAACCATGCATATTTATGCACCACACATGGCAAATCCTTACAATTGCAGAACATCATATCGCACTCGTCATCTTTGAGGTGCTGTACGTATTTGGATTTGAGGGAAATATTCATCCTTGCTTGCTCTCCCATCTGAAGTCTATGGTGCTGCTGTTCCTTTCTCACATGTCCCTTCAAAGAGACAAGTGACACACAGACTCAATCATTCAGCAAACATATTTGCTTTGACGCTTTCATCTTGCTGTTTACCTTCCAAATATTCCCCCTTCACCAAAAATACAGGCCAGCCATTTCTCATCCCCTCAGTCATCGCAGTCCTTCACTCCTTAGGCCCTGCAAGACCACCATGAACAAGATTCATGTCAGCAAGCAGAAAAAAAGCCTCAGTGTGCTCTTTTGTTCATACTGCTGCCCTCTAGTAACACTTCATGGCAACTGCAGCATAAGAATGGGTCTGAGAAGAGGGCTGTCCTATGCAAATAATGTCCTCCCATGCATACTTTCTTCTTAGACGGTCGGCGGCTTGTGCCGTGATACCCCCTCCAACATATGGTCTTCAACCAAATTTTAAAAAAGCCCACCTGCCTTAGACGAAGGATTTTGCCACTCAAAGGAAGCACATGGGGACATCACCCTCATTTAGCAGGGTCCTAAATTGCCTGCTGTCAGCCTGTATACAGAACAAGGGCGTTCGTGGGCGTTCCTCAAAGGAAGGAGGTGGGTGATTAAATCCACAGTGCCAGGGCAGGCCCAGCCCAGCCCAGCCCAGCCCAGCCCAGCCCAGTCTGGCACAGCGCACTGCTGTGGAGGTCTATTCCTTCACATCCTGCAGCAGGCATGATGCAGACCTACTAGAGCAAAGGCTTGACTCCTCTGCCCTTGTCTGTCTCTTAAAGGAAACAATCTTTCTAGCTTCTTATTGCACCTAATAAATGGACTCTAGCTTGCCTCAAACTCAACCCATCATTTCATTAGCCAGAGCTCATACTTGACCTTTATTTCTATCCAAGTTCACTGGCACCAAACCCCTGCTTTGAGCGAGTGGCTCACACCAAAATTAAATATCACCTTCATCCAACCTATTTTACAATAAGTGTAGCACCTTCCCCGCATTCTTGTGCTCAGTTATAACCCCCAATACCACAATTGCACTCTGCAATTCACCAAACTTAAAGGACAAAGAATGAAGACATTGATAAAGGAAGATAAGGCCTTGTCCCTATTGCACCTACTTGAAAAATAGGGCAGTTGGTAGAAGGTCATGAGGGAAAACATTTGAAATGTTTGGACACACCTGCCAAAAAAAAGTAGCAAAAAAAAAAAAAATCACTGTTTGAAAATTTCCCACCTTGGGATACTTCTACAGCATTGGCAGGATTCGAACCCTGGCCTCTGAGGGCTGTCCACACCAAAGGTACAAGACTTACCTTTGAGCTATAGCTCCTTGGTGGTCTAAAGGTTTGCAGTAGTAACTATAAGCAACATACAGGCCTTGGTGTCCTTCCCTGCGGCTTCCATTGCACATAAAAAGGATGACCATGACATAAGGACAATTTGACAGGCTACTTACATGGAAACCAGTGTGGTCCAGTGGGTAAGTTCCTGCCTTCCATCCAGGCAACCAGGGTTCAAATCCCGGGTTCGGCACCAGATGACTGATGGTGCCACAGCAGAGGTAAGCTGGAGGTGGGCCTAAATGGCCAATTGGTAAGTAAAATGTGTCTGTGTGTTGTGGAAGAGTGGAATCATGCCTAGCGAATGAGGGATTGCAGATTGGTTGGTAAGTAAAATAGGTGTGGCCTGAACAGAGACAGGTGAAAGAAAGGGAACAGGTGTTGTGTGTTAGAGGAGGACCCTAGTCAGATTGGGGGTGGTCAGAGAGGAGGGGTTCAGGAGGAGCCTAGTCAGATTGGGTGGAGTCAGAGAGGAGAGGGATAGGAGGGGCCTGGGCAGAATGGGAGGGGTCAGACAGCAGAAGAGGGGTTTAGGAGGAGGAGCCTAGTCAGAATGGGTGGGGTTCAGGAGGAGCCTGGTCAGATTGGGTGAGGTCGGAGAGGTATACGAGGGGACTGGGCAGAATGGGAGGGGTCAGAGAGGAGGGGTATAGGAGGAGCCTAGTCAGATTGGGTGGGGTCAGAGAGCAGAGGGATAGGAGGGGCCTGGGCAGAATGGGAGGGGTCAGACAGCAGAGGAGGGGTTTAGGAGGAGGAGCCTAGTCAGAATGGGTGGGGTTCAGGAGAAGCCTGGTCAGATTGGGTTGGTTCGGAGAGGTATACGAGGGGCCTGGGCAGAATGGGAGGGGTCAGACAGCAGAGGAGGGGTTTAGGAGGAGGAGCCTAGTCAGAATGGGTGGGGTCAGAGAGGAGGAGGAGCCTAGTCAGATTGGGTGGGGTCAGAGAGCAGAGGGATAGGAGGGGCCTGGGCAGAATGGGAGGGGTCAGACAGCAGAGGAGGGGTTTAGGAGGAGGAGCCTAGTCAGATTGGGTGGGGTCAGAGAGGAGGAGGAGCCTAGTCAGATTGGGTGGGGTCAGAGAGCAGAGGGATAGGAGGGGCCTGGGCAGAATGGGAGGGGTCAGACAGCAGAGGAGGGGTTTAGGAGGAGGAGCCTAGTCAGGATGGGTGGGGTTCAGGAGGAGCCTGGTCAGATTGGGTGGGGTCGGAGAGGTATACGAGAGGCCTGGGCAGAATGGGAGGGGTCAGACAGCAGAGGAGGGATTTAGGAGGAGCCTAGTCAGATTGGGTGGGGTCAGAGAGGAGGAGGAGCCTAGTCAGATTGGGTGGGGTCAGAGAGCAGAGGGATAGGAGGGGCCTGGGCAGAATGGGAGGGGTCAGACAGCAGAGGAGGGGTTTAGGAGGAGGAGCCTAGTCAGAATGGGTGGGGTCAGAGAGCAGAGGGATAGGAGGGGCCTGGGCAGAATGGGAGGGGTCAGACAGCAGAGGAGGGGTTTAGGAGGAGGAGCCTAGTCAGAATGGGTGGGGTCAGAGAGGAGGAGGAGCCTAGTCAGATTGGCTGGGGTCAGAGAGCAGAGGGATAGGAGGGGCCTGGGCAGAATGGGAGGGGTCAGACAGCAGAGGAGGGATTTAGGAGGAGCCTAGTCAGATTGGGTGGGGTCAGAGAGGAGGAGGAGCCTAGTCAGATTGGGTGGGGTCGGAGAGGTATACGAGGGGACTGGGCAGAATGGGAGGGGTCAGAGAGCAGAGGGATAGGAGGGGCCTGGGCAGAATGGGAGGGGTCAGACAGCAGAGGAGGGATTTAGGAGGAGCCTAGTCAGATTGGGTGGGGTCAGAGAGGAGGAGGAGCCTAGTCAGATTGGGTGGGGTCAGAGAGCAGAGGGATAGGAGGGGCCTGGGCAGAATGGGAGGGGTCAGACAGCAGAGGAGGGGTTTAGGAGGAGGAGCCTAGTCAGAATGGGTGGGGTTCAGGAGAAGCCTGGTCAGGTTGGTTCGGAGAGGTATACGAGGGGCCTGGGCAGAATGGGAGGGGACAGCAGAGGAGGGGTTTAGGAGGAGGAGCCTAGTCAGAATGGGTGGGGTTCAGGAGGAGCCTGGTCAGATTGGGTGGGGTCGGAGAGGTATACGAGGGGCCTGGGCAGAATGGGAGGGGTCAGACAGCAGAGGAGGGATTTAGGAGGAGCCTAGTCAGATTGGGTGGGGTCAGAGAGGAGGAGGAGCCTAGTCAGATTGGGTGGGGTCAGAGAGGAGGAGGAGCCTAGTCAGAATGGGTGGGGTTCAGGAGAAGCCTGGTCAGATTGGGTTGGTTCGGAGAGGTATACGAGGGGCCTGGGCAGAATGGGAGGGGTCAGACAGCAGAGGAGGGATTTAGGAGGAGCCTAGTCAGATTGGGTGGGGTCAGAGAGGAGGAGGAGCCTAGTCAGATTGGGTGGGGTCGGAGAGGTATACGAGGGGACTGGGCAGAATGGGAGGGGTCAGAGAGCAGAGGGATAGGAGGGGCCTGGGCAGAATGGGAGGGGTCAGAGAGGAGGAGGAGCCTAGTCAGATTGGGTGGGGTCAGAGAGCAGAGGGATAGGAGGGGCCTGGGCAGAATGGGAGGGGACAGCAGAGGAGGGGTTTAGGAGGAGGAGCCTAGTCAGAATGGGTGGGGTCAGAGAGGAGGAGGAGCCTAGTCAGATTGGGTGGGGTCAGAGAGCAGAGGGATAGGAGGGGCCTGGGCAGAATGGGAGGGGACAGCAGAGGAGGGGTTTAGGAGGAGGAGCCTAGTCAGATTGGGTGGGGTCAGAGAGGAGGAGGAGCCTAGTCAGAATGGGTGGGGTTCAGGAGAAGCCTGGTCAGATTGGGTTGGTTCGGAGAGGTATACGAGGGGCCTGGGCAGAATGGGAGGGGTCAGACAGCAGAGGAGGGGTTTAGGAGGAGCCGGGTCAGATTGGGTGGGGTCAGAGAGGATGGGTATAGGAGGAGCCTGAGCAGAATGGGTGGGGTCAGACAGCAGAGGAGGGTTTTGGAGGAGCCTGGTCAGATTGGGTGGGGTCGGAGAGGAGGGGTATAGGAGGAGCCTGCGCAGAATGGGTGGGGTCGGAGAGGAGGGGTTTAGGAGGAGCCTAGTCAGATTGGGCGGGGCCAGAGAGCAGAGGGATAGGAGGGGCCTGGGCAGAATGGGAGGGGTCAGACAGCAGAGGAGGGGTTTAGGAGGAGCCTAGTCAGATTGGGCGAGAGCAGAGGGATAGGTGTAGGGTCTGAGGGACTATGAAGGGGTCATAGATGGAGGAGGATCCTGACTTATGGTGGGGAACTGCAAAAACTTTTTTTATGCACCCCCCCTATACTCTCTGATTTCTGTTGGGAGGGGGCAGTCAACATTTGGGGGAGCAGTATTAAATGGTGCTTGGGCGCAACGTGAAGGGCGATGAGGGGCACAGAATGGCATGGCTTCCAGGTACTTTTTGGGGGGGGCTACCATTAGTTTTTATTGCTCTGATCCTCCCTCATGGGGTGGACCCCAAATGGTTAGGGGCAACGGGGGAGGGGGGGCGGCAAAAAGCTGTTTGACAGTTTCTGTTACCAACAGGGGTGACCATACGATTCTGCTGCAGTTATGTGGTATTGAAAGGTACAACAAGGAGCATGTGGCTGTATTTTTGCAGGTGGGGTGCCCCAAAATTTTACGGCCAGCAGCAGCAGCCCCCCTCCTCCCCACCCTGCAGATTGGTATAGGTACCTTTACGACATTTCTGTTGATAACAGAGGCTATAGCGAATCGCGCTACGAAATCCTAGAGCACTAACATTTGCTAAATAAAGGTGGCATCGGAGCATACGAATGAGGCAGGGAGAGGCTACTGTTGGCAATTGGTTTGGTGGGTCATAGTGAATAACCTCGGCATGCAAATCGGCAGAAGTGTGAGGATTGGCAGTGTCTGTAGAGAATTTTGGCATGCTCTTCAGTTTATTTTTTCCTCCTTACGTTGGCTATGAACTACAGAGGAAAGGCCTGGACTTACTGTTGGGCAAAACATGTATTTATGATATTAAGAAGTGTAGTCTGGCTGTACTGAGAGGGGCTGTACAGTACGGTAAATGCCTGTAAATCCCTGAAATGTGCATCCAACTGTCACTTGAGATTGAACAGTGAACGAAGCAGCTGGGTTACTGGCTGAATGTAAATGGAAGGCACATAGGAAGTGTGTTTGTGGTCACTCAAATTATTGAAACCTGCTTGATGCACTACCAAAGCTGGGGTACCAGGAGGGAACATTTGAGGGGTATTGAGATGGTGGTGTCCAGAGGTCAAAATATGTTTCAGAGACACAGAAGTACTGCGGTCCTGGTCCCACATTGGGGGTAGTCAAAAGTCCCTGCTAAAGATTTCTGTCCAACTGTTACCACATTTTGTGCAGCCTGGCTCCCTCTGAAACGATTCCCCAGTGTTTTTCGATCCTACAGATGACTGTAGCAAACTTCCCAAATTTTTTCTGGCCTCATACCCCCAGAGGAGTGCCTGACATTTGCCAGCCTAACGATACTCACGTTCTGGGAAAAACCTCACTAACCATGCATATTTATGCACCACACATGGCAAATCCTTACAATTGCAGAACATCATATCGCACTCGTCATCTTTGAGGTGCTGTACGTATTTGGATTTGAGGGAAATATTCATCCTTGCTTGCTCTCCCATCTGAAGTCTATGGTGCTGCTGTTCCTTTCTCACATGTCCCTTCAAAGAGACAAGTGACACACAGACTCAATCACTCAGCAAACATATTTGCTTTGACGCTTTCATCTTGCTGTTTACCTTCCAAATATTCCCCCTTCACCAAAAATACAGGCCAGCCATTTCTCATCCCCTCAGTCATCGCAGTCCTTCACTCCTTAGGCCCTGCAAGACCACCATGAACAAGATTCATGTCAGCAAGCAGAAAAAAAGCCTCAGTGTGCTCTTTTGTTCATACTGCTGCCCTCTAGTAACACTTCATGGCAACTGCAGCATAAGAATGGGTCTGAGAAGAGGGCTGTCCTATGCAAATAATGTCCTCCCATGCATACTTTCTTCTTAGACGGTCGGCGGCTTGTGCCGTGATACCCCCTCCAACATATGGTCTTCAACCAAATTTTAAAAAAGCCCACCTGCCTTAGACGAAGGATTTTGCCACTCAAAGGAAGCACATGGGGACATCACCCTCATTTAGCAGGGTCCTAAATTGCCTGCTGTCAGCCTGTATACAGAACAAGGGCGTTCGTGGGCGTTCCTCAAAGGAAGGAGGTGGGTGATTAAATCCACAGTGCCAGGGCAGGCCCAGCCCAGCCCAGCCCAGCCCAGCCCAGCCCAGCCCAGTCTGGCACAGCGCACTGCTGTGGAGGTCTATTCCTTCACATCCTGCAGCAGGCATGATGCAGACCTACTAGAGCAAAGGCTTGACTCCTCTGCCCTTGTCTGTCTCTTAAAGGAAACAATCTTTCTAGCTTCTTATTGCACCTAATAAATGGACTCTAGCTTGCCTAAAACTCAACCCATCATTTCATTAGCCAGAGCTCATACTTGACCTTTATTTCTATCCAAGTTCACTGGCACCAAACCCCTGCTTTGAGCGAGTGGCTCACACCAAAATTAAATATCACCTTCATCCAACCTATTTTACAATAAGTGTAGCACCTTCCCCGCATTCTTGTGCTCAGTTATAACCCCCAATACCACAATTGCACTCTGCAATTCACCAAACTTAAAGGACAAAGAATGAAGACATTGATAAAGGAAGATAAGGCCTTGTCCCTATTGCACCTACTTGAAAAATAGGGCAGTTGGTAGAAGGTCATGAGGGAAAACATTTGAAATGTTTGGACACACCTGCCAAAAAAAAGTAGCAAAAAAAAAAAAAAATCACTGTTTGAAAATTTCCCACCTTGGGATACTTCTACAGCATTGGCAGGATTCGAACCCTGGCCTCTGAGGGCTGTCCACACCAAAGGTACAAGACTTACCTTTGAGCTATAGCTCCTTGGTGGTCTAAAGGTTTGCAGTAGTAACTATAAGCAACATACAGGCCTTGGTGTCCTTCCCTGCGGCTTCCATTGCACATAAAAAGGATGACCATGACATAAGGACAATTTGACAGGCTACTTACATGGAAACCAGTGTGGTCCAGTGGGTAAGTTCCTGCCTTCCATCCAGGCAACCAGGGTTCAAATCCCGGGTTCGGCACCAGATGACTGATGGTGCCACAGCAGAGGTAAGCTGGAGGTGGGCCTAAATGGCCAATTGGTAAGTAAAATGTGTCTGTGTGTTGTGGAAGAGTGGAATCATGCCTAGCGAATGAGGGATTGCAGATTGGTTGGTAAGTAAAATAGGTGTGGCCTGAACAGAGACAGGTGAAAGAAAGGGAACAGGTGTTGTGTGTTAGAGGAGGACCCTAGTCAGATTGGGGGTGGTCAGAGAGGAGGGGTTCAGGAGGAGCCTAGTCAGATTGGGTGGAGTCAGAGAGGAGAGGGATAGGAGGGGCCTGGGCAGAATGGGAGGGGTCAGACAGCAGAAGAGGGGTTTAGGAGGAGGAGCCTAGTCAGAATGGGTGGGGTTCAGGAGGAGCCTGGTCAGATTGGGTGAGGTCGGAGAGGTATACGAGGGGACTGGGCAGAATGGGAGGGGTCAGAGAGGAGGGGTATAGGAGGAGCCTAGTCAGATTGGGTGGGGTCAGAGGGATAGGAGGGGCCTGGGCAGAATGGGAGGGGTCAGACAGCAGAGGAGGGGTTTAGGAGGAGGAGCCTAGTCAGAATGGGTGGGGTTCAGGAGGAGCCTGGTCAGATTGGGTGGGGTCGGAGAGGTATACGAGGGGACTGGGCAGAATGGGAGGGGTCAGAGAGCAGAGGGATAGGAGGGGCCTGGGCAGAATGGGAGGGGTCAGACAGCAGAGGAGGGGTTTAGGAGGAGGAGCCTAGTCAGAATGGGTGGGGTTCAGGAGAAGCCTGGTCAGATTGGGTTGGTTCGGAGAGGTATACGAGGGGCCTGGGCAGAATGGGAGGGGTCAGACAGCAGAGGAGGGGTTTAGGAGGAGGAGCCTAGTCAGAATGGGTGGGGTCAGAGAGGAGGAGGAGCCTAGTCAGATTGGGTGGGGTCAGAGAGCAGAGGGATAGGAGGGGCCTGGGCAGAATGGGAGGGGTCAGACAGCAGAGGAGGGGTTTAGGAGGAGGAGCCTAGTCAGATTGGGTGGGGTCAGAGAGGAGGAGGAGCCTAGTCAGATTGGGTGGGGTCAGAGAGCAGAGGGATAGGAGGGGCCTGGGCAGAATGGGAGGGGTCAGACAGCAGAGGAGGGGTTTAGGAGGAGGAGCCTAGTCAGGATGGGTGGGGTTCAGGAGGAGCCTGGTCAGATTGGGTGGGGTCGGAGAGGTATACGAGAGGCCTGGGCAGAATGGGAGGGGTCAGACAGCAGAGGAGGGATTTAGGAGGAGCCTAGTCAGATTGGGTGGGGTCAGAGAGGAGGAGCCTAGTCAGATTGGGTGGGGTCAGAGAGCAGAGGGATAGGAGGGGCCTGGGCAGAATGGGAGGGGTCAGACAGCAGAGGAGGGGTTTAGGAGGAGGAGCCTAGTCAGAATGGGTGGGGTCAGAGAGCAGAGGGATAGGAGGGGCCTGGGCAGAATGGGAGGGGTCAGACAGCAGAGGAGGGGTTTAGGAGGAGGAGCCTAGTCAGAATGGGTGGGGTCAGAGAGGAGGAGGAGCCTAGTCAGATTGGCTGGGGTCAGAGAGCAGAGGGATAGGAGGGGCCTGGGCAGAATGGGAGGGGTCAGACAGCAGAGGAGGGATTTAGGAGGAGCCTAGTCAGATTGGGTGGGGTCAGAGAGGAGGAGGAGCCTAGTCAGATTGGGTGGGGTCGGAGAGGTATACGAGGGGACTGGGCAGAATGGGAGGGGTCAGAGAGCAGAGGGATAGGAGGGGCCTGGGCAGAATGGGAGGGGTCAGACAGCAGAGGAGGGATTTAGGAGGAGCCTAGTCAGATTGGGTGGGGTCAGAGAGGAGGAGGAGCCTAGTCAGATTGGGTGGGGTCAGAGAGCAGAGGGATAGGAGGGGCCTGGGCAGAATGGGAGGGGTCAGACAGCAGAGGAGGGGTTTAGGAGGAGGAGCCTAGTCAGAATGGGTGGGGTTCAGGAGGAGCCTGGTCAGATTGGGTGGGGTCGGAGAGGTATACGAGGGGCCTGGGCAGAATGGGAGGGGTCAGACAGCAGAGGAGGGATTTAGGAGGAGCCTAGTCAGATTGGGTGGGGTCAGAGAGGAGGAGGAGCCTAGTCAGATTGGGTGGGGTCAGAGAGGAGGAGGAGCCTAGTCAGAATGGGTGGGGTTCAGGAGAAGCCTGGTCAGATTGGGTTGGTTCGGAGAGGTATACGAGGGGCCTGGGCAGAATGGGAGGGGTCAGACAGCAGAGGAGGGATTTAGGAGGAGCCTAGTCAGATTGGGTGGGGTCAGAGAGGAGGAGGAGCCTAGTCAGATTGGGTGGGGTCAGAGAGCAGAGGGATAGGAGGGGCCTGCGCAGAATGGGACAGCAGAGGAGGGGTTTAGGAGGAGGAGCCTAGTCAGATTGGGTGGGGTCAGAGAGGAGGAGGAGCCTAGTCAGATTGGGTGGGGTCGGAGAGGTATACGAGGGGACTGGGCAGAATGGGAGGGGTCAGAGAGCAGAGGGATAGGAGGGGCCTGGGCAGAATGGGAGGGGTCAGACAGCAGAGGAGGGGTTTAGGAGGAGGAGCCTAGTCAGAATGGGTGGGGTCAGAGAGGAGGAGGAGCCTAGTCAGATTGGGTGGGGTCAGAGAGCAGAGGGATAGGAGGGGCCTGGGCAGAATGGGAGGGGACAGCAGAGGAGGGGTTTAGGAGGAGGAGCCTAGTCAGATTGGGTGGGGTCAGAGAGGAGGAGGAGCCTAGTCAGAATGGGTGGGGTTCAGGAGAAGCCTGGTCAGATTGGGTTGGTTCGGAGAGGTATACGAGGGGCCTGGGCAGAATGGGAGGGGTCAGACAGCAGAGGAGGGGTTTAGGAGGAGCCGGGTCAGATTGGGTGGGGTCAGAGAGGATGGGTATAGGAGGAGCCTGAGCAGAATGGGTGGGGTCAGACAGCAGAGGAGGGTTTTGGAGGAGCCTGGTCAGATTGGGTGGGGTCGGAGAGGAGGGGTATAGGAGGAGCCTGCGCAGAATGGGTGGGGTCGGAGAGGAGGGGTTTAGGAGGAGCCTAGTCAGATTGGGCGAGAGCAGAGGGATAGGTGTAGGGTCTGAGGGACTATGAAGGGGTCATAGATGGAGGAGGATCCTGACTTATGGTGGGGAACTGCAAAAACTTTTTTTATGCACCCCCCCTATACTCTCTGATTTCTGTTGGGAGGGGGCAGTCAACATTTGGGGGAGCAGTATTAAATGGTGCTTGGGCGCAACGTGAAGGGCGATGAGGGGCACAGAATGGCATGGCTTCCAGGTACTTTTTGGGGGGGGCTACCATTAGTTTTTATTGCTCTGATCCTCCCTCATGGGGTGGACCCCAAATGGTTAGGGGCAACGGGGGAGGGGGGGCGGCAAAAAGCTGTTTGACAGTTTCTGTTACCAACAGGGGTGACCATACGATTCTGCTGCAGTTATGTGGTATTGAAAGGTACAACAAGGAGCATGTGGCTGTATTTTTGCAGGTGGGGTGCCCCAAAATTTTACGGCCAGCAGCAGCAGCCCCCCTCCTCCCCACCCTGCAGATTGGTATAGGTACCTTTACGACATTTCTGTTGATAACAGAGGCTATAGCGAATCGCGCTACGAAATCCTAGAGCACTAACATTTGCTAAATAAAGGTGGCATCGGAGCATACGAATGAGGCAGGGAGAGGCTACTGTTGGCAATTGGTTTGGTGGGTCATAGTGAATAACCTCGGCATGCAAATAGGCAGAAGTGTGAGGATTGGCAGTGTCTGTAGAGAATTTTGGCATGCTCTTCAGTTTATTTTTTCCTCCTTACGTTGGCTATGAACTACAGAGGAAAGGCCTGGACTTACTGTTGGGCAAAACATGTATTTATGATATTAAGAAGTGTAGTCTGGCTGTACTGAGAGGGGCTGTACAGTACGGTAAATGCCTGTAAATCCCTGAAATGTGCATCCAACTGTCACTTGAGATTGAACAGTGAACGAAGCAGCTGGGTTACTGGCTGAATGTAAATGGAAGGCACATAGGAAGTGTGTTTGTGGTCACTCAAATTATTGAAACCTGCTTGATGCACTACCAAAGCTGGGGTACCAGGAGGGAACATTTGAGGGGTATTGAGATGGTGGTGTCCAGAGGTCAAAATATGTTTCAGAGACACAGAAGTACTGCGGTCCTGGTCCCACATTGGGGGTAGTCAAAAGTCCCTGCTAAAGATTTCTGTCCAACTGTTACCACATTTTGTGCAGCCTGGCTCCCTCTGAAACGATTCCCCAGTGTTTTTCGATCCTACAGATGACTGTAGCAAACTTCCCAAATTTTTTCTTGGCCTCATACCCCCAGAGGAGTGCCTGACATTTGCCAGCCTAACGATACTCACGTTCTGGGAAAAACCTCACTAACCATGCATATTTATGCACCACACATGGCAAATCCTTACAATTGCAGAACATCATATCGCACTCGTCATCTTTGAGGTGCTGTACGTATTTGGATTTGAGGGAAATATTCATCCTTGCTTGCTCTCCCATCTGAAGTCTATGGTGCTGCTGTTCCTTTCTCACATGTCCCTTCAAAGAGACAAGTGACACACAGACTCAATCACTCAGCAAACATATTTGCTTTGACGCTTTCATCTTGCTGTTTACCTTCCAAATATTCCCCCTTCACCAAAAATACAGGCCAGCCATTTCTCATCCCCTCAGTCATCGCAGTCCTTCACTCCTTAGGCCCTGCAAGACCACCATGAACAAGATTCATGTCAGCAAGCAGAAAAAAAGCCTCAGTGTGCTCTTTTGTTCATACTGCTGCCCTCTAGTAACACTTCATGGCAACTGCAGCATAAGAATGGGTCTGAGAAGAGGGCTGTCCTATGCAAATAATGTCCTCCCATGCATACTTTCTTCTTAGACGGTCGGCGGCTTGTGCCGTGATACCCCCTCCAACATATGGTCTTCAACCAAATTTTAAAAAAGCCCACCTGCCTTAGACGAAGGATTTTGCCACTCAAAGGAAGCACATGGGGACATCACCCTCATTTAGCAGGGTCCTAAATTGCCTGCTGTCAGCCTGTATACAGAACAAGGGCGTTCGTGGGCGTTCGTGGGCGTTCCTCAAAGGAAGGAGGTGGGTGATTAAATCCACAGTGCCAGGGCAGGCCCAGCCCAGCCCAGCCCAGCCCAGTCTGGCACAGCGCACTGCTGTGGAGGTCTATTCCTTCACATCCTGCAGCAGGCATGATGCAGACCTACTAGAGCAAAGGCTTGACTCCTCTGCCCTTGTCTGTCTCTTAAAGGAAACAATCTTTCTAGCTTCTTATTGCACCTAATAAATGGACTCTAGCTTGCCTCAAACTCAACCCATCATTTCATTAGCCAGAGCTCATACTTGACCTTTATTTCTATCCAAGTTCACTGGCACCAAACCCCTGCTTTGAGCGAGTGGCTCACACCAAAATTAAATATCACCTTCATCCAACCTATTTTACAATAAGTGTAGCACCTTCCCCGCATTCTTGTGCTCAGTTATAACCCCCAATACCACAATTGCACTCTGCAATTCACCAAACTTAAAGGACAAAGAATGAAGACATTGATAAAGGAAGATAAGGCCTTGTCCCTATTGCACCTACTTGAAAAATAGGGCAGTTGGTAGAAGGTCATGAGGGAAAACATTTGAAATGTTTGGACACACCTGCCAAAAAAAAGTAGCAAAAAAAAAAAAAAATCACTGTTTGAAAATTTCCCACCTTGGGATACTTCTACAGCATTGGCAGGATTCGAACCCTGGCCTCTGAGGGCTGTCCACACCAAAGGTACAAGACTTACCTTTGAGCTATAGCTCCTTGGTGGTCTAAAGGTTTGCAGTAGTAACTATAAGCAACATACAGGCCTTGGTGTCCTTCCCTGCGGCTTCCATTGCACATAAAAAGGATGACCATGACATAAGGACAATTTGACAGGCTACTTACATGGAAACCAGTGTGGTCCAGTGGGTAAGTTCCTGCCTTCCATCCAGGCAACCAGGGTTCAAATCCCGGGTTCGGCACCAGATGACTGATGGTGCCACAGCAGAGGTAAGCTGGAGGTGGGCCTAAATGGCCAATTGGTAAGTAAAATGTGTCTGTGTGTTGTGGAAGAGTGGAATCATGCCTAGCGAATGAGGGATTGCAGATTGGTTGGTAAGTAAAATAGGTGTGGCCTGAACAGAGACAGGTGAAAGAAAGGGAACAGGTGTTGTGTGTTAGAGGAGGACCCTAGTCAGATTGGGGGTGGTCAGAGAGGAGGGGTTCAGGAGGAGCCTAGTCAGATTGGGTGGAGTCAGAGAGGAGAGGGATAGGAGGGGCCTGGGCAGAATGGGAGGGGTCAGACAGCAGAAGAGGGGTTTAGGAGGAGGAGCCTAGTCAGAATGGGTGGGGTTCAGGAGGAGCCTGGTCAGATTGGGTGAGGTCGGAGAGGTATACGAGGGGACTGGGCAGAATGGGAGGGGTCAGAGAGGAGGGGTATAGGAGGAGCCTAGTCAGATTGGGTGGGGTCAGAGAGCAGAGGGATAGGAGGGGCCTGGGCAGAATGGGAGGGGTCAGACAGCAGAGGAGGGGTTTAGGAGGAGGAGCCTAGTCAGAATGGGTGGGGTTCAGGAGGAGCCTGGTCAGATTGGGTGGGGTCGGAGAGGTATACGAGGGGACTGGGCAGAATGGGAGGGGTCAGAGAGCAGAGGGATAGGAGGGGCCTGGGCAGAATGGGAGGGGTCAGACAGCAGAGGAGGGGTTTAGGAGGAGGAGCCTAGTCAGAATGGGTGGGGTTCAGGAGAAGCCTGGTCAGATTGGGTTGGTTCGGAGAGGTATACGAGGGGCCTGGGCAGAATGGGAGGGGTCAGACAGCAGAGGAGGGGTTTAGGAGGAGGAGCCTAGTCAGAATGGGTGGGGTCAGAGAGGAGGAGGAGCCTAGTCAGATTGGGTGGGGTCAGAGAGCAGAGGGATAGGAGGGGCCTGGGCAGAATGGGAGGGGTCAGACAGCAGAGGAGGGGTTTAGGAGGAGGAGCCTAGTCAGATTGGGTGGGGTCAGAGAGGAGGAGGAGCCTAGTCAGATTGGGTGGGGTCAGAGAGCAGAGGGATAGGAGGGGCCTGGGCAGAATGGGAGGGGTCAGACAGCAGAGGAGGGGTTTAGGAGGAGGAGCCTAGTCAGGATGGGTGGGGTTCAGGAGGAGCCTGGTCAGATTGGGTGGGGTCGGAGAGGTATACGAGAGGCCTGGGCAGAATGGGAGGGGTCAGACAGCAGAGGAGGGATTTAGGAGGAGCCTAGTCAGGAGGAGCCTAGTCAGATTGGGTGGGGTCAGAGAGGAGGAGGAGCCTAGTCAGATTGGGTGGGGTCAGAGAGCAGAGGGATAGGAGGGGCCTGGGCAGAATGGGAGGGGTCAGACAGCAGAGGAGGGGTTTAGGAGGAGGAGCCTAGTCAGAATGGGTGGGGTCAGAGAGCAGAGGGATAGGAGGGGCCTGGGCAGAATGGGAGGGGTCAGACAGCAGAGGAGGGGTTTAGGAGGAGGAGCCTAGTCAGAATGGGTGGGGTCAGAGAGGAGGAGGAGCCTAGTCAGATTGGCTGGGGTCAGAGAGCAGAGGGATAGGAGGGGCCTGGGCAGAATGGGAGGGGTCAGACAGCAGAGGAGGGATTTAGGAGGAGCCTAGTCAGATTGGGTGGGGTCAGAGAGGAGGAGGAGCCTAGTCAGATTGGGTGGGGTCGGAGAGGTATACGAGGGGACTGGGCAGAATGGGAGGGGTCAGAGAGCAGAGGGATAGGAGGGGCCTGGGCAGAATGGGAGGGGTCAGACAGCAGAGGAGGGATTTAGGAGGAGCCTAGTCAGATTGGGTGGGGTCAGAGAGGAGGAGGAGCCTAGTCAGATTGGGTGGGGTCAGAGAGCAGAGGGATAGGAGGGGCCTGGGCAGAATGGGAGGGGTCAGACAGCAGAGGAGGGGTTTAGGAGGAGGAGCCTAGTCAGAATGGGTGGGGTTCAGGAGAAGCCTGGTCAGGTTGGTTCGGAGAGGTATACGAGGGGCCTGGGCAGAATGGGAGGGGACAGCAGAGGAGGGGTTTAGGAGGAGGAGCCTAGTCAGAATGGGTGGGGTTCAGGAGGAGCCTGGTCAGATTGGGTGGGGTCGGAGAGGTATACGAGGGGCCTGGGCAGAATGGGAGGGGTCAGACAGCAGAGGAGGGATTTAGGAGGAGCCTAGTCAGATTGGGTGGGGTCAGAGAGGAGGAGGAGCCTAGTCAGATTGGGTGGGGTCAGAGAGGAGGAGGAGCCTAGTCAGAATGGGTGGGGTTCAGGAGAAGCCTGGTCAGATTGGGTTGGTTCGGAGAGGTATACGAGGGGCCTGGGCAGAATGGGAGGGGTCAGACAGCAGAGGAGGGATTTAGGAGGAGCCTAGTCAGATTGGGTGGGGTCAGAGAGGAGGAGGAGCCTAGTCAGATTGGGTGGGGTCAGAGAGCAGAGGGATAGGAGGGGCCTGCGCAGAATGGGAGGGGACAGCAGAGGAGGGGTTTAGGAGGAGGAGCCTAGTCAGATTGGGTGGGGTCAGAGAGGAGGAGGAGCCTAGTCAGAATGGGTGGGGTTCAGGAGAAGCCTGGTCAGATTGGGTTGGTTCGGAGAGGTATACGAGGGGCCTGGGCAGAATGGGAGGGGTCAGACAGCAGAGGAGGGATTTAGGAGGAGCCTAGTCAGATTGGGTGGGGTCAGAGAGGAGGAGGAGCCTAGTCAGATTGGGTGGGGTCGGAGAGGTATACGAGGGGACTGGGCAGAATGGGAGGGGTCAGAGAGCAGAGGGATAGGAGGGGCCTGGGCAGAATGGGAGGGGTCAGACAGCAGAGGAGGGGTTTAGGAGGAGGAGCCTAGTCAGAATGGGTGGGGTCAGAGAGGAGGAGGAGCCTAGTCAGATTGGGTGGGGTCAGAGAGCAGAGGGATAGGAGGGGCCTGGGCAGAATGGGAGGGGACAGCAGAGGAGGGGTTTAGGAGGAGGAGCCTAGTCAGATTGGGTGGGGTCAGAGAGGAGGAGGAGCCTAGTCAGAATGGGTGGGGTTCAGGAGAAGCCTGGTCAGATTGGGTTGGTTCGGAGAGGTATACGAGGGGCCTGGGCAGAATGGGAGGGGTCAGACAGCAGAGGAGGGGTTTAGGAGGAGCCGGGTCAGATTGGGTGGGGTCAGAGAGGATGGGTATAGGAGGAGCCTGAGCAGAATGGGTGGGGTCAAACAGCAGAGGAGGGTTTTGGAGGAGCCTGGTCAGATTGGGTGGGGTCGGAGAGGAGGGGTATAGGAGGGGCCTGGGCAGAATGGGAGGGGTCAGACAGCAGAGGAGGGGTTTAGGAGGAGCCTAGTCAGATTGGGCGAGAGCAGAGGGATAGGTGTAGGGTCTGAGGGACTATGAAGGGGTCATAGATGGAGGAGGATCCTGACTTATGGTGGGGAACTGCAAAAACTTTTTTTATGCACCCCCCCTATACTCTCTGATTTCTGTTGGGAGGGGGCAGTCAACATTTGGGGGAGCAGTATTAAATGGTGCTTGGGCGCAACGTGAAGGGCGATGAGGGGCACAGAATGGCATGGCTTCCAGGTACTTTTTGGGGGGGGCTACCATTAGTTTTTATTGCTCTGATCCTCCCTCATGGGGTGGACCCCAAATGGTTAGGGGCAACGGGGGATGGGGGGCGGCAAAAAGCTGTTTGACAGTTTCTGTTACCAACAGGGGTGACCATACGATTCTGCTGCAGTTATGTGGTATTGAAAGGTACAACAAGGAGCATGTGGCTGTATTTTTGCAGGTGGGGTGCCCCAAAATTTTACGGCCAGCAGCAGCAGCCCCCCTCCTCCCCACCCTGCAGATTGGTATAGGTACCTTTACGACATTTCTGTTGATAACAGAGGCTATAGCGAATCGCGCTACGAAATCCTAGAGCACTAACATTTGCTAAATAAAGGTGGCATCGGAGCATACGAATGAGGCAGGGAGAGGCTACTGTTGGCAATTGGTTTGGTGGGTCATAGTGAATAACCTCGGCATGCAAATAGGCAGAAGTGTGAGGATTGGCAGTGTCTGTAGAGAATTTTGGCATGCTCTTCAGTTTATTTTTTCCTCCTTACGTTGGCTATGAACTACAGAGGAAAGGCCTGGACTTACTGTTGGGCAAAACATGTATTTATGATATTAAGAAGTGTAGTCTGGCTGTACTGAGAGGGGCTGTACAGTACGGTAAATGCCTGTAAATCCCTGAAATGTGCATCCAACTGTCACTTGAGATTGAACAGTGAACGAAGCAGCTGGGTTACTGGCTGAATGTAAATGGAAGGCACATAGGAAGTGTGTTTGTGGTCACTCAAATTATTGAAACCTGCTTGATGCACTACCAAAGCTGGGGTACCAGGAGGGAACATTTGAGGGGTATTGAGATGGTGGTGTCCAGAGGTCAAAATATGTTTCAGAGACACAGAAGTACTGCGGTCCTGGTCCCACATTGGGGGTAGTCAAAAGTCCCTGCTAAAGATTTCTGTCCAACTGTTACCACATTTTGTGCAGCCTGGCTCCCTCTGAAACGATTCCCCAGTGTTTTTCGATCCTACAGATGACTGTAGCAAACTTCCCAAATTTTTTCTTGGCCTCATACCCCCAGAGGAGTGCCTGACATTTGCCAGCCTAACGATACTCACGTTCTGGGAAAAACCTCACTAACCATGCATATTTATGCACCACACATGGCAAATCCTTACAATTGCAGAACATCATATCGCACTCGTCATCTTTGAGGTGCTGTACGTATTTGGATTTGAGGGAAATATTCATCCTTGCTTGCTCTCCCATCTGAAGTCTATGGTGCTGCTGTTCCTTTCTCACATGTCCCTTCAAAGAGACAAGTGACACACAGACTCAATCACTCAGCAAACATATTTGCTTTGACGCTTTCATCTTGCTGTTTACCTTCCAAATATTCCCCCTTCACCAAAAATACAGGCCAGCCATTTCTCATCCCCTCAGTCATCGCAGTCCTTCACTCCTTAGGCCCTGCAAGACCACCATGAACAAGATTCATGTCAGCAAGCAGAAAAAAAGCCTCAGTGTGCTCTTTTGTTCATACTGCTGCCCTCTAGTAACACTTCATGGCAACTGCAGCATAAGAATGGGTCTGAGAAGAGGGCTGTCCTATGCAAATAATGGTTTCCCATGCATACTTTCTTCTTAGACGGTCGGCGGCTTGTGCCGTGATACCCCCTCCAACATATGGTCTTCAACCAAATTTTAAAAAAGCCCACCTGCCTTAGACGAAGGATTTTGCCACTCAAAGGAAGCACATGGGGACATCACCCTCATTTAGCAGGGTCCTAAATTGCCTGCTGTCAGCCTGTATACAGAACAAGGGCGTTCGTGGGCGTTCGTGGGCGTTCCTCAAAGGAAGGAGGTGGGTGATTAAATCCACAGTGCCAGGGCAGGCCCAGCCCAGCCCAGCCCAGCCCAGCCCAGCCCAGCCCAGTCTGGCACAGCGCACTGCTGTGGAGGTCTATTCCTTCACATCCTGCAGCAGGCATGATGCAGACCTACTAGAGCAAAGGCTTGACTCCTCTGCCCTCGTCTGTCTCTTAAAGGAAACAATCTTTCTAGCTTCTTATTGCACCTAATAAATGGACTCTAGCTTGCCTCAAACTCAACCCATCATTTCATTAGCCAGAGCTCATACTTGACCTTTATTTCTATCCAAGTTCACTGGCACCAAACCCCTGCTTTGAGCGAGTGGCTCACACCAAAATTAAATATCACCTTCATCCAACCTATTTTACAATAAGTGTAGCACCTTCCCCGCATTCTTGTGCTCAGTTATAACCCCCAATACCACAATTGCACTCTGCAATTCACCAAACTTAAAGGACAAAGAATGAAGACATTGATAAAGGAAGATAAGGCCTTGTCCCTATTGCACCTACTTGAAAAATAGGGCAGTTGGTAGAAGGTCATGAGGGAAAACATTTGAAATGTTTGGACACACCTGCCAAAAAAAAGTAGCAAAAAAAAAAAAAAATCACTGTTTGAAAATTTCCCACCTTGGGATACTTCTACAGCATTGGCAGGATTCGAACCCTGGCCTCTGAGGGCTGTCCACACCAAAGGTACAAGACTTACCTTTGAGCTATAGCTCCTTGGTGGTCTAAAGGTTTGCAGTAGTAACTATAAGCAACATACAGGCCTTGGTGTCCTTCCCTGCGGCTTCCATTGCACATAAAAAGGATGACCATGACATAAGGACAATTTGACAGGCTACTTACATGGAAACCAGTGTGGTCGAGTGGGTAAGTTCCTGCCTTCCATCCAGGCAACCAGGGTTCAAATCCCGGGTTCGGCACCAGATGACTGATGGTGCCACAGCAGAGGTAAGCTGGAGGTGGGCCTAAATGGCCAATTGGTAAGTAAAATGTGTCTGTGTGTTGTGGAAGAGTGGAATCATGCCTAGCGAATGAGGGATTGCAGATTGGTTGGTAAGTAAAATAGGTGTGGCCTGAACAGAGACAGGTGAAAGAAAGGGAACAGGTGTTGTGTGTTAGAGGAGGACCCTAGTCAGATTGGGGGTGGTCAGAGAGGAGGGGTTCAGGAGGAGCCTAGTCAGATTGGGTGGAGTCAGAGAGGAGAGGGATAGGAGGGGCCTGGGCAGAATGGGAGGGGTCAGACAGCAGAAGAGGGGTTTAGGAGGAGGAGCCTAGTCAGAATGGGTGGGGTTCAGGAGGAGCCTGGTCAGATTGGGTGAGGTCGGAGAGGTATACGAGGGGACTGGGCAGAATGGGAGGGGTCAGAGAGGAGGGGTATAGGAGGAGCCTAGTCAGATTGGGTGGGGTCAGAGAGCAGAGGGATAGGAGGGGCCTGGGCAGAATGGGAGGGGTCAGACAGCAGAGGAGGGGTTTAGGAGGAGGAGCCTAGTCAGAATGGGTGGGGTTCAGGAGGAGCCTGGTCAGATTGGGTGGGGTCGGAGAGGTATACGAGGGGACTGGGCAGAATGGGAGGGGTCAGAGAGCAGAGGGATAGGAGGGGCCTGGGCAGAATGGGAGGGGTCAGACAGCAGAGGAGGGGTTTAGGAGGAGGAGCCTAGTCAGAATGGGTGGGGTTCAGGAGAAGCCTGGTCAGATTGGGTTGGTTCGGAGAGGTATACGAGGGGCCTGGGCAGAATGGGAGGGGTCAGACAGCAGAGGAGGGGTTTAGGAGGAGGAGCCTAGTCAGAATGGGTGGGGTCAGAGAGGAGGAGGAGCCTAGTCAGATTGGGTGGGGTCAGAGAGCAGAGGGATAGGAGGGGCCTGGGCAGAATGGGAGGGGTCAGACAGCAGAGGAGGGGTTTAGGAGGAGGAGCCTAGTCAGATTGGGTGGGGTCAGAGAGGAGGAGGAGCCTAGTCAGATTGGGTGGGGTCAGAGAGCAGAGGGATAGGAGGGGCCTGGGCAGAATGGGAGGGGTCAGACAGCAGAGGAGGGGTTTAGGAGGAGGAGCCTAGTCAGGATGGGTGGGGTTCAGGAGGAGCCTGGTCAGATTGGGTGGGGTCGGAGAGGTATACGAGAGGCCTGGGCAGAATGGGAGGGGTCAGACAGCAGAGGAGGGATTTAGGAGGAGCCTAGTCAGGAGGAGCCTAGTCAGATTGGGTGGGGTCAGAGAGGAGGAGGAGCCTAGTCAGATTGGGTGGGGTCAGAGAGCAGAGGGATAGGAGGGGCCTGGGCAGAATGGGAGGGGTCAGACAGCAGAGGAGGGGTTTAGGAGGAGGAGCCTAGTCAGAATGGGTGGGGTCAGAGAGCAGAGGGATAGGAGGGGCCTGGGCAGAATGGGAGGGGTCAGACAGCAGAGGAGGGGTTTAGGAGGAGGAGCCTAGTCAGAATGGGTGGGGTCAGAGAGGAGGAGGAGCCTAGTCAGATTGGCTGGGGTCAGAGAGCAGAGGGATAGGAGGGGCCTGGGCAGAATGGGAGGGGTCAGACAGCAGAGGAGGGATTTAGGAGGAGCCTAGTCAGATTGGGTGGGGTCAGAGAGGAGGAGGAGCCTAGTCAGATTGGGTGGGGTCGGAGAGGTATACGAGGGGACTGGGCAGAATGGGAGGGGTCAGAGAGCAGAGGGATAGGAGGGGCCTGGGCAGAATGGGAGGGGTCAGACAGCAGAGGAGGGATTTAGGAGGAGCCTAGTCAGATTGGGTGGGGTCAGAGAGGAGGAGGAGCCTAGTCAGATTGGGTGGGGTCAGAGAGCAGAGGGATAGGAGGGGCCTGGGCAGAATGGGAGGGGTCAGACAGCAGAGGAGGGGTTTAGGAGGAGGAGCCTAGTCAGAATGGGTGGGGTTCAGGAGAAGCCTGGTCAGGTTGGTTCGGAGAGGTATACGAGGGGCCTGGGCAGAATGGGAGGGGACAGCAGAGGAGGGGTTTAGGAGGAGGAGCCTAGTCAGAATGGGTGGGGTTCAGGAGGAGCCTGGTCAGATTGGGTGGGGTCGGAGAGGTATACGAGGGGCCTGGGCAGAATGGGAGGGGTCAGACAGCAGAGGAGGGATTTAGGAGGAGCCTAGTCAGATTGGGTGGGGTCAGAGAGGAGGAGGAGCCTAGTCAGATTGGGTGGGGTCAGAGAGGAGGAGGAGCCTAGTCAGAATGGGTGGGGTTCAGGAGAAGCCTGGTCAGATTGGGTTGGTTCGGAGAGGTATACGAGGGGCCTGGGCAGAATGGGAGGGGTCAGACAGCAGAGGAGGGATTTAGGAGGAGCCTAGTCAGATTGGGTGGGGTCAGAGAGGAGGAGGAGCCTAGTCAGATTGGGTGGGGTCAGAGAGCAGAGGGATAGGAGGGGCCTGCGCAGAATGGGAGGGGACAGCAGAGGAGGGGTTTAGGAGGAGGAGCCTAGTCAGATTGGGTGGGGTCAGAGAGGAGGAGGAGCCTAGTCAGAATGGGTGGGGTTCAGGAGAAGCCTGGTCAGATTGGGTTGGTTCGGAGAGGTATACGAGGGGCCTGGGCAGAATGGGAGGGGTCAGACAGCAGAGGAGGGATTTAGGAGGAGCCTAGTCAGATTGGGTGGGGTCAGAGAGGAGGAGGAGCCTAGTCAGATTGGGTGGGGTCGGAGAGGTATACGAGGGGACTGGGCAGAATGGGAGGGGTCAGAGAGCAGAGGGATAGGAGGGGCCTGGGCAGAATGGGAGGGGTCAGACAGCAGAGGAGGGGTTTAGGAGGAGGAGCCTAGTCAGAATGGGTGGGGTCAGAGAGGAGGAGGAGCCTAGTCAGATTGGGTGGGGTCAGAGAGCAGAGGGATAGGAGGGGCCTGGGCAGAATGGGAGGGGACAGCAGAGGAGGGGTTTAGGAGGAGGAGCCTAGTCAGATTGGGTGGGGTCAGAGAGGAGGAGGAGCCTAGTCAGAATGGGTGGGGTTCAGGAGAAGCCTGGTCAGATTGGGTTGGTTCGGAGAGGTATACGAGGGGCCTGGGCAGAATGGGAGGGGTCAGACAGCAGAGGAGGGGTTTAGGAGGAGCCGGGTCAGATTGGGTGGGGTCAGAGAGGATGGGTATAGGAGGAGCCTGAGCAGAATGGGTGGGGTCAAACAGCAGAGGAGGGTTTTGGAGGAGCCTGGTCAGATTGGGTGGGGTCGGAGAGGAGGGGTATAGGAGGGGCCTGGGCAGAATGGGAGGGGTCAGACAGCAGAGGAGGGGTTTAGGAGGAGCCTAGTCAGATTGGGCGAGAGCAGAGGGATAGGTGTAGGGTCTGAGGGACTATGAAGGGGTCATAGATGGAGGAGGATCCTGACTTATGGTGGGGAACTGCAAAAACTTTTTTTATGCACCCCCCCTATACTCTCTGATTTCTGTTGGGAGGGGGCAGTCAACATTTGGGGGAGCAGTATTAAATGGTGCTTGGGCGCAACGTGAAGGGCGATGAGGGGCACAGAATGGCATGGCTTCCAGGTACTTTTTGGGGGGGGCTACCATTAGTTTTTATTGCTCTGATCCTCCCTCATGGGGTGGACCCCAAATGGTTAGGGGCAACGGGGGAGGGGGGGCGGCAAAAAGCTGTTTGACAGTTTCTGTTACCAACAGGGGTGACCATACGATTCTGCTGCAGTTATGTGGTATTGAAAGGTACAACAAGGAGCATGTGGCTGTATTTTTGCAGGTGGGGTGCCCCAAAATTTTACGGCCAGCAGCAGCAGCCCCCCTCCTCCCCACCCTGCAGATTGGTATAGGTACCTTTACGACATTTCTGTTGATAACAGAGGCTATAGCGAATCGCGCTACGAAATCCTAGAGCACTAACATTTGCTAAATAAAGGTGGCATCGGAGCATACGAATGAGGCAGGGAGAGGCTACTGTTGGCAATTGGTTTGGTGGGTCATAGTGAATAACCTCGGCATGCAAATAGGCAGAAGTGTGAGGATTGGCAGTGTCTGTAGAGAATTTTGGCATGCTCTTCAGTTTATTTTTTCCTCCTTACGTTGGCTATGAACTACAGAGGAAAGGCCTGGACTTACTGTTGGGCAAAACATGTATTTATGATATTAAGAAGTGTAGTCTGGCTGTACTGAGAGGGGCTGTACAGTACGGTAAATGCCTGTAAATCCCTGAAATGTGCATCCAACTGTCACTTGAGATTGAACAGTGAACGAAGCAGCTGGGTTACTGGCTGAATGTAAATGGAAGGCACATAGGAAGTGTGTTTGTGGTCACTCAAATTATTGAAACCTGCTTGATGCACTACCAAAGCTGGGGTACCAGGAGGGAACATTTGAGGGGTATTGAGATGGTGGTGTCCAGAGGTCAAAATATGTTTCAGAGACACAGAAGTACTGCGGTCCTGGTCCCACATTGGGGGTAGTCAAAAGTCCCTGCTAAAGATTTCTGTCCAACTGTTACCACATTTTGTGCAGCCTGGCTCCCTCTGAAACGATTCCCCAGTGTTTTTCGATCCTACAGATGACTGTAGCAAACTTCCCAAATTTTTTCTTGGCCTCATACCCCCAGAGGAGTGCCTGACATTTGCCAGCCTAACGATACTCACGTTCTGGGAAAAACCTCACTAACCATGCATATTTATGCACCACACATGGCAAATCCTTACAATTGCAGAACATCATATCGCACTCGTCATCTTTGAGGTGCTGTACGTATTTGGATTTGAGGGAAATATTCATCCTTGCTTGCTCTCCCATCTGAAGTCTATGGTGCTGCTGTTCCTTTCTCACATGTCCCTTCAAAGAGACAAGTGACACACAGACTCAATCACTCAGCAAACATATTTGCTTTGACGCTTTCATCTTGCTGTTTACCTTCCAAATATTCCCCCTTCACCAAAAATACAGGCCAGCCATTTCTCATCCCCTCAGTCATCGCAGTCCTTCACTCCTTAGGCCCTGCAAGACCACCATGAACAAGATTCATGTCAGCAAGCAGAAAAAAAGCCTCAGTGTGCTCTTTTGTTCATACTGCTGCCCTCTAGTAACACTTCATGGCAACTGCAGCATAAGAATGGGTCTGAGAAGAGGGCTGTCCTATGCAAATAATGTCCTCCCATGCATACTTTCTTCTTAGACGGTCGGCGGCTTGTGCCGTGATACCCCCTCCAACATATGGTCTTCAACCAAATTTTAAAAAAGCCCACCTGCCTTAGACGAAGGATTTTGCCACTCAAAGGAAGCACATGGGGACATCACCCTCATTTAGCAGGGTCCTAAATTGCCTGCTGTCAGCCTGTATACAGAACAAGGGCGTTCGTGGGCGTTCCTCAAAGGAAGGAGGTGGGTGATTAAATCCACAGTGCCAGGGCAGGCCCAGCCCAGCCCAGCCCAGCCCAGTCTGGCACAGCGCACTGCTGTGGAGGTCTATTCCTTCACATCCTGCAGCAGGCATGATGCAGACCTACTAGAGCAAAGGCTTGACTCCTCTGCCCTTGTCTGTCTCTTAAAGGAAACAATCTTTCTAGCTTCTTATTGCACCTAATAAATGGACTCTAGCTTGCCTCAAACTCAACCCATCATTTCATTAGCCAGAGCTCATACTTGACCTTTATTTCTATCCAAGTTCACTGGCACCAAACCCCTGCTTTGAGCGAGTGGCTCACACCAAAATTAAATATCACCTTCATCCAACCTATTTTACAATAAGTGTAGCACCTTCCCCGCATTCTTGTGCTCAGTTATAACCCCCAATACCACAATTGCACTCTGCAATTCACCAAACTTAAAGGACAAAGAATGAAGACATTGATAAAGGAAGATAAGGCCTTGTCCCTATTGCACCTACTTGAAAAATAGGGCAGTTGGTAGAAGGTCATGAGGGAAAACATTTGAAATGTTTGGACACACCTGCCAAAAAAAAGTAGCAAAAAAAAAAAAAAATCACTGTTTGAAAATTTCCCACCTTGGGATACTTCTACAGCATTGGCAGGATTCGAACCCTGGCCTCTGAGGGCTGTCCACACCAAAGGTACAAGACTTACCTTTGAGCTATAGCTCCTTGGTGGTCTAAAGGTTTGCAGTAGTAACTATAAGCAACATACAGGCCTTGGTGTCCTTCCCTGCGGCTTCCATTGCACATAAAAAGGATGACCATGACATAAGGACAATTTGACAGGCTACTTACATGGAAACCAGTGTGGTCCAGTGGGTAAGTTCCTGCCTTCCATCCAGGCAACCAGGGTTCAAATCCCGGGTTCGGCACCAGATGACTGATGGTGCCACAGCAGAGGTAAGCTGGAGGTGGGCCTAAATGGCCAATTGGTAAGTAAAATGTGTCTGTGTGTTGTGGAAGAGTGGAATCATGCCTAGCGAATGAGGGATTGCAGATTGGTTGGTAAGTAAAATAGGTGTGGCCTGAACAGAGACAGGTGAAAGAAAGGGAACAGGTGTTGTGTGTTAGAGGAGGACCCTAGTCAGATTGGGGGTGGTCAGAGAGGAGGGGTTCAGGAGGAGCCTAGTCAGATTGGGTGGAGTCAGAGAGGAGAGGGATAGGAGGGGCCTGGGCAGAATGGGAGGGGTCAGACAGCAGAAGAGGGGTTTAGGAGGAGGAGCCTAGTCAGAATGGGTGGGGTTCAGGAGGAGCCTGGTCAGATTGGGTGAGGTCGGAGAGGTATACGAGGGGACTGGGCAGAATGGGAGGGGTCAGAGAGGAGGGGTATAGGAGGAGCCTAGTCAGATTGGGTGGGGTCAGAGAGCAGAGGGATAGGAGGGGCCTGGGCAGAATGGGAGGGGTCAGACAGCAGAGGAGGGGTTTAGGAGGAGGAGCCTAGTCAGAATGGGTGGGGTTCAGGAGGAGCCTGGTCAGATTGGGTGGGGTCGGAGAGGTATACGAGGGGACTGGGCAGAATGGGAGGGGTCAGAGAGCAGAGGGATAGGAGGGGCCTGGGCAGAATGGGAGGGGTCAGACAGCAGAGGAGGGGTTTAGGAGGAGGAGCCTAGTCAGAATGGGTGGGGTTCAGGAGAAGCCTGGTCAGATTGGGTTGGTTCGGAGAGGTATACGAGGGGCCTGGGCAGAATGGGAGGGGTCAGACAGCAGAGGAGGGGTTTAGGAGGAGGAGCCTAGTCAGAATGGGTGGGGTCAGAGAGGAGGAGGAGCCTAGTCAGATTGGGTGGGGTCAGAGAGCAGAGGGATAGGAGGGGCCTGGGCAGAATGGGAGGGGTCAGACAGCAGAGGAGGGGTTTAGGAGGAGGAGCCTAGTCAGATTGGGTGGGGTCAGAGAGGAGGAGGAGCCTAGTCAGATTGGGTGGGGTCAGAGAGCAGAGGGATAGGAGGGGCCTGGGCAGAATGGGAGGGGTCAGACAGCAGAGGAGGGGTTTAGGAGGAGGAGCCTAGTCAGGATGGGTGGGGTTCAGGAGGAGCCTGGTCAGATTGGGTGGGGTCGGAGAGGTATACGAGAGGCCTGGGCAGAATGGGAGGGGTCAGACAGCAGAGGAGGGATTTAGGAGGAGCCTAGTCAGGAGGAGCCTAGTCAGATTGGGTGGGGTCAGAGAGGAGGAGGAGCCTAGTCAGATTGGGTGGGGTCAGAGAGCAGAGGGATAGGAGGGGCCTGGGCAGAATGGGAGGGGTCAGACAGCAGAGGAGGGGTTTAGGAGGAGGAGCCTAGTCAGAATGGGTGGGGTCAGAGAGCAGAGGGATAGGAGGGGCCTGGGCAGAATGGGAGGGGTCAGACAGCAGAGGAGGGGTTTAGGAGGAGGAGCCTAGTCAGAATGGGTGGGGTCAGAGAGGAGGAGGAGCCTAGTCAGATTGGCTGGGGTCAGAGAGCAGAGGGATAGGAGGGGCCTGGGCAGAATGGGAGGGGTCAGACAGCAGAGGAGGGATTTAGGAGGAGCCTAGTCAGATTGGGTGGGGTCAGAGAGGAGGAGGAGCCTAGTCAGATTGGGTGGGGTCGGAGAGGTATACGAGGGGACTGGGCAGAATGGGAGGGGTCAGAGAGCAGAGGGATAGGAGGGGCCTGGGCAGAATGGGAGGGGTCAGACAGCAGAGGAGGGATTTAGGAGGAGCCTAGTCAGATTGGGTGGGGTCAGAGAGGAGGAGGAGCCTAGTCAGATTGGGTGGGGTCAGAGAGCAGAGGGATAGGAGGGGCCTGGGCAGAATGGGAGGGGTCAGACAGCAGAGGAGGGGTTTAGGAGGAGGAGCCTAGTCAGAATGGGTGGGGTTCAGGAGAAGCCTGGTCAGGTTGGTTCGGAGAGGTATACGAGGGGCCTGGGCAGAATGGGAGGGGACAGCAGAGGAGGGGTTTAGGAGGAGGAGCCTAGTCAGAATGGGTGGGGTTCAGGAGGAGCCTGGTCAGATTGGGTGGGGTCGGAGAGGTATACGAGGGGCCTGGGCAGAATGGGAGGGGTCAGACAGCAGAGGAGGGATTTAGGAGGAGCCTAGTCAGATTGGGTGGGGTCAGAGAGGAGGAGGAGCCTAGTCAGATTGGGTGGGGTCAGAGAGGAGGAGGAGCCTAGTCAGAATGGGTGGGGTTCAGGAGAAGCCTGGTCAGATTGGGTTGGTTCGGAGAGGTATACGAGGGGCCTGGGCAGAATGGGAGGGGTCAGACAGCAGAGGAGGGATTTAGGAGGAGCCTAGTCAGATTGGGTGGGGTCAGAGAGGAGGAGGAGCCTAGTCAGATTGGGTGGGGTCAGAGAGCAGAGGGATAGGAGGGGCCTGCGCAGAATGGGAGGGGACAGCAGAGGAGGGGTTTAGGAGGAGGAGCCTAGTCAGATTGGGTGGGGTCAGAGAGGAGGAGGAGCCTAGTCAGAATGGGTGGGGTTCAGGAGAAGCCTGGTCAGATTGGGTTGGTTCGGAGAGGTATACGAGGGGCCTGGGCAGAATGGGAGGGGTCAGACAGCAGAGGAGGGATTTAGGAGGAGCCTAGTCAGATTGGGTGGGGTCAGAGAGGAGGAGGAGCCTAGTCAGATTGGGTGGGGTCGGAGAGGTATACGAGGGGACTGGGCAGAATGGGAGGGGTCAGAGAGCAGAGGGATAGGAGGGGCCTGGGCAGAATGGGAGGGGTCAGACAGCAGAGGAGGGGTTTAGGAGGAGGAGCCTAGTCAGAATGGGTGGGGTCAGAGAGGAGGAGGAGCCTAGTCAGATTGGGTGGGGTCAGAGAGCAGAGGGATAGGAGGGGCCTGGGCAGAATGGGAGGGGACAGCAGAGGAGGGGTTTAGGAGGAGGAGCCTAGTCAGATTGGGTGGGGTCAGAGAGGAGGAGGAGCCTAGTCAGAATGGGTGGGGTTCAGGAGAAGCCTGGTCAGATTGGGTTGGTTCGGAGAGGTATACGAGGGGCCTGGGCAGAATGGGAGGGGTCAGACAGCAGAGGAGGGGTTTAGGAGGAGCCGGGTCAGATTGGGTGGGGTCAGAGAGGATGGGTATAGGAGGAGCCTGAGCAGAATGGGTGGGGTCAAACAGCAGAGGAGGGTTTTGGAGGAGCCTGGTCAGATTGGGTGGGGTCGGAGAGGAGGGGTATAGGAGGGGCCTGGGCAGAATGGGAGGGGTCAGACAGCAGAGGAGGGGTTTAGGAGGAGCCTAGTCAGATTGGGCGAGAGCAGAGGGATAGGTGTAGGGTCTGAGGGACTATGAAGGGGTCATAGATGGAGGAGGATCCTGACTTATGGTGGGGAACTGCAAAAACTTTTTTTATGCACCCCCCCTATACTCTCTGATTTCTGTTGGGAGGGGGCAGTCAACATTTGGGGGAGCAGTATTAAATGGTGCTTGGGCGCAACGTGAAGGGCGATGAGGGGCACAGAATGGCATGGCTTCCAGGTACTTTTTGGGGGGGGCTACCATTAGTTTTTATTGCTCTGATCCTCCCTCATGGGGTGGACCCCAAATGGTTAGGGGCAACGGGGGATGGGGGGCGGCAAAAAGCTGTTTGACAGTTTCTGTTACCAACAGGGGTGACCATACGATTCTGCTGCAGTTATGTGGTATTGAAAGGTACAACAAGGAGCATGTGGCTGTATTTTTGCAGGTGGGGTGCCCCAAAATTTTACGGCCAGCAGCAGCAGCCCCCCTCCTCCCCACCCTGCAGATTGGTATAGGTACCTTTACGACATTTCTGTTGATAACAGAGGCTATAGCGAATCGCGCTACGAAATCCTAGAGCACTAACATTTGCTAAATAAAGGTGGCATCGGAGCATACGAATGAGGCAGGGAGAGGCTACTGTTGGCAATTGGTTTGGTGGGTCATAGTGAATAACCTCGGCATGCAAATAGGCAGAAGTGTGAGGATTGGCAGTGTCTGTAGAGAATTTTGGCATGCTCTTCAGTTTATTTTTTCCTCCTTACGTTGGCTATGAACTACAGAGGAAAGGCCTGGACTTACTGTTGGGCAAAACATGTATTTATGATATTAAGAAGTGTAGTCTGGCTGTACTGAGAGGGGCTGTACAGTACGGTAAATGCCTGTAAATCCCTGAAATGTGCATCCAACTGTCACTTGAGATTGAACAGTGAACGAAGCAGCTGGGTTACTGGCTGAATGTAAATGGAAGGCACATAGGAAGTGTGTTTGTGGTCACTCAAATTATTGAAACCTGCTTGATGCACTACCAAAGCTGGGGTACCAGGAGGGAACATTTGAGGGGTATTGAGATGGTGGTGTCCAGAGGTCAAAATATGTTTCAGAGACACAGAAGTACTGCGGTCCTGGTCCCACATTGGGGGTAGTCAAAAGTCCCTGCTAAAGATTTCTGTCCAACTGTTACCACATTTTGTGCAGCCTGGCTCCCTCTGAAACGATTCCCCAGTGTTTTTCGATCCTACAGATGACTGTAGCAAACTTCCCAAATTTTTTCTTGGCCTCATACCCCCAGAGGAGTGCCTGACATTTGCCAGCCTAACGATACTCACGTTCTGGGAAAAACCTCACTAACCATGCATATTTATGCACCACACATGGCAAATCCTTACAATTGCAGAACATCATATCGCACTCGTCATCTTTGAGGTGCTGTACGTATTTGGATTTGAGGGAAATATTCATCCTTGCTTGCTCTCCCATCTGAAGTCTATGGTGCTGCTGTTCCTTTCTCACATGTCCCTTCAAAGAGACAAGTGACACACAGACTCAATCACTCAGCAAACATATTTGCTTTGACGCTTTCATCTTGCTGTTTACCTTCCAAATATTCCCCCTTCACCAAAAATACAGGCCAGCCATTTCTCATCCCCTCAGTCATCGCAGTCCTTCACTCCTTAGGCCCTGCAAGACCACCATGAACAAGATTCATGTCAGCAAGCAGAAAAAAAGCCTCAGTGTGCTCTTTTGTTCATACTGCTGCCCTCTAGTAACACTTCATGGCAACTGCAGCATAAGAATGGGTCTGAGAAGAGGGCTGTCCTATGCAAATAATGTCCTCCCATGCATACTTTCTTCTTAGACGGTCGGCGGCTTGTGCCGTGATACCCCCTCCAACATATGGTCTTCAACCAAATTTTAAAAAAGCCCACCTGCCTTAGACGAAGGATTTTGCCACTCAAAGGAAGCACATGGGGACATCACCCTCATTTAGCAGGGTCCTAAATTGCCTGCTGTCAGCCTGTATACAGAACAAGGGCGTTCGTGGGCGTTCGTGGGCGTTCCTCAAAGGAAGGAGGTGGGTGATTAAATCCACAGTGCCAGGGCAGGCCCAGCCCAGCCCAGCCCAGCCCAGCCCAGCCCAGCCCAGTCTGGCACAGCGCACTGCTGTGGAGGTCTATTCCTTCACATCCTGCAGCAGGCATGATGCAGACCTACTAGAGCAAAGGCTTGACTCCTCTGCCCTCGTCTGTCTCTTAAAGGAAACAATCTTTCTAGCTTCTTATTGCACCTAATAAATGGACTCTAGCTTGCCTCAAACTCAACCCATCATTTCATTAGCCAGAGCTCATACTTGACCTTTATTTCTATCCAAGTTCACTGGCACCAAACCCCTGCTTTGAGCGAGTGGCTCACACCAAAATTAAATATCACCTTCATCCAACCTATTTTACAATAAGTGTAGCACCTTCCCCGCATTCTTGTGCTCAGTTATAACCCCCAATACCACAATTGCACTCTGCAATTCACCAAACTTAAAGGACAAAGAATGAAGACATTGATAAAGGAAGATAAGGCCTTGTCCCTATTGCACCTACTTGAAAAATAGGGCAGTTGGTAGAAGGTCATGAGGGAAAACATTTGAAATGTTTGGACACACCTGCCAAAAAAAAGTAGCAAAAAAAAAAAAAATCACTGTTTGAAAATTTCCCACCTTGGGATACTTCTACAGCATTGGCAGGATTCGAACCCTGGCCTCTGAGGGCTGTCCACACCAAAGGTACAAGACTTACCTTTGAGCTATAGCTCCTTGGTGGTCTAAAGGTTTGCAGTAGTAACTATAAGCAACATACAGGCCTTGGTGTCCTTCCCTGCGGCTTCCATTGCACATAAAAAGGATGACCATGACATAAGGACAATTTGACAGGCTACTTACATGGAAACCAGTGTGGTCCAGTGGGTAAGTTCCTGCCTTCCATCCAGGCAACCAGGGTTCAAATCCCGGGTTCGGCACCAGATGACTGATGGTGCCACAGCAGAGGTAAGCTGGAGGTGGGCCTAAATGGCCAATTGGTAAGTAAAATGTGTCTGTGTGTTGTGGAAGAGTGGAATCATGCCTAGCGAATGAGGGATTGCAGATTGGTTGGTAAGTAAAATAGGTGTGGCCTGAACAGAGACAGGTGAAAGAAAGGGAACAGGTGTTGTGTGTTAGAGGAGGACCCTAGTCAGATTGGGGGTGGTCAGAGAGGAGGGGTTCAGGAGGAGCCTAGTCAGATTGGGTGGAGTCAGAGAGGAGAGGGATAGGAGGGGCCTGGGCAGAATGGGAGGGGTCAGACAGCAGAAGAGGGGTTTAGGAGGAGGAGCCTAGTCAGAATGGGTGGGGTTCAGGAGGAGCCTGGTCAGATTGGGTGAGGTCGGAGAGGTATACGAGGGGACTGGGCAGAATGGGAGGGGTCAGAGAGGAGGGGTATAGGAGGAGCCTAGTCAGATTGGGTGGGGTCAGAGAGCAGAGGGATAGGAGGGGCCTGGGCAGAATGGGAGGGGTCAGACAGCAGAGGAGGGGTTTAGGAGGAGGAGCCTAGTCAGAATGGGTGGGGTTCAGGAGGAGCCTGGTCAGATTGGGTGGGGTCGGAGAGGTATACGAGGGGACTGGGCAGAATGGGAGGGGTCAGAGAGCAGAGGGATAGGAGGGGCCTGGGCAGAATGGGAGGGGTCAGACAGCAGAGGAGGGGTTTAGGAGGAGGAGCCTAGTCAGAATGGGTGGGGTTCAGGAGAAGCCTGGTCAGATTGGGTTGGTTCGGAGAGGTATACGAGGGGCCTGGGCAGAATGGGAGGGGTCAGACAGCAGAGGAGGGGTTTAGGAGGAGGAGCCTAGTCAGAATGGGTGGGGTCAGAGAGGAGGAGGAGCCTAGTCAGATTGGGTGGGGTCAGAGAGCAGAGGGATAGGAGGGGCCTGGGCAGAATGGGAGGGGTCAGACAGCAGAGGAGGGGTTTAGGAGGAGGAGCCTAGTCAGATTGGGTGGGGTCAGAGAGGAGGAGGAGCCTAGTCAGATTGGGTGGGGTCAGAGAGCAGAGGGATAGGAGGGGCCTGGGCAGAATGGGAGGGGTCAGACAGCAGAGGAGGGGTTTAGGAGGAGGAGCCTAGTCAGGATGGGTGGGGTTCAGGAGGAGCCTGGTCAGATTGGGTGGGGTCGGAGAGGTATACGAGAGGCCTGGGCAGAATGGGAGGGGTCAGACAGCAGAGGAGGGATTTAGGAGGAGCCTAGTCAGGAGGAGCCTAGTCAGATTGGGTGGGGTCAGAGAGGAGGAGGAGCCTAGTCAGATTGGGTGGGGTCAGAGAGCAGAGGGATAGGAGGGGCCTGGGCAGAATGGGAGGGGTCAGACAGCAGAGGAGGGGTTTAGGAGGAGGAGCCTAGTCAGAATGGGTGGGGTCAGAGAGCAGAGGGATAGGAGGGGCCTGGGCAGAATGGGAGGGGTCAGACAGCAGAGGAGGGGTTTAGGAGGAGGAGCCTAGTCAGAATGGGTGGGGTCAGAGAGGAGGAGGAGCCTAGTCAGATTGGCTGGGGTCAGAGAGCAGAGGGATAGGAGGGGCCTGGGCAGAATGGGAGGGGTCAGACAGCAGAGGAGGGATTTAGGAGGAGCCTAGTCAGATTGGGTGGGGTCAGAGAGGAGGAGGAGCCTAGTCAGATTGGGTGGGGTCGGAGAGGTATACGAGGGGACTGGGCAGAATGGGAGGGGTCAGAGAGCAGAGGGATAGGAGGGGCCTGGGCAGAATGGGAGGGGTCAGACAGCAGAGGAGGGATTTAGGAGGAGCCTAGTCAGATTGGGTGGGGTCAGAGAGGAGGAGGAGCCTAGTCAGATTGGGTGGGGTCAGAGAGCAGAGGGATAGGAGGGGCCTGGGCAGAATGGGAGGGGTCAGACAGCAGAGGAGGGGTTTAGGAGGAGGAGCCTAGTCAGAATGGGTGGGGTTCAGGAGAAGCCTGGTCAGGTTTGTTCGGAGAGGTATACGAGGGGCCTGGGCAGAATGGGAGGGGACAGCAGAGGAGGGGTTTAGGAGGAGGAGCCTAGTCAGAATGGGTGGGGTTCAGGAGGAGCCTGGTCAGATTGGGTGGGGTCGGAGAGGTATACGAGGGGCCTGGGCAGAATGGGAGGGGTCAGACAGCAGAGGAGGGATTTAGGAGGAGCCTAGTCAGATTGGGTGGGGTCAGAGAGGAGGAGGAGCCTAGTCAGATTGGGTGGGGTCAGAGAGGAGGAGGAGCCTAGTCAGAATGGGTGGGGTTCAGGAGAAGCCTGGTCAGATTGGGTTGGTTCGGAGAGGTATACGAGGGGCCTGGGCAGAATGGGAGGGGTCAGACAGCAGAGGAGGGATTTAGGAGGAGCCTAGTCAGATTGGGTGGGGTCAGAGAGGAGGAGGAGCCTAGTCAGATTGGGTGGGGTCAGAGAGCAGAGGGATAGGAGGGGCCTGCGCAGAATGGGAGGGGACAGCAGAGGAGGGGTTTAGGAGGAGGAGCCTAGTCAGATTGGGTGGGGTCAGAGAGGAGGAGGAGCCTAGTCAGAATGGGTGGGGTTCAGGAGAAGCCTGGTCAGATTGGGTTGGTTCGGAGAGGTATACGAGGGGCCTGGGCAGAATGGGAGGGGTCAGACAGCAGAGGAGGGATTTAGGAGGAGCCTAGTCAGATTGGGTGGGGTCAGAGAGGAGGAGGAGCCTAGTCAGATTGGGTGGGGTCGGAGAGGTATACGAGGGGACTGGGCAGAATGGGAGGGGTCAGAGAGCAGAGGGATAGGAGGGGCCTGGGCAGAATGGGAGGGGTCAGACAGCAGAGGAGGGGTTTAGGAGGAGGAGCCTAGTCAGAATGGGTGGGGTCAGAGAGGAGGAGGAGCCTAGTCAGATTGGGTGGGGTCAGAGAGCAGAGGGATAGGAGGGGCCTGGGCAGAATGGGAGGGGACAGCAGAGGAGGGGTTTAGGAGGAGGAGCCTAGTCAGATTGGGTGGGGTCAGAGAGGAGGAGGAGCCTAGTCAGAATGGGTGGGGTTCAGGAGAAGCCTGGTCAGATTGGGTTGGTTCGGAGAGGTATACGAGGGGCCTGGGCAGAATGGGAGGGGTCAGACAGCAGAGGAGGGGTTTAGGAGGAGCCGGGTCAGATTGGGTGGGGTCAGAGAGGATGGGTATAGGAGGAGCCTGAGCAGAATGGGTGGGGTCAAACAGCAGAGGAGGGTTTTGGAGGAGCCTGGTCAGATTGGGTGGGGTCGGAGAGGAGGGGTATAGGAGGGGCCTGGGCAGAATGGGAGGGGTCAGACAGCAGAGGAGGGGTTTAGGAGGAGCCTAGTCAGATTGGGCGAGAGCAGAGGGATAGGTGTAGGGTCTGAGGGACTATGAAGGGGTCATAGATGGAGGAGGATCCTGACTTATGGTGGGGAACTGCAAAAACTTTTTTTATGCACCCCCCCTATACTCTCTGATTTCTGTTGGGAGGGGGCAGTCAACATTTGGGGGAGCAGTATTAAATGGTGCTTGGGCGCAACGTGAAGGGCGATGAGGGGCACAGAATGGCATGGCTTCCAGGTACTTTTTGGGGGGGGCTACCATTAGTTTTTATTGCTCTGATCCTCCCTCATGGGGTGGACCCCAAATGGTTAGGGGCAACGGGGGATGGGGGGCGGCAAAAAGCTGTTTGACAGTTTCTGTTACCAACAGGGGTGACCATACGATTCTGCTGCAGTTATGTGGTATTGAAAGGTACAACAAGGAGCATGTGGCTGTATTTTTGCAGGTGGGGTGCCCCAAAATTTTACGGCCAGCAGCAGCAGCCCCCCTCCTCCCCACCCTGCAGATTGGTATAGGTACCTTTACGACATTTCTGTTGATAACAGAGGCTATAGCGAATCGCGCTACGAAATCCTAGAGCACTAACATTTGCTAAATAAAGGTGGCATCGGAGCATACGAATGAGGCAGGGAGAGGCTACTGTTGGCAATTGGTTTGGTGGGTCATAGTGAATAACCTCGGCATGCAAATAGGCAGAAGTGTGAGGATTGGCAGTGTCTGTAGAGAATTTTGGCATGCTCTTCAGTTTATTTTTTCCTCCTTACGTTGGCTATGAACTACAGAGGAAAGGCCTGGACTTACTGTTGGGCAAAACATGTATTTATGATATTAAGAAGTGTAGTCTGGCTGTACTGAGAGGGGCTGTACAGTACGGTAAATGCCTGTAAATCCCTGAAATGTGCATCCAACTGTCACTTGAGATTGAACAGTGAACGAAGCAGCTGGGTTACTGGCTGAATGTAAATGGAAGGCACATAGGAAGTGTGTTTGTGGTCACTCAAATTATTGAAACCTGCTTGATGCACTACCAAAGCTGGGGTACCAGGAGGGAACATTTGAGGGGTATTGAGATGGTGGTGTCCAGAGGTCAAAATATGTTTCAGAGACACAGAAGTACTGCGGTCCTGGTCCCACATTGGGGGTAGTCAAAAGTCCCTGCTAAAGATTTCTGTCCAACTGTTACCACATTTTGTGCAGCCTGGCTCCCTCTGAAACGATTCCCCAGTGTTTTTCGATCCTACAGATGACTGTAGCAAACTTCCCAAATTTTTTCTTGGCCTCATACCCCCAGAGGAGTGCCTGACATTTGCCAGCCTAACGATACTCACGTTCTGGGAAAAACCTCACTAACCATGCATATTTATGCACCACACATGGCAAATCCTTACAATTGCAGAACATCATATCGCACTCGTCATCTTTGAGGTGCTGTACGTATTTGGATTTGAGGGAAATATTCATCCTTGCTTGCTCTCCCATCTGAAGTCTATGGTGCTGCTGTTCCTTTCTCACATGTCCCTTCAAAGAGACAAGTGACACACAGACTCAATCACTCAGCAAACATATTTGCTTTGACGCTTTCATCTTGCTGTTTACCTTCCAAATATTCCCCCTTCACCAAAAATACAGGCCAGCCATTTCTCATCCCCTCAGTCATCGCAGTCCTTCACTCCTTAGGCCCTGCAAGACCACCATGAACAAGATTCATGTCAGCAAGCAGAAAAAAAGCCTCAGTGTGCTCTTTTGTTCATACTGCTGCCCTCTAGTAACACTTCATGGCAACTGCAGCATAAGAATGGGTCTGAGAAGAGGGCTGTCCTATGCAAATAATGTCCTCCCATGCATACTTTCTTCTTAGACGGTCGGCGGCTTGTGCCGTGATACCCCCTCCAACATATGGTCTTCAACCAAATTTTAAAAAAGCCCACCTGCCTTAGACGAAGGATTTTGCCACTCAAAGGAAGCACATGGGGACATCACCCTCATTTAGCAGGGTCCTAAATTGCCTGCTGTCAGCCTGTATACAGAACAAGGGCGTTCGTGGGCGTTCGTGGGCGTTCCTCAAAGGAAGGAGGTGGGTGATTAAATCCACAGTGCCAGGGCAGGCCCAGCCCAGCCCAGCCCAGCCCAGTCTGGCACAGCGCACTGCTGTGGAGGTCTATTCCTTCACATCCTGCAGCAGGCATGATGCAGACCTACTAGAGCAAAGGCTTGACTCCTCTGCCCTTGTCTGTCTCTTAAAGGAAACAATCTTTCTAGCTTCTTATTGCACCTAATAAATGGACTCTAGCTTGCCTCAAACTCAACCCATCATTTCATTAGCCAGAGCTCATACTTGACCTTTATTTCTATCCAAGTTCACTGGCACCAAACCCCTGCTTTGAGCGAGTGGCTCACACCAAAATTAAATATCACCTTCATCCAACCTATTTTACAATAAGTGTAGCACCTTCCCCGCATTCTTGTGCTCAGTTATAACCCCCAATACCACAATTGCACTCTGCAATTCACCAAACTTAAAGGACAAAGAATGAAGACATTGATAAAGGAAGATAAGGCCTTGTCCCTATTGCACCTACTTGAAAAATAGGGCAGTTGGTAGAAGGTCATGAGGGAAAACATTTGAAATGTTTGGACACACCTGCCAAAAAAAAGTAGCAAAAAAAAAAAAAAATCACTGTTTGAAAATTTCCCACCTTGGGATACTTCTACAGCATTGGCAGGATTCGAACCCTGGCCTCTGAGGGCTGTCCACACCAAAGGTACAAGACTTACCTTTGAGCTATAGCTCCTTGGTGGTCTAAAGGTTTGCAGTAGTAACTATAAGCAACATACAGGCCTTGGTGTCCTTCCCTGCGGCTTCCATTGCACATAAAAAGGATGACCATGACATAAGGACAATTTGACAGGCTACTTACATGGAAACCAGTGTGGTCCAGTGGGTAAGTTCCTGCCTTCCATCCAGGCAACCAGGGTTCAAATCCCGGGTTCGGCACCAGATGACTGATGGTGCCACAGCAGAGGTAAGCTGGAGGTGGGCCTAAATGGCCAATTGGTAAGTAAAATGTGTCTGTGTGTTGTGGAAGAGTGGAATCATGCCTAGCGAATGAGGGATTGCAGATTGGTTGGTAAGTAAAATAGGTGTGGCCTGAACAGAGACAGGTGAAAGAAAGGGAACAGGTGTTGTGTGTTAGAGGAGGACCCTAGTCAGATTGGGGGTGGTCAGAGAGGAGGGGTTCAGGAGGAGCCTAGTCAGATTGGGTGGAGTCAGAGAGGAGAGGGATAGGAGGGGCCTGGGCAGAATGGGAGGGGTCAGACAGCAGAAGAGGGGTTTAGGAGGAGGAGCCTAGTCAGAATGGGTGGGGTTCAGGAGGAGCCTGGTCAGATTGGGTGAGGTCGGAGAGGTATACGAGGGGACTGGGCAGAATGGGAGGGGTCAGAGAGGAGGGGTATAGGAGGAGCCTAGTCAGATTGGGTGGGGTCAGAGAGCAGAGGGATAGGAGGGGCCTGGGCAGAATGGGAGGGGTCAGACAGCAGAGGAGGGGTTTAGGAGGAGGAGCCTAGTCAGAATGGGTGGGGTTCAGGAGGAGCCTGGTCAGATTGGGTGGGGTCGGAGAGGTATACGAGGGGACTGGGCAGAATGGGAGGGGTCAGAGAGCAGAGGGATAGGAGGGGCCTGGGCAGAATGGGAGGGGTCAGACAGCAGAGGAGGGGTTTAGGAGGAGGAGCCTAGTCAGAATGGGTGGGGTTCAGGAGAAGCCTGGTCAGATTGGGTTGGTTCGGAGAGGTATACGAGGGGCCTGGGCAGAATGGGAGGGGTCAGACAGCAGAGGAGGGGTTTAGGAGGAGGAGCCTAGTCAGGATGGGTGGGGTTCAGGAGGAGCCTGGTCAGATTGGGTGGGGTCGGAGAGGTATACGAGGGGCCTGGGCAGAATGGGAGGGGTCAGACAGCAGAGGAGGGGTTTAGGAGGAGGAGCCTAGTCAGAATGGGTGGGGTTCAGGAGAAGCCTGGTCAGGTTGGTTCGGAGAGGTATACGAGGGGCCTGGGCAGAATGGGAGGGGTCAGACAGCAGAGGAGGGATTTAGGAGGAGCCTAGTCAGATTGGGTGGGGTCAGAGAGGAGGAGGAGCCTAGTCAGATTGGGTGGGGTCAGAGAGGAGGAGGAGCCTAGTCAGAATGGGTGGGGTTCAGGAGAAGCCTGGTCAGATTGGGTTGGTTCGGAGAGGTATACGAGGGGCCTGGGCAGAATGGGAGGGGTCAGACAGCAGAGGAGGGATTTAGGAGGAGCCTAGTCAGATTGGGTGGGGTCAGAGAGGAGGAGGAGCCTAGTCAGATTGGGTGGGGTCGGAGAGGTATACGAGGGGACTGGGCAGAATGGGAGGGGTCAGAGAGCAGAGGGATAGGAGGGGCCTGGGCAGAATGGGAGGGGTCAGACAGCAGAGGAGGGGTTTAGGAGGAGGAGCCTAGTCAGAATGGGTGGGGTCAGAGAGGAGGAGGAGCCTAGTCAGATTGGGTGGGGTCAGAGAGCAGAGGGATAGGAGGGGCCTGGGCAGAATGGGAGGGGACAGCAGAGGAGGGGTTTAGGAGGAGGAGCCTAGTCAGATTGGGTGGGGTCAGAGAGGAGGAGGAGCCTAGTCAGAATGGGTGGGGTTCAGGAGAAGCCTGGTCAGATTGGGTTGGTTCGGAGAGGTATACGAGGGGCCTGGGCAGAATGGGAGGGGTCAGACAGCAGAGGAGGGGTTTAGGAGGAGCCTGGTCAGATTGGGTGGGGTCAGAGAGGATGGGTATAGGAGGAGCCTGAGCAGAATGGGTGGGGTCAGACAGCAGAGGAGGGTTTTGGAGGAGCCTGGTCAGATTGGGTGGGGTCGGAGAGGAGGGGTATAGGAGGAGCCTGCGCAGAATGGGTGGGGTCGGAGAGGAGGGGTTTAGGAGGAGCCTAGTCAGATTGGGCGGGGCCAGAGAGCAGAGGGATAGGAGGGGCCTGGGCAGAATGGGAGGGGTCAGACAGCAGAGGAGGGGTTTAGGAGGAGCCTAGTCAGATTGGGCGGGGTCAGAGAGCAGAGGGATAGGAGGGGCCTGGGCAGAATGGGAGGGGTCAGACAGCAGAGGAGGGGTTTAGGAGGAGCCTAGTCAGATTGGGCGAGAGCAGAGGGATAGGTGTAGGGTCTGAGGGACTATGAAGGGGTCATAGATGGAGGAGGATCCTGACTTATGGTGGGGAACTGCAAAAACTTTTTTTATGCACCCCCCCTATACTCTCTGATTTCTGTTGGGAGGGGGCAGTCAACATTTGGGGGAGCAGTATTAAATGGTGCTTGGGCGCAACGTGAAGGGCGATGAGGGGCACAGAATGGCATGGCTTCCAGGTACTTTTTGGGGGGGGCTACCATTAGTTTTTATTGCTCTGATCCTCCCTCATGGGGTGGACCCCAAATGGTTAGGGGCAACGGGGGAGGGGGGGCGGCAAAAAGCTGTTTGACAGTTTCTGTTACCAACAGGGGTGACCATACGATTCTGCTGCAGTTATGTGGTATTGAAAGGTACAACAAGGAGCATGTGGCTGTATTTTTGCAGGTGGGGTGCCCCAAAATTTTACTGCCAGCAGCAGCAGCCCCCCTCCTCCCCACCCTGCAGATTGGTATAGGTACCTTTACGACATTTCTGTTGATAACAGAGGCTATAGCGAATCGCGCTACGAAATCCTAGAGCACTAACATTTGCTAAATAAAGGTGGCATCGGAGCATACGAATGAGGCAGGGAGAGGCTACTGTTGGCAATTGGTTTGGTGGGTCATAGTGAATAACCTCGGCATGCAAATAGGCAGAAGTGTGAGGATTGGCAGTGTCTGTAGAGAATTTTGGCATGCTCTTCAGTTTATTTTTTCCTCCTTACGTTGGCTATGAACTACAGAGGAAAGGCCTGGACTTACTGTTGGGCAAAACATGTATTTATGATATTAAGAAGTGTAGTCTGGCTGTACTGAGAGGGGCTGTACAGTACGGTAAATGCCTGTAAATCCCTGAAATGTGCATCCAACTGTCACTTGAGATTGAACAGTGAACGAAGCAGCTGGGTTACTGGCTGAATGTAAATGGAAGGCACATAGGAAGTGTGTTTGTGGTCACTCAAATTATTGAAACCTGCTTGATGCACTACCAAAGCTGGGGTACCAGGAGGGAACATTTGAGGGGTATTGAGATGGTGGTGTCCAGAGGTCAAAATATGTTTCAGAGACACAGAAGTACTGCGGTCCTGGTCCCACATTGGGGGTAGTCAAAAGTCCCTGCTAAAGATTTCTGTCCAACTGTTACCACATTTTGTGCAGCCTGGCTCCCTCTGAAACGATTCCCCAGTGTTTTTCGATCCTACAGATGACTGTAGCAAACTTCCCAAATTTTTTCTTGGCCTCATACCCCCAGAGGATTGCCTGACATTTGCCAGCCTAACGATACTCACGTTCTGGGAAAAACCTCACTAACCATGCATATTTATGCACCACACATGGCAAATCCTTACAATTGCAGAACATCATATCGCACTCGTCATCTTTGAGGTGCTGTACGTATTTGGATTTGAGGGAAATATTCATCCTTGCTTGCTCTCCCATCTGAAGTCTATGGTGCTGCTGTTCCTTTCTCACATGTCCCTTCAAAGAGACAAGTGACACACAGACTCAATCACTCAGCAAACATATTTGCTTTGACGCTTTCATCTTGCTGTTTACCTTCCAAATATTCCCCCTTCACCAAAAATACAGGCCAGCCATTTCTCATCCCCTCAGTCATCGCAGTCCTTCACTCCTTAGGCCCTGCAAGACCACCATGAACAAGATTCATGTCAGCAAGCAGAAAAAAAGCCTCAGTGTGCTCTTTTGTTCATACTGCTGCCCTCTAGTAACACTTCATGGCAACTGCAGCATAAGAATGGGTCTGAGAAGAGGGCTGTCCTATGCAAATAATGTCCTCCCATGCATACTTTCTTCTTAGACGGTCGGCGGCTTGTGCCGTGATACCCCCTCCAACATATGGTCTTCAACCAAATTTTAAAAAAGCCCACCTGCCTTAGACGAAGGATTTTGCCACTCAAAGGAAGCACATGGGGACATCACCCTCATTTAGCAGGGTCCTAAATTGCCTGCTGTCAGCCTGTATACAGAACAAGGGCGTTCGTGGGCGTTCCTCAAAGGAAGGAGGTGGGAGATTAAATCCACAGTGCCAGGGCAGGCCCAGCCCAGCCCAGCCCAGCCCAGCCCAGTCTGGCACAGCGCACTGCTGTGGAGGTCTATTCCTTCACATCCTGCAGCAGGCATGATGCAGTCCTACTAGAGCAAAGGCTTGACTCCTCTGCCCTTGTCTGTCTCTTAAAGGAAACAATCTTTCTAGCTTCTTATTGCACCTAATAAATGGACTCTAGCTTGCCTCAAACTCAACCCATCATTTCATTAGCCAGAGCTCATACTTGACCTTTATTTCTATCCAAGTTCACTGGCACCAAACCCCTGCTTTGAGCGAGTGGCTCACACCAAAATTAAATATCACCTTCATCCAACCTATTTTACAATAAGTGTAGCACCTTCCCCGCATTCTTGTGCTCAGTTATAACCCCCAATACCACAATTGCACTCTGCAATTCACCAAACTTAAAGGACAAAGAATGAAGACATTGATAAAGGAAGATAAGGCCTTGTCCCTATTGCACCTACTTGAAAAATAGGGCAGTTGGTAGAAGGTCATGAGGGAAAACATTTGAAATGTTTGGACACACCTGCCAAAAAAAAGTAGCAAAAAAAAAAAAAATCACTGTTTGAAAATTTCCCACCTTGGGATACTTCTACAGCATTGGCAGGATTCGAACCCTGGCCTCTGAGGGCTGTCCACACCAAAGGTACAAGACTTACCTTTGAGCTATAGCTCCTTGGTGGTCTAAAGGTTTGCAGTAGTAACTATAAGCAACATACAGGCCTTGGTGTCCTTCCCTGCGGCTTCCATTGCACATAAAAAGGATGACCATGACATAAGGACAATTTGATAGGCTACTTACATGGAAACCAGTGTGGTCCAGTGGGTAAGTTCCTGCCTTCCATCCAGGCAACCAGGGTTCAAATCCCGGGTTCGGCACCAGATGACTGATGGTGCCACAGCAGAGGTAAGCTGGAGGTGGGCCTAAATGGCCAATTGGTAAGTAAAATGTGTCTGTGTGTTGTGGAAGAGTGAAATCATGCCTAGCGAATGAGGGATTGCAGATTGGTTGGTAAGTAAAATAGGTGTGGCCTGAACAGAGACAGGTGAAAGAAAGGGAACAGGTGTTGTGTGTTAGAGGAGGACCCTAGTCAGATTGGGGGTGGTCAGAGAGGAGAGGGATAGGAGGGGCCTGGGCAGAATGGGAGGGGTCAGACAGCAGAAGAGGGGTTTAGGAGGAGGAGCCTAGTCAGAATGGGTGGGGTTCAGGAGGAGCCTGGTCAGATTGGGTGAGGTCGGAGAGGTATACGAGGGGACTGGGCAGAATGGGAGGGGTCAGAGAGGAGGGGTATAGGAGGGGCCTGGGCAGAATGGGAGGGGTCAGACAGCAGTGGAGGGGTTTAGGAGGAGCCTGCGCAGAATGGGTGGGGTCAGACAGCAGAGGAGGGTTTTGGAGGAGCCTAGTCAGATTGGGTGGGGTCAGAGAGCAGAGGGATAGGAGGGGCCTGGGCAGAATGGGAGGGGTCAGACAGCAGAGGAGTGGTTTAGGAGGAGGAGCCTAGTCAGAATGGGTGGGGTTCAGGAGGAGCCTGGTCAGATTGGGTGGGGTCGGAGAGGTATACGAGGGGACTGGGCAGAATGGGAGGGGTCAGAGAGCAGAGGGATAGGAGGGGCCTGGGCAGAATGGGAGGGGTCAGACAGCAGAGGAGGGGTTTAGGAGGAGGAGCCTAGTCAGAATGGGTGGGGTTCAGGAGAAGCCTGGTCAGATTGGGTTGGTTCGGAGAGGTATACGAGGGGCCTGGGCAGAATGGGAGGGGTCAGAGAGGAGGAGGAGGAGCCTAGTCAGATTGGGTGGGGTCAGAGAGGAGGAGGAGCCTAGTCAGATTGGGTGGGGTCAGAGAGCAGAGGGATAGGAGGGGCCTGGGCAGAATGGGAGGGGTCAGACAGCAGAGGAGGGGTTTAGGAGGAGGAGCCTAGTCAGAATGGGTGGGGTCAGAGAGGAGGAGGAGCCTAGTCAGATTGGGTGGGGTCAGAGAGCAGAGGGATAGGAGGGGCCTGGGCAGAATGGGAGGGGTCAGACAGCAGAGGAGGGGTTTAGGAGGAGGAGCCTAGTCAGGATGGGTGGGGTTCAGGAGGAGCCTGGTCAGATTGGGTGGGGTCGGAGAGGTATACGAGAGGCCTGGGCAGAATGGGAGGGGTCAGACAGCAGAGGAGGGATTTAGGAGGAGCCTAGTCAGATTGGGTGGGGTCAGAGAGGAGGAGGAGCCTAGTCAGATTGGTCAGATTGGGTGGGGTCAGAGAGCAGAGGGATAGGAGGGGCCTGGGCAGAATGGGAGGGGTCAGACAGCAGAGGAGGGGTTTAGGAGGAGGAGCCTAGTCAGAATGGGTGGGGTCAGAGAGCAGAGGGATAGGAGGGGCCTGGGCAGAATGGGAGGGGTCAGACAGCAGAGGAGGGATTTAGGAGGAGCCTAGTCAGATTGGGTGGGGTCAGAGAGGAGGAGGAGCCTAGTCAGATTGGGTGGGGTCGGAGAGGTATACGAGGGGACTGGGCAGAATGGGAGGGGTCAGAGAGCAGAGGGATAGGAGGGGCCTGGGCAGAATGGGAGGGGTCAGACAGCAGAGGAGGGATTTAGGAGGAGCCTAGTCAGATTGGGTGGGGTCAGAGAGGAGGAGGAGCCTAGTCAGATTGGGTGGGGTCAGAGAGCAGGGGGATAGGAGTAGCCTGGGCAGAATGGGAGGGGTCAGACAGCAGAGGAGGGATTTAGGAGAAGCCTAGTCAGATTGGGTGGGGTCGGAGAGGTATACGAGGGGACTGGGCAGAATGGGAGGGGTCAGAGAGCAGTGGGATAGGAGGGGCCTGGGCAGAATGGGAGGGGTCAGACAGCAGAGGAGGGATTTAGGAGGAGCCTAGTCAGATTGGGTGGTGTCAGAGAGGAGGAGGAGCCTAGTCAGATTGGGTGGGGTCAGAGAGCAGAGGGATAGGAGGGGCCTGGGCAGAATGGGAGGGGTCAGACAGCAGAGGAGGGGTTTAGGAGGAGGAGCCTAGTCAGAATGGGTGGGGTTCAGGAGAAGCCTGGTCAGGTTGGTTCGGAGAGGTATACGAGGGGCCTGGGCAGAATGGGAGGGGACAGCAGAGGAGGGGTTTAGGAGGAGGAGCCTAGTCAGATTGGGTGGGGTCAGAGAGGAGGAGGAGCCTAGTCAGAATGGGTGGGGTTCAGGAGAAGCCTGGTCAGATTGGGTTGGTTCGGAGAGGTATACGAGGGGCCTGGGCAGAATGGGAGGGGTCAGACAGCAGAGGAGGGATTTAGGAGGAGCCTAGTCAGATTGGGTGGGGTCAGAGAGGAGGAGGAGCCTAGTCAGATTGGGTGGGGTCAGAGAGCAGAGGGATAGGAGGGGCCTGCGCAGAATGGGAGGGGACAGCAGAGGAGGGGTTTAGGAGGAGGAGCCTAGTCAGATTGGGTGGGGTCAGAGAGGAGGAGGAGCCTAGTCAGAATGGGTGGGGTTCAGGAGAAGCCTGGTCAGATTGGGTTGGTTCGGAGAGGTATACGAGGGGCCTGGGCAGAATGGGAGGGGTCAGACAGCAGAGGAGGGATTTAGGAGGAGCCTAGTCAGATTGGGTGGGGTCAGAGAGGAGGAGGAGCCTAGTCAGATTGGGTGGGGTCGGAGAGGTATACGAGGGGACTGGGCAGAATGGGAGGGGTCAGAGAGCAGAGGGATAGGAGGGGCCTGGGCAGAATGGGAGGGGTCAGACAGCAGAGGAGGGGTTTAGGAGGAGGAGCCTAGTCAGAATGGGTGGGGTCAGAGAGGAGGAGGAGCCTAGTCAGATTGGGTGGGGTCAGAGAGCAGAGGGATAGGAGGGGCCTGGGCAGAATGGGAGGGGACAGCAGAGGAGGGGGAGCCTAGTCAGAATGGGTGGGGTTCAGGAGAAGCCTGGTCAGATTGGGTTGGTTCGGAGAGGTATACGAGGGGCCTGGGCAGAATGGGAGGGGTCAGACAGCAGAGGAGGGGTTTAGGAGGAGCCTGGTCAGATTGGGTGGGGTCAGAGAGGATGGGTATAGGAGGAGCCTGAGCAGAATGGGTGGGGTCAGACAGCAGAGGAGGGTTTTGGAGGAGCCTGGTCAGATTGGGTGGGGTCGGAGAGGAGGGGTATAGGAGGAGCCTGCGCAGAATGGGTGGGGTCGGAGAGGAGGGGTTTAGGAGGAGCCTAGTCAGATTGGGCGGGGCCAGAGAGCAGAGGGATAGGAGGGGCCTGGGCAGAATGGGTGGGGTCAGACAGCAGAGGAGGGTTTTGGAGGAGCCTGGTCAGATTGGGTGGGGTCGGAGAGGAGGGGTATAGGAGGAGCCTGCGCAGAATGGGTGGGGTCGGAGAGGAGGGGTTTAGGAGGAGCCTAGTCAGATTGGGCGGGGCCAGAGAGCAGAGGGATAGGAGGGGCCTGGGCAGAATGGGAGGGGTCAGACAGCAGAGGAGGGGTTTAGGAGGAGCCTAGTCAGATTGGGCGGGGTCAGAGAGCAGAGGGATAGGAGGGGCCTGGGCAGAATGGGAGGGGTCAGACAGCAGAGGAGGGGTTTAGGAGGAGCCTAGTCAGATTGGGCGAGAGCAGAGGGATAGGTGTAGGGTCTGAGGGACTATGAAGGGGTCATAGATGGAGGAGGATCCTGACTTATGGTGGGGAACTGCAAAAACTTTTTTTATGCACCCCCCCTATACTCTCTGATTTCTGTTGGGAGGGGGCAGTCAACATTTGGGGGAGCAGTATTAAATGGTGCTTGGGCGCAACGTGAAGGGCGATGAGGGGCACAGAATGGCATGGCTTCCAGGTACTTTTTGGGGGGGGCTACCATTAGTTTTTATTGCTCTGATCCTCCCTCATGGGGTGGACCCCAAATGGTTAGGGGCAACGGGGGAGGGGGGGGCGGCAAAAAGCTGTTTGACAGTTTCTGTTACCAACAGGGGTGACCATACGATTCTGCTGCAGTTATGTGGTATTGAAAGGTACAACAAGGAGCATGTGGCTGTATTTTTGCAGGTGGGGTGCCCCAAAATTTTACTGCCAGCAGCAGCAGCCCCCCTCCTCCCCACCCTGCAGATTGGTATAGGTACCTTTACGACATTTCTGTTGATAACAGAGGCTATAGCGAATCGCGCTACGAAATCCTAGAGCACTAACATTTGCTAAATAAAGGTGGCATCGGAGCATACGAATGAGGCAGGGAGAGGCTACTGTTGGCAATTGGTTTGGTGGGTCATAGTGAATAACCTCGGCATGCAAATAGGCAGAAGTGTGAGGATTGGCAGTGTCTGTAGAGAATTTTGGCATGCTCTTCAGTTTATTTTTTCCTCCTTACGTTGGCTATGAACTACAGAGGAAAGGCCTGGACTTACTGTTGGGCAAAACATGTATTTATGATATTAAGAAGTGTAGTCTGGCTGTACTGAGAGGGGCTGTACAGTACGGTAAATGCCTGTAAATCCCTGAAATGTGCATCCAACTGTCACTTGAGATTGAACAGTGAACGAAGCAGCTGGGTTACTGGCTGAATGTAAATGGAAGGCACATAGGAAGTGTGTTTGTGGTCACTCAAATTATTGAAACCTGCTTGATGCACTACCAAAGCTGGGGTACCAGGAGGGAACATTTGAGGGGTATTGAGATGGTGGTGTCCAGAGGTCAAAATATGTTTCAGAGACACAGAAGTACTGCGGTCCTGGTCCCACATTGGGGGTAGTCAAAAGTCCCTGCTAAAGATTTCTGTCCAACTGTTACCACATTTTGTGCAGCCTGGCTCCCTCTGAAACGATTCCCCAGTGTTTTTCGATCCTACAGATGACTGTAGCAAACTTCCCAAATTTTTTCTTGGCCTCATACCCCCAGAGGATTGCCTGACATTTGCCAGCCTAACGATACTCACGTTCTGGGAAAAACCTCACTAACCATGCATATTTATGCACCACACATGGCAAATCCTTACAATTGCAGAACATCATATCGCACTCGTCATCTTTGAGGTGCTGTACGTATTTGGATTTGAGGGAAATATTCATCCTTGCTTGCTCTCCCATCTGAAGTCTATGGTGCTGCTGTTCCTTTCTCACATGTCCCTTCAAAGAGACAAGTGACACACAGACTCAATCACTCAGCAAACATATTTGCTTTGACGCTTTCATCTTGCTGTTTACCTTCCAAATATTCCCCCTTCACCAAAAATACAGGCCAGCCATTTCTCATCCCCTCAGTCATCGCAGTCCTTCACTCCTTAGGCCCTGCAAGACCACCATGAACAAGATTCATGTCAGCAAGCAGAAAAAAAGCCTCAGTGTGCTCTTTTGTTCATACTGCTGCCCTCTAGTAACACTTCATGGCAACTGCAGCATAAGAATGGGTCTGAGAAGAGGGCTGTCCTATGCAAATAATGTCCTCCCATGCATACTTTCTTCTTAGACGGTCGGCGGCTTGTGCCGTGATACCCCCTCCAACATATGGTCTTCAACCAAATTTTAAAAAAGCCCACCTGCCTTAGACGAAGGATTTTGCCACTCAAAGGAAGCACATGGGGACATCACCCTCATTTAGCAGGGTCCTAAATTGCCTGCTGTCAGCCTGTATACAGAACAAGGGCGTTCGTGGGCGTTCGTGGGCGTTCCTCAAAGGAAGGAGGTGGGTGATTAAATCCACAGTGCCAGGGCAGGCCCAGCCCAGCCCAGCCCAGCCCAGCCCAGCCCAGCCCAGCCCAGCCCAGTCTGGCACAGCGCACTGCTGTGGAGGTCTATTCCTTCACATCCTGCAGCAGGCATGATGCAGACCTACTAGAGCAAAGGCTTGACTCCTCTGCCCTTGTCTGTCTCTTAAAGGAAACAATCTTTCTAGCTTCTTATTGCACCTAATAAATGGACTCTAGCTTGCCTCAAACTCAACCCATCATTTCATTAGCCAGAGCTCATACTTGACCTTTATATCTATCCAAGTTCACTGGCACCAAACCCCTGCTTTGAGCGAGTGGCTCACACCAAAATTAAATATCACCTTCATCCAACCTATTTTACAATAAGTGTAGCACCTTCCCCGCATTCTTGTGCTCAGTTATAACCCCCAATACCACAATTGCACTCTGCAATTCACCAAACTTAAAGGACAAAGAATGAAGACATTGATAAAGGAAGATAAGGCCTTGTCCCTATTGCACCTACTTGAAAAATAGGGCAGTTGGTAGAAGGTCATGAGGGAAAACATTTGAAATGTTTGGACACACCTGCCAAAAAAAAGTAGCAAAAAAAAAAAAAAATCACTGTTTGAAAATTTCCCACCTTGGGATACTTCTACAGCATTGGCAGGATTCGAACCCTGGCCTCTGAGGGCTGTCCACACCATAGGTACAAGACTTACCTTTGAGCTATAGCTCCTTGGTGGTCTAAAGGTTTGCAGTAGTAACTATAAGCAACATACAGGCCTTGGTGTCCTTCCCTGCGGCTTCCATTGCACATAAAAAGGATGACCATGACATAAGGACAATTTGACAGGCTACTTACATGGAAACCAGTGTGGTCCAGTGGGTAAGTTCCTGCCTTCCATCCAGGCAACCAGGGTTCAAATCCCGGGTTCGGCACCAGATGACTGATGGTGCCACAGCAGAGGTAAGCTGGAGGTGGGCCTAAATGGCCAATTGGTAAGTAAAATGTGTCTGTGTGTTGTGGAAGAGTGGAATCATGCCTAGCGAATGAGGGATTGCAGATTGGTTGGTAAGTAAAATAGGTGTGGCCTGAACAGAGACAGGTGAAAGAAAGGGAACAGGTGTTGTGTGTTAGAGGAGGACCCTAGTCAGATTGGGGGTGGTCAGAGAGGAGGGGTTCAGGAGGAGCCTAGTCAGATTGGGTGGAGTCAGAGAGGAGAGGGATAGGAGGGGCCTGGGCAGAATGGGAGGGGTCAGACAGCAGAAGAGGGGTTTAGGAGGAGGAGCCTAGTCAGAATGGGTGGGGTTCAGGAGGAGCCTGGTCAGATTGGGTGAGGTCGGAGAGGTATACGAGGGGACTGGGCAGAATGGGAGGGGTCAGAGAGGAGGGGTATAGGAGGAGCCTAGTCAGATTGGGTGGGGTCAGAGAGCAGAGGGATAGGAGGGGCCTGGGCAGAATAGGAGGGGTCAGACAGCAGAGGAGGGGTTTAGGAGGAGGAGCCTAGTCAGAATGGGTGGGGTTCAGGAGGAGCCTGGTCAGATTGGGTGGGGTCGGAGAGGTATACGAGGGGACTGGGCAGAATGGGAGGGGTCAGAGAGCAGAGGGATAGGAGGGGCCTGGGCAGAATGGGAGGGGTCAGACAGCAGAGGAGGGGTTTAGGAGGAGGAGCCTAGTCAGAATGGGTGGGGTTCAGGAGAAGCCTGGTCAGATTGGGTTGGTTCGGAGAGGTATACGAGGGGCCTGGGCAGAATGGGAGGGGTCAGACAGCAGAGGAGGGGTTTAGGAGGAGGAGCCTAGTCAGAATGGGTGGGGTCAGAGAGGAGGAGGAGCCTAGTCAGATTGGGTGGGGTCAGAGAGCAGAGGGATAGGAGGGGCCTGGGCAGAATGGGAGGGGTCAGACAGCAGAGGAGGGGTTTAGGAGGAGGAGCCTAGTCAGATTGGGTGGGGTCAGGGAGGAGGAGCCTAGTCAGATTGGGTGGGGTCAGAGAGCAGAGGGATAGGAGGGGCCTGGGCAGAATGGGAGGGGTCAGACAGCAGAGGAGGGGTTTAGGAGGAGGAGCCTAGTCAGGATGGGTGGGGTTCAGGAGGAGCCTGGTCAGATTGGGTGGGGTCGGAGAGGTATACGAGAGGCCTGGGCAGAATGGGAGGGGTCAGACAGCAGAGGAGGGATTTAGGAGGAGCCTAGTCAGATTGGGTGGGGTCAGAGAGGAGGAGGAGCCTAGTCAGATTGGGTGGGGTCAGAGAGCAGAGGGATAGGAGGGGCCTGGGCAGAATGGGAGGGGTCAGACAGCAGAGGAGGGGTTTAGGAGGAGGAGCCTAGTCAGAATGGGTGGGGTCAGAGAGCAGAGGGATAGGAGGGGCCTGGGCAGAATGGGAGGGGTCAGACAGCAGAGGAGGGGTTTAGGAGGAGGAGCCTAGTCAGAATGGGTGGGGTCAGAGAGCAGAGGGATAGGAGGGGCCTGGGCAGAATGGGAGGGGTCAGACAGCAGAGGAGGGATTTAGGAGGAGCCTAGTCAGATTGGGTGGGGTCAGAGAGGAGGAGGAGCCTAGTCAGATTGGGTGGGGTCAGAGAGCAGAGGGATAGGAGGGGCCTGGGCAGAATGGGAGGGGTCAGACAGCAGAGGAGGGGTTTAGGAGGAGGAGCCTAGTCAGAATGGGTGGGGTCAGAGAGCAGAGGGATAGGAGGGGCCTGGGCAGAATGGGAGGGGTCAGACAGCAGAGGAGGGATTTAGGAGGAGCCTAGTCAGATTGGGTGGGGTCAGAGAGGAGGAGGAGCCTAGTCAGATTGGGTGGGGTCGGAGAGGTATACGAGGGGACTGGGCAGAATGGGAGGGGTCAGAGAGCAGAGGGATAGGAGGGGCCTGGGCAGAATGGGAGGGGTCAGACAGCAGAGGAGGGATTTAGGAGGAGCCTAGTCAGATTGGGTGGGGTCAGAGAGGAGGAGGAGCCTAGTCAGATTGGGTGGGGTCAGAGAGCAGAGGGATAGGAGGGGCCTGGGCAGAATGGGAGGGGTCAGACAGCAGAGGAGGGGTTTAGGAGGAGGAGCCTAGTCAGAATGGGTGGGGTTCAGGAGAAGCCTGGTCAGGTTGGTTCGGAGAGGTATACGAGGGGCCTGGGCAGAATGGGAGGGGACAGCAGAGGAGGGGTTTAGGAGGAGGAGCCTAGTCAGAATGGGTGGGGTTCAGGAGGAGCCTGGTCAGATTGGGTGGGGTCGGAGAGGTATACGAGGGGCCTGGGCAGAATGGGAGGGGTCAGACAGCAGAGGAGGGATTTAGGAGGAGCCTAGTCAGATTGGGTGGGGTCAGAGAGGAGGAGGAGCCTAGTCAGATTGGGTGGGGTCAGAGAGGAGGAGGAGCCTAGTCAGAATGGGTGGGGTTCAGGAGAAGCCTGGTCAGATTGGGTTGGTTCGGAGAGGTATACGAGGGGCCTGGGCAGAATGGGAGGGGTCAGACAGCAGAGGAGGGATTTAGGAGGAGCCTAGTCAGATTGGGTGGGGTCAGAGAGGAGGAGGAGCCTAGTCAGATTGGGTGGGGTCAGAGAGCAGAGGGATAGGAGGGGCCTGCGCAGAATGGGAGGGGACAGCAGAGGAGGGGTTTAGGAGGAGGAGCCTAGTCAGATTGGGTGGGGTCAGAGAGGAGGAGGAGCCTAGTCAGAATGGGTGGGGTTCAGGAGAAGCCTGGTCAGATTGGGTTGGTTCGGAGAGGTATACGAGGGGCCTGGGCAGAATGGGAGGGGTCAGACAGCAGAGGAGGGATTTAGGAGGAGCCTAGTCAGATTGGGTGGGGTCAGAGAGGAGGAGGAGCCTAGTCAGATTGGGTGGGGTCGGAGAGGTATACGAGGGGACTGGGCAGAATGGGAGGGGTCAGAGAGCAGAGGGATAGGAGGGGCCTGGGCAGAATGGGAGGGGTCAGACAGCAGAGGAGGGGTTTAGGAGGAGGAGCCTAGTCAGAATGGGTGGGGTCAGAGAGGAGGAGGAGCCTAGTCAGATTGGGTGGGGTCAGAGAGCAGAGGGATAGGAGGGGCCTGGGCAGAATGGGAGGGGACAGCAGAGGAGGGGTTTAGGAGGAGGAGCCTAGTCAGATTGGGTGGGGTCAGAGAGGAGGAGGAGCCTAGTCAGAATGGGTGGGGTTCAGGAGAAGCCTGGTCAGATTGGGTTGGTTCGGAGAGGTATACGAGGGGCCTGGGCAGAATGGGAGGGGTCAGACAGCAGAGGAGGGGTTTAGGAGGAGCCTGGTCAGATTGGGTGGGGTCAGAGAGGATGGGTATAGGAGGAGCCTGAGCAGAATGGGTGGGGTCAGACAGCAGAGGAGGGTTTTGGAGGAGCCTGGTCAGATTGGGTGGGGTCGGAGAGGAGGGGTATAGGAGGAGCCTGCGCAGAATGGGTGGGGTCGGAGAGGAGGGGTTTAGGAGGAGCCTAGTCAGATTGGGCGGGGCCAGAGAGCAGAGGGATAGGAGGGGCCTGGGCAGAATGGGAGGGGTCAGACAGCAGAGGAGGGGTTTAGGAGGAGCCTAGTCAGATTGGGCGGGGTCAGAGAGCAGAGGGATAGGAGGGGCCTGGGCAGAATGGGAGGGGTCAGACAGCAGAGGAGGGGTTTAGGAGGAGCCTAGTCAGATTGGGCGAGAGCAGAGGGATAGGTGTAGGGTCTGAGGGACTATGAAGGGGTCATAGATGGAGGAGGATCCTGACTTATGGTGGGGAACTGCAAAAACTTTTTTTATGCACCCCCCCTATATTTTCTGATTTCTGTTGGGAGGGGGCAGTCAACATTTGGGGGAGCAGTATTAAATGGTGCTTGGGCGCAACGTGAAGGGCGATGAGGGGCACAGAATGGCATGGCTTCCAGGTACTTTTTGGGGGGGGCTACCATTAGTTTTTATTGCTCTGATCCTCCCTCATGGGGTGGACCCCAAATGGTTAGGGGCAACGGGGGAGGGGGGGCGGCAAAAAGCTGTTTGACAGTTTCTGTTACCAACAGGGGTGACCATACGATTCTGCTGCAGTTATGTGGTATTGAAAGGTACAACAAGGAGCATGTGGCTGTATTTTTGCAGGTGGGGTGCCCCAAAATTTTACTGCCAGCAGCAGCAGCCCCCCTCCTCCCCACCCTGCAGATTGGTATAGGTACCTTTACGACATTTCTGTTGATAACAGAGGCTATAGCGAATCGCGCTACGAAATCCTAGAGCACTAACATTTGCTAAATAAAGGTGGCATCGGAGCATACGAATGAGGCAGGGAGAGGCTACTGTTGGCAATTGGTTTGGTGGGTCATAGTGAATAACCTCGGCATGCAAATAGGCAGAAGTGTGAGGATTGGCAGTGTCTGTAGAGAATTTTGGCATGCTCTTCAGTTTATTTTTTCCTCCTTACGTTGGCTATGAACTACAGAGGAAAGGCCTGGACTTACTGTTGGGCAAAACATGTATTTATGATATTAAGAAGTGTAGTCTGGCTGTACTGAGAGGGGCTGTACAGTACGGTAAATGCCTGTAAATCCCTGAAATGTGCATCCAACTGTCACTTGAGATTGAACAGTGAACGAAGCAGCTGGGTTACTGGCTGAATGTAAATGGAAGGCACATAGGAAGTGTGTTTGTGGTCACTCAAATTATTGAAACCTGCTTGATGCACTACCAAAGCTGGGGTACCAGGAGGGAACATTTGAGGGGTATTGAGATGGTGGTGTCCAGAGGTCAAAATATGTTTCAGAGACACAGAAGTACTGCGGTCCTGGTCCCACATTGGGGGTAGTCAAAAGTCCCTGCTAAAGATTTCTGTCCAACTGTTACCACATTTTGTGCAGCCTGGCTCCCTCTGAAACGATTCCCCAGTGTTTTTCGATCCTACAGATGACTGTAGCAAACTTCCCAAATTTTTTCTTGGCCTCATACCCCCAGAGGATTGCCTGACATTTGCCAGCCTAACGATACTCACGTTCTGGGAAAAACCTCACTAACCATGCATATTTATGCACCACACATGGCAAATCCTTACAATTGCAGAACATCATATCGCACTCGTCATCTTTGAGGTGCTGTACGTATTTGGATTTGAGGGAAATATTCATCCTTGCTTGCTCTCCCATCTGAAGTCTATGGTGCTGCTGTTCCTTTCTCACATGTCCCTTCAAAGAGACAAGTGACACACAGACTCAATCACTCAGCAAACATATTTGCTTTGACGCTTTCATCTTGCTGTTTACCTTCCAAATATTCCCCCTTCACCAAAAATACAGGCCAGCCATTTCTCATCCCCTCAGTCATCGCAGTCCTTCACTCCTTAGGCCCTGCAAGACCACCATGAACAAGATTCATGTCAGCAAGCAGAAAAAAAGCCCCAGTGTGCTCTTTTGTTCATACTGCTGCCCTCTAGTAACACTTCATGGCAACTGCAGCATAAGAATGGGTCTGAGAAGAGGGCTGTCCTATGCAAATAATGTCCTCCCATGCATACTTTCTTCTTAGACGGTCGGCGGCTTGTGCCGTGATACCCCCTCCAACATATGGTCTTCAACCAAATTTTAAAAAAGCCCACCTGCCTTAGACGAAGGATTTTGCCACTCAAAGGAAGCACATGGGGACATCACCCTCATTTAGCAGGGTCCTAAATTGCCTGCTGTCAGCCTGTATACAGAACAAGGGCGTTCGTGGGCGTTCCTCAAAGGAAGGAGGTGGGAGATTAAATCCACAGTGCCAGGGCAGGCCCAGCCCAGCCCAGCCCAGCCCAGCCCAGTCTGGCACAGCGCACTGCTGTGGAGGTCTATTCCTTCACATCCTGCAGCAGGCATGATGCAGTCCTACTAGAGCAAAGGCTTGACTCCTCTGCCCTTGTCTGTCTCTTAAAGGAAACAATCTTTCTAGCTTCTTATTGCACCTAATAAATGGACTCTAGCTTGCCTCAAACTCAACCCATCATTTCATTAGCCAGAGCTCATACTTGACCTTTATTTCTATCCAAGTTCACTGGCACCAAACCCCTGCTTTGAGCGAGTGGCTCACACCAAAATTAAATATCACCTTCATCCAACCTATTTTACAATAAGTGTAGCACCTTCCCCGCATTCTTGTGCTCAGTTATAACCCCCAATACCACAATTGCACTCTGCAATTCACCAAACTTAAAGGACAAAGAATGAAGACATTGATAAAGGAAGATAAGGCCTTGTCCCTATTGCACCTACTTGAAAAATAGGGCAGTTGGTAGAAGGTCATGAGGGAAAACATTTGAAATGTTTGGACACACCTGCCAAAAAAAAGTAGCAAAAAAAAAAAAATCACTGTTTGAAAATTTCCCACCTTGGGATACTTCTACAGCATTGGCAGGATTCGAACCCTGGCCTCTGAGGGCTGTCCACACCAAAGGTACAAGACTTACCTTTGAGCTATAGCTCCTTGGTGGTCTAAAGGTTTGCAGTAGTAACTATAAGCAACATACAGGCCTTGGTGTCCTTCCCTGCGGCTTCCATTGCACATAAAAAGGATGACCATGACATAAGGACAATTTGATAGGCTACTTACATGGAAACCAGTGTGGTCCAGTGGGTAAGTTCCTGCCTTCCATCCAGGCAACCAGGGTTCAAATCCCGGGTTCGGCACCAGATGACTGATGGTGCCACAGCAGAGGTAAGCTGGAGGTGGACCTAAATGGCCAATTGGTAAGTAAAATGTGTCTGTGTGTTGTGGAAGAGTGAAATCATGCCTAGCGAATGAGGGATTGCAGATTGGTTGGTAAGTAAAATAGGTGTGGCCTGAACAGAGACAGGTGAAAGAAAGGGAACAGGTGTTGTGTGTTAGAGGAGGACCCTAGTCAGATTGGGGGTGGTCAGAGAGGAGAGGGATAGGAGGGGCCTGGGCAGAATGGGAGGGGTCAGACAGCAGAAGAGGGGTTTAGGAGGAGGAGCCTAGTCAGAATGGGTGGGGTTCAGGAGGAGCCTGGTCAGATTGGGTGAGGTCGGAGAGGTATACGAGGGGACTGGGCAGAATGGGAGGGGTCAGAGAGGAGGGGTATAGGAGGAGCCTAGTCAGATTGGGTGGGGTCAGAGAGCAGAGGGATAGGAGGGGCCTGGGCAGAATGGGAGGGGTCAGACAGCAGAGGAGGGGTTTAGGAGGAGGAGCCTAGTCAGAATGGGTGGGGTTCAGGAGGAGCCTGGTCAGATTGGGTGGGGTCGGAGAGGTATACGAGGGGCCTGGGCAGAATGGGAGGGGTCAGAGAGGAGGAGGAGCCTAGTCAGATTGGGTGGGGTCAGAGAGGAGGAGGAGCCTAGTCAGATTGGGTGGGGTCAGAGAGCAGAGGGATAGGAGGGGCCTGGGCAGAATGGGAGGGGTCAGACAGCAGAGGAGGGGTTTAGGAGGAGGAGCCTAGTCAGAATGGGTGGGGTCAGAGAGGAGGAGGAGCCTAGTCAGATTGGGTGGGGTCAGAGAGCAGAGGGATAGGAGGGGCCTGGGCAGAATGGGAGGGGTCAGACAGCAGAGGAGGGGTTTAGGAGGAGGAGCCTAGTCAGATTGGGTGGGGTCAGAGAGCAGAGGGATAGGAGGGGCCTGGGCAGAATGGGAGGGGTCAGACAGCAGAGGAGGGGTTTAGGAGGAGGAGCCTAGTCAGGATGGGTGGGGTTCAGGAGGAGCCTGGTCAGATTGGGTGGGGTCGGAGAGGTATACGAGAGGCCTGGGCAGAATGGGAGGGGTCAGACAGCAGAGGAGGGATTTAGGAGGAGCCTAGTCAGATTGGGTGGGGTCAGAGAGGAGGAGGAGCCTAGTCAGATTGGGTGGGGTCAGAGAGCAGAGGGATAGGAGGGGCCTGGGCAGAATGGGAGGGGTCAGACAGCAGAGGAGGGGTTTAGGAGGAGGAGCCTAGTCAGAATGGGTGGGGTCAGAGAGCAGAGGGATAGGAGGGGCCTGGGCAGAATGGGAGGGGTCAGACAGCAGAGGAGGGATTTAGGAGGAGCCTAGTCAGATTGGGTGGGGTCAGAGAGGAGGAGGAGCCTAGTCAGATTGGGTGGGGTCGGAGAGGTATACGAGGGGACTGGGCAGAATGGGAGGGGTCAGAGAGCAGAGGGATAGGAGGGGCCTGGGCAGAATGGGAGGGGTCAGACAGCAGAGGAGGGATTTAGGAGGAGCCTAGTCAGATTGGGTGGGGTCAGAGAGGAGGAGGAGCCTAGTCAGATTGGGTGGGGTCAGAGAGCAGGGGGATAGGAGGGGCCTGGGCAGAATGGGAGGGGTCAGACAGCAGAGGAGGGATTTAGGAGGAGCCTAGTCAGATTGGGTGGGGTCGGAGAGGTATACGAGGGGACTGGGCAGAATGGGAGGGGTCAGAGAGCAGTGGGATAGGAGGGGCCTGGGCAGAATGGGAGGGGTCAGACAGCAGAGGAGGGATTTAGGAGGAGCCTAGTCAGATTGGGTGGGCTCAGAGAGGAGGAGGAGCCTAGTCAGATTGGGTGGGGTCAGAGAGCAGAGGGATAGGAGGGGCCTGGGCAGAATGGGAGGGGTCAGACAGCAGAGGAGGGGTTTAGGAGGAGGAGCCTAGTCAGAATGGGTGGGGTTCAGGAGAAGCCTGGTCAGGTTGGTTCGGAGAGGTATACGAGGGGCCTGGGCAGAATGGGAGGGGACAGCAGAGGAGGGGTTTAGGAGGAGGAGCCTAGTCAGATTGGGTGGGGTCAGAGAGGAGGAGGAGCCTAGTCAGAATGGGTGGGGTTCAGGAGAAGCCTGGTCAGATTGGGTTGGTTCGGAGAGGTATACGAGGGGCCTGGGCAGAATGGGAGGGGTCAGACAGCAGAGGAGGGATTTAGGAGGAGCCTAGTCAGATTGGGTGGGGTCAGAGAGGAGGAGGAGCCTAGTCAGATTGGGTGGGGTCAGAGAGCAGAGGGATAGGAGGGGCCTGCGCAGAATGGGAGGGGACAGCAGAGGAGGGGTTTAGGAGGAGGAGCCTAGTCAGATTGGGTGGGGTCAGAGAGGAGGAGGAGCCTAGTCAGAATGGGTGGGGTTCAGGAGAAGCCTGGTCAGATTGGGTTGGTTCGGAGAGGTATACGAGGGGCCTGGGCAGAATGGGAGGGGTCAGCCAGCAGAGGAGGGATTTAGGAGGAGCCTAGTCAGATTGGGTGGGGTCAGAGAGGAGGAGGAGCCTAGTCAGATTGGGTGGGGTCGGAGAGGTATACGAGGGGACTGGGCAGAATGGGAGGGGTCAGAGAGCAGAGGGATAGGAGGGGCCTGGGCAGAATGGGAGGGGTCAGACAGCAGAGGAGGGGTTTAGGAGGAGGAGCCTAGTCAGAATGGGTGGGGTCAGAGAGGAGGAGGAGCCTAGTCAGATTGGGTGGGGTCAGAGAGCAGAGGGATAGGAGGGGCCTGGGCAGAATGGGAGGGGACAGCAGAGGAGGGGGAGCCTAGTCAGAATGGGTGGGGTTCAGGAGAAGCCTGGTCAGATTGGGTTGGTTCGGAGAGGTATACGAGGGGCCTGGGCAGAATGGGAGGGGTCAGACAGCAGAGGAGGGGTTTAGGAGGAGCCTGGTCAGATTGGGTGGGGTCAGAGAGGATGGGTATAGGAGGAGCCTGAGCAGAATGGGTGGGGTCAGACAGCAGAGGAGGGGTTTGGAGGAGCCTGGTCAGATTGGGTGGGGTCGGAGAGGAGGGGTATAGGAGGAGCCTAGTCAGATTGGGCGGGGCCAGAGAGCAGAGGGATAGGAGGGGCCTGGGCAGAATGGGAGGGGTCAGACAGCAGAGGAGGGGTTTAGGAGGAGCCTAGTCAGATTGGGCGGGGTCAGAGAGCAGAGGGATAGGAGGGGCCTGGGCAGAATGGGAGGGGACAGCAGAGGAGGGGTTTAGGAGGAGGAGCCTAGTCAGATTGGGTGGGGTCAGAGAGGAGGAGGAGCCTAGTCAGAATGGGTGGGGTTCAGGAGAAGCCTGGTCAGATTGGGTTGGTTCGGAGAGGTATACGAGGGGCCTGGGCAGAATGGGAGGGGTCAGACAGCAGAGGAGGGGTTTAGGAGGAGCCTGGTCAGATTGGGTGGGGTCAGAGAGGAGGAGGAGCCTAGTCAGATTGGGTGGGGTCAGAGAGCAGAGGGATAGGAGGGGCCTGCGCAGAATGGGAGGGGACAGCAGAGGAGGGGTTTAGGAGGAGGAGCCTAGTCAGATTGGGTGGGGTCAGAGAGGAGGAGGAGCCTAGTCAGAATGGGTGGGGTTCAGGAGAAGCCTGGTCAGATTGGGTTGGTTCGGAGAGGTATACGAGGGGCCTGGGCAGAATGGGAGGGGTCAGACAGCAGAGGAGGGATTTAGGAGGAGCCTAGTCAGATTGGGTGGGGTCAGAGAGGAGGAGGAGCCTAGTCAGATTGGGTGGGGTCGGAGAGGTATACGAGGGGACTGGGCAGAATGGGAGGGGTCAGAGAGCAGAGGGATAGGAGGGGCCTGGGCAGAATGGGAGGGGTCAGACAGCAGAGGAGGGGTTTAGGAGGAGGAGCCTAGTCAGAATGGGTGGGGTCAGAGAGGAGGAGGAGCCTAGTCAGATTGGGTGGGGTCAGAGAGCAGAGGGATAGGAGGGGCCTGGGCAGAATGGGAGGGGTCAGACAGCAGAGGAGGGATTTAGGAGGAGCCTAGTCAGATTGGGTGGGGTCGGAGAGGTATACGAGGGGACTGGGCAGAATGGGAGGGGTCAGAGAGCAGAGGGATAGGAGGGGCCTGGGCAGAATGGGAGGGGTCAGACAGCAGAGGAGGGATTTAGGAGGAGCCTAGTCAGATTGAGTGGGGTCAGAGAGGAGGAGGAGCCTAGTCAGATTGGGTGGGGTCAGAGAGCAGAGGGATAGGAGGGGCCTGGGCAGAATGGGAGGGGTCAGACAGCAGAGGAGGGGTTTAGGAGGAGGAGCCTAGTCAGAATGGGTGGGGTTCAGGAGAAGCCTGGTCAGGTTGGTTCGGAGAGGTATACGAGGGGCCTGGGCAGAATGGGAGGGGTCAGACAGCAGAGGAGGGATTTAGGAGGAGCCTAGTCAGATTGGGTGGGGTCAGAGAGGAGGAGGAGCCTAGTCAGATTGGGTGGGGTCAGAGAGCAGAGGGATAGGAGGGGCCTGCGCAGAATGGGAGGGGACAGCAGAGGAGGGGTTTAGGAGGAGGAGCCTAGTCAGAATGGGTGGGGTCAGAGAGGAGGAGGAGCCTAGTCAGATTGGGTGGGGTCAGAGAGCAGAGGGATAGGAGGGGCCTGAGCAGAATGGGAGGGGACAGCAGAGGAGGGGTTTAGGAGGAGGAGCCTAGTCAGATTGGGTGGGGTCAGAGAGGAGGAGGAGCCTAGTCAGAATGGGTGGGGTTCAGGAGAAGCCTGGTCAGATTGGGTTGGTTCGGAGAGGTATACGAGGGGCCTGGGCAGAATGGGAGGGGTCAGACAGCAGAGGAGGGATTTAGGAGGAGCCTAGTCAGATTGGGTGGGGTCAGAGAGGAGGAGGAGCCTAGTCAGATTGGGTGGGGTCGGAGAGGTATACGAGGGGACTGGGCAGAATGGGAGGGGTCAGAGAGCAGAGGGATAGGAGGGGCCTGGGCAGAATGGGAGGGGTCAGACAGCAGAGGAGGGGTTTAGGAGGAGGAGCCTAGTCAGAATGGGTGGGGTCAGAGAGGAGGAGGAGCCTAGTCAGATTGGGTGGGGTCAGAGAGCAGAGGGATAGGAGGGGCCTGGGCAGAATGGGAGGGGACAGCAGAGGAGGGGTTTAGGAGGAGGAGCCTAGTCAGATTGGGTGGGGTCAGAGAGGAGGAGGAGCCTAGTCAGAATGGGTGGGGTTCAGGAGAAGCCTGGTCAGATTGGGTTGGTTCGGAGAGGTATACGAGGGGCCTGGGCAGAATGGGAGGGGTCAGACAGCAGAGGAGGGGTTTAGGAGGAGCCTGGTCAGATTGGGTGGGGTCAGAGAGGATGGGTATAGGAGGAGCCTGAGCAGAATGGGTGGGGTCAGACAGCAGAGGAGGGTTTTGGAGGAGCCTGGTCAGATTGGGTGGGGTCGGAGAGGAGGGGTATAGGAGGAGCCTGCGCAGAATGGGTGGGGTCGGAGAGGAGGGGTTTAGGAGGAGCCTAGTCAGATTGGGCGGGGCCAGAGAGCAGAGGGATAGGAGGGGCCTGGGCAGAATGGGAGGGGTCAGACAGCAGAGGAGGGGTTTAGGAGGAGCCTAGTCAGATTGGGCGGGGTCAGAGAGCAGAGGGATAGGATGGGCCTGGGCAGAATGGGAGGGGTCAGACAGCAGGGGAGGGGTTTAGGAGGAGCCTAGTCAGATTGGGCGAGAGCAGAGGGATAGGTGTAGGGTCTGAGGGACTATGAAGGGGTCATAGATGGAGGAGGATCCTGACTTATGGTGGGGAACTGCAAAAACTTTTTTTATGCACCCCCCCTATACTCTCTGATTTCTGTTGGGAGGGGGCAGTCAACATTTGGGGGAGCAGTATTAAATGGTGCTTGGGCGCAACGTGAAGGGCGATGAGGGGCACAGAATGGCATGGCTTCCAGGTACTTTTTGGGGGGGGCTACCATTAGTTTTTATTGCTCTGATCCTCCCTCATGGGGTGGACCCCAAATGGTTAGGGGCAACGGGGGAGGGGGGGCGGCAAAAAGCTGTTTGACAGTTTCTGTTACCAACAGGGGTGACCATACGATTCTGCTGCAGTTATGTGGTATTGAAAGGTACAACAAGGAGCATGTGGCTGTATTTTTGCAGGTGGGGTGCCCCAAAATTTTACTGCCAGCAGCAGCAGCCCCCCTCCTCCCCACCCTGCAGATTGGTATAGGTACCTTTACGACATTTCTGTTGATAACAGAGGCTATAGCGAATCGCGCTACGAAATCCTAGAGCACTAACATTTGCTAAATAAAGGTGGCATCGGAGCATACGAATGAGGCAGGGAGAGGCTACTGTTGGCAATTGGTTTGGTGGGTCATAGTGAATAACCTCGGCATGCAAATAGGCAGAAGTGTGAGGATTGGCAGTGTCTGTAGAGAATTTTGGCATGCTCTTCAGTTTATTATTTCCTCCTTACGTTGGCTATGAACTACAGAGGAAAGGCCTGGACTTACTGTTGGGCAAAACATGTATTTATGATATTAAGAAGTGTAGTCTGGCTGTACTGAGAGGGGCTGTACAGTACGGTAAATGCCTGTAAATCCCTGAAATGTGCATCCAACTGTCACTTGAGATTGAACAGTGAACGAAGCAGCTGGGTTACTGGCTGAATGTAAATGGAAGGCACATAGGAAGTGTGTTTGTGGTCACTCAAATTATTGAAACCTGCTTGATGCACTACCAAAGCTGGGGTACCAGGAGGGAACATTTGAGGGGTATTGAGATGGTGGTGTCCAGAGGTCAAAATATGTTTCAGAGACACAGAAGTACTGCGGTCCTGGTCCCACATTGGGGGTAGTCAAAAGTCCCTGCTAAAGATTTCTGTCCAACTGTTACCACATTTTGTGCAGCCTGGCTCCCTCTGAAACGATTCCCCAGTGTTTTTCGATCCTACAGATGACTGTAGCAAACTTCCCAAATTTTTTCTTGGCCTCATACCCCCAGAGGATTGCCTGACATTTGCCAGCCTAACGATACTCACGTTCTGGGAAAAACCTCACTAACCATGCATATTTATGCACCACACATGGCAAATCCTTACAATTGCAGAACATCATATCGCACTCGTCATCTTTGAGGTGCTGTACGTATTTGGATTTGAGGGAAATATTCATCCTTGCTTGCTCTCCCATCTGAAGTCTATGGTGCTGCTGTTCCTTTCTCACATGTCCCTTCAAAGAGACAAGTGACACACAGACTCAATCACTCAGCAAACATATTTGCTTTGACGCTTTCATCTTGCTGTTTACCTTCCAAATATTCCCCCTTCACCAAAAATACAGGCCAGCCATTTCTCATCCCCTCAGTCATCGCAGTCCTTCACTCCTTAGGCCCTGCAAGACCACCATGAACAAGATTCATGTCAGCAAGCAGAAAAAAAGCCTCAGTGTGCTCTTTTGTTCATACTGCTGCCCTCTAGTAACACTTCATGGCAACTGCAGCATAAGAATGGGTCTGAGAAGAGGGCTGTCCTATGCAAATAATGTCCTCCCATGCATACTTTCTTCTTAGACGGTCGGCGGCTTGTGCCGTGATACCCCCTCCAACATATGGTCTTCAACCAAATTTTAAAAAAGCCCACCTGCCTTAGACGAAGGATTTTGCCACTCAAAGGAAGCACATGGGGACATCACCCTCATTTAGCAGGGTCCTAAATTGCCTGCTGTCAGCCTGTATACAGAACAAGGGCGTTCGTGGGCGTTCGTGGGCGTTCCTCAAAGGAAGGAGGTGGGTGATCAAATCCACAGTGCCAGGGCAGGCCCAGCCCAGCCCAGCCCAGCCCAGCCCAGTCTGGCACAGCGCACTGCTGTGGAGGTCTATTCCTTCACATCCTGCAGCAGGCATGATGCAGACCTACTAGAGCAAAGGCTTGACTCCTCTGCCCTTGTCTGTCTCTTAAAGGAAACAATCTTTCTAGCTTCTTATTGCACCTAATAAATGGACTCTAGCTTGCCTCAAACTCAACCCATCATTTCATTAGCCAGAGCTCATACTTGACCTTTATTTCTATCCAAGTTCACTGGCACCAAACCCCTGCTTTGAGTGAGTGGCTCACACCAAAATTAAATATCACCTTCATCCAACCTATTTTACAATAAGTGTAGCACCTTCCCCGCATTCTTGTGCTCAGTTATAACCCCCAATACCACAATTGCACTCTGCAATTCACCAAACTTAAAGGACAAAGAATGAAGACATTGATAAAGGAAGATAAGGCCTTGTCCCTATTGCACCTACTTGAAAAATAGGGCAGTTGGTAGAAGGTCATGAGGGAAAACATTTGAAATGTTTGGACACACCTGCCAAAAAAAAGTAGCAAAAAAAAAAAAAAATCACTGTTTGAAAATTTCCCACCTTGGGATACTTCTACAGCATTGGCAGGATTCGAACCCTGGCCTCTGAGGGCTGTCCACACCAAAGGTACAAGACTTACCTTTGAGCTATAGCTCCTTGGTGGTCTAAAGGTTTGCAGTAGTAACTATAAGCAACATACAGGCCTTGGTGTCCTTCCCTGCGGCTTCCATTGCACATAAAAAGGATGACCATGACATAAGGACAATTTGATAGGCTACTTACATGGAAACCAGTGTGGTCCAGTGGGTAAGTTCCTGCCTTCCATCCAGGCAACCAGGGTTCAAATCCCGGGTTCGGCACCAGATGACTGATGGTGCCACAGCAGAGGTAAGCTGGAGGTGGGCCTAAATGGCCAATTGGTAAGTAAAATGTGTCTGTGTGTTGTGGAAGAGTGAAATCATGCCTAGCGAATGAGGGATTGCAGATTGGTTGGTAAGTAAAATAGGTGTGGCCTGAACAGAGACAGGTGAAAGAAAGGGAACAGGTGTTGTGTGTTAGAGGAGGACCCTAGTCAGATTGGGGGTGGTCAGAGAGGAGAGGTATACGAGGGGCCTGGGCAGAATGGGAGGGGTCAGACAGCAGAGGAGGGATTTAGGAGGAGCCTAGTCAGATTGGGTGGGGTCAGAGAGGAGGAGGAGCCTAGTCAGATTGGGTGGGGTCAGAGAGCAGAGGGATAGGAGGGGCCTGGGCAGAATGGGAGGGGTCAGACAGCAGAGGAGGGGTTTAGGAGGAGGAGCCTAGTCAGATTGGGTGGGGTCAGAGAGGAGGAGGAGCCTAGTCAGATTGGGTGGGGTCAGAGAGCAGAGGGATAGGAGGGGCCTGGGCAGAATGGGAGGGGTCAGACAGCAGAGGAGGGGTTTAGGAGGAGGAGCCTAGTCAGAATGGGTGGGGTTCAGGAGGAGCCTGGTCAGATTGGGTGGGGTCGGAGAGGTATACGAGGGGACTGGGCAGAATGGGAGGGGTCAGAGAGCAGAGGGATAGGAGGGGCCTGGGCAGAATGGGAGGGGTCAGACAGCAGAGGAGCGGTTTAGGAGGAGGAGCCTAGTCAGAATGGGTGGGGTTCAGGAGAAGCCTGGTCAGATTGGGTTGGTTCGGAGAGGTATACGAGGGGCCTGGGCAGAATGGGAGGGGTCAGACAGCAGAGGAGGGGTTTAGGAGGAGGAGCCTAGTCAGAATGGGTGGGGTCAGAGAGGAGGAGGAGCCTAGTCAGATTGGGTGGGGTCAGAGAGCAGAGGGATAGGAGGGGCCTGGGCAGAATGGGAGGGGTCAGACAGCAGAGGAGGGGTTTAGGAGGAGGAGCCTAGTCAGAATGGGTGGGGTCAGAGAGGAGGAGGAGCCTAGTCAGATTGGGTGGGGTCAGAGAGCAGAGGGATAGGAGGGGCCTGGGCAGAATGGGAGGGGTCAGACAGCAGAGGAGGGGTTTAGGAGGAGGAGCCTAGTCAGGATGGGTGGGGTTCAGGAGGAGCCTGGTCAGATTGGGTGGGGTCGGAGAGGTATACGAGAGGCCTGGGCAGAATGGGAGGGGTCAGACAGCAGAGGAGGGATTTAGGAGGAGCCTAGTCAGATTGGGTGGGGTCAGAGAGGAGGAGGAGCCTAGTCAGATTGGTCAGATTGGGTGGGGTCAGAGAGCAGAGGGATAGGAGGGGCCTGGGCAGAATGGGAGGGGTCAGACAGCAGAGGAGGGGTTTAGGAGGAGGAGCCTAGTCAGAATGGGTGGGGTCAGAGAGCAGAGGGATAGGAGGGGCCTGGGCAGAATGGGAGGGGTCAGACAGCAGAGGAGGGATTTAGGAGGAGCCTAGTCAGATTGGGTGGGGTCAGAGAGGAGGAGGAGCCTAGTCAGATTGGGTGGGGTCGGACAGGTATACGAGGGGACTGGGCAGAATGGGAGGGGTCAGAGAGCAGAGGGATAGGAGGGGCCTGGGCAGAATGGGAGGGGTCAGACAGCAGAGGAGGGATTTAGGAGGAGCCTAGTCAGATTGGGTGGGGTCAGAGAGGAGGAGGAGCCTAGTCAGATTGGGTGGGGTCAGAGAGCAGAGGGATAGGAGGGGTCTGGGCAGAATGGGAGGGGTCAGACAGCAGAGGAGGGATTTAGGAGGAGCCTAGTCAGATTGGGTGGGGTCGGAGAGGTATACGAGGGGACTGGGCAGAATGGGAGGGGTCAGAGAGCAGAGGGATAGGAGGGGCCTGGGCAGAATGGGAGGGGTCAGACAGCAGAGGAGGGATTTAGGAGGAGCCTAGTCAGATTGGGTGGGGTCAGAGAGGAGGAGGAGCCTAGTCAGATTGGGTGGGGTCGGACAGGTATACGAGGGGACTGGGCAGAATGGGAGGGGTCAGAGAGCAGAGGGATAGGAGGGGCCTGGGCAGAATGGGAGGGGTCAGACAGCAGAGGAGGGATTTAGGAGGAGCCTAGTCAGATTGGGTGGGGTCAGAGAGGAGGAGGAGCCTAGTCAGATTGGGTGGGGTCAGAGAGCAGAGGGATAGGAGGGGCCTGGGCAGAATGGGAGGGGTCAGACAGCAGAGGAGGGATTTAGGAGGAGCCTAGTCAGATTGGGTGGGGTCGGAGAGGTATACGAGGGGACTGGGCAGAATGGGAGGGGTCAGAGAGCAGAGGGATAGGAGGGGCCTGGGCAGAATGGGAGGGGTCAGACAGCAGAGGAGGGGTTTAGGAGGAGGAGCCTAGTCAGAATGGGTGGGGTTCAGGAGAAGCCTGGTCAGATTGGGTTGGTTCGGAGAGGTATACGAGGGGCCTGGGCAGAATGGGAGGGGTCAGACAGCAGAGGAGGGGTTTAGGAGGAGGAGCCTAGTCAGAATGGGTGGGGTCAGAGAGGAGGAGGAGCCTAGTCAGATTGGGTGGGGTCAGAGAGCAGAGGGATAGGAGGGGCCTGGGCAGAATGGGAGGGGTCAGACAGCAGAGGAGGGGTTTAGGAGGAGGAGCCTAGTCAGAATGGGTGGGGTCAGAGAGCAGAGGGATAGGAGGGGCCTGGGCAGAATGGGAGGGGTCAGACAGCAGAGGAGGGGTTTAGGAGGAGGAGCCTAGTCAGATTGGGTGGGGTCAGAGAGGAGGAGGAGCCTAGTCAGATTGGGTGGGGTCAGAGAGCAGAGGGATAGGAGGGGCCTGGGCAGAATGGGAGGGGTCAGACAGCAGAGGAGGGGTTTAGGAGGAGGAGCCTAGTCAGGATGGGTGGGGTTCAGGAGGAGCCTGGTCAGATTGGGTGGGGTCGGAGAGGTATACGAGAGGCCTGGGCAGAATGGGAGGGGTCAGACAGCAGAGGAGGGATTTAGGAGGAGCCTAGTCAGATTGGGTGGGGTCAGAGAGGAGGAGGAGCCTAGTCAGATTGGTCAGATTGGGTGGGGTCAGAGAGCAGAGGGATAGGAGGGGCCTGGGCAGAATGGGAGGGGTCAGACAGCAGAGGAGGGGTTTAGGAGGAGGAGCCTAGTCAGAATGGGTGGGGTTCAGGAGGAGCCTGGTCAGATTGGGTGGGGTCGGAGAGGTATACGAGGGGACTGGGCAGAATGGGAGGGGTCAGAGAGCAGAGGGATAGGAGGGGCCTGGGCAGAATGGGAGGGGTCAGACAGCAGAGGAGGGGTTTAGGAGGAGGAGCCTAGTCAGAATGGGTGGGGTTCAGGAGAAGCCTGGTCAGATTGGGTTGGTTCGGAGAGGTATACGAGGGGCCTGGGCAGAATGGGAGGGGTCAGACAGCAGAGGAGGGGTTTAGGAGGAGGAGCCTAGTCAGAATGGGTGGGGTCAGAGAGGAGGAGGAGCCTAGTCAGATTGGGTGGGGTCAGAGAGCAGAGGGATAGGAGGGGCCTGGGCAGAATGGGAGGGGTCAGACAGCAGAGGAGGGGTTTAGGAGGAGGAGCCTAGTCAGAATGGGTGGGGTCAGAGAGGAGGAGGAGCCTAGTCAGATTGGGTGGGGTCAGAGAGCAGAGGGATAGGAGGGGCCTGGGCAGAATGGGAGGGGTCAGACAGCAGAGGAGGGGTTTAGGAGGAGGAGCCTAGTCAGATTGGGTGGGGTCAGAGAGGAGGAGGAGCCTAGTCAGATTGGGTGGGGTCAGAGAGCAGAGGGATAGGAGGGGCCTGGGCAGAATGGGAGGGGTCAGACAGCAGAGGAGGGGTTTAGGAGGAGGAGCCTAGTCAGGATGGGTGGGGTTCAGGAGGAGCCTGGTCAGATTGGGTGGGGTCGGAGAGGTATACGAGAGGCCTGGGCAGAATGGGAGGGGTCAGACAGCAGAGGAGGGATTTAGGAGGAGCCTAGTCAGATTGGGTGGGGTCAGAGAGGAGGAGGAGCCTAGTCAGATTGGTCAGATTGGGTGGGGTCAGAGAGCAGAGGGATAGGAGGGGCCTGGGCAGAATGGGAGGGGTCAGACAGCAGAGGAGGGGTTTAGGAGGAGGAGCCTAGTCAGAATGGGTGGGGTCAGAGAGCAGAGGGATAGGAGGGGCCTGGGCAGAATGGGAGGGGTCAGACAGCAGAGGGATAGGAGGGGCCTGGGCAGAATGGGAGGGGTCAGACAGCAGAGGAGGGATTTAGGAGGAGCCTAGTCAGATTGGGTGGGGTCAGAGAGGAGGAGGAGCCTAGTCAGATTGGGTGGGGTCGGACAGGTATACGAGGGGACTGGGCAGAATGGGAGGGGTCAGAGAGCAGAGGGATAGGAGGGGCCTGGGCAGAATGGGAGGGGTCAGACAGCAGAGGAGGGATTTAGGAGGAGCCTAGTCAGATTGGGTGGGGTCAGAGAGGAGGAGGAGCCTAGTCAGATTGGGTGGGGTCAGAGAGCAGAGGGATAGGAGGGGCCTGGGCAGAATGGGAGGGGTCAGACAGCAGAGGAGGGATTTAGGAGGAGCCTAGTCAGATTGGGTGGGGTCGGAGAGGTATACGAGGGGACTGGGCAGAATGGGAGGGGTCAGAGAGCAGAGGGATAGGAGGGGCCTGGGCAGAATGGGAGGGGTCAGACAGCAGAGGAGGGATTTAGGAGGAGCCTAGTCAGATTGGGTGGGGTCAGAGAGGAGGAGGAGCCTAGTCAGATTGGGTGGGGTCGGACAGGTATACGAGGGGACTGGGCAGAATGGGAGGGGTCAGAGAGCAGAGGGATAGGAGGGGCCTGGGCAGAATGGGAGGGGTCAGACAGCAGAGGAGGGATTTAGGAGGAGCCTAGTCAGATTGGGTGGGGTCAGAGAGGAGGAGGAGCCTAGTCAGATTGGGTGGGGTCAGAGAGCAGAGGGATAGGAGGGGCCTGGGCAGAATGGGAGGGGTCAGACAGCAGAGGAGGGATTTAGGAGGAGCCTAGTCAGATTGGGTGGGGTCGGAGAGGTATACGAGGGGACTGGGCAGAATGGGAGGGGTCAGAGAGCAGAGGGATAGGAGGGGCCTGGGCAGAATGGGAGGGGTCAGACAGCAGAGGAGGGGTTTAGGAGGAGGAGCCTAGTCAGAATGGGTGGGGTTCAGGAGGAGCCTGGTCAGATTGGGTGGGGTCGGAGAGGTATACGAGGGGACTGGGCAGAATGGGAGGGGTCAGAGAGCAGAGGGATAGGAGGGGCCTGGGCAGAATGGGAGGGGTCAGACAGCAGAGGAGGGGTTTAGGAGGAGGAGCCTAGTCAGAATGGGTGGGGTTCAGGAGAAGCCTGGTCAGATTGGGTTGGTTCGGAGAGGTATACGAGGGGCCTGGGCAGAATGGGAGGGGTCAGACAGCAGAGGAGGGGTTTAGGAGGAGGAGCCTAGTCAGAATGGGTGGGGTCAGAGAGGAGGAGGAGCCTAGTCAGATTGGGTGGGGTCAGAGAGCAGAGGGATAGGAGGGGCCTGGGCAGAATGGGAGGGGTCAGACAGCAGAGGAGGGGTTTAGGAGGAGGAGCCTAGTCAGAATGGGTGGGGTCGGAGAGGTATACGAGGGGACTGGGCAGAATGGGAGGGGTCAGAGAGCAGAGGGATAGGAGGGGCCTGGGCAGAATGGGAGGGGTCAGACAGCAGAGGAGGGGTTTAGGAGGAGGATCCTAGTCAGAAAGGGTGGGGTCAGAGAGGAGGAGGAGCCTAGTCAGATTGGGTGGGGTCGGAGAGGTATACGAGGGGACTGGGCAGAATGGGAGGGGTCAGAGAGCAGAGGGATAGGAGGGGCCTGGGCAGAATGGGAGGGGTCAGACAGCAGAGGAGGGATTTAGGAGGAGCCTAGTCAGATTGGGTGGGGTCAGAGAGGAGGAGGAGCCTAGTCAGATTGGGTGGGGTCAGAGAGCAGAGGGATAGGAGGGGCCTGGGCAGAATGGGAGGGGTCAGACAGCAGCGGAGGGGTTTAGGAGGAGGAGCCTAGTCAGATTGGGTGGGGTCAGAGAGGAGGAGGAGCCTAGTCAGATTGGGTGGGGTCGGAGAGGTATACGAGGGGACTGGGCAGAATGGGAGGGGTCAGACAGCAGCGGAGGGGTTTAGGAGGAGGAGCCTAGTCAGATTGGGTGGGGTCAGAGAGGAGGAGGAGCCTAGTCAGATTGGGTGGGGTCAGAGAGCAGAGGGATAGGAGGGGCCTGGGCAGAATGGGAGGGGTCAGACAGCAGAGGAGGGGTTTAGGAGGAGGAGCCTAGTCAGAATGGGTGGGGTTCAGGAGAAGCCTGGTCAGGTTGGTTCGGAGAGGTATACGAGGGGCCTGGGCAGAATGGGAGGGGACAGCAGGGGAGGGGTTTAGGAGGAGGAGCCTAGTCAGATTGGGTGGGGTCAGAGAGGAGGAGGAGCCTAGTCAGATTGGGTGGGGTCAGAGAGCAGAGGGATAGGAGGGGCCTGGGCAGAATGGGAGGGGTCAGACAGCAGAGGAGGGATTTAGGAGGAGCCTAGTCAGATTGGGTGGGGTCAGAGAGGAGGAGGAGCCTAGTCAGATTGGGTGGGGTCGGAGAGGTATACGAGGGGACTGGGCAGAATGGGAGGGGTCAGAGAGCAGAGGGATAGGAGGGGCCTGGGCAGAATGGGAGGGGTCAGACAGCAGAGGAGGGATTTAGGAGGAGCCTAGTCAGATTGGGTGGGGTCAGAGAGGAGGAGGAGCCTAGTCAGATTGGGTGGGGTCAGAGAGCAGAGGGATAGGAGGGGCCTGGGCAGAATGGGAGGGGTCAGACAGCAGAGGAGGGGTTTAGGAGGAGGAGCCTAGTCAGAATGGGTGGGGTTCAGGAGAAGCCTGGTCAGGTTGGTTCGGAGAGGTATACGAGGGGCCTGGGCAGAATGGGAGGGGTCAGACAGCAGAGGAGGGGTTTAGGAGGAGGAGCCTAGTCAGAATGGGTGGGGTCAGAGAGGAGGAGGAGCCTAGTCAGATTGGGTGGGGTCAGAGAGCAGAGGGATAGGAGGGGCCTGGGCAGAATGGGAGGGGACAGCAGAGGAGGGGTTTAGGAGGAGGAGCCTAGTCAGAATGGGTGGGGTCAGAGAGGAGGAGGAGCCTAGTCAGAATGGGTGGGGTTCAGGAGAAGCCTGGTCAGATTGGGTTGGTTCGGAGAGGTATACGAGGGGCCTGGGCAGAATGGGAGGGGTCAGACAGCAGAGGAGGGGTTTAGGAGGAGGAGCCTAGTCAGAATGGGTGGGGTCAGAGAGGAGGAGGAGCCTAGTCAGATTGGCTGGGGTCAGAGAGCAGAGGGATAGGAGGGGCCTGGGCAGAATGGGAGGGGTCAGACAGCAGAGGAGGGATTTAGGAGGAGCCTAGTCAGATTGGGTGGGGTCAGAGAGGAGGAGGAGCCTAGTCAGAATGGGTGGGGTTCAGGAGAAGCCTGGTCAGATTGGGTTGGTTCGGAGAGGTATACGAGGGGCCTGGGCAGAATGGGAGGGGTCAGACAGCAGAGGAGGGATTTAGGAGGAGCCTAGTCAGATTGGGTGGGGTCAGAGAGGAGGAGGAGCCTAGTCAGATTGGGTGGGGTCAGAGAGCAGAGGTATAGGAGGGGCCTGGGCAGAATGGGAGGGGTCAGACAGCAGAGGAGGGGTTTAGGAGGAGGAGCCTAGTCAGAATGGGTGGGGTCAGAGAGGAGGAGGAGCCTAGTCAGATTGGGTGGGGTCAGAGAGCAGAGGGATAGGAGGGGCCTGGGCAGAATGGGTGGGGTTCAGGAGAAGCCTGGTCAGGTTGGTTCGGAGAGGTATACGAGGGGCCTGGGCAGAATGGGAGGGGACAGCAGAGGAGGGGTTTAGGAGGAGGAGCCTAGTCAGATTGGGTGGGGTCAGAGAGGAGGAGGAGCCTAGTCAGATTGGGTGGGGTCAGAGAGCAGAGGGATAGGAGGGGCCTGGGCAGAATGGGAGGGGTCAGACAGCAGAGGAGGGGTTTAGGAGGAGGAGCCTAGTCAGAATGGGTGGGGTTCAGGAGGAGCCTGGTCAGATTGGGTGGGGTCGGAGAGGTAAACGAGGGGACTGGGCAGAATGGGAGGGGTCAGAGAGGAGGGGTATAGGAGGAGCCTAGTCAGATTGGGTGGGGTCGGAGAGGTATACGAGGGGACTGGGCAGAATGGGAGGGGTCAGAGAGGAGGGGTATAGGAGGAGCCTAGTCAGATTGGGTGGGGTCAGAGAGCAGAGGGATAGGAGGGGCCTGGGCAGAATGGTAGGGGTCAGACAGCAGAAGAGGGGTTTAGGAGGAGGAGCCTAGTCAGAATGGGTGGGGTTCAGGAGGAGCCTGGTCAGATTGGGTGGGGTCGGAGAGGTATACGAGGGGACTGGGCAGAATGGGAGGGGTCAGAGAGCAGAGGGATAGGAGGGGCCTGGGCAGAATGGGAGGGGTCAGACAGCAGAGGAGGGATTTAGGAGGAGCCTAGTCAGATTGGGTGGGGTCAGAGAGGAGGAGGAGCCTAGTCCGATTGGGTGGGGTCAGAGAGCAGAGGGATAGGAGGGGCCTGGGCAGAATGGGAGGGGTCAGACAGCAGAGGAGGGGTTTAGGAGGAGGAGCCTAGTCAGAATGGGTGGGGTTCAGGAGGAGCCTGGTCAGATTGGGTGGGGTCGGAGAGGTATACGAGGGGCCTGGGCAGAATGGGAGGGGTCAGACAGCAGAGGAGGGATTTAGGAGGAGCCTAGTCAGATTGGGTGGGGTCAGAGAGGAGGAGGAGCCTAGTCAGATTGGGTGGGGTCAGAGAGCAGAGGGATAGGAGGGGCCTGGGCAGAATGGGAGGGGTCAGACAGCAGAGGAGGGGTTTAGGAGGAGGAGCCTAGTCAGAATGGGTGGGGTTCAGGAGAAGCCTGGTCAGATTGGGTGGGGTCGGAGAGGTATACGAGGGGCCTGGGCAGAATGGGAGGGGTCAGACAGCAGAGGAGGGATTTAGGAGGAGCCTAGTCAGATTGGGTGGGGTCAGAGAGGAGGAGGAGCCTAGTCAGATTGGGTGGGGTCAGAGAGCAGAGGGATAGGAGGGGCCTGGGCAGAATGGGAGGGGTCAGACAGCAGAGGAGTGGTTTAGGAGGAGGAGCCTAGTCAGAATGGGTGGGGTTCAGGAGAAGCCTGGTCAGATTGGGTTGGTTCGGAGAGGTATACGAGGGGCCTGGGCAGAATGGGAGGGGTCAGACAGCAGAGGAGGAATTTAGGAGGAGCCTAGTCAGATTGGGTGGGGTCAGAGAGGAGGAGGAGCCTAGTCAGATTGGGTGGGGTCAGAGAGCAGAGGGATAGGAGGGGCCTGGGCAGAATGGGAGGGGTCAGACAGCAGAGGAGGGGTTTAGGAGGAGGAGCCTAGTCAGAATGGGTGGGGTCAGAGAGGAGGAGGAGCCTAGTCAGATTGGGTGGGGTCAGAGAGCAGAGGGATAGGAGGGGCCTGGGCAGAATGGGAGGGGTCAGACAGCAGAGGAGGGGTTTAGGAGGAGGAGCCTAGTCAGAATGGGTGGGGTCAGAGAGGAGGAGGAGCCTAGTCAGATTGGGTGGGGTCGGAGAGCAGAGGGATAGGAGGGGCCTGGGCAGAATGGGAGGGGTCAGACAGCAGAGGAGGGGTTTAGGAGGAGGAGCCTAGTCAGAATGGGTGGGGTCAGAGAGGAGGAGGAGCCTAGTCAGATTGGGTGGGGTCAGAGAGCAGAGGGATAGGAGGGGCCTGGGCAGAATGGGAGGGGTCAGACAGCAGAGGAGGGGTTTAGGAGGAGGAGCCTAGTCAGAATGGGTGGGGTTCAGGAGAAGCCTGGTCAGATTGGGTTGGTTCGGAGAGGTATACGAGGGGCCTGGGCAGAATGGGAGGGGTCAGACAGCAGAGGAGGGATTTAGGAGGATCCTAGTCAGATTGGGTGGGGTCAGAGAGGAGGAGGAGCCTAGTCAGATTGGGTGGGGTCAGAGAGCAGAGGGATAGGAGGGGCCTGGGCAGAATGGGAGGGGTCAGACAGCAGAGGAGGGGTTTAGGAGGAGGAGCCTAGTCAGAATGGGTGGGGTCAGAGAGGAGGAGGAGCCTAGTCAGATTGGGTGGGGTCAGAGAGCAGAGGGATAGGAGGGGCCTGGGCAGAATGGGAGGGGTCAGACAGCAGAGGAGGGGTTTAGGAGGAGGAGCCTAGTCAGATTGGGTGGGGTCAGAGAGGAGGAGGAGCCTAGTCAGATTGGGTGGGGTCAGAGAGCAGAGGGATAGGAGGGGCCTGGGCAGAATGGGAGGGGTCAGACAGCAGAGGAGGGGTTTAGGAGGAGGAGCCTAGTCAGAATGGGTGGGGTTCAGGAGGAGCCTGGTCAGATTGGGTGGGGTCGGAGAGGTATACGAGGGGCCTGGGCAGAATGGGAGGGGTCAGACAGCAGAGGAGGGATTTAGGAGGAGCCTAGTCAGATTGGGTGGGGTCAGAGAGGAGGAGGAGCCTAGTCAGATTGGGTGGGGTCAGAGAGCAGAGGGATAGGAGGGGCCTGGGCAGAATGGGAGGGGTCAGACAGCAGAGGAGGGATTTAGGAGGAGCCTAGTCAGATTGGGTGGGGTCAGAGAGGAGGAGGAGCCTAGTCAGATTGGCTGGGGTCAGAGAGCAGAGGGATAGGAGGGGCCTGGGCAGAATGGGAGGGGTCAGACAGCAGAGGAGGGATTTAGGAGGAGCCTAGTCAGATTGGGTGGGGTCAGAGAGGAGGAGGAGCCTAGTCAGATTGGGTGGGGTCGGAGAGGTATACGAGGGGACTGGGCAGAATGGGAGGGGTCAGAGAGCAGAGGAGGGGTTTAGGAGGAGCCTGGTCAGATTGGGTGGGGTCAGAGAGGATGGGTATAGGAGGAGCCTGAGCAGAATGGGTGGGGTCAGACAGCAGAGGAGGGTTTTGGAGGAGCCTGGTCAGATTGGGTGGGGTCGGAGGGGTATAGGAGGAGCCTGCGCAGAATGAGTGGGGTCGGAGAGGAGGGGTTTAGGAGGAGCCTAGTCAGATTGGGCGGGGCCAGAGAGCAGAGGGATAGGAGGGGCCTGGGCAGAATGGGAGGGGTCAGACAGCAGAGGAGGGGTTTAGGAGGAGCCTAGTCAGATTGGGCGGGGTCAGAGAGCAGAGGGATAGGAGGGGCCTGGGCAGAATGGGAGGGGTCAGGCAGCAGAGGAGGGGTTTAGGAGGAGGAGCCTAGTCAGAATGGGTGGGGTCAGAGAGGAGGAGGAGCCTAGTCAGATTGGGTGGGGTCAGAGAGCAGAGGGATAGGAGGGGCCTGGGCAGAATGGGAGGGGTCAGACAGCAGAGGAGGGGTTTAGGAGGAGGAGCCTAGTCAGATTGGGTGGGGTCAGAGAGGAGGAGGAGCCTAGTCAGATTGGGTGGGGTCAGAGAGCAGAGGGATAGGAGGGGCCTGGGCAGAATGGGAGGGGTCAGACAGCAGAGGAGGGGTTTAGGAGGAGGAGCCTAGTCAGAATGGGTGGGGTCAGAGAGCAGAGGGATAGGAGGGGCCTGGGCAGAATGGGAGGGGTCAGACAGCAGAGGAGGGATTTAGGAGGAGCCTAGTCAGATTGGGTGGGGTCAGAGAGGAGGAGGAGCCTAGTCAGATTGGGTGGGGTCAGAGAGCAGAGGGATAGGAGGGGCCTGGGCAGAATGGGAGGGGTCAGACAGCAGAGGAGGGGTTTAGGAGGAGGAGCCTAGTCAGAATGGGTGGGGTCAGAGAGCAGAGGGATAGGAGGGGCCTGGGCAGAATGGGAGGGGTCAGACAGCAGAGGAGGGGTTTAGGAGGAGGAGCCTAGTCAGAATGGGTGGGGTCAGAGAGGAGGAGGAGCCTAGTCAGATTGGGTGGGGTCGGAGAGGTATACGAGGGGACTGGGCAGAATGGGAGGGGTCAGAGAGCAGAGGGATAGGAGGGGCCTGAGCAGAATGGGAGGGGTCAGACAGCAGAGGAGGGGTTTAGGAGGAGGAGCCTAGTCAGAATGGGTGGGGTTCAGGAGAAGCCTGGTCAGATTGGGTTGGTTCGGAGAGGTATACGAGGGGCCTAGGCAGAATGGGAGGGGTCAGACAGCAGAGGAGGGGTTTAGGAGGAGGAGCCTAGTCAGATTGGGTGGGGTCAGAGAGCAGAGGGATAGGAGGGGCCTGGGCAGAATGGGAGGGGTCAGACAGCAGAGGAGGGGTTTAGGAGGAGGAGCCTAGTCAGAATGGGTGGGGTCAGAGAGGAGGAGGAGCCTAGTCAGATTGGGTGAGGTCAGAGAGCAGAGGGATAGGAGGGGCCTGGGCAGAATGGGAGGGGTCAGACAGCAGAGGAGGGGTTTAGGAGGAGGAGCCTAGTCAGATTGGGTGGGGTCAGAGAGGAGGAGGAGCCTAGTCAGATTGGGTGGGGTCAGAGAGCAGAGGGATAGGAGGGGCCTGGGCAGAATGGGAGGGGTCAGACAGCAGAGGAGGGGTTTAGGAGGAGGAGCCTAGTCAGGATGGGTGGGGTTCAGGAGGAGCCTGGTCAGATTGGGTGGGGTCGGAGAGGTATACGAGAGGCCTGGGCAGAATGGGAGGGGTCAGACAGCAGAGGAGGGATTTAGGAGGAGCCTAGTCAGATTGGGTGGGGTCAGAGAGGAGGAGGAGCCTAGTCAGATTGGGTGGGGTCAGAGAGCAGAGGGATAGGAGGGGCCTGGGCCGAATGGGAGGGGTCAGACAGCCGAGGAGGGGTTTAGGAGGAGGAGCCTAGTCAGGATTGGTGGGGTTCAGGAGGAGCCTGGTCAGATTGGGTGGGGTCGGAGAGGTATACGAGAGGCCTGGGCAGAATGGGAGGGGTCAGACAGCAGAGGAGGGATTTAGGAGGAGCCTAGTCAGATTGGGTGGGGTCAGAGAGGAGGAGGAGCCTAGTCAGATTGGGTGGGGTCAGAGAGCAGAGGGATAGGAGGGGCCTGGGCAGAATGGGAGGGGTCAGACAGCAGAGGAGGGGTTTAGGAGGAGGAGCCTAGTCAGATTGGGTGGGGTCAGAGAGGAGGAGGAGCCTAGTCAGATTGGGTGGGGTCAGAGAGCAGAGGGATAGGAGGGGCCTGGGCAGAATGGGAGGGGTCAGACAGCAGAGGAGGGGTTTAGAAGGAGGAGCCTAGTCAGAATGGGTGGGGTCAGAGAGGAGGAGGAGCCTAGTCAGATTGGGTGGGGTCAGAGAGCAGAGGGATAGGAGGGGCCTGGGCAGAATGGGAGGGGTCAGACAGCAGAGGAGGGGTTTAGGAGGAGGAGCCTAGTCAGATTGGGTGGGGTCAGAGAGGAGGAGGAGCCTAGTCAGATTGGGTGGGGTCAGAGAGCAGAGGGATAGGAGGGGCCTGGGCAGAATGGGAGGGGTCAGACAGCAGAGGAGGGGTTTAGGAGGAGGAGCCTAGTCAGGATGGGTGGGGTTCAGGAGGAGCCTGGTCAGATTGGGTGGGGTCGGAGAGGTATACGAGAGGCCTGGGCAGAATGGGAGGGGTCAGACAGCAGAGGAGGGATTTAGGAGGAGCCTAGTCAGATTGGGTGGGGTCAGAGAGGAGGAGGAGCCTAGTCAGATTGGGTGGGGTCAGAGAGCAGAGGGATAGGAGGGGCCTGGGCAGAATGGGAGGGGTCAGACAGCAGAGGAGGGGTTTAGGAGGAGGAGCCTAGTCAGAATGGGTGGGGTCAGAGAGGAGGAGGAGCCTAGTCAGATTGGGTGGGGTCAGAGAGCAGAGGGATAGGAGGGGCCTGGGCAGAATGGGAGGGGTCAGACAGCAGAGGAGGGGTTTAGGAGGAGGAGCCTAGTCAGGATGGGTGGGGTTCAGGAGGAGCCTGGTCAGATTGGGTGGGGTCGGAGAGGTATACGAGAGGCCTGGGCAGAATGGGAGGGGTCAGACAGCAGAGGAGGGATTTAGGAGGAGCCTAGTCAGATTGGGTGGGGTCAGAGAGGAGGAGGAGCCTAGTCAGATTGGTCAGATTGGGTGGGGTCAGAGAGCAGAGGGATAGGAGGGGCCTGGGCAGAATGGGAGGGGTCAGACAGCAGAGGAGGGGTTTAGGAGGAGGAGCCTAGTCAGAATGGGTGGGGTCAGAGAGCAGAGGGATAGGAGGGGCCTGGGCAGAATGGGAGGGGTCAGACAGCAGAGGAGGGATTTAGGAGGAGCCTAGTCAGATTGGGTGGGGTCAGAGAGGAGGAGGAGCCTAGTCAGATTGGGTGGGGTCGGACAGGTATACGAGGGGACTGGGCAGAATGGGAGGGGTCAGAGAGCAGAGGGATAGGAGGGGCCTGGGCAGAATGGGAGGGGTCAGACAGCAGAGGAGGGATTTAGGAGGAGCCTAGTCAGATTGGGTGGGGTCAGAGAGGAGGAGGAGCCTAGTCAGATTGGGTGGGGTCAGAGAGCAGAGGGATAGGAGGGGTCTGGGCAGAATGGGAGGGGTCAGACAGCAGAGGAGGGATTTAGGAGGAGCCTAGTCAGATTGGGTGGGGTCGGAGAGGTATACGAGGGGACTGGGCAGAATGGGAGGGGTCAGAGAGCAGAGGGATAGGAGGGGCCTGGGCAGAATGGGAGGGGTCAGACAGCAGAGGAGGGATTTAGGAGGAGCCTAGTCAGATTGGGTGGGGTCAGAGAGGAGGAGGAGCCTAGTCAGATTGGGTGGGGTCGGACAGGTATACGAGGGGACTGGGCAGAATGGGAGGGGTCAGAGAGCAGAGGGATAGGAGGGGCCTGGGCAGAATCGGAGGGGTCAGACAGCAGAGGAGGGATTTAGGAGGAGCCTAGTCAGATTGGGTGGGGTCAGAGAGGAGGAGGAGCCTAGTCAGATTGGGTGGGGTCAGAGAGCAGAGGGATAGGAGGGGCCTGGGCAGAATGGGAGGGGTCAGACAGCAGAGGAGGGATTTAGGAGGAGCCTAGTCAGATTGGGTGGGGTCGGAGAGGTATACGAGGGGACTGGGCAGAATGGGAGGGGTCAGAGAGCAGAGGGATAGGAGGGGCCTGGGCAGAATGGGAGGGGTCAGACAGCAGAGGAGGGGTTTAGGAGGAGGAGCCTAGTCAGAATGGGTGGGGTTCAGGAGAAGCCTGGTCAGATTGGGTTGGTTCGGAGAGGTATACGAGGGGCCTGGGCAGAATGGGAGGGGTCAGACAGCAGAGGAGGGGTTTAGGAGGAGGAGCCTAGTCAGAATGGGTGGGGTCAGAGAGGAGGAGGAGCCTAGTCAGATTGGGTGGGGTCAGAGAGCAGAGGGATAGGAGGGGCCTGGGCAGAATGGGAGGGGTCAGACAGCAGAGGAGGGGTTTAGGAGGAGGAGCCTAGTCAGAATGGGTGGGGTCAGAGAGGAGGAGGAGCCTAGTCAGATTGGGTGGGGTCAGAGAGCAGAGGGATAGGAGGGGCCTGGGCAGAATGGGAGGGGTCAGACAGCAGAGGAGGGGTTTAGGAGGAGGAGCCTAGTCAGATTGGGTGGGGTCAGAGAGGAGGAGGAGCCTAGTCAGATTGGGTGGGGTCAGAGAGCAGAGGGATAGGAGGGGCCTGGGCAGAATGGGAGGGGTCAGACAGCAGAGGAGGGGTTTAGGAGGAGGAGCCTAGTCAGGATGGGTGGGGTTCAGGAGGAGCCTGGTCAGATTGGGTGGGGTCGGAGAGGTATACGAGAGGCCTGGGCAGAATGGGAGGGGTCAGACAGCAGAGGAGGGATTTAGGAGGAGCCTAGTCAGATTGGGTGGGGTCAGAGAGGAGGAGGAGCCTAGTCAGATTGGTCAGATTGGGTGGGGTCAGAGAGCAGAGGGATAGGAGGGGCCTGGGCAGAATGGGAGGGGTCAGACAGCAGAGGAGGGGTTTAGGAGGAGGAGCCTAGTCAGAATGGGTGGGGTTCAGGAGGAGCCTGGTCAGATTGGGTGGGGTCGGAGAGGTATACGAGGGGACTGGGCAGAATGGGAGGGGTCAGAGAGCAGAGGGATAGGAGGGGCCTGGGCAGAATGGGAGGGGTCAGACAGCAGAGGAGGGGTTTAGGAGGAGGAGCCTAGTCAGAATGGGTGGGGTTCAGGAGAAGCCTGGTCAGATTGGGTTGGTTCGGAGAGGTATACGAGGGGCCTGGGCAGAATGGGAGGGGTCAGACAGCAGAGGAGGGGTTTAGGAGGAGGAGCCTAGTCAGAATGGGTGGGGTCAGAGAGGAGGAGGAGCCTAGTCAGATTGGGTGGGGTCAGAGAGCAGAGGGATAGGAGGGGCCTGGGCAGAATGGGAGGGGTCAGACAGCAGAGGAGGGGTTTAGGAGGAGGAGCCTAGTCAGAATGGGTGGGGTCAGAGAGGAGGAGGAGCCTAGTCAGATTGGGTGGGGTCAGAGAGCAGAGGGATAGGAGGGGCCTGGGCAGAATGGGAGGGGTCAGACAGCAGAGGAGGGGTTTAGGAGGAGGAGCCTAGTCAGATTGGGTGGGGTCAGAGAGGAGGAGGAGCCTAGTCAGATTGGGTGGGGTCAGAGAGCAGAGGGATAGGAGGGGCCTGGGCAGAATGGGAGGGGTCAGACAGCAGAGGAGGGGTTTAGGAGGAGGAGCCTAGTCAGGATGGGTGGGGTTCAGGAGGAGCCTGGTCAGATTGGGTGGGGTCGGAGAGGTATACGAGAGGCCTGGGCAGAATGGGAGGGGTCAGACAGCAGAGGAGGGATTTAGGAGGAGCCTAGTCAGATTGGGTGGGGTCAGAGAGGAGGAGGAGCCTAGTCAGATTGGTCAGATTGGGTGGGGTCAGAGAGCAGAGGGATAGGAGGGGCCTGGGCAGAATGGGAGGGGTCAGACAGCAGAGGAGGGGTTTAGGAGGAGGAGCCTAGTCAGAATGGGTGGGGTCAGAGAGCAGAGGGATAGGAGGGGCCTGGGCAGAATGGGAGGGGTCAGACAGCAGAGGGATAGGAGGGGCCTGGGCAGAATGGGAGGGGTCAGACAGCAGAGGAGGGATTTAGGAGGAGCCTAGTCAGATTGGGTGGGGTCAGAGAGGAGGAGGAGCCTAGTCAGATTGGGTGGGGTCGGACAGGTATACGAGGGGACTGGGCAGAATGGGAGGGGTCAGAGAGCAGAGGGATAGGAGGGGCCTGGGCAGAATGGGAGGGGTCAGACAGCAGAGGAGGGATTTAGGAGGAGCCTAGTCAGATTGGGTGGGGTCAGAGAGGAGGAGGAGCCTAGTCAGATTGGGTGGGGTCAGAGAGCAGAGGGATAGGAGGGGCCTGGGCAGAATGGGAGGGGTCAGACAGCAGAGGAGGGATTTAGGAGGAGCCTAGTCAGATTGGGTGGGGTCGGAGAGGTATACGAGGGGACTGGGCAGAATGGGAGGGGTCAGAGAGCAGAGGGATAGGAGGGGCCTGGGCAGAATGGGAGGGGTCAGACAGCAGAGGAGGGATTTAGGAGGAGCCTAGTCAGATTGGGTGGGGTCAGAGAGGAGGAGGAGCCTAGTCAGATTGGGTGGGGTCGGACAGGTATACGAGGGGACTGGGCAGAATGGGAGGGGTCAGAGAGCAGAGGGATAGGAGGGGCCTGGGCAGAATGGGAGGGGTCAGACAGCAGAGGAGGGATTTAGGAGGAGCCTAGTCAGATTGGGTGGGGTCAGAGAGGAGGAGGAGCCTAGTCAGATTGGGTGGGGTCAGAGAGCAGAGGGATAGGAGGGGCCTGGGCAGAATGGGAGGGGTCAGACAGCAGAGGAGGGATTTAGGAGGAGCCTAGTCAGATTGGGTGGGGTCGGAGAGGTATACGAGGGGACTGGGCAGAATGGGAGGGGTCAGAGAGCAGAGGGATAGGAGGGGCCTGGGCAGAATGGGAGGGGTCAGACAGCAGAGGAGGGGTTTAGGAGGAGGAGCCTAGTCAGAATGGGTGGGGTTCAGGAGGAGCCTGGTCAGATTGGGTGGGGTCGGAGAGGTATACGAGGGGACTGGGCAGAATGGGAGGGGTCAGAGAGCAGAGGGATAGGAGGGGCCTGGGCAGAATGGGAGGGGTCAGACAGCAGAGGAGGGGTTTAGGAGGAGGAGCCTAGTCAGAATGGGTGGGGTTCAGGAGAAGCCTGGTCAGATTGGGTTGGTTCGGAGAGGTATACGAGGGGCCTGGGCAGAATGGGAGGGGTCAGACAGCAGAGGAGGGGTTTAGGAGGAGGAGCCTAGTCAGAATGGGTGGGGTCAGAGAGGAGGAGGAGCCTAGTCAGATTGGGTGGGGTCAGAGAGCAGAGGGATAGGAGGGGCCTGGGCAGAATGGGAGGGGTCAGACAGCAGAGGAGGGGTTTAGGAGGAGGAGCCTAGTCAGAATGGGTGGGGTCGGAGAGGTATACGAGGGGACTGGGCAGAATGGGAGGGGTCAGAGAGCAGAGGGATAGGAGGGGCCTGGGCAGAATGGGAGGGGTCAGACAGCAGAGGAGGGGTTTAGGAGGAGGATCCTAGTCAGAAAGGGTGGGGTCAGAGAGGAGGAGGAGCCTAGTCAGATTGGGTGGGGTCGGAGAGGTATACGAGGGGACTGGGCAGAATGGGAGGGGTCAGAGAGCAGAGGGATAGGAGGGGCCTGGGCAGAATGGGAGGGGTCAGACAGCAGAGGAGGGATTTAGGAGGAGCCTAGTCAGATTGGGTGGGGTCAGAGAGGAGGAGGAGCCTAGTCAGATTGGGTGGGGTCAGAGAGCAGAGGGATAGGAGGGGCCTGGGCAGAATGGGAGGGGTCAGACAGCAGCGGAGGGGTTTAGGAGGAGGAGCCTAGTCAGATTGGGTGGGGTCAGAGAGGAGGAGGAGCCTAGTCAGATTGGGTGGGGTCGGAGAGGTATACGAGGGGACTGGGCAGAATGGGAGGGGTCAGACAGCAGCGGAGGGGTTTAGGAGGAGGAGCCTAGTCAGATTGGGTGGGGTCAGAGAGGAGGAGGAGCCTAGTCAGATTGGGTGGGGTCAGAGAGCAGAGGGATAGGAGGGGCCTGGGCAGAATGGGAGGGGTCAGACAGCAGAGGAGGGGTTTAGGAGGAGGAGCCTAGTCAGAATGGGTGGGGTTCAGGAGAAGCCTGGTCAGGTTGGTTCGGAGAGGTATACGAGGGGCCTGGGCAGAATGGGAGGGGACAGCAGGGGAGGGGTTTAGGAGGAGGAGCCTAGTCAGATTGGGTGGGGTCAGAGAGGAGGAGGAGCCTAGTCAGATTGGGTGGGGTCAGAGAGCAGAGGGATAGGAGGGGCCTGGGCAGAATGGGAGGGGTCAGACAGCAGAGGAGGGATTTAGGAGGAGCCTAGTCAGATTGGGTGGGGTCAGAGAGGAGGAGGAGCCTAGTCAGATTGGGTGGGGTCGGAGAGGTATACGAGGGGACTGGGCAGAATGGGAGGGGTCAGAGAGCAGAGGGATAGGAGGGGCCTGGGCAGAATGGGAGGGGTCAGACAGCAGAGGAGGGATTTAGGAGGAGCCTAGTCAGATTGGGTGGGGTCAGAGAGGAGGAGGAGCCTAGTCAGATTGGGTGGGGTCAGAGAGCAGAGGGATAGGAGGGGCCTGGGCAGAATGGGAGGGGTCAGACAGCAGAGGAGGGGTTTAGGAGGAGGAGCCTAGTCAGAATGGGTGGGGTTCAGGAGAAGCCTGGTCAGGTTGGTTCGGAGAGGTATACGAGGGGCCTGGGCAGAATGGGAGGGGTCAGACAGCAGAGGAGGGGTTTAGGAGGAGGAGCCTAGTCAGAATGGGTGGGGTCAGAGAGGAGGAGGAGCCTAGTCAGATTGGGTGGGGTCAGAGAGCAGAGGGATAGGAGGGGCCTGGGCAGAATGGGAGGGGACAGCAGAGGAGGGGTTTAGGAGGAGGAGCCTAGTCAGAATGGGTGGGGTCAGAGAGGAGGAGGAGCCTAGTCAGAATGGGTGGGGTTCAGGAGAAGCCTGGTCAGATTGGGTTGGTTCGGAGAGGTATACGAGGGGCCTGGGCAGAATGGGAGGGGTCAGACAGCAGAGGAGGGGTTTAGGAGGAGGAGCCTAGTCAGAATGGGTGGGGTCAGAGAGGAGGAGGAGCCTAGTCAGATTGGCTGGGGTCAGAGAGCAGAGGGATAGGAGGGGCCTGGGCAGAATGGGAGGGGTCAGACAGCAGAGGAGGGATTTAGGAGGAGCCTAGTCAGATTGGGTGGGGTCAGAGAGGAGGAGGAGCCTAGTCAGAATGGGTGGGGTTCAGGAGAAGCCTGGTCAGATTGGGTTGGTTCGGAGAGGTATACGAGGGGCCTGGGCAGAATGGGAGGGGTCAGACAGCAGAGGAGGGATTTAGGAGGAGCCTAGTCAGATTGGGTGGGGTCAGAGAGGAGGAGGAGCCTAGTCAGATTGGGTGGGGTCAGAGAGCAGAGGTATAGGAGGGGCCTGGGCAGAATGGGAGGGGTCAGACAGCAGAGGAGGGGTTTAGGAGGAGGAGCCTAGTCAGAATGGGTGGGGTCAGAGAGGAGGAGGAGCCTAGTCAGATTGGGTGGGGTCAGAGAGCAGAGGGATAGGAGGGGCCTGGGCAGAATGGGTGGGGTTCAGGAGAAGCCTGGTCAGGTTGGTTCGGAGAGGTATACGAGGGGCCTGGGCAGAATGGGAGGGGACAGCAGAGGAGGGGTTTAGGAGGAGGAGCCTAGTCAGATTGGGTGGGGTCAGAGAGGAGGAGGAGCCTAGTCAGATTGGGTGGGGTCAGAGAGCAGAGGGATAGGAGGGGCCTGGGCAGAATGGGAGGGGTCAGACAGCAGAGGAGGGGTTTAGGAGGAGGAGCCTAGTCAGAATGGGTGGGGTTCAGGAGGAGCCTGGTCAGATTGGGTGGGGTCGGAGAGGTAAACGAGGGGACTGGGCAGAATGGGAGGGGTCAGAGAGGAGGGGTATAGGAGGAGCCTAGTCAGATTGGGTGGGGTCGGAGAGGTATACGAGGGGACTGGGCAGAATGGGAGGGGTCAGAGAGGAGGGGTATAGGAGGAGCCTAGTCAGATTGGGTGGGGTCAGAGAGCAGAGGGATAGGAGGGGCCTGGGCAGAATGGTAGGGGTCAGACAGCAGAAGAGGGGTTTAGGAGGAGGAGCCTAGTCAGAATGGGTGGGGTTCAGGAGGAGCCTGGTCAGATTGGGTGGGGTCGGAGAGGTATACGAGGGGACTGGGCAGAATGGGAGGGGTCAGAGAGCAGAGGGATAGGAGGGGCCTGGGCAGAATGGGAGGGGTCAGACAGCAGAGGAGGGATTTAGGAGGAGCCTAGTCAGATTGGGTGGGGTCAGAGAGGAGGAGGAGCCTAGTCCGATTGGGTGGGGTCAGAGAGCAGAGGGATAGGAGGGGCCTGGGCAGAATGGGAGGGGTCAGACAGCAGAGGAGGGGTTTAGGAGGAGGAGCCTAGTCAGAATGGGTGGGGTTCAGGAGGAGCCTGGTCAGATTGGGTGGAGTCGGAGAGGTATACGAGGGGCCTGGGCAGAATGGGAGGGGTCAGACAGCAGAGGAGGGATTTAGGAGGAGCCTAGTCAGATTGGGTGGGGTCAGAGAGGAGGAGGAGCCTAGTCAGATTGGGTGGGGTCAGAGAGCAGAGGGATAGGAGGGGCCTGGGCAGAATGGGAGGGGTCAGACAGCAGAGGAGGGGTTTAGGAGGAGGAGCCTAGTCAGAATGGGTGGGGTTCAGGAGAAGCCTGGTCAGATTGGGTGGGGTCGGAGAGGTATACGAGGGGCCTGGGCAGAATGGGAGGGGTCAGACAGCAGAGGAGGGATTTAGGAGGAGCCTAGTCAGATTGGGTGGGGTCAGAGAGGAGGAGGAGCCTAGTCAGATTGGGTGGGGTCAGAGAGCAGAGGGATAGGAGGGGCCTGGGCAGAATGGGAGGGGTCAGACAGCAGAGGAGTGGTTTAGGAGGAGGAGCCTAGTCAGAATGGGTGGGGTTCAGGAGAAGCCTGGTCAGATTGGGTTGGTTCGGAGAGGTATACGAGGGGCCTGGGCAGAATGGGAGGGGTCAGACAGCAGAGGAGGAATTTAGGAGGAGCCTAGTCAGATTGGGTGGGGTCAGAGAGGAGGAGGAGCCTAGTCAGATTGGGTGGGGTCAGAGAGCAGAGGGATAGGAGGGGCCTGGGCAGAATGGGAGGGGTCAGACAGCAGAGGAGGGGTTTAGGAGGAGGAGCCTAGTCAGAATGGGTGGGGTCAGAGAGGAGGAGGAGCCTAGTCAGATTGGGTGGGGTCAGAGAGCAGAGGGATAGGAGGGGCCTGGGCAGAATGGGAGGGGTCAGACAGCAGAGGAGGGGTTTAGGAGGAGGAGCCTAGTCAGAATGGGTGGGGTCAGAGAGGAGGAGGAGCCTAGTCAGATTGGGTGGGGTCGGAGAGCAGAGGGATAGGAGGGGCCTGGGCAGAATGGGAGGGGTCAGACAGCAGAGGAGGGGTTTAGGAGGAGGAGCCTAGTCAGAATGGGTGGGGTCAGAGAGGAGGAGGAGCCTAGTCAGATTGGGTGGGGTCAGAGAGCAGAGGGATAGGAGGGGCCTGGGCAGAATGGGAGGGGTCAGACAGCAGAGGAGGGGTTTAGGAGGAGGAGCCTAGTCAGAATGGGTGGGGTTCAGGAGAAGCCTGGTCAGATTGGGTTGGTTCGGAGAGGTATACGAGGGGCCTGGGCAGAATGGGAGGGGTCAGACAGCAGAGGAGGGATTTAGGAGGATCCTAGTCAGATTGGGTGGGGTCAGAGAGGAGGAGGAGCCTAGTCAGATTGGGTGGGGTCAGAGAGCAGAGGGATAGGAGGGGCCTGGGCAGAATGGGAGGGGTCAGACAGCAGAGGAGGGGTTTAGGAGGAGGAGCCTAGTCAGAATGGGTGGGGTCAGAGAGGAGGAGGAGCCTAGTCAGATTGGGTGGGGTCAGAGAGCAGAGGGATAGGAGGGGCCTGGGCAGAATGGGAGGGGTCAGACAGCAGAGGAGGGGTTTAGGAGGAGGAGCCTAGTCAGATTGGGTGGGGTCAGAGAGGAGGAGGAGCCTAGTCAGATTGGGTGGGGTCAGAGAGCAGAGGGATAGGAGGGGCCTGGGCAGAATGGGAGGGGTCAGACAGCAGAGGAGGGGTTTAGGAGGAGGAGCCTAGTCAGAATGGGTGGGGTTCAGGAGGAGCCTGGTCAGATTGGGTGGGGTCGGAGAGGTATACGAGGGGCCTGGGCAGAATGGGAGGGGTCAGACAGCAGAGGAGGGATTTAGGAGGAGCCTAGTCAGATTGGGTGGGGTCAGAGAGGAGGAGGAGCCTAGTCAGATTGGGTGGGGTCAGAGAGCAGAGGGATAGGAGGGGCCTGGGCAGAATGGGAGGGGTCAGACAGCAGAGGAGGGATTTAGGAGGAGCCTAGTCAGATTGGGTGGGGTCAGAGAGGAGGAGGAGCCTAGTCAGATTGGCTGGGGTCAGAGAGCAGAGGGATAGGAGGGGCCTGGGCAGAATGGGAGGGGTCAGACAGCAGAGGAGGGATTTAGGAGGAGCCTAGTCAGATTGGGTGGGGTCAGAGAGGAGGAGGAGCCTAGTCAGATTGGGTGGGGTCGGAGAGGTATACGAGGGGACTGGGCAGAATGGGAGGGGTCAGAGAGCAGAGGAGGGGTTTAGGAGGAGCCTGGTCAGATTGGGTGGGGTCAGAGAGGATGGGTATAGGAGGAGCCTGAGCAGAATGGGTGGGGTCAGACAGCAGAGGAGGGTTTTGGAGGAGCCTGGTCAGATTGGGTGGGGTCGGAGGGGTATAGGAGGAGCCTGCGCAGAATGGGTGGGGTCGGAGAGGAGGGGTTTAGGAGGAGCCTAGTCAGATTGGGCGGGGCCAGAGAGCAGAGGGATAGGAGGGGCCTGGGCAGAATGGGAGGGGTCAGACAGCAGAGGAGGGGTTTAGGAGGAGCCTAGTCAGATTGGGCGGGGTCAGAGAGCAGAGGGATAGGAGGGGCCTGGGCAGAATGGGAGGGGTCAGGCAGCAGAGGAGGGGTTTAGGAGGAGGAGCCTAGTCAGAATGGGTGGGGTCAGAGAGGAGGAGGAGCCTAGTCAGATTGGGTGGGGTCAGAGAGCAGAGGGATAGGAGGGGCCTGGGCAGAATGGGAGGGGTCAGACAGCAGAGGAGGGGTTTAGGAGGAGGAGCCTAGTCAGATTGGGTGGGGTCAGAGAGGAGGAGGAGCCTAGTCAGATTGGGTGGGGTCAGAGAGCAGAGGGATAGGAGGGGCCTGGGCAGAATGGGAGGGGTCAGACAGCAGAGGAGGGGTTTAGGAGGAGGAGCCTAGTCAGAATGGGTGGGGTCAGAGAGCAGAGGGATAGGAGGGGCCTGGGCAGAATGGGAGGGGTCAGACAGCAGAGGAGGGATTTAGGAGGAGCCTAGTCAGATTGGGTGGGGTCAGAGAGGAGGAGGAGCCTAGTCAGATTGGGTGGGGTCAGAGAGCAGAGGGATAGGAGGGGCCTGGGCAGAATGGGAGGGGTCAGACAGCAGAGGAGGGGTTTAGGAGGAGGAGCCTAGTCAGAATGGGTGGGGTCAGAGAGCAGAGGGATAGGAGGGGCCTGGGCAGAATGGGAGGGGTCAGACAGCAGAGGAGGGGTTTAGGAGGAGGAGCCTAGTCAGAATGGGTGGGGTCAGAGAGGAGGAGGAGCCTAGTCAGATTGGGTGGGGTCGGAGAGGTATACGAGGGGACTGGGCAGAATGGGAGGGGTCAGAGAGCAGAGGGATAGGAGGGGCCTGAGCAGAATGGGAGGGGTCAGACAGCAGAGGAGGGGTTTAGGAGGAGGAGCCTAGTCAGAATGGGTGGGGTTCAGGAGAAGCCTGGTCAGATTGGGTTGGTTCGGAGAGGTATACGAGGGGCCTAGGCAGAATGGGAGGGGTCAGACAGCAGAGGAGGGGTTTAGGAGGAGGAGCCTAGTCAGATTGGGTGGGGTCAGAGAGCAGAGGGATAGGAGGGGCCTGGGCAGAATGGGAGGGGTCAGACAGCAGAGGAGGGGTTTAGGAGGAGGAGCCTAGTCAGAATGGGTGGGGTCAGAGAGGAGGAGGAGCCTAGTCAGATTGGGTGAGGTCAGAGAGCAGAGGGATAGGAGGGGCCTGGGCAGAATGGGAGGGGTCAGACAGCAGAGGAGGGGTTTAGGAGGAGGAGCCTAGTCAGATTGGGTGGGGTCAGAGAGGAGGAGGAGCCTAGTCAGATTGGGTGGGGTCAGAGAGCAGAGGGATAGGAGGGGCCTGGGCAGAATGGGAGGGGTCAGACAGCAGAGGAGGGGTTTAGGAGGAGGAGCCTAGTCAGGATGGGTGGGGTTCAGGAGGAGCCTGGTCAGATTGGGTGGGGTCGGAGAGGTATACGAGAGGCCTGGGCAGAATGGGAGGGGTCAGACAGCAGAGGAGGGATTTAGGAGGAGCCTAGTCAGATTGGGTGGGGTCAGAGAGGAGGAGGAGCCTAGTCAGATTGGGTGGGGTCAGAGAGCAGAGGGATAGGAGGGGCCTGGGCCGAATGGGAGGGGTCAGACAGCAGAGGAGGGGTTTAGGAGGAGGAGCCTAGTCAGGATGGGTGGGGTTCAGGAGGAGCCTGGTCAGATTGGGTGGGGTCGGAGAGGTATACGAGAGGCCTGGGCAGAATGGGAGGGGTCAGACAGCAGAGGAGGGATTTAGGAGGAGCCTAGTCAGATTGGGTGGGGTCAGAGAGGAGGAGGAGCCTAGTCAGATTGGGTGGGGTCAGAGAGCAGAGGGATAGGAGGGGCCTGGGCAGAATGGGAGGGGTCAGACAGCAGAGGAGGGGTTTAGGAGGAGGAGCCTAGTCAGATTGGGTGGGGTCAGAGAGGAGGAGGAGCCTAGTCAGATTGGGTGGGGTCAGAGAGCAGAGGGATAGGAGGGGCCTGGGCAGAATGGGAGGGGTCAGACAGCAGAGGAGGGGTTTAGAAGGAGGAGCCTAGTCAGAATGGGTGGGGTCAGAGAGGAGGAGGAGCCTAGTCAGATTGGGTGGGGTCAGAGAGCAGAGGGATAGGAGGGGCCTGGGCAGAATGGGAGGGGTCAGACAGCAGAGGAGGGGTTTAGGAGGAGGAGCCTAGTCAGATTGGGTGGGGTCAGAGAGGAGGAGGAGCCTAGTCAGATTGGGTGGGGTCAGAGAGCAGAGGGATAGGAGGGGCCTGGGCAGAATGGGAGGGGTCAGACAGCAGAGGAGGGGTTTAGGAGGAGGAGCCTAGTCAGGATGGGTGGGGTTCAGGAGGAGCCTGGTCAGATTGGGTGGGGTCGGAGAGGTATACGAGAGGCCTGGGCAGAATGGGAGGGGTCAGACAGCAGAGGAGGGATTTAGGAGGAGCCTAGTCAGATTGGGTGGGGTCAGAGAGGAGGAGGAGCCTAGTCAGATTGGGTGGGGTCAGAGAGCAGAGGGATAGGAGGGGCCTGGGCAGAATGGGAGGGGTCAGACAGCAGAGGAGGGGTTTAGGAGGAGGAGCCTAGTCAGGATGGGTGGGGTTCAGGAGGAGCCTGGTCAGATTGGGTGGGGTCGGAGAGGTATACGAGAGGCCTGGGCAGAATGGGAGGGGTCAGACAGCAGAGGAGGGATTTAGGAGGAGCCTAGTCAGATTGGGTGGGGTCAGAGAGGAGGAGGAGCCTAGTCAGATTGGGTGGGGTCAGAGAGCAGAGGGATAGGAGGGGCCTGGGCAGAATGGGAGGGGTCAGACAGCAGAGGAGGGGTTTAGGAGGAGGAGCCTAGTCAGAATGGGTGGGGTCAGAGAGGAGGAGGAGCCTAGTCAGATTGGGTGGGGTCAGAGAGGAGGAGGAGCCTAGTCAGATTGGGTGGGGTCAGAGAGGAGGAGGAGCCTAGTCAGATTGGGTGGGGTCAGAGAGGAGGAGGAGCCTAGTCAGATTGGGTGGGGTCAGAGAGCAGAGGGATAGGAGGGGCCTGGGCAGAATGGGAGGGGTCAGACAGCAGAGGAGGGGTTTAGGAGGAGGAGCCTAGTCAGAATGGGTGGGGTCAGAGAGGAGGAGGAGCCTAGTCAGATTGGCTGGGGTCAGAGAGCAGAGGGATAGGAGGGGCCTGGGCAGAATGGGAGGGGTCAGACAGCAGAGGAGGGATTTAGGAGGAGCCTAGTCAGATTGGGTGGGGTCAGAGAGGAGGAGGAGCCTAGTCAGATTGGGTGGGGTCGGAGAGGTATACGAGGGGACTGGGCAGAATGGGAGGGGTCAGAGAGCAGAGGGATAGGAGGGGCCTGGGCAGAATGGGAGGGGTCAGACAGCAGAGGAGGGATTTAGGAGGAGCCTAGTCAGATTGGGTGGGGTCAGAGAGGAGGAGGAGCCTAGTCAGATTGGGTGGGGTCAGAGAGCAGAGGGATAGGAGGGGCCTGGGCAGAATGGGAGGGGTCAGACAGCAGAGGAGGGGTTTAGGAGGAGGAGCCTAGTCAGATTGGGTGGGGTCAGAGAGGAGGAGGAGCCTAGTCAGAATGGGTGGGGTTCAGGAGAAGCCTGGTCAGATTGGGTTGGTTCGGAGAGGTATACGAGGGGCCTGGGCAGAATGGGAGGGGTCAGACAGCAGAGGAGGGGTTTAGGAGGAGCCTGGTCAGATTGGGTGGGGTCAGAGAGGATGGGTATAGGAGGAGCCTGAGCAGAATGGGTGGGGTCAGACAGCAGAGGAGGGTTTTGGAGGAGCCTGGTCAGATTGGGTGGGGTCGGAGGGGTATAGGAGGAGCCTGCGCAGAATGGGTGGGGTCGGAGAGGAGGGGTTCAGGAGGAGCCTAGTCAGATTGGGTGGAGTCAGAGAGGAGAGGGATAGGAGGGGCCTGGGCAGAATGGGAGGGGTCAGACAGCAGAAGAGGGGTTTAGGAGGAGGAGCCTAGTCAGAATGGGTGGGGTTCAGGAGGAGCCTGGTCAGATTGGGTGGGGTCGGAGAGGTATACGAGGGGACTGGGCAGAATGGGAGGGGTCAGAGAGGAGGGGTATAGGAGGAGCCTAGTCAGATTGGGTGGGGTCAGAGAGCAGAGGGATAGGAGGGGCCTGGGCAGAATGGGAGGGGTCAGACAGCAGAGGAGGGGTTTAGGAGGAGGAGCCTAGTCAGAATGGGTGGGGTTCAGGAGGAGCCTGGTCAGATTGGGTGGGGTCGGAGAGGTATACGAGGGGACTGGGCAGAATGGGAGGGGTCAGAGAGCAGAGGGATAGGAGGGGCCTGGGCAGAATGGGAGGGGTCAGACAGCAGAGGAGGGGTTTAGGAGGAGGAGCCTAGTCAGAATGGGTGGGGTTCAGGAGAAGCCTGGTCAGATTGGGTTGGTTCGGAGAGCTATACGAGGGGCCTAGGCAGAATGGGAGGGGTCAGACAGCAGAGGAGGGGTTTAGGAGGAGGAGCCTAGTCAGATTGGGTGGGGTCAGAGAGCAGAGGGATAGGAGGGGCCTGGGCAGAATGGGAGGGGTCAGACAGCAGAGGAGGGGTTTAGGAGGAGGAGCCTAGTCAGATTGGGTGGGGTCAGAGAGGAGGAGGAGCCTAGTCAGATTGGGTGGGGTCAGAGAGCAGAGGGATAGGAGGGGCCTGGGCAGAATGGGAGGGGTCATACAGCAGAGGAGGGGTTTAGGAGGAGGAGCCTAGTCAGGATGGGTGGGGTTCAGGAGGAGCCTGGTCAGATTGGGTGGGGTCGGAGAGGTATACGAGAGGCCTGGGCAGAATGGGAGGGGTCAGACAGCAGAGGAGGGATTTAGGAGGAGCCTAGTCAGATTGGGTGGGGTCAGAGAGGAGGAGGAGCCTAGTCAGATTGGGTGGGGTCAGAGAGCAGAGGGATAGGAGGGGCCTGGGCAGAATGGGAGGGGTCAGACAGCAGAGGAGAAGTTTTGGAGGAGGAGCCTAGTCAGGATGGGTGGGGTTCAGGAGGAGCCTGGTCAGATTGGGTGGGGTCGGAGAGGTATACGAGAGGCCTGGGCAGAATGGGAGGGGTCAGACAGCAGAGGAGGGATTTAGGAGGAGCCTAGTCAGATTGGGTGGGGTCAGAGAGGAGGAGGAGCCTAGTCAGATTGGGTGGGGTCAGAGAGCAGAGGGATAGGAGGGGCCTGGGCAGAATGGGAGGGGTCAGACAGCAGAGGAGGGGTTTAGGAGGAGGAGCCTAGTCAGAATGGGTGGGGTCAGAGAGGAGGAGGAGCCTAGTCAGATTGGGTGGGGTCAGAGAGGAGGAGGAGCCTAGTCAGATTGGGTGGGGTCAGAGAGGAGGAGGAGCCTAGTCAGATTGGGTGGGGTCAGAGAGGAGGAGGAGCCTAGTCAGATTGGGTGGGGTCAGAGAGCAGAGGGATAGGAGGGGCCTGGGCAGAATGGGAGGGGTCAGACAGCAGAGGAGGGGTTTAGGAGGAGGAGCCTAGTCAGAATGGGTGGGGTCAGAGAGGAGGAGGAGCCTAGTCAGATTGGCTGGGGTCAGAGAGCAGAGGGATAGGAGGGGCCTGGGCAGAATGGGAGGGGTCAGACAGCAGAGGAGGGATTTAGGAGGAGCCTAGTCAGATTGGGTGGGGTCAGAGAGGAGGAGGAGCCTAGTCAGATTGGGTGGGGTCGGAGAGGTATACGAGGGGACTGGGCAGAATGGGAGGGGTCAGAGAGCAGAGGAGGGGTTTAGGAGGAGCCTGGTCAGATTGGGTGGGGTCAGAGAGGATGGGTATAGGAGGAGCCTGAGCAGAATGGGTGGGGTCAGACAGCAGAGGAGGGTTTTGGAGGAGCCTGGTCAGATTGGGTGGGGTCGGAGGGGTATAGGAGGAGCCTGCGCAGAATGGGTGGGGTCGGAGAGGAGGGGTTTAGGAGGAGCCTAGTCAGATTGGGCGGGGCCAGAGAGCAGAGGGATAGGAGGGGCCTGGGCAGAATGGGAGGGGTCAGACAGCAGAGGAGGGGTTTAGGAGGAGCCTAGTCAGATTGGGCGGGGTCAGAGAGCAGAGGGATAGGAGGGGCCTGGGCAGAATGGGAGGGGTCAGACAGCAGAGGAGGGGTTTAGGAGGAGGAGCCTAGTCAGAATGGGTGGGGGTCAGAGAGGAGGAGGAGCCTAGTCAGATTGGGTGGGGTCAGAGAGCAGAGGGATAGGAGGGGCCTGGGCAGAATGGGAGGGGTCAGACAGCAGAGGAGGGGTTTAGGAGGAGGAGCCTAGTCAGATTGGGTGGGGTCAGAGAGGAGGAGGAGCCTAGTCAGATTGGGTGGGGTCAGAGAGCAGAGGGATAGGAGGGGCCTGGGCAGAATGGGAGGGGTCAGACAGCAGAGGAGGGGTTTAGGAGGAGGAGCCTAGTCAGAATGGGTGGGGTCAGAGAGCAGAGGGATAGGAGGGGCCTGGGCAGAATGGGAGGGGTCAGACAGCAGAGGAGGGATTTAGGAGGAGCCTAGTCAGATTGCGTGGGGTCAGAGAGGAGGAGGAGCCTAGTCAGATTGGGTGGGGTCAGAGAGCAGAGGGATAGGAGGGGCCTGGGCAGAATGGGAGGGGTCAGACAGCAGAGGAGGGGTTTAGGAGGAGGAGCCTAGTCAGAATGGGTGGGGTCAGAGAGCAGAGGGATAGGAGGGGCCTGGGCAGAATGGGAGGGGTCAGACAGCAGAGGAGGGGTTTAGGAGGAGGAGCCTAGTCAGAATGGGTGGGGTCAGAGAGGAGGAGGAGCCTAGTCAGATTGGGTGGGGTCGGAGAGGTATACGAGGGGACTGGGCAGAATGGGAGGGGTCAGAGAGCAGAGGGATAGGAGGGGCCTGAGCAGAATGGGAGGGGTCAGACAGCAGAGGAGGGGTTTAGGAGGAGGAGCCTAGTCAGAATGGGTGGGGTTCAGGAGAAGCCTGGTCAGATTGGGTTGGTTCGGAGAGGTATACGAGGGGCCTAGGCAGAATGGGAGGGGTCAGACAGCAGAGGAGGGGTTTAGGAGGAGGAGCCTAGTCAGATTGGGTGGGGTCAGAGAGCAGAGGGATAGGAGGGGCCTGGGCAGAATGGGAGGGGTCAGACAGCAGAGGAGGGGTTTAGGAGGAGGAGCCTAGTCAGAATGGGTGGGGTCAGAGAGGAGGAGGAGCCTAGTCAGATTGGGTGGGGTCAGAGAGCAGAGGGATAGGAGGGGCCTGGGCAGAATGGGAGGGGTCAGACAGCAGAGGAGGGGTTTAGGAGGAGGAGCCTAGTCAGATTGGGTGGGGTCAGAGAGGAGGAGGAGCCTAGTCAGATTGGGTGGGGTCAGAGAGCAGAGGGATAGGAGGGGCCTGGGCAGAATGGGAGGGGTCAGACAGCAGAGGAGGGGTTTAGGAGGAGGAGCCTAGTCAGGATGGGTGGGGTTCAGGAGGAGCCTGGTCAGATTGGGTGGGGTCGGAGAGGTATACGAGAGGCCTGGGCAGAATGGGAGGGGTCAGACAGCAGAGGAGGGATTTAGGAGGAGCCTAGTCAGATTGGGTGGGGTCAGAGAGGAGGAGGAGCCTAGTCAGATTGGGTGGGGTCAGAGAGCAGAGGGATAGGAGGGGCCTGGGCCGAATGGGAGGGGTCAGACAGCAGAGGAGGGGTTTAGGAGGAGGAGCCTAGTCAGGATGGGTGGGGTTCAGGAGGAGCCTGGTCAGATTGGGTGGGGTCGGAGAGGTATACGAGGGGCCTGGGCAGAATGGGAGGGGTCAGACAGCAGAGGAGGGGTTTAGGAGGAGGAGCCTAGTCAGATTGGGTGGGGTCAGAGAGGAGGAGGAGCCTAGTCAGATTGGGTGGGGTCAGAGAGCAGAGGGATAGGAGGGGCCTGGGCAGAATGGGAGGGGTCAGACAGCAGAGGAGGGGTTTAGAAGGAGGAGCCTAGTCAGAATGGGTGGGGTCAGAGAGGAGGAGGAGCCTAGTCAGATTGGGTGGGGTCAGAGAGCAGAGGGATAGGAGGGGCCTGGGCAGAATGGGAGGGGTCAGACAGCAGAGGAGGGGTTTAGGAGGAGGAGCCTAGTCAGATTGGGTGGGGTCAGAGAGGAGGAGGAGCCTAGTCAGATTGGGTGGGGTCAGAGAGCAGAGGGATAGGAGGGGCCTGGGCAGAATGGGAGGGGTCAGACAGCAGAGGAGGGGTTTAGGAGGAGGAGCCTAGTCAGGATGGGTGGGGTTCAGGAGGAGCCTGGTCAGATTGGGTGGGGTCGGAGAGGTATACGAGAGGCCTGGGCAGAATGGGAGGGGTCAGACAGCAGAGGAGGGATTTAGGAGGAGCCTAGTCAGATTGGGTGGGGTCAGAGAGGAGGAGGAGCCTAGTCAGATTGGGTGGGGTCAGAGAGCAGAGGGATAGGAGGGGCCTGGGCAGAATGGGAGGGGTCAGACAGCAGAGGAGGGGTTTAGGAGGAGGAGCCTAGTCAGAATGGGTGGGGTTCAGGAGAAGCCTGGTCAGGTTGGTTCGGAGAGGTATACGAGGGGCCTGGGCAGAATGGGAGGGGACAGCAGAGGAGGGGTTTAGGAGGAGGAGCCTAGTCAGATTGGGTGGGGTCAGAGAGCAGAGGGATAGGAGGGGCCTGGGCAGAATGGGAGGGGTCAGACAGCAGAGGAGGGATTTAGGAGGAGCCTAGTCAGATTGGGTGGGGTCAGAGAGGAGGAGGAGCCTAGTCAGATTGGGTGGGGTCAGAGAGCAGAGGGATAGGAGGGGCCTGGGCAGAATGGGAGGGGACAGCAGAGGAGGGGTTTAGGAGGAGGAGCCTAGTCAGAATGGGTGGGGTTCAGGAGAAGCCTGGTCAGATTGGGTTGGTTCGGAGAGGTATACGAGGGGCCTGGGCAGAATGGGAGGGGTCAGACAGCAGAGTAGGGGTTTAGGAGGAGGAGCCTAGTCAGAATGGGTGGGGTCAGAGAGGAGGAGGAGCCTAGTCAGATTGGCTGGGGTCAGAGAGCAGAGGGATAGGAGGGGCCTGGGCAGAATGGGAGGGGTCAGACAGCAGAGGAGGGATTTAGGAGGAGCCTAGTCAGATTGGGTGGGGTCAGAGAGGAGGAGGAGCCTAGTCAGAATGGGTGGGGTTCAGGAGAAGCCTGGTCAGATTGGGTTGGTTCGGAGAGGTATACGAGGGGCCTGGGCAGAATGGGAGGGGTCAGACAGCAGAGGAGGGATTTAGGAGGAGCCTAGTCAGATTGGGTGGGGTCAGAGAGGAGGAGGAGCCTAGTCAGATTGGGTGGGGTCAGAGAGCAGAGGGATAGGAGGGGCCTGGGCAGAATGGGAGGGGTCAGACCGCAGAGGAGGGGTTTAGGAGGAGGAGCCTAGTCAGAATGGGTGGGGTCAGAGAGGAGGAGGAGCCTAGTCAGATTGGGTGGGGTCAGAGAGCAGAGGGATAGGAGGGGCCTGGGCAGAATGGGAGGGGACAGCAGAGGAGGGGTTTAGGAGGAGGAGCCTAGTCAGATTGGGTGGGGTCAGAGAGGAGGAGGAGCCTAGTCAGATTGGGTGGGGTCAGAGAGCAGAGGGATAGGAGGGGCCTGGGCAGAATGGGAGGGGTCAGACAGCAGAGGAGGGGTTTAGGAGGAGCCTAGTCAGATTGGGCGAGAGCAGAGGGATAGGTGTAGGGTCTGAGGGACTATGAAGGGGTCATAGATGGAGGAGGATCCTGACTTATGGTGGGGAACTGCAAAAACTTTTTTTATGCACCCCCCCTATACTCTCTGATTTCTGTTGGGAGGGGGCAGTCAACATTTGGGGGAGCAGTATTAAATGGTGCTTGGGCGCAACGTGAAGGGCGATGAGGGGCACAGAATGGCATGGCTTCCAGGTACTTTTTGGGGGGGGCTACCATTAGTTTTTATTGCTCTGATCCTCCCTCATGGGGTGGACCCCAAATGGTTAGGGGCAACGGGGGAGGGGGGGCGGCAAAAAGCTGTTTGACAGTTTCTGTTACCAACAGGGGTGACCATACGATTCTGCTGCAGTTATGTGGTATTGAAAGGTACAACAAGGAGCATGTGGCTGTATTTTTGCAGGTGGGGTGCCCCAAAATTTTACTGCCAGCAGCAGCAGCCCCCCTCCTCCCCACCCTGCAGATTGGTATAGGTACCTTTACGACATTTCTGTTGATAACAGAGGCTATAGCGAATCGCGCTACGAAATCCTAGAGCACTAACATTTGCTAAATAAAGGTGGCATCGGAGCATACGAATGAGGCAGGGAGAGGCTACTGTTGGCAATTGGTTTGGTGGGTCATAGTGAATAACCTCGGCATGCAAATAGGCAGAAGTGTGAGGATTGGCAGTGTCTGTAGAGAATTTTGGCATGCTCTTCAGTTTATTTTTTCCTCCTTACGTTGGCTATGAACTACAGAGGAAAGGCCTGGACTTACTGTTGGGCAAAACATGTATTTATGATATTAAGAAGTGTAGTCTGGCTGTACTGAGAGGGGCTGTACAGTACGGTAAATGCCTGTAAATCCCTGAAATGTGCATCCAACTGTCACTTGAGATTGAACAGTGAACGAAGCAGCTGGGTTACTGGCTGAATGTAAATGGAAGGCACATAGGAAGTGTGTTTGTGGTCACTCAAATTATTGAAACCTGCTTGATGCACTACCAAAGCTGGTGTACCAGGAGGGAACATTTGAGGGGTATTGAGATGGTGGTGTCCAGAGGTCAAAATATGTTTCAGAGACACAGAAGTACTGCGGTCCTGGTCCCACATTGGGGGTAGTCAAAAGTCCCTGCTAAAGATTTCTGTCCAACTGTTACCACATTTTGTGCAGCCTGGCTCCCTCTGAAACGATTCCCCAGTGTTTTTCGATCCTACAGATGACTGTAGCAAACTTCCCAAATTTTTTCTTGGCCTCATACCCCCCCAGAGGAGTGCCTGACATTTGCCAGCCTAACGATACTCACGTTCTGGGAAAAACCTCACTAACCATGCATATTTATGCACCACACATGGCAAATCCTTACAATTGCAGAACATCATATCGCACTCGTCATCTTTGAGGTGCTGTACGTATTTGGATTTGAGGGAAATATTCATCCTTGCTTGCTCTCCCATCTGAAGTCTATGGTGCTGCTGTTCCTTTCTCACATGTCCCTTCAAAGAGACAAGTGACACACAGACTCAATCACTCAGCAAACATATTTGCTTTGACGCTTTCATCTTGCTGTTTACCTTCCAAATATTCCCCCTTCACCAAAAATACAGGCCAGCCATTTCTCATCCCCTCAGTCATCGCAGTCCTTCACTCCTTAGGCCCTGCAAGACCACCATGAACAAGATTCATGTCAGCAAGCAGAAAAAAAGCCTCAGTGTGCTCTTTTGTTCATACTGCTGCCCTCTAGTAACACTTCATGGCAACTGCAGCATAAGAATGGGTCTGAGAAGAGGGCTGTCCTATGCAAATAATGTCCTCCCATGCATACTTTCTTCTTAGACGGTCGGCGGCTTGTGCCGTGATACCCCCTCCAACATATGGTCTTCAACCAAATTTTAAAAAAGCCCACCTGCCTTAGACGAAGGATTTTGCCACTCAAAGGAAGCACATGGGGACATCACCCTCATTTAGCAGGGTCCTAAATTGCCTGCTGTCAGCCTGTATACAGAACAAGGGCGTTCGTGGGCGTTCCTCAAAGGAAGGAGGTGGGTGATTAAATCCACAGTGCCAGGGCAGGCCCAGCCCAGCCCAGCCCAGCCCAGTCTGGCACAGCGCACTGCTGTGGAGGTCTATTCCTTCACATCCTGCAGCAGGCATGATGCAGACCTACTAGAGCAAAGGCTTGACTCCTCTGCCCTTGTCTGTCTCTTAAAGGAAACAATCTTTCTAGCTTCTTATTGCACCTAATAAATGGACTCTAGCTTGCCTCAAACTCAACCCATCATTTCATTAGCCAGAGCTCATACTTGACCTTTATTTCTATCCAAGTTCACTGGCACCAAACCCCTGCTTTGAGCGAGTGGCTCACACCAAAATTAAATATCACCTTCATCCAACCTATTTTACAATAAGTGTAGCACCTTCCCCGCATTCTTGTGCTCAGTTATAACCCCCAATACCACAATTGCACTCTGCACTTCACCAAACTTAAAGGACAAAGAATGAAGACATTGATAAAGGAAGATAAGGCCTTGTCCCTATTGCACCTACTTGAAAAATAGGGCAGTTGGTAGAAGGTCATGAGGGAAAACATTTGAAATGTTTGGACACACCTGCCAAAAAAAAGTAGCAAAAAAAAAAAAAAATCACTGTTTGAAAATTTCCCACCTTGGGATACTTCTACAGCATTGGCAGGATTCGAACCCTGGCCTCTGAGGGCTGTCCACACCAAAGGTACAAGACTTACCTTTGAGCTATAGCTCCTTGGTGGTCTAAAGGTATGCAGTAGTAACTATGAGCAACATACAGGCCTTGGTGTCCTTCCCTGCGGCTTCCATTGCACATAAAAAGGATGACCATGACATAAGGACAATTTGATAGGCTACTTACATGGAAACCAGTGTGGTCCAGTGGGTAAGTTCCTGCCTTCCATCCAGGCAACCAGGGTTCAAATCCCGGGTTCGGCACCAGATGACTGATGGTGGCACAGCAGAGGTAAGCTGGAGGTGGGCCTAAATGGCCAATTGGTAAGTAAAATGTGTCTGTGTGTTGTGGAAGAGTGGAATCATGCCTAGCGAATGAGGGATTGCAGATTGGTTGGTAAGTAAAATAGGTGTGGCCTGAACAGAGACAGGTGAAAGAAAGGGAACAGGTGTTGTGTGTTAGAGGAGGACCCTAGTCAGATTGGGGGTGGTCAGAGAGGAGGGGTTCAGGAGGAGCCTAGTCAGATTGGGTGGAGTCAGAGAGGAGAGGGATAGGAGGGGCCTGGGCAGAATGGGAGGGGTCAGACAGCAGAAGAGGGGTTTAGGAGGAGGAGCCTAGTCAGAATGGGTGGGGTTCAGGAGGAGCCTGGTCAGATTGGGTGGGGTCGGAGAGGTATACGAGGGGACTGGGCAGAATGGGAGGGGTCAGACAGCAGAGGAGGGGTTTAGGAGGAGGAGCCTAGTCAGAATGGGTGGGGTTCAGGAGAAGCCTGGTCAGATTGGGTGGGGTCAGAGAGGAGGAGGAGCCTAGTCAGATTGGGTGGGGTCAGAGAGCAGAGGGATAGGAGGGGCCTGGGCAGAATGGGAGGGGTCAGACAGCAGAAGAGGGGTTTAGGAGGAGGAGCCTAGTCAGAATGGGTGGGGTTCAGGAGGAGCCTGGTCAGATTGGGTGAGGTCGGAGAGGTATACGAGGGGACTGGGCAGAATGGGAGGGGTCAGAGAGGAGGGGTATAGGAGGAGCCTAGTCAGATTGGGTGGGGTCAGAGAGCAGAGGGATAGGAGGGGCCTGGGCAGAATGGGAGGGGTCATACAGCAGAGGAGGGGTTTAGGAGGAGGAGCCTAGTCAGAATGGGTGGGGTTCAGGAGGAGCCTGGTCAGATTGGGTGGGGTCGGAGAGGTATACGAGAGGCCTGGGCAGAATGGGAGGGGTCAGACAGCAGAGGAGGGATTTAGGAGGAGCCTAGTCAGATTGGGTGGGGTCAGAGAGGAGGAGGAGCCTAGTCAGATTGGGTGGGGTCAGAGAGCAGAGGGATAGGAGGGGCCTGGGCAGAATGGGAGGGGTCAGACAGCAGAGGAGGGGTTTAGGAGGAGGAGCCTAGTCAGGATGGGTGGGGTTCAGGAGGAGCCTGGTCAGATTGGGTGGGGTCGGAGAGGTATACGAGAGGCCTGGGCAGAATGGGAGGGGTCAGACAGCAGAGGAGGGATTTAGGAGGAGCCTAGTCAGATTGGGTGGGGTCAGAGAGGAGGAGGAGCCTAGTCAGATTGGGTGGGGTCAGAGAGCAGAGGGATAGGAGGGGCCTGGGCAGAATGGGAGGGGTCAGACAGCAGAGGAGGGGTTTAGGAGGAGGAGCCTAGTCAGAATGGGTGGGGTCAGAGAGGAGGAGGAGCCTAGTCAGATTGGGTGGGGTCAGAGAGGAGGAGGAGCCTAGTCAGATTGGGTGGGGTCAGAGAGGAGGAGGAGCCTAGTCAGATTGGGTGGGGTCAGAGAGGAGGAGGAGCCTAGTCAGATTGGGTGGGGTCAGAGAGCAGAGGGATAGGAGGGGCCTGGGCAGAATGGGAGGGGTCAGACAGCAGAGGAGGGATTTAGGAGGAGCCTAGTCAGATTGGGTGGGGTCAGAGAGGAGGAGGAGCCTAGTCAGATTGGCTGGGGTCAGAGAGCAGAGGGATAGGAGGGGCCTGGGCAGAATGGGAGGGGTCAGACAGCAGAGGAGGGATTTAGGAGGAGCCTAGTCAGATTGGGTGGGGTCGGAGAGGTATACGAGGGGACTGGGCAGAATGGGAGGGGTCAGAGAGCAGAGGAGGGGTTTAGGAGGAGCCTGGTCAGATTGGGTGGGGTCAGAGAGCAGAGGGATAGGAGGGGCCTGGGCAGAATGGGAGGGGTCAGACAGCAGAGGAGGGGTTTAGGAGGAGGAGCCTAGTCAGAATGGGTGGGGTCAGAGAGGAGGAGGAGCCTAGTCAGATTGGGTGGGGTCAGAGAGCAGAGGGATAGGAGGGGCCTGGGCAGAATGGGAGGGGTCAGACAGCAGAGGAGGGGTTTAGGAGGAGGAGCCTAGTCAGATTGGGTGGGGTCAGAGAGGAGGAGGAGCCTAGTCAGATTGGGTGGGGTCAGAGAGCAGAGGGATAGGAGGGGCCTGGGCAGAATGGGAGGGGTCAGACAGCAGAGGAGGGGTTTAGGAGGAGGAGCCTAGTCAGAATGGGTGGGGTCAGAGAGCAGAGGGATAGGAGGGGCCTGGGCAGAATGGGAGGGGTCAGACAGCAGAGGAGGGATTTAGGAGGAGCCTAGTCAGATTGGGTGGGGTCAGAGAGGAGGAGGAGCCTAGTCAGATTGGGTGGGGTCAGAGAGCAGAGGGATAGGAGGGGCCTGGGCAGAATGGGAGGGGTCAGACAGCAGAGGAGGGGTTTAGGAGGAGGAGCCTAGTCAGAATGGGTGGGGTCAGAGAGCAGAGGGATAGGAGGGGCCTGGGCAGAATGGGAGGGGTCAGACAGCAGAGGAGGGGTTTAGGAGGAGGAGCCTAGTCAGAATGGGTGGGGTCAGAGAGGAGGAGGAGCCTAGTCAGATTGGGTGGGGTCGGAGAGGTATACGAGGGGACTGGGCAGAATGGGAGGGGTCAGAGAGCAGAGGGATAGGAGGGGCCTGAGCAGAATGGGAGGGGTCAGACAGCAGAGGAGGGGTTTAGGAGGAGGAGCCTAGTCAGAATGGGTGGGGTTCAGGAGAAGCCTGGTCAGATTGGGTTGGTTCGGAGAGGTATACGAGGGGCCTAGGCAGAATGGGAGGGGTCAGACAGCAGAGGAGGGGTTTAGGAGGAGGAGCCTAGTCAGATTGGGTGGGGTCAGAGAGCAGAGGGATAGGAGGGGCCTGGGCAGAATGGGAGGGGTCAGACAGCAGAGGAGGGGTTTAGGAGGAGGAGCCTAGTCAGAATGGGTGGGGTCAGAGAGGAGGAGGAGCCTAGTCAGATTGGGTGGGGTCAGAGAGCAGAGGGATAGGAGGGGCCTGGGCAGAATGGGAGGGGTCAGACAGCAGAGGAGGGGTTTAGGAGGAGGAGCCTAGTCAGATTGGGTGGGGTCAGAGAGGAGGAGGAGCCTAGTCAGATTGGGTGGGGTCAGAGAGCAGAGGGATAGGAGGGGCCTGGGCAGAATGGGAGGGGTCAGACAGCAGAGGAGGGGTTTAGGAGGAGGAGCCTAGTCAGGATGGGTGGGGTTCAGGAGGAGCCTGGTCAGATTGGGTGGGGTCGGAGAGGTATACGAGAGGCCTGGGCAGAATGGGAGGGGTCAGACAGCAGAGGAGGGATTTAGGAGGAGCCTAGTCAGATTGGGTGGGGTCAGAGAGGAGGAGGAGCCTAGTCAGATTGGGTGGGGTCAGAGAGCAGAGGGATAGGAGGGGCCTGGGCCGAATGGGAGGGGTCAGACAGCAGAGGAGGGGTTTAGGAGGAGGAGCCTAGTCAGGATGGGTGGGGTTCAGGAGGAGCCTGGTCAGATTGGGTGGGGTCGGAGAGGTATACGAGAGGCCTGGGCAGAATGGGAGGGGTCAGACAGCAGAGGAGGGATTTAGGAGGAGCCTAGTCAGATTGGGTGGGGTCAGAGAGGAGGAGGAGCCTAGTCAGATTGGGTGGGGTCAGAGAGCAGAGGGATAGGAGGGGCCTGGGCAGAATGGGAGGGGTCAGACAGCAGAGGAGGGGTTTAGGAGGAGGAGCCTAGTCAGATTGGGTGGGGTCAGAGAGGAGGAGGAGCCTAGTCAGATTGGGTGGGGTCAGAGAGCAGAGGGATAGGAGGGGCCTGGGCAGAATGGGAGGGGTCAGACAGCAGAGGAGGGGTTTAGAAGGAGGAGCCTAGTCAGAATGGGTGGGGTCAGAGAGGAGGAGGAGCCTAGTCAGATTGGGTGGGGTCAGAGAGCAGAGGGATAGGAGGGGCCTGGGCAGAATGGGAGGGGTCAGACAGCAGAGGAGGGGTTTAGGAGGAGGAGCCTAGTCAGATTGGGTGGGGTCAGAGAGGAGGAGGAGCCTAGTCAGATTGGGTGGGGTCAGAGAGCAGAGGGATAGGAGGGGCCTGGGCAGAATGGGAGGGGTCAGACAGCAGAGGAGGGGTTTAGAAGGAGGAGCCTAGTCAGAATGGGTGGGGTCAGAGAGGAGGAGGAGCCTGGTCAGATTGGGTGGGGTCGGAGAGGTATACGAGGGGACTGGGCAGAATGGGAGGGGTCAGACAGCAGAGGAGGGGTTTAGGAGGAGGAGCCTAGTCAGAATGGGTGGGGTTCAGGAGAAGCCTGGTCAGATTGGGTGGGGTCAGAGAGGAGGAGGAGCCTAGTCAGATTGGGTGGGGTCAGAGAGCAGAGGGATAGGAGGGGCCTGGGCAGAATGGGAGGGGTCAGACAGCAGAAGAGGGGTTTAGGAGGAGGAGCCTAGTCAGAATGGGTGGGGTTCAGGAGGAGCCTGGTCAGATTGGGTGAGGTCGGAGAGGTATACGAGGGGACTGGGCAGAATGGGAGGGGTCAGAGAGGAGGGGTATAGGAGGAGCCTAGTCAGATTGGGTGGGGTCAGAGAGCAGAGGGATAGGAGGGGCCTGGGCAGAATGGGAGGGGTCAGACAGCAGAGGAGGGGTTTAGGAGGAGGAGCCTAGTCAGATTGGGTGGGGTCAGAGAGGAGGAGGAGCCTAGTCAGATTGGGTGGGGTCAGAGAGCAGAGGGATAGGAGGGGCCTGGGCAGAATGGGAGGGGTCATACAGCAGAGGAGGGGTTTAGGAGGAGGAGCCTAGTCAGGATGGGTGGGGTTCAGGAGGAGCCTGGTCAGATTGGGTGGGGTCGGAGAGGTATACGAGAGGCCTGGGCAGAATGGGAGGGGTCAGACAGCAGAGGAGGGATTTAGGAGGAGCCTAGTCAGATTGGGTGGGGTCAGAGAGGAGGAGGAGCCTAGTCAGATTGGGTGGGGTCAGAGAGCAGAGGGATAGGAGGGGCCTGGGCAGAATGGGAGGGGTCAGACAGCAGAGGAGGGGTTTAGGAGGAGGAGCCTAGTCAGGATGGGTGGGGTTCAGGAGGAGCCTGGTCAGATTGGGTGGGGTCGGAGAGGTATACGAGAGGCCTGGGCAGAATGGGAGGGGTCAGACAGCAGAGGAGGGATTTAGGAGGAGCCTAGTCAGATTGGGTGGGGTCAGAGAGGAGGAGGAGCCTAGTCAGATTGGGTGGGGTCAGAGAGCAGAGGGATAGGAGGGGCCTGGGCAGAATGGGAGGGGTCAGACAGCAGAGGAGGGGTTTAGGAGGAGGAGCCTAGTCAGAATGGGTGGGGTCAGAGAGGAGGAGGAGCCTAGTCAGATTGGGTGGGGTCAGAGAGGAGGAGGAGCCTAGTCAGATTGGGTGGGGTCAGAGAGGAGGAGGAGCCTAGTCAGATTGGGTGGGGTCAGAGAGGAGGAGGAGCCTAGTCAGATTGGGTGGGGTCAGAGAGCAGAGGGATAGGAGGGGCCTGGGCAGAATGGGAGGGGTCAGACAGCAGAGGAGGGATTTAGGAGGAGCCTAGTCAGATTGGGTGGGGTCAGAGAGGAGGAGGAGCCTAGTCAGATTGGCTGGGGTCAGAGAGCAGAGGGATAGGAGGGGCCTGGGCAGAATGGGAGGGGTCAGACAGCAGAGGAGGGATTTAGGAGGAGCCTAGTCAGATTGGGTGGGGTCGGAGAGGTATACGAGGGGACTGGGCAGAATGGGAGGGGTCAGAGAGCAGAGGAGGGGTTTAGGAGGAGCCTGGTCAGATTGGGTGGGGTCAGAGAGGATGGGTATAGGAGGAGCCTGAGCAGAATGGGTGGGGTCAGACAGCAGAGGAGGGTTTTGGAGGAGCCTGGTCAGATTGGGTGGGGTCGGAGGGGTATAGGAGGAGCCTGCGCAGAATGGGTGGGGTCGGAGAGGAGGGGTTTAGGAGGAGCCTAGTCAGATTGGGCGGGGCCAGAGAGCAGAGGGATAGGAGGGGCCTGGGCAGAATGGGAGGGGTCAGACAGCAGAGGAGGGGTTTAGGAGGAGCCTAGTCAGATTGGGCGGGGTCAGAGAGCAGAGGGATAGGAGGGGCCTGGGCAGAATGGGAGGGGTCAGACAGCAGAGGAGGGGTTTAGGAGGAGGAGCCTAGTCAGAATGGGTGGGGTCAGAGAGGAGGAGGAGCCTAGTCAGATTGGGTGGGGTCAGAGAGCAGAGGGATAGGAGGGGCCTGGGCAGAATGGGAGGGGTCAGACAGCAGAGGAGGGGTTTAGGAGGAGGAGCCTAGTCAGATTGGGTGGGGTCAGAGAGGAGGAGGAGCCTAGTCAGATTGGGTGGGGTCAGAGAGCAGAGGGATAGGAGGGGCCTGGGCAGAATGGGAGGGGTCAGACAGCAGAGGAGGGGTTTAGGAGGAGGAGCCTAGTCAGAATGGGTGGGGTCAGAGAGCAGAGGGATAGGAGGGGCCTGGGCAGAATGGGAGGGGTCAGACAGCAGAGGAGGGATTTAGGAGGAGCCTAGTCAGATTGGGTGGGGTCAGAGAGGAGGAGGAGCCTAGTCAGATTGGGTGGGGTCAGAGAGCAGAGGGATAGGAGGGGCCTGGGCAGAATGGGAGGGGTCAGACAGCAGAGGAGGGGTTTAGGAGGAGGAGCCTAGTCAGAATGGGTGGGGTCAGAGAGCAGAGGGATAGGAGGGGCCTGGGCAGAATGGGAGGGGTCAGACAGCAGAGGAGGGGTTTAGGAGGAGGAGCCTAGTCAGAATGGGTGGGGTCAGAGAGGAGGAGGAGCCTAGTCAGATTGGGTGGGGTCGGAGAGGTATACGAGGGGACTGGGCAGAATGGGAGGGGTCAGAGAGCAGAGGGATAGGAGGGGCCTGAGCAGAATGGGAGGGGTCAGACAGCAGAGGAGGGGTTTAGGAGGAGGAGCCTAGTCAGAATGGGTGGGGTTCAGGAGAAGCCTGGTCAGATTGGGTTGGTTCGGAGAGGTATACGAGGGGCCTAGGCAGAATGGGAGGGGTCAGACAGCAGAGGAGGGGTTTAGGAGGAGGAGCCTAGTCAGATTGGGTGGGGTCAGAGAGCAGAGGGATAGGAGGGGCCTGGGCAGAATGGGAGGGGTCAGACAGCAGAGGAGGGGTTTAGGAGGAGGAGCCTAGTCAGAATGGGTGGGGTCAGAGAGGAGGAGGAGCCTAGTCAGATTGGGTGGGGTCAGAGAGCAGAGGGATAGGAGGGGCCTGGGCAGAATGGGAGGGGTCAGACAGCAGAGGAGGGGTTTAGGAGGAGGAGCCTAGTCAGATTGGGTGGGGTCAGAGAGGAGGAGGAGCCTAGTCAGATTGGGTGGGGTCAGAGAGCAGAGGGATAGGAGGGGCCTGGGCAGAATGGGAGGGGTCAGACAGCAGAGGAGGGGTTTAGGAGGAGGAGCCTAGTCAGGATGGGTGGGGTTCAGGAGGAGCCTGGTCAGATTGGGTGGGGTCGGAGAGGTATACGAGAGGCCTGGGCAGAATGGGAGGGGTCAGACAGCAGAGGAGGGATTTAGGAGGAGCCTAGTCAGATTGGGTGGGGTCAGAGAGGAGGAGGAGCCTAGTCAGATTGGGTGGGGTCAGAGAGCAGAGGGATAGGAGGGGCCTGGGCCGAATGGGAGGGGTCAGACAGCAGAGGAGGGGTTTAGGAGGAGGAGCCTAGTCAGGATGGGTGGGGTTCAGGAGGAGCCTGGTCAGATTGGGTGGGGTCGGAGAGGTATACGAGAGGCCTGGGCAGAATGGGAGGGGTCAGACAGCAGAGGAGGGATTTAGGAGGAGCCTAGTCAGATTGGGTGGGGTCAGAGAGGAGGAGGAGCCTAGTCAGATTGGGTGGGGTCAGAGAGCAGAGGGATAGGAGGGGCCTGGGCAGAATGGGAGGGGTCAGACAGCAGAGGAGGGGTTTAGGAGGAGGAGCCTAGTCAGATTGGGTGGGGTCAGAGAGGAGGAGGAGCCTAGTCAGATTGGGTGGGGTCAGAGAGCAGAGGGATAGGAGGGGCCTGGGCAGAATGGGAGGGGTCAGACAGCAGAGGAGGGGTTTAGAAGGAGGAGCCTAGTCAGAATGGGTGGGGTCAGAGAGGAGGAGGAGCCTAGTCAGATTGGGTGGGGTCAGAGAGCAGAGGGATAGGAGGGGCCTGGGCAGAATGGGAGGGGTCAGACAGCAGAGGAGGGGTTTAGGAGGAGGAGCCTAGTCAGATTGGGTGGGGTCAGAGAGGAGGAGGAGCCTAGTCAGATTGGGTGGGGTCAGAGAGCAGAGGGATAGGAGGGGCCTGGGCAGAATGGGAGGGGTCAGACAGCAGAGGAGGGGTTTAGGAGGAGGAGCCTAGTCAGGATGGGTGGGGTTCAGGAGGAGCCTGGTCAGATTGGGTGGGGTCGGAGAGGTATACGAGAGGCCTGGGCAGAATGGGAGGGGTCAGACAGCAGAGGAGGGATTTAGGAGGAGCCTAGTCAGATTGGGTGGGGTCAGAGAGGAGGAGGAGCCTAGTCAGATTGGGTGGGGTCAGAGAGCAGAGGGATAGGAGGGGCCTGGGCAGAATGGGAGGGGTCAGACAGCAGAGGAGGGGTTTAGGAGGAGGAGCCTAGTCAGGATGGGTGGGGTTCAGGAGGAGCCTGGTCAGATTGGGTGGGGTCAGAGAGGTATACGAGAGGCCTGGGCAGAATGGGAGGGGTCAGACAGCAGAGGAGGGATTTAGGAGGAGCCTAGTCAGATTGGGTGGGGTCAGAGAGGAGGAGGAGCCTAGTCAGATTGGGTGGGGTCAGAGAGCAGAGGGATAGGAGGGGCCTGGGCAGAATGGGAGGGGTCAGACAGCAGAGGAGGGGTTTAGGAGGAGGAGCCTAGTCAGAATGGGTGGGGTCAGAGAGGAGGAGGAGCCTAGTCAGATTGGGTGGGGTCAGAGAGGAGGAGGAGCCTAGTCAGATTGGGTGGGGTCAGAGAGGAGGAGGAGCCTAGTCAGATTGGGTGGGGTCAGAGAGGAGGAGGAGCCTAGTCAGATTGGGTGGGGTCAGAGAGCAGAGGGATAGGAGGGGCCTGGGCAGAATGGGAGGGGTCAGACAGCAGAGGAGGGGTTTAGGAGGAGGAGCCTAGTCAGAATGGGTGGGGTCAGAGAGGAGGAGGAGCCTAGTCAGATTGGCTGGGGTCAGAGAGCAGAGGGATAGGAGGGGCCTGGGCAGAATGGGAGGGGTCAGACAGCAGAGGAGGGATTTAGGAGGAGCCTAGTCAGATTGGGTGGGGTCAGAGAGGAGGAGGAGCCTAGTCAGATTGGGTGGGGTCGGAGAGGTATACGAGGGGACTGGGCAGAATGGGAGGGGTCAGAGAGCAGAGGGATAGGAGGGGCCTGGGCAGAATGGGAGGGGTCAGACAGCAGAGGAGGGATTTAGGAGGAGCCTAGTCAGATTGGGTGGGGTCAGAGAGGAGGAGGAGCCTAGTCAGATTGGGTGGGGTCAGAGAGCAGAGGGATAGGAGGGGCCTGGGCAGAATGGGAGGGGTCAGACAGCAGAGGAGGGGTTTAGGAGGAGGAGCCTAGTCAGATTGGGTGGGGTCAGAGAGGAGGAGGAGCCTAGTCAGAATGGGTGGGGTTCAGGAGAAGCCTGGTCAGATTGGGTTGGTTCGGAGAGGTATACGAGGGGCCTGGGCAGAATGGGAGGGGTCAGACAGCAGAGGAGGGGTTTAGGAGGAGCCTGGTCAGATTGGGTGGGGTCAGAGAGGATGGGTATAGGAGGAGCCTGAGCAGAATGGGTGGGGTCAGACAGCAGAAGAGGGTTTTGGAGGAGCCTGGTCAGATTGGGTGGGGTCGGAGGGGTATAGGAGGAGCCTGCGCAGAATGGGTGGGGTCGGAGAGGAGGGGTTCAGGAGGAGCCTAGTCAGATTGGGTGGAGTCAGAGAGGAGAGGGATAGGAGGGGCCTGGGCAGAATGGGAGGGGTCAGACAGCAGAAGAGGGGTTTAGGAGGAGGAGCCTAGTCAGAATGGGTGGGGTTCAGGAGGAGCCTGGTCAGATTGGGTGGGGTCGGAGAGGTATACGAGGGGACTGGGCAGAATGGGAGGGGTCAGAGAGGAGGGGTATAGGAGGAGCCTAGTCAGATTGGGTGGGGTCAGAGAGCAGAGGGATAGGAGGGGCCTGGGCAGAATGGGAGGGGTCAGACAGCAGAGGAGGGGTTTAGGAGGAGGAGCCTAGTCAGAATGGGTGGGGTTCAGGAGGAGCCTGGTCAGATTGGGTGGGGTCGGAGAGGTATACGAGGGGACTGGGCAGAATGGGAGGGGTCAGAGAGCAGAGGGATAGGAGGGGCCTGGGCAGAATGGGAGGGGTCAGACAGCAGAGGAGGGGTTTAGGAGGAGGAGCCTAGTCAGAATGGGTGGGGTTCAGGAGAAGCCTGGTCAGATTGGGTTGGTTCGGAGAGCTATACGAGGGGCCTAGGCAGAATGGGAGGGGTCAGACAGCAGAGGAGGGGTTTAGGAGGAGGAGCCTAGTCAGATTGGGTGGGGTCAGAGAGCAGAGGGATAGGAGGGGCCTGGGCAGAATGGGAGGGGTCAGACAGCAGAGGAGGGGTTTAGGAGGAGGAGCCTAGTCAGATTGGGTGGGGTCAGAGAGGAGGAGGAGCCTAGTCAGATTGGGTGGGGTCAGAGAGCAGAGGGATAGGAGGGGCCTGGGCAGAATGGGAGGGGTCATACAGCAGAGGAGGGGTTTAGGAGGAGGAGCCTAGTCAGGATGGGTGGGGTTCAGGAGGAGCCTGGTCAGATTGGGTGGGGTCGGAGAGGTATACGAGAGGCCTGGGCAGAATGGGAGGGGTCAGACAGCAGAGGAGGGATTTAGGAGGAGCCTAGTCAGATTGGGTGGGGTCAGAGAGGAGGAGGAGCCTAGTCAGATTGGGTGGGGTCAGAGAGCAGAGGGATAGGAGGGGCCTGGGCAGAATGGGAGGGGTCAGACAGCAGAGGAGGGGTTTAGGAGGAGGAGCCTAGTCAGGATGGGTGGGGTTCAGGAGGAGCCTGGTCAGATTGGGTGGGGTCGGAGAGGTATACGAGAGGCCTGGGCAGAATGGGAGGGGTCAGACAGCAGAGGAGGGATTTAGGAGGAGCCTAGTCAGATTGGGTGGGGTCAGAGAGGAGGAGGAGCCTAGTCAGATTGGGTGGGGTCAGAGAGCAGAGGGATAGGAGGGGCCTGGGCAGAATGGGAGGGGTCAGACAGCAGAGGAGGGGTTTAGGAGGAGGAGCCTAGTCAGAATGGGTGGGGTCAGAGAGGAGGAGGAGCCTAGTCAGATTGGGCGGGGTCAGAGAGGAGGAGGAGCCTAGTCAGATTGGGTGGGGTCAGAGAGGAGGAGGAGCCTAGTCAGATTGGGTGGGGTCAGAGAGCAGAGGGATAGGAGGGGCCTGGGCAGAATGGGAGGGGTCAGACAGCAGAGGAGGGATTTAGGAGGAGCCTAGTCAGATTGGGTGGGGTCAGAGAGGAGGAGGAGCCTAGTCAGATTGGCTGGGGTCAGAGAGCAGAGGGATAGGAGGGGCCTGGGCAGAATGGGAGGGGTCAGACAGCAGAGGAGGGATTTAGGAGGAGCCTAGTCAGATTGGGTGGGGTCAGAGAGGAGGAGGAGCCTAGTCAGATTGGGTGGGGTCGGAGAGGTATACGAGGGGACTGGGCAGAATGGGAGGGGTCAGAGAGCAGAGGAGGGGTTTAGGAGGAGCCTGGTCAGATTGGGTGGGGTCAGAGAGGATGGGTATAGGAGGAGCCTGAGCAGAATGGGTGGGGTCAGACAGCAGAGGAGGGTTTTGGAGGAGCCTGGTCAGATTGGGTGGGGTCGGAGGGGTATAGGAGGAGCCTGCGCAGAATGGGTGGGGTCGGAGAGGAGGGGTTTAGGAGGAGCCTAGTCAGATTGGGCGGGGCCAGAGAGCAGAGGGATAGGAGGGGCCTGGGCAGAATGGGAGGGGTCAGACAGCAGAGGAGGGGTTTAGGAGGAGCCTAGTCAGATTGGGCGGGGTCAGAGAGCAGAGGGATAGGAGGGGCCTGGGCAGAATGGGAGGGGTCAGACAGCAGAGGAGGGGTTTAGGAGGAGGAGCCTAGTCAGAATGGGTGGGGTCAGAGAGGAGGAGGAGCCTAGTCAGATTGGGTGGGGTCAGAGAGCAGAGGGATAGGAGGGGCCTGGGCAGAATGGGAGGGGTCAGACAGCAGAGGAGGGGTTTAGGAGGAGGAGCCTAGTCAGATTGGGTGGGGTCAGAGAGGAGGAGGAGCCTAGTCAGATTTGGTGGGGTCAGAGAGCAGAGGGATAGGAGGGGCCTGGGCAGAATGGGAGGGGTCAGACAGCAGAGGAGGGGTTTAGGAGGAGGAGCCTAGTCAGAATGGGTGGGGTCAGAGAGCAGAGGGATAGGAGGGGCCTGGGCAGAATGGGAGGGGTCAGACAGCAGAGGAGGGATTTAGGAGGAGCCTAGTCAGATTGGGTGGGGTCAGAGAGGAGGAGGAGCCTAGTCAGATTGGGTGGGGTCAGAGAGCAGAGGGATAGGAGGGGCCTGGGCAGAATGGGAGGGGTCAGACAGCAGAGGAGGGGTTTAGGAGGAGGAGCCTAGTCAGAATGGGTGGGGTCAGAGAGCAGAGGGATAGGAGGGGCCTGGGCAGAATGGGAGGGGTCAGACAGCAGAGGAGGGGTTTAGGAGGAGGAGCCTAGTCAGAATGGGTGGGGTCAGAGAGGAGGAGGAGCCTAGTCAGATTGGGTGGGGTCGGAGAGGTATACGAGGGGACTGGGCAGAATGGGAGGGGTCAGAGAGCAGAGGGATAGGAGGGGCCTGAGCAGAATGGGAGGGGTCAGACAGCAGAGGAGGGGTTTAGGAGGAGGAGCCTAGTCAGAATGGGTGGGGTTCAGGAGAAGCCTGGTCAGATTGGGTTGGTTCGGAGAGGTATACGAGGGGCCTAGGCAGAATGGGAGGGGTCAGACAGCAGAGGAGGGGTTTAGGAGGAGGAGCCTAGTCAGATTGGGTGGGGTCAGAGAGCAGAGGGATAGGAGGGGCCTGGGCAGAATGGGAGGGGTCAGACAGCAGAGGAGGGGTTTAGGAGGAGGAGCCTAGTCAGAATGGGTGGGGTCAGAGAGGAGGAGGAGCCTAGTCAGATTGGGTGGGGTCAGAGAGCAGAGGGATAGGAGGGGCCTGGGCAGAATGGGAGGGGTCAGACAGCAGAGGAGGGGTTTAGGAGGAGGAGCCTAGTCAGATTGGGTGGGGTCAGAGAGGAGGAGGAGCCTAGTCAGATTGGGTGGGGTCAGAGAGCAGAGGGATAGGAGGGGCCTGGGCAGAATGGGAGGGGTCAGACAGCAGAGGAGGGGTTTAGGAGGAGGAGCCTAGTCAGGATGGGTGGGGTTCAGGAGGAGCCTGGTCAGATTGGGTGGGGTCGGAGAGGTATACGAGAGGCCTGGGCAGAATGGGAGGGGTCAGACAGCAGAGGAGGGATTTAGGAGGAGCCTAGTCAGATTGGGTGGGGTCAGAGAGGAGGAGGAGCCTAGTCAGATTGGGTGGGGTCAGAGAGCAGAGGGATAGGAGGGGCCTGGGCCGAATGGGAGGGGTCAGACAGCAGAGGAGGGGTTTAGGAGGAGGAGCCTAGTCAGGATGGGTGGGGTTCAGGAGGAGCCTGGTCAGATTGGGTGGGGTCGGAGAGGTATACGAGAGGCCTGGGCAGAATGGGAGGGGTCAGACAGCAGAGGAGGGATTTAGGAGGAGCCTAGTCAGATTGGGTGGGGTCAGAGAGGAGGAGGAGCCTAGTCAGATTGGGTGGGGTCAGAGAGCAGAGGGATAGGAGGGGCCTGGGCAGAATGGGAGGGGTCAGACAGCAGAGGAGGGGTTTAGGAGGAGGAGCCTAGTCAGATTGGGTGGGGTCAGAGAGGAGGAGGAGCCTAGTCAGATTGGGTGGGGTCAGAGAGCAGAGGGATAGGAGGGGCCTGGGCAGAATGGGAGGGGTCAGACAGCAGAGGAGGGGTTTAGAAGGAGGAGCCTAGTCAGAATGGGTGGGGTCAGAGAGGAGGAGGAGCCTAGTCAGATTGGGTGGGGTCAGAGAGCAGAGGGATAGGAGGGGCCTGGGCAGAATGGGAGGGGTCAGACAGCAGAGGAGGGGTTTAGGAGGAGGAGCCTAGTCAGATTGGGTGGGGTCAGAGAGGAGGAGGAGCCTAGTCAGATTGGGTGGGGTCAGAGAGCAGAGGGATAGGAGGGGCCTGGGCAGAATGGGAGGGGTCAGACAGCAGAGGAGGGGTTTAGGAGGAGGAGCCTAGTCAGGATGGGTGGGGTTCAGGAGGAGCCTGGTCAGATTGGGTGGGGTCGGAGAGGTATACGAGAGGCCTGGGCAGAATGGGAGGGGTCAGACAGCAGAGGAGGGATTTAGGAGGAGCCTAGTCAGATTGGGTGGGGTCAGAGAGGAGGAGGAGCCTAGTCAGATTGGGTGGGGTCAGAGAGCAGAGGGATAGGAGGGGCCTGGGCAGAATGGGAGGGGTCAGACAGCAGAGGAGGGGTTTAGGAGGAGGAGCCTAGTCAGGATGGGTGGGGTTCAGGAGGAGCCTGGTCAGATTGGGTGGGGTCGGAGAGGTATACGAGAGGCCTGGGCAGAATGGGAGGGGTCAGACAGCAGAGGAGGGATTTAGGAGGAGCCTAGTCAGATTGGGTGGGGTCAGAGAGGAGGAGGAGCCTAGTCAGATTGGGTGGGGTCAGAGAGCAGAGGGATAGGAGGGGCCTGGGCAGAATGGGAGGGGTCAGACAGCAGAGGAGGGGTTTAGGAGGAGGAGCCTAGTCAGAATGGGTGGGGTCAGAGAGGAGGAGGAGCCTAGTCAGATTGGGTGGGGTCAGAGAGGAGGAGGAGCCTAGTCAGATTGGGTGGGGTCAGAGAGGAGGAGGAGCCTAGTCAGATTGGGTGGGGTCAGAGAGGAGGAGGAGCCTAGTCAGATTGGGTGGGGTCAGAGAGCAGAGGGATAGGAGGGGCCTGGGCAGAATGGGAGGGGTCAGACAGCAGAGGAGGGGTTTAGGAGGAGGAGCCTAGTCAGAATGGGTGGGGTCAGAGAGGAGGAGGAGCCTAGTCAGATTGGCTGGGGTCAGAGAGCAGAGGGATAGGAGGGGCCTGGGCAGAATGGGAGGGGTCAGACAGCAGAGGAGGGATTTAGGAGGAGCCTAGTCAGATTGGGTGGGGTCAGAGAGGAGGAGGAGCCTAGTCAGATTGGGTGGGGTCGGAGAGGTATACGAGGGGACTGGGCAGAATGGGAGGGGTCAGAGAGCAGAGGGATAGGAGGGGCCTGGGCAGAATGGGAGGGGTCAGACAGCAGAGGAGGGATTTAGGAGGAGCCTAGTCAGATTGGGTGGGGTCAGAGAGGAGGAGGAGCCTAGTCAGATTGGGTGGGGTCAGAGAGCAGAGGGATAGGAGGGGCCTGGGCAGAATGATAGGGGTCAGACAGCAGAGGAGGGGTTTAGGAGGAGGAGCCTAGTCAGATTGGGTGGGGTCAGAGAGGAGGAGGAGCCTAGTCAGAATGGGTGGGGTTCAGGAGAAGCCTGGTCAGATTGGGTTGGTTCGGAGAGGTATACGAGGGGCCTGGGCAGAATGGGAGGGGTCAGACAGCAGAGGAGGGGTTTAGGAGGAGCCTGGTCAGATTGGGTGGGGTCAGAGAGGATGGGTATAGGAGGAGCCTGAGCAGAATGGGTGGGGTCAGACAGCAGAGGAGGGTTTTGGAGGAGCCTGGTCAGATTGGGTGGGGTCGGAGGGGTATAGGAGGAGCCTGCGCAGAATGGGTGGGGTCGGAGAGGAGGGGTTCAGGAGGAGCCTAGTCAGATTGGGTGGAGTCAGAGAGGAGAGGGATAGGAGGGGCCTGGGCAGAATGGGAGGGGTCAGACAGCAGAAGAGGGGTTTAGGAGGAGGAGCCTAGTCAGAATGGGTGGGGTTCAGGAGGAGCCTGGTCAGATTGGGTGGGGTCGGAGAGGTATACGAGGGGACTGGGCAGAATGGGAGGGGTCAGAGAGGAGGGGTATAGGAGGAGCCTAGTCAGATTGGGTGGGGTCAGAGAGCAGAGGGATAGGAGGGGCCTGGGCAGAATGGGAGGGGTCAGACAGCAGAGGAGGGGTTTAGGAGGAGGAGCCTAGTCAGAATGGGTGGGGTTCAGGAGGAGCCTGGTCAGATTGGGTGGGGTCGGAGAGGTATACGAGGGGACTGGGCAGAATGGGAGGGGTCAGAGAGCAGAGGGATAGGAGGGGCCTGGGCAGAATGGGAGGGGTCAGACAGCAGAGGAGGGGTTTAGGAGGAGGAGCCTAGTCAGAATGGGTGGGGTTCAGGAGAAGCCTGGTCAGATTGGGTTGGTTCGGAGAGCTATACGAGGGGCCTAGGCAGAATGGGAGGGGTCAGACAGCAGAGGAGGGGTTTAGGAGGAGGAGCCTAGTCAGATTGGGTGGGGTCAGAGAGCAGAGGGATAGGAGGGGCCTGGGCAGAATGGGAGGGGTCAGACAGCAGAGGAGGGGTTTAGGAGGAGGAGCCTAGTCAGATTGGGTGGGGTCAGAGAGGAGGAGGAGCCTAGTCAGATTGGGTGGGGTCAGAGAGCAGAGGGATAGGAGGGGCCTGGGCAGAATGGGAGGGGTCATACAGCAGAGGAGGGGTTTAGGAGGAGGAGCCTAGTCAGGATGGGTGGGGTTCAGGAGGAGCCTGGTCAGATTGGGTGGGGTCGGAGAGGTATACGAGAGGCCTGGGCAGAATGGGAGGGGTCAGACAGCAGAGGAGGGATTTAGGAGGAGCCTAGTCAGATTGGGTGGGGTCAGAGAGGAGGAGGAGCCTAGTCAGATTGGGTGGGGTCAGAGAGCAGAGGGATAGGAGGGGCCTGGGCAGAATGGGAGGGGTCAGACAGCAGAGGAGGGGTTTAGGAGGAGGAGCCTAGTCAGGATGGGTGGGGTTCAGGAGGAGCCTGGTCAGATTGGGTGGGGTCGGAGAGGTATACGAGAGGCCTGGGCAGAATGGGAGGGGTCAGACAGCAGAGGAGGGATTTAGGAGGAGCCTAGTCAGATTGGGTGGGGTCAGAGAGGAGGAGGAGCCTAGTCAGATTGGGTGGGGTCAGAGAGCAGAGGGATAGGAGGGGCCTGGGCAGAATGGGAGGGGTCAGACAGCAGAGGAGGGGTTTAGGAGGAGGAGCCTAGTCAGAATGGGTGGGGTCAGAGAGGAGGAGGAGCCTAGTCAGATTGGGTGGGGTCAGAGAGGAGGAGGAGCCTAGTCAGATTGGGTGGGGTCAGAGAGGAGGAGGAGCCTAGTCAGATTGGGTGGGGTCAGAGAGGAGGAGGAGCCTAGTCAGATTGGGTGGGGTCAGAGAGCAGAGGGATAGGAGGGGCCTGGGCAGAATGGGAGGGGTCAGACAGCAGAGGAGGGGTTTAGGAGGAGGAGCCTAGTCAGAATGGGTGGGGTCAGAGAGGAGGAGGAGCCTAGTCAGATTGGCTGGGGTCAGAGAGCAGAGGGATAGGAGGGGCCTGGGCAGAATGGGAGGGGTCAGACAGCAGAGGAGGGATTTAGGAGGAGCCTAGTCAGATTGGGTGGGGTCAGAGAGGAGGAGGAGCCTAGTCAGATTGGGTGGGGTCGGAGAGGTATACGAGGGGACTGGGCAGAATGGGAGGGGTCAGAGAGCAGAGGAGGGGTTTAGGAGGAGCCTGGTCAGATTGGGTGGGGTCAGAGAGGATGGGTATAGGAGGAGCCTGCGCAGAATGGGTGGGGTCGGAGAGGAGGGGTTTAGGAGGAGCCTAGTCAGATTGGGCGGGGCCAGAGAGCAGAGGGATAGGAGGGGCCTGGGCAGAATGGGAGGGGTCAGACAGCAGAGGAGGGGTTTAGGAGGAGCCTAGTCAGATTGGGCGGGGTCAGAGAGCAGAGGGATAGGAGGGGCCTGGGCAGAATGGGAGGGGTCAGACAGCAGAGGAGGGGTTTAGGAGGAGGAGCCTAGTCAGAATGGGTGGGGTCAGAGAGGAGGAGGAGCCTAGTCAGATTGGGTGGGGTCAGAGAGCAGAGGGATAGGAGGGGCCTGGGCAGAATGGGAGGGGTCAGACAGCAGAGGAGGGGTTTAGGAGGAGGAGCCTAGTCAGATTGGGTGGGGTCAGAGAGGAGGAGGAGCCTAGTCAGATTGGGTGGGGTCAGAGAGCAGAGGGATAGGAGGGGCCTGGGCAGAATGGGAGGGGTCAGACAGCAGAGGAGGGGTTTAGGAGGAGGAGCCTAGTCAGAATGGGTGGGGTCAGAGAGCAGAGGGATAGGAGGGGCCTGGGCAGAATGGGAGGGGTCAGACAGCAGAGGAGGGATTTAGGAGGAGCCTAGTCAGATTGGGTGGGGTCAGAGAGGAGGAGGAGCCTAGTCAGATTGGGTGGGGTCAGAGAGCAGAGGGATAGGAGGGGCCTGGGCAGAATGGGAGGGGTCAGACAGCAGAGGAGGGGTTTAGGAGGAGGAGCCTAGTCAGAATGGGTGGGGTCAGAGAGCAGAGGGATAGGAGGGGCCTGGGCAGAATGGGAGGGGTCAGACAGCAGAGGAGGGGTTTAGGAGGAGGAGCCTAGTCAGAATGGGTGGGGTCAGAGAGGAGGAGGAGCCTAGTCAGATTGGGTGGGGTCGGAGAGGTATACGAGGGGACTGGGCAGAATGGGAGGGGTCAGAGAGCAGAGGGATAGGAGGGGCCTGAGCAGAATGGGAGGGGTCAGACAGCAGAGGAGGGGTTTAGGAGGAGGAGCCTAGTCAGAATGGGTGGGGTTCAGGAGAAGCCTGGTCAGATTGGGTTGGTTCGGAGAGGTATACGAGGGGCCTAGGCAGAATGGGAGGGGTCAGACAGCAGAGGAGGGGTTTAGGAGGAGGAGCCTAGTCAGATTGGGTGGGGTCAGAGAGCAGAGGGATAGGAGGGGCCTGGGCAGAATGGGAGGGGTCAGACAGCAGAGGAGGGGTTTAGGAGGAGGAGCCTAGTCAGAATGGGTGGGGTCAGAGAGGAGGAGGAGCCTAGTCAGATTGGGTGGGGTCAGAGAGCAGAGGGATAGGAGGGGCCTGGGCAGAATGGGAGGGGTCAGACAGCAGAGGAGGGGTTTAGGAGGAGGAGCCTAGTCAGATTGGGTGGGGTCAGAGAGGAGGAGGAGCCTAGTCAGATTGGGTGGGGTCAGAGAGCAGAGGGATAGGAGGGGCCTGGGCAGAATGGGAGGGGTCAGACAGCAGAGGAGGGGTTTAGGAGGAGGAGCCTAGTCAGGATGGGTGGGGTTCAGGAGGAGCCTGGTCAGATTGGGTGGGGTCGGAGAGGTATACGAGAGGCCTGGGCAGAATGGGAGGGGTCAGACAGCAGAGGAGGGATTTAGGAGGAGCCTAGTCAGATTGGGTGGGGTCAGAGAGGAGGAGGAGCCTAGTCAGATTGGGTGGGGTCAGAGAGCAGAGGGATAGGAGGGGCCTGGGCCGAATGGGAGGGGTCAGACAGCAGAGGAGGGGTTTAGGAGGAGGAGCCTAGTCAGGATGGGTGGGGTTCAGGAGGAGCCTGGTCAGATTGGGTGGGGTCGGAGAGGTATACGAGAGGCCTGGGCAGAATGGGAGGGGTCAGACAGCAGAGGAGGGATTTAGGAGGAGCCTAGTCAGATTGGGTGGGGTCAGAGAGGAGGAGGAGCCTAGTCAGATTGGGTGGGGTCAGAGAGCAGAGGGATAGGAGGGGCCTGGGCAGAATGGGAGGGGTCAGACAGCAGAGGAGGGGTTTAGGAGGAGGAGCCTAGTCAGATTGGGTGGGGTCAGAGAGGAGGAGGAGCCTAGTCAGATTGGGTGGGGTCAGAGAGCAGAGGGATAGGAGGGGCCTGGGCAGAATGGGAGGGGTCAGACAGCAGAGGAGGGGTTTAGAAGGAGGAGCCTAGTCAGAATGGGTGGGGTCAGAGAGGAGGAGGAGCCTAGTCAGATTGGGTGGGGTCAGAGAGCAGAGGGATAGGAGGGGCCTGGGCAGAATGGGAGGGGTCAGACAGCAGAGGAGGGGTTTAGGAGGAGGAGCCTAGTCAGATTGGGTGGGGTCAGAGAGGAGGAGGAGCCTAGTCAGATTGGGTGGGGTCAGAGAGCAGAGGGATAGGAGGGGCCTGGGCAGAATGGGAGGGGTCAGACAGCAGAGGAGGGGTTTAGGAGGAGGAGCCTAGTCAGGATGGGTGGGGTTCAGGAGGAGCCTGGTCAGATTGGGTGGGGTCGGAGAGGTATACGAGAGGCCTGGGCAGAATGGGAGGGGTCAGACAGCAGAGGAGGGATTTAGGAGGAGCCTAGTCAGATTGGGTGGGGTCAGAGAGGAGGAGGAGCCTAGTCAGATTGGGTGGGGTCAGAGAGCAGAGGGATAGGAGGGGCCTGGGCAGAATGGGAGGGGTCAGACAGCAGAGGAGGGGTTTAGGAGGAGGAGCCTAGTCAGGATGGGTGGGGTTCAGGAGGAGCCTGGTCAGATTGGGTGGGGTCGGAGAGGTATACGAGAGGCCTGGGCAGAATGGGAGGGGTCAGACAGCAGAGGAGGGATTTAGGAGGAGCCTAGTCAGATTGGGTGGGGTCAGAGAGGAGGAGGAGCCTAGTCAGATTGGGTGGGGTCAGAGAGCAGAGGGATAGGAGGGGCCTGGGCAGAATGGGAGGGGTCAGACAGCAGAGGAGGGGTTTAGGAGGAGGAGCCTAGTCAGAATGGGTGGGGTCAGAGAGGAGGAGGAGCCTAGTCAGATTGGGTGGGGTCAGAGAGGAGGAGGAGCCTAGTCAGATTGGGTGGGGTCAGAGAGGAGGAGGAGCCTAGTCAGATTGGGTGGGGTCAGAGAGGAGGAGGAGCCTAGTCAGATTGGGTGGGGTCAGAGAGCAGAGGGATAGGAGGGGCCTGGGCAGAATGGGAGGGGTCAGACAGCAGAGGAGGGGTTTAGGAGGAGGAGCCTAGTCAGAATGGGTGGGGTCAGAGAGGAGGAGGAGCCTAGTCAGATTGGCTGGGGTCAGAGAGCAGAGGGATAGGAGGGGCCTGGGCAGAATGGGAGGGGTCAGACAGCAGAGGAGGGATTTAGGAGGAGCCTAGTCAGATTGGGTGGGGTCAGAGAGGAGGAGGAGCCTAGTCAGATTGGGTGGGGTCGGAGAGGTATACGAGGGGACTGGGCAGAATGGGAGGGGTCAGAGAGCAGAGGGATAGGAGGGGCCTGGGCAGAATGGGAGGGGTCAGACAGCAGAGGAGGGATTTAGGAGGAGCCTAGTCAGATTGGGTGGGGTCAGAGAGGAGGAGGAGCCTAGTCAGATTGGGTGGGGTCAGAGAGCAGAGGGATAGGAGGGGCCTGGGCAGAATGGGAGGGGTCAGACAACAGAGGAGGGGTTTAGGAGGAGGAGCCTAGTCAGATTGGGTGGGGTCAGAGAGGAGGAGGAGCCTAGTCAGAATGGGTGGGGTTCAGGAGAAGCCTGGTCAGATTGGGTTGGTTCGGAGAGGTATACGAGGGGCCTGGGCAGAATGGGAGGGGTCAGACAGCAGAGGAGGGGTTTAGGAGGAGCCTGGTCAGATTGGGTGGGGTCAGAGAGGATGGGTATAGGAGGAGCCTGAGCAGAATGGGTGGGGTCAGACAGCAGAGGAGGGTTTTGGAGGAGCCTGGTCAGATTGGGTGGGGTCGGAGGGGTATAGGAGGAGCCTGCGCAGAATGGGTGGGGTCGGAGAGGAGGGGTTCAGGAGGAGCCTAGTCAGATTGGGTGGAGTCAGAGAGGAGAGGGATAGGAGGGGCCTGGGCAGAATGGGAGGGGTCAGACAGCAGAAGAGGGGTTTAGGAGGAGGAGCCTAGTCAGAATGGGTGGGGTTCAGGAGGAGCCTGGTCAGATTGGGTGGGGTCGGAGAGGTATACGAGGGGACTGGGCAGAATGGGAGGGGTCAGAGAGGAGGGGTATAGGAGGAGCCTAGTCAGATTGGGTGGGGTCAGAGAGCAGAGGGATAGGAGGGGCCTGGGCAGAATGGGAGGGGTCAGACAGCAGAGGAGGGGTTTAGGAGGAGGAGCCTAGTCAGAATGGGTGGGGTTCAGGAGGAGCCTGGTCAGATTGGGTGGGGTCGGAGAGGTATACGAGGGGACTGGGCAGAATGGGAGGGGTCAGAGAGCAGAGGGATAGGAGGGGCCTGGGCAGAATGGGAGGGGTCAGACAGCAGAGGAGGGGTTTAGGAGGAGGAGCCTAGTCAGAATGGGTGGGGTTCAGGAGAAGCCTGGTCAGATTGGGTTGGTTCGGAGAGGTATACGAGGGGCCTAGGCAGAATGGGAGGGGTCAGACAGCAGAGGAGGGGTTTAGGAGGAGGAGCCTAGTCAGATTGGGTGGGGTCAGAGAGCAGAGGGATAGGAGGGGCCTGGGCAGAATGGGAGGGGTCAGACAGCAGAGGAGGGGTTTAGGAGGAGGAGCCTAGTCAGATTGGGTGGGGTCAGAGAGGAGGAGGAGCCTAGTCAGATTGGGTGGGGTCAGAGAGCAGAGGGATAGGAGGGGCCTGGGCAGAATGGGAGGGGTCATACAGCAGAGGAGGGGTTTAGGAGGAGGAGCCTAGTCAGGATGGGTGGGGTTCAGGAGGAGCCTGGTCAGATTGGGTGGGGTCGGAGAGGTATACGAGAGGCCTGGGCAGAATGGGAGGGGTCAGACAGCAGAGGAGGGATTTAGGAGGAGCCTAGTCAGATTGGGTGGGGTCAGAGAGGAGGAGGAGCCTAGTCAGATTGGGTGGGGTCAGAGAGCAGAGGGATAGGAGGGGCCTGGGCAGAATGGGAGGGGTCAGACAGCAGAGGAGGGGTTTAGGAGGAGGAGCCTAGTCAGGATGGGTGGGGTTCAGGAGGAGCCTGGTCAGATTGGGTGGGGTCGGAGAGGTATACGAGAGGCCTGGGCAGAATGGGAGGGGTCAGACAGCAGAGGAGGGATTTAGGAGGAGCCTAGTCAGATTGGGTGGGGTCAGAGAGGAGGAGGAGCCTAGTCAGATTGGGTGGGGTCAGAGAGCAGAGGGATAGGAGGGGCCTGGGCAGAATGGGAGGGGTCAGACAGCAGAGGAGGGGTTTAGGAGGAGAAGCCTAGTCAGAATGGGTGGGGTCAGAGAGGAGGAGGAGCCTAGTCAGATTGGGTGGGGTCAGAGAGGAGGAGGAGCCTAGTCAGATTGGGTGGGGTCAGAGAGGAGGAGGAGCCTAGTCAGATTGGGTGGGGTCAGAGAGGAGGAGGAGCCTAGTCAGATTGGGTGGGGTCAGAGAGCAGAGGGATAGGAGGGGCCTGGGCAGAATGGGAGGGGTCAGACAGCAGAGGAGGGGTTTAGGAGGAGGAGCCTAGTCAGAATGGGTGGGGTCAGAGAGGAGGAGGAGCCTAGTCAGATTGGCTGGGGTCAGAGAGCAGAGGGATAGGAGGGGCCTGGGCAGAATGGGAGGGGTCAGACAGCAGAGGAGGGATTTAGGAGGAGCCTAGTCAGATTGGGTGGGGTCAGAGAGGAGGAGGAGCCTAGTCAGATTGGGTGGGGTCGGAGAGGTATACGAGGGGACTGGGCAGAATGGGAGGGGTTAGAGAGCAGAGGAGGGGTTTAGGAGGAGCCTGGTCAGATTGGGTGGGGTCAGAGAGGATGGGTATAGGAGGAGCCTGAGCAGAATGGGTGGGGTCAGACAGCAGAGGAGGGTTTTGGAGGAGCCTGGTCAGATTGGGTGGGGTCGGAGGGGTATAGGAGGAGCCTGCGCAGAATGGGTGGGGTCGGAGAGGAGGGGTTTAGGAGGAGCCTAGTCAGATTGGGCGGGGCCAGAGAGCAGAGGGATAGGAGGGGCCTGGGCAGAATGGGAGGGGTCAGACAGCAGAGGAGGGGTTTAGGAGGAGCCTAGTCAGATTGGGCGGGGTCAGAGAGCAGAGGGATAGGAGGGGCCTGGGCAGAATGGGAGGGGTCAGACAGCAGAGGAGGGGTTTAGGAGGAGGAGCCTAGTCAGAATGGGTGGGGTCAGAGAGGAGGAGGAGCCTAGTCAGATTGGGTGGGGTCAGAGAGCAGAGGGATAGGAGGGGCCTGGGCAGAATGGGAGGGGTCAGACAGCAGAGGAGGGGTTTAGGAGGAGGAGCCTAGTCAGATTGGGTGGGGTCAGAGAGGAGGAGGAGCCTAGTCAGATTGGGTGGGGTCAGAGAGCAGAGGGATAGGAGGGGCCTGGGCAGAATGGGAGGGGTCAGACAGCAGAGGAGGGGTTTAGGAGGAGGAGCCTAGTCAGAATGGGTGGGGTCAGAGAGCAGAGGGATAGGAGGGGCCTGGGCAGAATGGGAGGGGTCAGACAGCAGAGGAGGGATTTAGGAGGAGCCTAGTCAGATTGGGTGGGGTCAGAGAGGAGGAGGAGCCTAGTCAGATTGGGTGGGGTCAGAGAGCAGAGGGATAGGAGGGGCCTGGGCAGAATGGGAGGGGTCAGACAGCAGAGGAGGGGTTTAGGAGGAGGAGCCTAGTCAGAATGGGTGGGGTCAGAGAGCAGAGGGATCGGAGGGGCCTGGGCAGAATGGGAGGGGTCAGACAGCAGAGGAGGGGTTTAGGAGGAGGAGCCTAGTCAGAATGGGTGGGGTCAGAGAGGAGGAGGAGCCTAGTCAGATTGGGTGGGGTCGGAGAGGTATACGAGGGGACTGGGCAGAATGGGAGGGGTCAGAGAGCAGAGGGATAGGAGGGGCCTGGGCAGAATGGGAGGGGTCAGACAGCAGAGGAGGGGTTTAGGAGGAGGAGCCTAGTCAGAATGGGTGGGGTTCAGGAGAAGCCTGGTCAGATTGGGTTGGTTCGGAGAGGTATACGAGGGGCCTAGGCAGAATGGGAGGGGTCAGACAGCAGAGGAGGGGTTTAGGAGGAGGAGCCTAGTCAGATTGGGTGGGGTCAGAGAGCAGAGGGATAGGAGGGGCCTGGGCAGAATGGGAGGGGTCAGACAGCAGAGGAGGGGTTTAGGAGGAGGAGCCTAGTCAGAATGGGTGGGGTCAGAGAGGAGGAGGAGCCTAGTCAGATTGGGTGGGGTCAGAGAGCAGAGGGATAGGAGGGGCCTGGGCAGAATGGGAGGGGTCAGACAGCAGAGGAGGGGTTTAGGAGGAGGAGCCTAGTCAGATTGGGTGGGGTCAGAGAGGAGGAGGAGCCTAGTCAGATTGGGTGGGGTCAGAGAGCAGAGGGATAGGAGGGGCCTGGGCAGAATGGGAGGGGTCAGACAGCAGAGGAGGGGTTTAGGAGGAGGAGCCTAGTCAGGATGGGTGGGGTTCAGGAGGAGCCTGGTCAGATTGGGTGGGGTCGGAGAGGTATACGAGAGGCCTGGGCAGAATGGGAGGGGTCAGACAGCAGAGGAGGGATTTAGGAGGAGCCTAGTCAGATTGGGTGGGGTCAGAGAGGAGGAGGAGCCTAGTCAGATTGGGTGGGGTCAGAGAGCAGAGGGATAGGAGGGGCCTGGGCCGAATGGGAGGGGTCAGACAGCAGAGGAGGGGTTTAGGAGGAGGAGCCTAGTCAGGATGGGTGGGGTTCAGGAGGAGCCTGGTCAGATTGGGTGGGGTCGGAGAGGTATACGAGAGGCCTGGGCAGAATGGGAGGGGTCAGACAGCAGAGGAGGGATTTAGGAGGAGCCTAGTCAGATTGGGTGGGGTCAGAGAGGAGGAGGAGCCTAGTCAGATTGGGTGGGGTCAGAGAGCAGAGGGATAGGAGGGGCCTGGGCAGAATGGGAGGGGTCAGACAGCAGAGGAGGGGTTTAGGAGGAGGAGCCTAGTCAGATTGGGTGGGGTCAGAGAGGAGGAGGAGCCTAGTCAGATTGGGTGGGGTCAGAGAGCAGAGGGATAGGAGGGGCCTGGGCAGAATGGGAGGGGTCAGACAGCAGAGGAGGGGTTTAGGAGGAGGAGCCTAGTCAGAATGGGTGGGGTCAGAGAGGAGGAGGAGCCTAGTCAGATTGGGTGGGGTCAGAGAGCAGAGGGATAGGAGGGGCCTGGGCAGAATGGGAGGGGTCAGACAGCAGAGGAGGGGTTTAGGAGGAGGAGCCTAGTCAGATTGGGTGGGGTCAGAGAGGAGGAGGAGCCTAGTCAGATTGGGTGGGGTCAGAGAGCAGAGGGATAGGAGGGGCCTGGGCAGAATGGGAGGGGTCAGACAGCAGAGGAGGGGTTTAGGAGGAGGAGCCTAGTCAGGATGGGTGGGGTTCAGGAGGAGCCTGGTCAGATTGGGTGGGGTCGGAGAGGTATACGAGAGGCCTGGGCAGAATGGGAGGGGTCAGACAGCAGAGGAGGGATTTAGGAGGAGCCTAGTCAGATTGGGTGGGGTCAGAGAGGAGGAGGAGCCTAGTCAGATTGGGTGGGGTCAGAGAGCAGAGGGATAGGAGGGGCCTGGGCAGAATGGGAGGGGTCAGACAGCAGAGGAGGGGTTTAGGAGGAGGAGCCTAGTCAGGATGGGTGGGGTTCAGGAGGAGCCTGGTCAGATTGGGTGGGGTCGGAGAGGTATACGAGAGGCCTGGGCAGAATGGGAGGGGTCAGACAGCAGAGGAGGGATTTAGGAGGAGCCTAGTCAGATTGGGTGGGGTCAGAGAGGAGGAGGAGCCTAGTCAGATTGGGTGGGGTCAGAGAGCAGAGGGATAGGAGGGGCCTGGGCAGAATGGGAGGGGTCAGACAGCAGAGGAGGGGTTTAGGAGGAGGAGCCTAGTCAGAATGGGTGGGGTCAGAGAGGAGGAGGAGCCTAGTCAGATTGGGTGGGGTCAGAGAGGAGGAGGAGCCTAGTCAGATTGGGTGGGGTCAGAGAGGAGGAGGAGCCTAGTCAGATTGGGTGGGGTCAGAGAGGAGGAGGAGCCTAGTCAGATTGGGTGGGGTCAGAGAGCAGAGGGATAGGAGGGGCCTGGGCAGAATGGGAGGGGTCAGACAGCAGAGGAGGGGTTTAGGAGGAGGAGCCTAGTCAGAATGGGTGGGGTCAGAGAGGAGGAGGAGCCTAGTCAGATTGGCTGGGGTCAGAGAGCAGAGGGATAGGAGGGGCCTGGGCAGAATGGGAGGGGTCAGACAGCAGAGGAGGGATTTAGGAGGAGCCTAGTCAGATTGGGTGGGGTCAGAGAGGAGGAGGAGCCTAGTCAGATTGGGTGGGGTCGGAGAGGTATACGAGGGGACTGGGCAGAATGGGAGGGGTCAGAGAGCAGAGGGATAGGAGGGGCCTGGGCAGAATGGGAGGGGTCAGACAGCAGAGGAGGGATTTAGGAGGAGCCTAGTCAGATTGGGTGGGGTCAGAGAGGAGGAGGAGCCTAGTCAGATTGGGTGGGGTCAGAGAGCAGAGGGATAGGAGGGGCCTGGGCAGAATGGGAGGGGTCAGACAGCAGAGGAGGGGTTTAGGAGGAGGAGCCTAGTCAGATTGGGTGGGGTCAGAGAGGAGGAGGAGCCTAGTCAGAATGGGTGGGGTTCAGGAGAAGCCTGGTCAGATTGGGTTGGTTCGGAGAGGTATACGAGGGGCCTGGGCAGAATGGGAGGGGTCAGACAGCAGAGGAGGGGTTTAGGAGGAGCCTGGTCAGATTGGGTGGGGTCAGAGAGGATGGGTATAGGAGGAGCCTGAGCAGAATGGGTGGGGTCAGACAGCAGAGGAGGGTTTTGGAGGAGCCTGGTCAGATTGGGTGGGGTCGGAGGGGTATAGGAGGAGCCTGCGCAGAATGGGTGGGGTCGGAGAGGAGGGGTTCAGGAGGAGCCTAGTCAGATTGGGTGGAGTCAGAGAGGAGAGGGATAGGAGGGGCCTGGGCAGAATGGGAGGGGTCAGACAGCAGAAGAGGGGTTTAGGAGGAGGAGCCTAGTCAGAATGGGTGGGGTTCAGGAGGAGCCTGGTCAGATTGGGTGGGGTCGGAGAGGTATACGAGGGGACTGGGCAGAATGGGAGGGGTCAGAGAGGAGGGGTATAGGAGGAGCCTAGTCAGATTGGGTGGGGTCAGAGAGCAGAGGGATAGGAGGGGCCTGGGCAGAATGGGAGGGGTCAGACAGCAGAGGAGGGGTTTAGGAGGAGGAGCCTAGTCAGAATGGGTGGGGTTCAGGAGGAGCCTGGTCAGATTGGGTGGGGTCGGAGAGGTATACGAGGGGACTGGGCAGAATGGGAGGGGTCAGAGAGCAGAGGGATAGGAGGGGCCTGGGCAGAATGGGAGGGGTCAGACAGCAGAGGAGGGGTTTAGGAGGAGGAGCCTAGTCAGAATGGGTGGGGTTCAGGAGAAGCCTGGTCAGATTGGGTTGGTTCGGAGAGGTATACGAGGGGCCTAGGCAGAATGGGAGGGGTCAGACAGCAGAGGAGGGGTTTAGGAGGAGGAGCCTAGTCAGATTGGGTGGGGTCAGAGAGCAGAGGGATAGGAGGGGCCTGGGCAGAATGGGAGGGGTCAGACAGCAGAGGAGGGGTTTAGGAGGAGGAGCCTAGTCAGATTGGGTGGGGTCAGAGAGGAGGAGGAGCCTAGTCAGATTGGGTGGGGTCAGAGAGCAGAGGGATAGGAGGGGCCTGGGCAGAATGGGAGGGGTCATACAGCAGAGGAGGGGTTTAGGAGGAGGAGCCTAGTCAGGATGGGTGGGGTTCAGGAGGAGCCTGGTCAGATTGGGTGGGGTCGGAGAGGTATACGAGAGGCCTGGGCAGAATGGGAGGGGTCAGACAGCAGAGGAGGGATTTAGGAGGAGCCTAGTCAGATTGGGTGGGGTCAGAGAGGAGGAGGAGCCTAGTCAGATTGGGTGGGGTCAGAGAGCAGAGGGATAGGAGGGGCCTGGGCAGAATGGGAGGGGTCAGACAGCAGAGGAGGGGTTTAGGAGGAGGAGCCTAGTCAGGATGGGTGGGGTTCAGGAGGAGCCTGGTCAGATTGGGTGGGGTCGGAGAGGTATACGAGAGGCCTGGGCAGAATGGGAGGGGTCAGACAGCAGAGGAGGGATTTAGGAGGAGCCTAGTCAGATTGGGTGGGGTCAGAGAGGAGGAGGAGCCTAGTCAGATTGGGTGGGGTCAGAGAGCAGAGGGATAGGAGGGGCCTGGGCAGAATGGGAGGGGTCAGACAGCAGAGGAGGGGTTTAGGAGGAGGAGCCTAGTCAGAATGGGTGGGGTCAGAGAGGAGGAGGAGCCTAGTCAGATTGGGTGGGGTCAGAGAGGAGGAGGAGCCTAGTCAGATTGGGTGGGGTCAGAGAGGAGGAGGAGCCTAGTCAGATTGGGTGGGGTCAGAGAGGAGGAGGAGCCTAGTCAGATTGGGTGGGGTCAGAGAGGAGGAGGAGCCTAGTCAGATTGGGTGGGGTCAGAGAGGAGGAGGAGCCTAGTCAGATTGGGTGGGGTCAGAGAGCAGAGGGATAGGAGGGGCCTGGGCAGAATGGGAGGGGTCAGACAGCAGAGGAGGGGTTTAGGAGGAGGAGCCTAGTCAGAATGGGTGGGGTCAGAGAGGAGGAGGAGCCTAGTCAGATTGGCTGGGGTCAGAGAGCAGAGGGATAGGAGGGGCCTGGGCAGAATGGGAGGGGTCAGACAGCAGAGGAGGGATTTAGGAGGAGCCTAGTCAGATTGGGTGGGGTCAGAGAGGAGGAGGAGCCTAGTCAGATTGGGTGGGGTCGGAGAGGTATACGAGGGGACTGGGCAGAATGGGAGGGGTCAGAGAGCAGAGGAGGGGTTTAGGAGGAGCCTGGTCAGATTGGGTGGGGTCAGAGAGGATGGGTATAGGAGGAGCCTGAGCAGAATGGGTGGGGTCAGACAGCAGAGGAGGGTTTTGGAGGAGCCTGGTCAGATTGGGTGGGGTCGGAGGGGTATAGGAGGAGCCTGCGCAGAATGGGTGGGGTCGGAGAGGAGGGGTTTAGGAGGAGCCTAGTCAGATTGGGCGGGGCCAGAAAGCAGAGGGATAGGAGGGGCCTGGGCAGAATGGGAGGGGTCAGACAGCAGAGGAGGGGTTTAGGAGGAGCCTAGTCAGATTGGGCGGGGTCAGAGAGCAGAGGGATAGGAGGGGCCTGGGCAGAATGGGAGGGGTCAGACAGCAGAGGAGGGGTTTAGGAGGAGGAGCCTAGTCAGAATGGGTGGGGTCAGAGAGGAGGAGGAGCCTAGTCAGATTGGGTGGGGTCAGAGAGCAGAGGGATAGGAGGGGCCTGGGCAGAATGGGAGGGGTCAGACAGCAGAGGAGGGGTTTAGGAGGAGGAGCCTAGTCAGATTGGGTGGGGTCAGAGAGGAGGAGGAGCCTAGTCAGATTGGGTGGGGTCAGAGAGCAGAGGGATAGGAGGGGCCTGGGCAGAATGGGAGGGGTCAGACAGCAGAGGAGGGGTTTAGGAGGAGGAGCCTAGTCAGAATGGGTGGGGTCAGAGAGCAGAGGGATAGGAGGGGCCTGGGCAGAATGGGAGGGGTCAGACAGCAGAGGAGGGATTTAGGAGGAGCCTAGTCAGATTGGGTGGGGTCAGAGAGGAGGAGGAGCCTAGTCAGATTGGGTGGGGTCAGAGAGCAGAGGGATAGGAGGGGCCTGGGCAGAATGGGAGGGGTCAGACAGCAGAGGAGGGGTTTAGGAGGAGGAGCCTAGTCAGAATGGGTGGGGTCAGAGAGCAGAGGGATCGGAGGGGCCTGGGCAGAATGGGAGGGGTCAGACAGCAGAGGAGGGGTTTAGGAGGAGGAGCCTAGTCAGAATGGGTGGGGTCAGAGAGGAGGAGGAGCCTAGTCAGATTGGGTGGGGTCGGAGAGGTATACGAGGGGACTGGGCAGAATGGGAGGGGTCAGAGAGCAGAGGGATAGGAGGGGCCTGGGCAGAATGGGAGGGGTCAGACAGCAGAGGAGGGGTTTAGGAGGAGGAGCCTAGTCAGAATGGGTGGGGTTCAGGAGAAGCCTGGTCAGATTGGGTTGGTTCGGAGAGGTATACGAGGGGCCTAGGCAGAATGGGAGGGGTCAGACAGCAGAGGAGGGGTTTAGGAGGAGGAGCCTAGTCAGATTGGGTGGGGTCAGAGAGCAGAGGGATAGGAGGGGCCTGGGCAGAATGGGAGGGGTCAGACAGCAGAGGAGGGGTTTAGGAGGAGGAGCCTAGTCAGAATGGGTGGGGTCAGAGAGGAGGAGGAGCCTAGTCAGATTGGGTGGGGTCAGAGAGCAGAGGGATAGGAGGGGCCTGGGCAGAATGGGAGGGGTCAGACAGCAGAGGAGGGGTTTAGGAGGAGGAGCCTAGTCAGATTGGGTGGGGTCAGAGAGGAGGAGGAGCCTAGTCAGATTGGGTGGGGTCAGAGAGCAGAGGGATAGGAGGGGCCTGGGCAGAATGGGAGGGGTCAGACAGCAGAGGAGGGGTTTAGGAGGAGGAGCCTAGTCAGGATGGGTGGGGTTCAGGAGGAGCCTGGTCAGATTGGGTGGGGTCGGAGAGGTATACGAGAGGCCTGGGCAGAATGGGAGGGGTCAGACAGCAGAGGAGGGATTTAGGAGGAGCCTAGTCAGATTGGGTGGGGTCAGAGAGGAGGAGGAGCCTAGTCAGATTGGGTGGGGTCAGAGAGCAGAGGGATAGGAGGGGCCTGGGCCGAATGGGAGGGGTCAGACAGCAGAGGAGGGGTTTAGGAGGAGGAGCCTAGTCAGGATGGGTGGGGTTCAGGAGGAGCCTGGTCAGATTGGGTGGGGTCGGAGAGGTATACGAGAGGCCTGGGCAGAATGGGAGGGGTCAGACAGCAGAGGAGGGATTTAGGAGGAGCCTAGTCAGATTGGGTGGGGTCAGAGAGGAGGAGGAGCCTAGTCAGATTGGGTGGGGTCAGAGAGCAGAGGGATAGGAGGGGCCTGGGCAGAATGGGAGGGGTCAGACAGCAGAGGAGGGGTTTAGGAGGAGGAGCCTAGTCAGATTGGGTGGGGTCAGAGAGGAGGAGGAGCCTAGTCAGATTGGGTGGGGTCAGAGAGCAGAGGGATAGGAGGGGCCTGGGCAGAATGGGAGGGGTCAGACAGCAGAGGAGGGGTTTAGGAGGAGGAGCCTAGTCAGAATGGGTGGGGTCAGAGAGGAGGAGGAGCCTAGTCAGATTGGGTGGGGTCAGAGAGCAGAGGGATAGGAGGGGCCTGGGCAGAATGGGAGGGGTCAGACAGCAGAGGAGGGGTTTAGGAGGAGGAGCCTAGTCAGATTGGGTGGGGTCAGAGAGGAGGAGGAGCCTAGTCAGATTGGGTGGGGTCAGAGAGCAGAGGGATAGGAGGGGCCTGGGCAGAATGGGAGGGGTCAGACAGCAGAGGAGGGGTTTAGGAGGAGGAGCCTAGTCAGGATGGGTGGGGTTCAGGAGGAGCCTGGTCAGATTGGGTGGGGTCGGAGAGGTATACGAGAGGCCTGGGCAGAATGGGAGGGGTCAGACAGCAGAGGAGGGATTTAGGAGGAGCCTAGTCAGATTGGGTGGGGTCAGAGAGGAGGAGGAGCCTAGTCAGATTGGGTGGGGTCAGAGAGCAGAGGGATAGGAGGGGCCTGGGCAGAATGGGAGGGGTCAGACAGCAGAGGAGGGGTTTAGGAGGAGGAGCCTAGTCAGAATGGGTGGGGTCAGAGAGGAGGAGGAGCCTAGTCAGATTGGGTGGGGTCAGAGAGCAGAGGGATAGGAGGGGCCTGGGCAGAATGGGAGGGGTCAGACAGCAGAGGAGGGGTTTAGGAGGAGGAGCCTAGTCAGATTGGGTGGGGTCAGAGAGGAGGAGGAGCCTAGTCAGATTGGGTGGGGTCAGAGAGCAGAGGGATAGGAGGGGCCTGGGCAGAATGGGAGGGGTCAGACAGCAGAGGAGGGGTTTAGGAGGAGGAGCCTAGTCAGGATGGGTGGGGTTCAGGAGGAGCCTGGTCAGATTGGGTGGGGTCGGAGAGGTATACGAGAGGCCTGGGCAGAATGGGAGGGGTCAGACAGCAGAGGAGGGATTTAGGAGGAGCCTAGTCAGATTGGGTGGGGTCAGAGAGGAGGAGGAGCCTAGTCAGATTGGGTGGGGTCAGAGAGCAGAGGGATAGGAGGGGCCTGGGCAGAATGGGAGGGGTCAGACAGCAGAGGAGGGGTTTAGGAGGAGGAGCCTAGTCAGGATGGGTGGGGTTCAGGAGGAGCCTGGTCAGATTGGGTGGGGTCGGAGAGGTATACGAGAGGCCTGGGCAGAATGGGAGGGGTCAGACAGCAGAGGAGGGATTTAGGAGGAGCCTAGTCAGATTGGGTGGGGTCAGAGAGGAGGAGGAGCCTAGTCAGATTGGGTGGGGTCAGAGAGCAGAGGGATAGGAGGGGCCTGGGCAGAATGGGAGGGGTCAGACAGCAGAGGAGGGGTTTAGGAGGAGGAGCCTAGTCAGAATGGGTGGGGTCAGAGAGGAGGAGGAGCCTAGTCAGATTGGGTGGGGTCAGAGAGGAGGAGGAGCCTAGTCAGATTGGGTGGGGTCAGAGAGGAGGAGGAGCCTAGTCAGATTGGGTGGGGTCAGAGAGGAGGAGGAGCCTAGTCAGATTGGGTGGGGTCAGAGAGCAGAGGGATAGGAGGGGCCTGGGCAGAATGGGAGGGGTCAGACAGCAGAGGAGGGGTTTAGGAGGAGGAGCCTAGTCAGAATGGGTGGGGTCAGAGAGGAGGAGGAGCCTAGTCAGATTGGCTGGGGTCAGAGAGCAGAGGGATAGGAGGGGCCTGGGCAGAATGGGAGGGGTCAGACAGCAGAGGAGGGATTTAGGAGGAGCCTAGTCAGATTGGGTGGGGTCAGAGAGGAGGAGGAGCCTAGTCAGATTGGGTGGGGTCGGAGAGGTATACGAGGGGACTGGGCAGAATGGGAGGGGTCAGAGAGCAGAGGGATAGGAGGGGCCTGGGCAGAATGGGAGGGGTCAGACAGCAGAGGAGGGATTTAGGAGGAGCCTAGTCAGATTGGGTGGGGTCAGAGAGGAGGAGGAGCCTAGTCAGATTGGGTGGGGTCAGAGAGCAGAGGGATAGGAGGGGCCTGGGCAGAATGGGAGGGGTCAGACAGCAGAGGAGGGGTTTAGGAGGAGGAGCCTAGTCAGATTGGGTGGGGTCAGAGAGGAGGAGGAGCCTAGTCAGAATGGGTGGGGTTCAGGAGAAGCCTGGTCAGATTGGGTTGGTTCGGAGAGGTATACGAGGGGCCTGGGCAGAATGGGAGGGGTCAGACAGCAGAGGAGGGGTTTAGGAGGAGCCTGGTCAGATTGGGTGGGGTCAGAGAGGATGGGTATAGGAGGAGCCTGAGCAGAATGGGTGGGGTCAGACAGCAGAGGAGGGTTTTGGAGGAGCCTGGTCAGATTGGGTGGGGTCGGAGGGGTATAGGAGGAGCCTGCGCAGAATGGGTGGGGTCGGAGAGGAGGGGTTCAGGAGGAGCCTAGTCAGATTGGGTGGAGTCAGAGAGGAGAGGGATAGGAGGGGCCTGGGCAGAATGGGAGGGGTCAGACAGCAGAAGAGGGGTTTAGGAGGAGGAGCCTAGTCAGAATGGGTGGGGTTCAGGAGGAGCCTGGTCAGATTGGGTGGGGTCGGAGAGGTATACGAGGGGACTGGGCAGAATGGGAGGGGTCAGAGAGGAGGGGTATAGGAGGAGCCTAGTCAGATTGGGTGGGGTCAGAGAGCAGAGGGATAGGAGGGGCCTGGGCAGAATGGGAGGGGTCAGACAGCAGAGGAGGGGTTTAGGAGGAGGAGCCTAGTCAGAATGGGTGGGGTTCAGGAGGAGCCTGGTCAGATTGGGTGGGGTCGGAGAGGTATACGAGGGGACTGGGCAGAATGGGAGGGGTCAGAGAGCAGAGGGATAGGAGGGGCCTGGGCAGAATGGGAGGGGTCAGACAGCAGAGGAGGGGTTTAGGAGGAGGAGCCTAGTCAGAATGGGTGGGGTTCAGGAGAAGCCTGGTCAGATTGGGTTGGTTCGGAGAGGTATACGAGGGGCCTAGGCAGAATGGGAGGGGTCAGACAGCAGAGGAGGGGTTTAGGAGGAGGAGCCTAGTCAGATTGGGTGGGGTCAGAGAGCAGAGGGATAGGAGGGGCCTGGGCAGAATGGGAGGGGTCAGACAGCAGAGGAGGGGTTTAGGAGGAGGAGCCTAGTCAGATTGGGTGGGGTCAGAGAGGAGGAGGAGCCTAGTCAGATTGGGTGGGGTCAGAGAGCAGAGGGATAGGAGGGGCCTGGGCAGAATGGGAGGGGTCATACAGCAGAGGAGGGGTTTAGGAGGAGGAGCCTAGTCAGGATGGGTGGGGTTCAGGAGGAGCCTGGTCAGATTGGGTGGGGTCGGAGAGGTATACGAGAGGCCTGGGCAGAATGGGAGGGGTCAGACAGCAGAGGAGGGATTTAGGAGGAGCCTAGTCAGATTGGGTGGGGTCAGAGAGGAGGAGGAGCCTAGTCAGATTGGGTGGGGTCAGAGAGCAGAGGGATAGGAGGGGCCTGGGCAGAATGGGAGGGGTCAGACAGCAGAGGAGGGGTTTAGGAGGAGGAGCCTAGTCAGGATGGGTGGGGTTCAGGAGGAGCCTGGTCAGATTGGGTGGGGTCGGAGAGGTATACGAGAGGCCTGGGCAGAATGGGAGGGGTCAGACAGCAGAGGAGGGATTTAGGAGGAGCCTAGTCAGATTGGGTGGGGTCAGAGAGGAGGAGGAGCCTAGTCAGATTGGGTGGGGTCAGAGAGCAGAGGGATAGGAGGGGCCTGGGCAGAATGGGAGGGGTCAGACAGCAGAGGAGGGGTTTAGGAGGAGGAGCCTAGTCAGAATGGGTGGGGTCAGAGAGGAGGAGGAGCCTAGTCAGATTGGGTGGGGTCAGAGAGGAGGAGGAGCCTAGTCAGATTGGGTGGGGTCAGAGAGGAGGAGGAGCCTAGTCAGATTGGGTGGGGTCAGAGAGGAGGAGGAGCCTAGTCAGATTGGGTGGGGTCAGAGAGGAGGAGGAGCCTAGTCAGATTGGGTGGGGTCAGAGAGGAGGAGGAGCCTAGTCAGATTGGGTGGGGTCAGAGAGCAGAGGGATAGGAGGGGCCTGGGCAGAATGGGAGGGGTCAGACAGCAGAGGAGGGGTTTAGGAGGAGGAGCCTAGTCAGAATGGGTGGGGTCAGAGAGGAGGAGGAGCCTAGTCAGATTGGCTGGGGTCAGAGAGCAGAGGGATAGGAGGGGCCTGGGCAGAATGGGAGGGGTCAGACAGCAGAGGAGGGATTTAGGAGGAGCCTAGTCAGATTGGGTGGGGTCAGAGAGGAGGAGGAGCCTAGTCAGATTGGGTGGGGTCGGAGAGGTATACGAGGGGACTGGGCAGAATGGGAGGGGTCAGAGAGCAGAGGAGGGGTTTAGGAGGAGCCTGGTCAGATTGGGTGGGGTCAGAGAGGATGGGTATAGGAGGAGCCTGAGCAGAATGGGTGGGGTCAGACAGCAGAGGAGGGTTTTGGAGGAGCCTGGTCAGATTGGGTGGGGTCGGAGGGGTATAGGAGGAGCCTGCGCAGAATGGGTGGGGTCGGAGAGGAGGGGTTTAGGAGGAGCCTAGTCAGATTGGGCGGGGCCAGAAAGCAGAGGGATAGGAGGGGCCTGGGCAGAATGGGAGGGGTCAGACAGCAGAGGAGGGGTTTAGGAGGAGCCTAGTCAGATTGGGCGGGGTCAGAGAGCAGAGGGATAGGAGGGGCCTGGGCAGAATGGGAGGGGTCAGACAGCAGAGGAGGGGTTTAGGAGGAGGAGCCTAGTCAGAATGGGTGGGGTCAGAGAGGAGGAGGAGCCTAGTCAGATTGGGTGGGGTCAGAGAGCAGAGGGATAGGAGGGGCCTGGGCAGAATGGGAGGGGTCAGACAGCAGAGGAGGGGTTTAGGAGGAGGAGCCTAGTCAGATTGGGTGGGGTCAGAGAGGAGGAGGAGCCTAGTCAGATTGGGTGGGGTCAGAGAGCAGAGGGATAGGAGGGGCCTGGGCAGAATGGGAGGGGTCAGACAGCAGAGGAGGGGTTTAGGAGGAGGAGCCTAGTCAGAATGGGTGGGGTCAGAGAGCAGAGGGATAGGAGGGGCCTGGGCAGAATGGGAGGGGTCAGACAGCAGAGGAGGGATTTAGGAGGAGCCTAGTCAGATTGGGTGGGGTCAGAGAGGAGGAGGAGCCTAGTCAGATTGGGTGGGGTCAGAGAGCAGAGGGATAGGAGGGGCCTGGGCAGAATGGGAGGGGTCAGACAGCAGAGGAGGGGTTTAGGAGGAGGAGCCTAGTCAGAATGGGTGGGGTCAGAGAGCAGAGGGATCGGAGGGGCCTGGGCAGAATGGGAGGGGTCAGACAGCAGAGGAGGGGTTTAGGAGGAGGAGCCTAGTCAGAATGGGTGGGGTCAGAGAGGAGGAGGAGCCTAGTCAGATTGGGTGGGGTCGGAGAGGTATACGAGGGGACTGGGCAGAATGGGAGGGGTCAGAGAGCAGAGGGATAGGAGGGGCCTGGGCAGAATGGGAGGGGTCAGACAGCAGAGGAGGGGTTTAGGAGGAGGAGCCTAGTCAGAATGGGTGGGGTTCAGGAGAAGCCTGGTCAGATTGGGTTGGTTCGGAGAGGTATACGAGGGGCCTAGGCAGAATGGGAGGGGTCAGACAGCAGAGGAGGGGTTTAGGAGGAGGAGCCTAGTCAGATTGGGTGGGGTCAGAGAGCAGAGGGATAGGAGGGGCCTGGGCAGAATGGGAGGGGTCAGACAGCAGAGGAGGGGTTTAGGAGGAGGAGCCTAGTCAGAATGGGTGGGGTCAGAGAGGAGGAGGAGCCTAGTCAGATTGGGTGGGGTCAGAGAGCAGAGGGATAGGAGGGGCCTGGGCAGAATGGGAGGGGTCAGACAGCAGAGGAGGGGTTTAGGAGGAGGAGCCTAGTCAGATTGGGTGGGGTCAGAGAGGAGGAGGAGCCTAGTCAGATTGGGTGGGGTCAGAGAGCAGAGGGATAGGAGGGGCCTGGGCAGAATGGGAGGGGTCAGACAGCAGAGGAGGGGTTTAGGAGGAGGAGCCTAGTCAGGATGGGTGGGGTTCAGGAGGAGCCTGGTCAGATTGGGTGGGGTCGGAGAGGTATACGAGAGGCCTGGGCAGAATGGGAGGGGTCAGACAGCAGAGGAGGGATTTAGGAGGAGCCTAGTCAGATTGGGTGGGGTCAGAGAGGAGGAGGAGCCTAGTCAGATTGGGTGGGGTCAGAGAGCAGAGGGATAGGAGGGGCCTGGGCCGAATGGGAGGGGTCAGACAGCAGAGGAGGGGTTTAGGAGGAGGAGCCTAGTCAGGATGGGTGGGGTTCAGGAGGAGCCTGGTCAGATTGGGTGGGGTCGGAGAGGTATACGAGAGGCCTGGGCAGAATGGGAGGGGTCAGACAGCAGAGGAGGGATTTAGGAGGAGCCTAGTCAGATTGGGTGGGGTCAGAGAGGAGGAGGAGCCTAGTCAGATTGGGTGGGGTCAGAGAGCAGAGGGATAGGAGGGGCCTGGGCAGAATGGGAGGGGTCAGACAGCAGAGGAGGGGTTTAGGAGGAGGAGCCTAGTCAGATTGGGTGGGGTCAGAGAGGAGGAGGAGCCTAGTCAGATTGGGTGGGGTCAGAGAGCAGAGGGATAGGAGGGGCCTGGGCAGAATGGGAGGGGTCAGACAGCAGAGGAGGGGTTTAGGAGGAGGAGCCTAGTCAGAATGGGTGGGGTCAGAGAGGAGGAGGAGCCTAGTCAGATTGGGTGGGGTCAGAGAGCAGAGGGATAGGAGGGGCCTGGGCAGAATGGGAGGGGTCAGACAGCAGAGGAGGGGTTTAGGAGGAGGAGCCTAGTCAGATTGGGTGGGGTCAGAGAGGAGGAGGAGCCTAGTCAGATTGGGTGGGGTCAGAGAGCAGAGGGATAGGAGGGGCCTGGGCAGAATGGGAGGGGTCAGACAGCAGAGGAGGGGTTTAGGAGGAGGAGCCTAGTCAGGATGGGTGGGGTTCAGGAGGAGCCTGGTCAGATTGGGTGGGGTCGGAGAGGTATACGAGAGGCCTGGGCAGAATGGGAGGGGTCAGACAGCAGAGGAGGGATTTAGGAGGAGCCTAGTCAGATTGGGTGGGGTCAGAGAGGAGGAGGAGCCTAGTCAGATTGGGTGGGGTCAGAGAGCAGAGGGATAGGAGGGGCCTGGGCAGAATGGGAGGGGTCAGACAGCAGAGGAGGGGTTTAGGAGGAGGAGCCTAGTCAGGATGGGTGGGGTTCAGGAGGAGCCTGGTCAGATTGGGTGGGGTCGGAGAGGTATACGAGAGGCCTGGGCAGAATGGGAGGGGTCAGACAGCAGAGGAGGGATTTAGGAGGAGCCTAGTCAGATTGGGTGGGGTCAGAGAGGAGGAGGAGCCTAGTCAGATTGGGTGGGGTCAGAGAGCAGAGGGATAGGAGGGGCCTGGGCAGAATGGGAGGGGTCAGACAGCAGAGGAGGGGTTTAGGAGGAGGAGCCTAGTCAGAATGGGTGGGGTCAGAGAGGAGGAGGAGCCTAGTCAGATTGGGTGGGGTCAGAGAGGAGGAGGAGCCTAGTCAGATTGGGTGGGGTCAGAGAGGAGGAGGAGCCTAGTCAGATTGGGTGGGGTCAGAGAGGAGGAGGAGCCTAGTCAGATTGGGTGGGGTCAGAGAGCAGAGGGATAGGAGGGGCCTGGGCAGAATGGGAGGGGTCAGACAGCAGAGGAGGGGTTTAGGAGGAGGAGCCTAGTCAGAATGGGTGGGGTCAGAGAGGAGGAGGAGCCTAGTCAGATTGGCTGGGGTCAGAGAGCAGAGGGATAGGAGGGGCCTGGGCAGAATGGGAGGGGTCAGACAGCAGAGGAGGGATTTAGGAGGAGCCTAGTCAGATTGGGTGGGGTCAGAGAGGAGGAGGAGCCTAGTCAGATTGGGTGGGGTCGGAGAGGTATACGAGGGGACTGGGCAGAATGGGAGGGGTCAGAGAGCAGAGGGATAGGAGGGGCCTGGGCAGAATGGGAGGGGTCAGACAGCAGAGGAGGGATTTAGGAGGAGCCTAGTCAGATTGGGTGGGGTCAGAGAGGAGGAGGAGCCTAGTCAGATTGGGTGGGGTCAGAGAGCAGAGGGATAGGAGGGGCCTGGGCAGAATGGGAGGGGTCAGACAGCAGAGGAGGGGTTTAGGAGGAGGAGCCTAGTCAGATTGGGTGGGGTCAGAGAGGAGGAGGAGCCTAGTCAGAATGGGTGGGGTTCAGGAGAAGCCTGGTCAGATTGGGTTGGTTCGGAGAGGTATACGAGGGGCCTGGGCAGAATGGGAGGGGTCAGACAGCAGAGGAGGGGTTTAGGAGGAGCCTGGTCAGATTGGGTGGGGTCAGAGAGGATGGGTATAGGAGGAGCCTGAGCAGAATGGGTGGGGTCAGACAGCAGAGGAGGGTTTTGGAGGAGCCTGGTCAGATTGGGTGGGGTCGGAGGGGTATAGGAGGAGCCTGCGCAGAATGGGTGGGGTCGGAGAGGAGGGGTTCAGGAGGAGCCTAGTCAAATTGGGTGGAGTCAGAGAGGAGAGGGATAGGAGGGGCCTGGGCAGAATGGGAGGGGTCAGACAGCAGAAGAGGGGTTTAGGAGGAGGAGCCTAGTCAGAATGGGTGGGGTTCAGGAGGAGCCTGGTCAGATTGGGTGGGGTCGGAGAGGTATACGAGGGGACTGGGCAGAATGGGAGGGGTCAGAGAGGAGGGGTATAGGAGGAGCCTAGTCAGATTGGGTGGGGTCAGAGAGCAGAGGGATAGGAGGGGCCTGGGCAGAATGGGAGGGGTCAGACAGCAGAGGAGGGGTTTAGGAGGAGGAGCCTAGTCAGAATGGGTGGGGTTCAGGAGGAGCCTGGTCAGATTGGGTGGGGTCGGAGAGGTATACGAGGGGACTGGGCAGAATGGGAGGGGTCAGAGAGCAGAGGGATAGGAGGGGCCTGGGCAGAATGGGAGGGGTCAGACAGCAGAGGAGGGGTTTAGGAGGAGGAGCCTAGTCAGAATGGGTGGGGTTCAGGAGAAGCCTGGTCAGATTGGGTTGGTTCGGAGAGGTATACGAGGGGCCTAGGCAGAATGGGAGGGGTCAGACAGCAGAGGAGGGGTTTAGGAGGAGGAGCCTAGTCAGATTGGGTGGGGTCAGAGAGCAGAGGGATAGGAGGGGCCTGGGCAGAATGGGAGGGGTCAGACAGCAGAGGAGGGGTTTAGGAGGAGGAGCCTAGTCAGATTGGGTGGGGTCAGAGAGGAGGAGGAGCCTAGTCAGATTGGGTGGGGTCAGAGAGCAGAGGGATAGGAGGGGCCTGGGCAGAATGGGAGGGGTCATACAGCAGAGGAGGGGTTTAGGAGGAGGAGCCTAGTCAGGATGGGTGGGGTTCAGGAGGAGCCTGGTCAGATTGGGTGGGGTCGGAGAGGTATACGAGAGGCCTGGGCAGAATGGGAGGGGTCAGACAGCAGAGGAGGGATTTAGGAGGAGCCTAGTCAGATTGGGTGGGGTCAGAGAGGAGGAGGAGCCTAGTCAGATTGGGTGGGGTCAGAGAGCAGAGGGATAGGAGGGGCCTGGGCAGAATGGGAGGGGTCAGACAGCAGAGGAGGGGTTTAGGAGGAGGAGCCTAGTCAGGATGGGTGGGGTTCAGGAGGAGCCTGGTCAGATTGGGTGGGGTCGGAGAGGTATACGAGAGGCCTGGGCAGAATGGGAGGGGTCAGACAGCAGAGGAGGGATTTAGGAGGAGCCTAGTCAGATTGGGTGGGGTCAGAGAGGAGGAGGAGCCTAGTCAGATTGGGTGGGGTCAGAGAGCAGAGGGATAGGAGGGGCCTGGGCAGAATGGGAGGGGTCAGACAGCAGAGGAGGGGTTTAGGAGGAGGAGCCTAGTCAGAATGGGTGGGGTCAGAGAGGAGGAGGAGCCTAGTCAGATTGGGTGGGGTCAGAGAGGAGGAGGAGCCTAGTCAGATTGGGTGGGGTCAGAGAGGAGGAGGAGCCTAGTCAGATTGGGTGGGGTCAGAGAGGAGGAGGAGCCTAGTCAGATTGGGTGGGGTCAGAGAGCAGAGGGATAGGAGGGGCCTGGGCAGAATGGGAGGGGTCAGACAGCAGAGGAGGGGTTTAGGAGGAGGAGCCTAGTCAGAATGGGTGGGGTCAGAGAGGAGGAGGAGCCTAGTCAGATTGGCTGGGGTCAGAGAGCAGAGGGATAGGAGGGGCCTGGGCAGAATGGGAGGGGTCAGACAGCAGAGGAGGGATTTAGGAGGAGCCTAGTCAGATTGGGTGGGGTCAGAGAGGAGGAGGAGCCTAGTCAGATTGGGTGGGGTCGGAGAGGTATACGAGGGGACTGGGCAGAATGGGAGGGGTCAGAGAGCAGAGGAGGGGTTTAGGAGGAGCCTGGTCAGATTGGGTGGGGTCAGAGAGGATGGGTATAGGAGGAGCCTGAGCAGAATGGGTGGGGTCAGACAGCAGAGGAGGGTTTTGGAGGAGCCTGGTCAGATTGGGTGGGGTCGGAGGGGTATAGGAGGAGCCTGCGCAGAATGGGTGGGGTCGGAGAGGAGGGGTTTAGGAGGAGCCTAGTCAGATTGGGCGGGGCCAGAGAGCAGAGGGATAGGAGGGGCCTGGGCAGAATGGGAGGGGTCAGACAGCAGAGGAGGGGTTTAGGAGGAGCCTAGTAAGATTGGGCGGGGTCAGAGAGCAGAGGGATAGGAGGGGCCTGGGCAGAATGGGAGGGGTCAGACAGCAGAGGAGGGGTTTAGGAGGAGGAGCCTAGTCAGAATGGGTGGGGTCAGAGAGGAGGAGGAGCCTAGTCAGATTGGGTGGGGTCAGAGAGCAGAGGGATAGGAGGGGCCTGGGCAGAATGGGAGGGGTCAGACAGCAGAGGAGGGGTTTAGGAGGAGGAGCCTAGTCAGATTGGGTGGGGTCAGAGAGGAGGAGGAGCCTAGTCAGATTGGGTGGGGTCAGAGAGCAGAGGGATAGGAGGGGCCTGGGCAGAATGGGAGGGGTCAGACAGCAGAGGAGGGGTTTAGGAGGAGGAGCCTAGTCAGAATGGGTGGGGTCAGAGAGCAGAGGGATAGGAGGGGCCTGGGCAGAATGGGAGGGGTCAGACAGCAGAGGAGGGATTTAGGAGGAGCCTAGTCAGATTGGGTGGGGTCAGAGAGGAGGAGGAGCCTAGTCAGATTGGGTGGGGTCAGAGAGCAGAGGGATAGGAGGGGCCTGGGCAGAATGGGAGGGGTCAGACAGCAGAGGAGGGGTTTAGGAGGAGGAGCCTAGTCAGAATGGGTGGGGTCAGAGAGCAGAGGGATAGGAGGGGCCTGGGCAGAATGGGAGGGGTCAGACAGCAGAGGAGGGGTTTAGGAGGAGGAGCCTAGTCAGAATGGGTGGGGTCAGAGAGGAGGAGGAGCCTAGTCAGATTGGGTGGGGTCGGAGAGGTATACGAGGGGACTGGGCAGAATGGGAGGGGTCAGAGAGCAGAGGAATAGGAGGGGCCTGGGCAGAATGGGAGGGGTCAGACAGCAGAGGAGGGGTTTAGGAGGAGGAGCCTAGTCAGAATGGGTGGGGTTCAGGAGAAGCCTGGTCAGATTGGGTTGGTTCGGAGAGGTATACGAGGGGCCTAGGCAGAATGGGAGGGGTCAGACAGCAGAGGAGGGGTTTAGGAGGAGGAGCCTAGTCAGAATGGGTGGGGTCAGAGAGGAGGAGGAGCCTAGTCAGATTGGGTGGGGTCAGAGAGCAGAGGGATAGGAGGGGCCTGGGCAGAATGGGAGGGGTCAGACAGCAGAGGAGGGGTTTAGGAGGAGGAGCCTAGTCAGGATGGGTGGGGTTCAGGAGGAGCCTGGTCAGATTGGGTGGGGTCGGAGAGGTATACGAGAGGCCTGGGCAGAATGGGAGGGGTCAGACAGCAGAGGAGGGATTTAGGAGGAGCCTAGTCAGATTGGGTGGGGTCAGAGAGGAGGAGGAGCCTAGTCAGATTGGGTGGGGTCAGAGAGCAGAGGGATAGGAGGGGCCTGGGCAGAATGGGAGGGGTCAGACAGCAGAGGAGGGGTTTAGGAGGAGGAGCCTAGTCAGATTGGGTGGGGTCAGAGAGGAGGAGGAGCCTAGTCAGATTGGGTGGGGTCAGAGAGCAGAGGGATAGGAGGGGCCTGGGCAGAATGGGAGGGGTCAGACAGCAGAGGAGGGGTTTAGGAGGAGGAGCCTAGTCAGGATGGGTGGGGTTCAGGAGGAGCCTGGTCAGATTGGGTGGGGTCGGAGAGGTATACGAGGGGCCTGGGCAGAATGGGAGGGGTCAGACAGCAGAGGAGGGGTTTAGGAGGAGGAGCCTAGTCAGAATGGGTGGGGTCAGAGAGGAGGAGGAGCCTAGTCAGATTGGGTGGGGTCAGAGAGCAGAGGGATAGGAGGGGCCTGGGCAGAATGGGAGGGGTCAGACAGCAGAGGAGGGGTTTAGGAGGAGGAGCATAGTCAGATTGGGTGGGGTCAGAGAGGAGGAGGAGCCTAGTCAGATTGGGTGGGGTCAGAGAGCAGAGGGATAGGAGGGGCCTGGGCAGAATGGGAGGGGTCAGACAGCAGAGGAGGGGTTTAGGAGGAGGAGCCTAGTCAGAATGGGTGGGGTCAGAGAGGAGGAGGAGCCTAGTCAGATTGGGTGGGGTCAGAGAGCAGAGGGATAGGAGGGGCCTGGGCAGAATGGGAGGGGTCAGACAGCAGAGGAGGGGTTTAGGAGGAGGAGCCTAGTCAGATTGGGTGGGGTCAGAGAGGAGGAGGAGCCTAGTCAGATTGGGTGGGGTCAGAGAGCAGAGGGATAGGAGGGGCCTGGGCAGAATGGGAGGGGTCAGACAGCAGAGGAGGGGTTTAGGAGGAGGAGCCTAGTCAGGATGGGTGGGGTTCAGGAGGAGCCTGGTCAGATTGGGTGGGGTCGGAGAGGTATACGAGAGGCCTGGGCAGAATGGGAGGGGTCAGACAGCAGAGGAGGGATTTAGGAGGAGCCTAGTCAGATTGGGTTGGTCAGAGAGGAGGAGGAGCCTAGTCAGATTGGGTGGGGTCAGAGAGCAGAGGGATAGGAGGGGCCTGGGCAGAATGGGAGGGGTCAGACAGCAGAGGAGGGGTTTAGGAGGAGGAGCCTAGTCAGGATGGGTGGGGTTCAGGAGGAGCCTGGTCAGATTGGGTGGGGTCGGAGAGGTATACGAGAGGCCTGGGCAGAATGGGAGGGGTCAGACAGCAGAGGAGGGATTTAGGAGGAGCCTAGTCAGATTGGGTGGGGTCAGAGAGGAGGAGGAGCCTAGTCAGATTGGGTGGGGTCAGAGAGCAGAGGGATAGGAGGGGCCTGGGCAGAATGGGAGGGGTCAGACAGCAGAGGAGGGGTTTAGGAGGAGGAGCCTAGTCAGAATGGGTGGGGTCAGAGAGGAGGAGGAGCCTAGTCAGATTGGGTGGGGTCAGAGAGGAGGAGGAGCCTAGTCAGATTGGGTGGGGTCAGAGAGGAGGAGGAGCCTAGTCAGATTGGGTGGGGTCAGAGAGGAGGAGGAGCCTAGTCAGATTGGGTGGGGTCAGAGAGCAGAGGGATAGGAGGGGCCTGGGCAGAATGGGAGGGGTCAGACAGCAGAGGAGGGATTTAGGAGGAGCCTAGTCAGATTGGGTGGGGTCAGAGAGGAGGAGGAGCCTAGTCAGATTGGGTGGGGTCGGAGAGGTATACGAGGGGACTGGGCAGAATGGGAGGGGTCAGAGAGCAGAGGGATAGGAGGGGCCTGGGCAGAATGGGAGGGGTCAGAGAGCAGAGGAGGGATTTAGGAGGAGCCTAGTCAGATTGGGTGGGGTCAGAGAGGAGGAGGAGCCTAGTCAGATTGGGTGGGGTCAGAGAGCAGAGGGATAGGAGGGGCCTGGGCAGAATGGGAGGGGTCAGACAGCAGAGGAGGGGTTTAGGAGGAGGAGCCTAGTCAGATTGGGTGGGGTCAGAGAGGAGGAGGAGCCTAGTCAGAATGGGTGGGGTTCAGGAGAAGCCTGGTCAGATTGGGTTGGTTCGGAGAGGTATACGAGGGGCCTGGGCAGAATGGGAGGGGTCAGACAGCAGAGGAGGGGTTTAGGAGGAGCCTGGTCAGATTGGGTGGGGTCAGAGAGGATGGGTATAGGAGGAGCCTGAGCAGAATGGGTGGGGTCAGACAGCAGAGGAGGGTTTTGGAGGAGCCTGGTCAGATTGGGTGGGGTCGGAGGGGTATAGGAGGAGCCTGCGCAGAATGGGTGGGGTCGGAGAGGAGGGGTTTAGGAGGAGCCTAGTCAGATTGGGCGGGGCCAGAGAGCAGAGGGATAGGAGGGGCCTGGGCAGAATGGGAGGGGTCAGACAGCAGAGGAGGGGTTTAGGAGGAGCCTAGTCAGATTGGGCGGAGTCAGAGAGCAGAGGGATAGGAGGGGCCTGGGCAGAATGGGAGGGGTCAGACAGCAGAGGAGGGGTTTAGGAGGAGGAGCCTAGTCAGAATGGGTGGGGTCAGAGAGGAGGAGGAGCCTAGTCAGATTGGGTGGGGTCAGAGAGCAGAGGGATAGGAGGGGCCTGGGCAGAATGGGAGGGGTCAGACAGCAGAGGAGGGGTTTAGGAGGAGGAGCCTAGTCAGATTGGGTGGGGTCAGAGAGGAGGAGGAGCCTAGTCAGATTGGGTGGGGTCAGAGAGCAGAGGGATAGGAGGGGCCTGGGCAGAATGGGAGGGGTCAGACAGCAGAGGAGGGGTTTAGGAGGAGGAGCCTAGTCAGAATGGGTGGGGTCAGAGAGCAGAGGGATAGGAGGGGCCTGGGCAGAATGGGAGGGGTCAGACAGCAGAGGAGGGATTTAGGAGGAGCCTAGTCAGATTGGGTGGGGTCAGAGAGGAGGAGGAGCCTAGTCAGATTGGGTGGGGTCAGAGAGCAGAGGGATAGGAGGGGCCTGGGCAGAATGGGAGGGGTCAGACAGCAGAGGAGGGGTTTAGGAGGAGGAGCCTAGTCAGAATGGGTGGGGTCAGAGAGCAGAGGGATAGGAGGGGCCTGGGCAGAATGGGAGGGGTCAGACAGCAGAGGAGGGGTTTAGGAGGAGGAGCCTAGTCAGAATGGGTGGGGTCAGAGAGGAGGAGGAGCCTAGTCAGATTGGGTGGGGTCGGAGAGGTATACGAGGGGACTGGGCAGAATGGGAGGGGTCAGAGAGCAGAGGGATAGGAGGGGCCTGGGCAGAATGGGAGGGGTCAGACAGCAGAGGAGGGGTTTAGGAGGAGGAGCCTAGTCAGAATGGGTGGGGTTCAGGAGAAGCCTGGTCAGATTGGGTTGGTTCGGAGAGGTATACGAGGGGCCTAGGCAGAATGGGAGGGGTCAGACAGCAGAGGAGGGGTTTAGGAGGAGGAGCCTAGTCAGATTGGGTGGGGTCAGAGAGCAGAGGGATAGGAGGGGCCTGGGCAGAATGGGAGGGGTCAGACAGCAGAGGAGGGGTTTAGGAGGAGGAGCCTAGTCAGATTGGGTGGGGTCAGAGAGGAGGAGGAGCCTAGTCAGATTGGGTGGGGTCAGAGAGCAGAGGGATAGGAGGGGCCTGGGCAGAATGGGAGGGGTCAGACAGCAGAGGAGGGGTTTAGGAGGAGGAGCCTAGTCAGGATGGGTGGGGTTCAGGAGGAGCCTGGTCAGATTGGGTGGGGTCGGAGAGGTATACGAGAGGCCTGGGCAGAATGGGAGGGGTCAGACAGCAGAGGAGGGGTTTAGGAGGAGGAGCCTAGTCAGATTGGGTGGGGTCAGAGAGCAGAGGGATAGGAGGGGCCTGGGCAGAATGGGAGGGGTCAGACAGCAGAGGAGGGGTTTAGGAGGAGGAGCCTAGTCAGATTGGGTGGGGTCAGAGAGGAGGAGGAGCCTAGTCAGATTGGGTGGGGTCAGAGAGCAGAGGGATAGGAGGGGCCTGGGCAGAATGGGAGGGGTCAGACAGCAGAGGAGGGGTTTAGGAGGAGGAGCCTAGTCAGGATGGGTGGGGTTCAGGAGGAGCCTGGTCAGATTGGGTGGGGTCGGAGAGGTATACGAGAGGCCTGGGCAGAATGGGAGGGGTCAGACAGCAGAGGAGGGATTTAGGAGGAGCCTAGTCAGATTGGGTGGGGTCAGAGAGGAGGAGGAGCCTAGTCAGATTGGGTGGGGTCAGAGAGCAGAGGGATAGGAGGGGCCTGGGCAGAATGGGAGGGGTCAGACAGCAGAGGAGGGGTTTAGGAGGAGGAGCCTAGTCAGGATGGGTGGGGTTCAGGAGGAGCCTGGTCAGATTGGGTGGGGTCGGAGAGGTATACGAGAGGCCTGGGCAGAATGGGAGGGGTCAGACAGCAGAGGAGGGATTTAGGAGGAGCCTAGTCAGATTGGGTGGGGTCAGAGAGGAGGAGGAGCCTAGTCAGATTGGGTGGGGTCAGAGAGCAGAGGGATAGGAGGGGCCTGGGCAGAATGGGAGGGGTCAGACAGCAGAGGAGGGGTTTAGGAGGAGGAGCCTAGTCAGAATGGGTGGGGTCAGAGAGGAGGAGGAGCCTAGTCAGATTGGGTGGGGTCAGAGAGGAGGAGGAGCCTAGTCAGATTGGGTGGGGTCAGAGAGGAGGAGGAGCCTAGTCAGATTGGGTGGGGTCAGAGAGGAGGAGGAGCCTAGTCAGATTGGGTGGGGTCAGAGAGCAGAGGGATAGGAGGGGCCTGGGCAGAATGGGAGGGGTCAGACAGCAGAGGAGGGGTTTAGGAGGAGGAGCCTAGTCAGAATGGGTGGGGTCAGAGAGGAGGAGGAGCCTAGTCAGATTGGCTGGGGTCAGAGAGCAGAGGGATAGGAGGGGCCTGGGCAGAATGGGAGGGGTCAGACAGCAGAGGAGGGATTTAGGAGGAGCCTAGTCAGATTGGGTGGGGTCAGAGAGGAGGAGGAGCCTAGTCAGATTGGGTGGGGTCGGAGAGGTATACGAGGGGACTGGGCAGAATGGGAGGGGTCAGAGAGCAGAGGAGGGGTTTAGGAGGAGCCTGGTCAGATTGGGTGGGGTCAGAGAGGATGGGTATAGGAGGAGCCTGAGCAGAATGGGTGGGGTCAGACAGCAGAGGAGGGTTTTGGAGGAGCCTGGTCAGATTGGGTGGGGTCGGAGGGGTATAGGAGGAGCCTGCGCAGAATGGGTGGGGTCGGAGAGGAGGGGTTTAGGAGGAGCCTAGTCAGATTGGGCGGGGCCAGAGAGCAGAGGGATAGGAGGGGCCTGGGCAGAATGGGAGGGGTCAGACAGCAGAGGAGGGGTTTAGGAGGAGCCTAGTCAGATTGGGCGGGGTCAGAGAGCAGAGGGATAGGAGGGGCCTGGGCAGAATGGGAGGGGTCAGACAGCAGAGGAGGGGTTTAGGAGGAGGAGCCTAGTCAGAATGGGTGGGGTCAGAGAGGAGGAGGAGCCTAGTCAGATTGGGTGGGGTCAGAGAGCAGAGGGATAGGAGGGGCCTGGGCAGAATGGGAGGGGTCAGACAGCAGAGGAGGGGTTTAGGAGGAGGAGCCTAGTCAGATTGGGTGGGGTCAGAGAGGAGGAGGAGCCTAGTCAGATTGGGTGGGGTCAGAGAGCAGAGGGATAGGAGGGGCCTGGGCAGAATGGGAGGGGTCAGACAGCAGAGGAGGGGTTTAGGAGGAGGAGCCTAGTCAGAATGGGTGGGGTCAGAGAGCAGAGGGATAGGAGGGGCCTGGGCAGAATGGGAGGGGTCAGACAGCAGAGGAGGGATTTAGGAGGAGCCTAGTCAGATTGGGTGGGGTCAGAGAGGAGGAGGAGCCTAGTCAGATTGGGTGGGGTCAGAGAGCAGAGGGATAGGAGGGGCCTGGGCAGAATGGGAGGGGTCAGACAGCAGAGGAGGGGTTTAGGAGGAGGAGCCTAGTCAGAATGGGTGGGGTCAGAGAGCAGAGGGATAGGAGGGGCCTGGGCAGAATGGGAGGGGTCAGACAGCAGAGGAGGGGTTTAGGAGGAGGAGCCTAGTCAGAATGGGTGGGGTCAGAGAGGAGGAGGAGCCTAGTCAGATTGGGTGGGGTCGGAGAGGTATACGAGGGGACTGGGCAGAATGGGAGGGGTCAGAGAGCAGAGGGATAGGAGGGGCCTGGGCAGAATGGGAGGGGTCAGACAGCAGAGGAGGGGTTTAGGAGGAGGAGCCTAGTCAGAATGGGTGGGGTTCAGGAGAAGCCTGGTCAGATTGGGTTGGTTCGGAGAGGTATACGAGGGGCCTAGGCAGAATGGGAGGGGTCAGACAGCAGAGGAGGGGTTTAGGAGGAGGAGCCTAGTCAGATTGGGTGGGGTCAGAGAGCAGAGGGATAGGAGGGGCCTGGGCAGAATGGGAGGGGTCAGACAGCAGAGGAGGGGTTTAGGAGGAGGAGCCTAGTCAGAATGGGTGGGGTCAGAGAGGAGGAGGAGCCTAGTCAGATTGGGTGGGGTCAGAGAGCAGAGGGATAGGAGGGGCCTGGGCAGAATGGGAGGGGTCAGACAGCAGAGGAGGGGTTTAGGAGGAGGAGCCTAGTCAGATTGGGTGGGGTCAGAGAGGAGGAGGAGCCTAGTCAGATTGGGTGGGGTCAGAGAGCAGAGGGATAGGAGGGGCCTGGGCAGAATGGGAGGGGTCAGACAGCAGAGGAGGGGTTTAGGAGGAGGAGCCTAGTCAGGATGGGTGGGGTTCAGGAGGAGCCTGGTCAGATTGGGTGGGGTCGGAGAGGTATACGAGAGGCCTGGGCAGAATGGGAGGGGTCAGACAGCAGAGGAGGGATTTAGGAGGAGCCTAGTCAGATTGGGTGGGGTCAGAGAGGAGGAGGAGCCTAGTCAGATTGGGTGGGGTCAGAGAGCAGAGGGATAGGAGGGGCCTGGGCCGAATGGGAGGGGTCAGACAGCAGAGGAGGGGTTTAGGAGGAGGAGCCTAGTCAGGATGGGTGGGGTTCAGGAGGAGCCTGGTCAGATTGGGTGGGGTCGGAGAGGTATACGAGAGGCCTGGGCAGAATGGGAGGGGTCAGACAGCAGAGGAGGGATTTAGGAGGAGCCTAGTCAGATTGGGTGGGGTCAGAGAGGAGGAGGAGCCTAGTCAGATTGGGTGGGGTCAGAGAGCAGAGGGATAGGAGGGGCCTGGGCAGAATGGGAGGGGTCAGACAGCAGAGGAGGGGTTTAGGAGGAGGAGCCTAGTCAGATTAGGTGGGGTCAGAGAGGAGGAGGAGCCTAGTCAGATTGGGTGGGGTCAGAGAGCAGAGGGATAGGAGGGGCCTGGGCAGAATGGGAGGGGTCAGACAGCAGAGGAGGGGTTTAGGAGGAGGAGCCTAGTCAGAATGGGTGGGGTCAGAGAGGAGGAGGAGCCTAGTCAGATTGGGTGGGGTCAGAGAGCAGAGGGATAGGAGGGGCCTGGGCAGAATGGGAGGGATCAGACAGCAGAGGAGGGGTTTAGGAGGAGGAGCCTAGTCAGATTGGGTGGGGTCAGAGAGCAGAGGGATAGGAGGGGCCTGGGCAGAATGGGAGGGGTCAGACAGCAGAGGAGGGGTTTAGGAGGAGGAGCCTAGTCAGGATGGGTGGGGTTCAGGAGGAGCCTGGTCAGATTGGGTGGGGTCGGAGAGGTATACGAGAGGCCTGGGCAGAATGGGAGGGGTCAGACAGCAGAGGAGGGATTTAGGAGGAGCCTAGTCAGATTGGGTGGGGTCAGAGAGGAGGAGGAGCCTAGTCAGATTGGGTGGGGTCAGAGAGCAGAGGGATAGGAGGGGCCTGGGCAGAATGGGAGGGGTCAGACAGCAGAGGAGGGGTTTAGGAGGAGGAGCCTAGTCAGGATGGGTGGGGTTCAGGAGGAGCCTGGTCAGATTGGGTGGGGTCGGAGAGGTATACGAGAGGCCTGGGCAGAATGGGAGGGGTCAGACAGCAGAGGAGGGATTTAGGAGGAGCCTAGTCAGATTGGGTGGGGTCAGAGAGGAGGAGGAGCCTAGTCAGATTGGGTGGGGTCAGAGAGCAGAGGGATAGGAGGGGCCTGGGCAGAATGGGAGGGGTCAGACAGCAGAGGAGGGGTTTAGGAGGAGGAGCCTAGTCAGAATGGGTGGGGTCAGAGAGGAGGAGGAGCCTAGTCAGATTGGGTGGGGTCAGAGAGGAGGAGGAGCCTAGTCAGATTGGGTGGGGTCAGAGAGGAAGAGGAGCCTAGTCAGATTGGGTGGGGTCAGAGAGCAGAGGGATAGGAGGGGCCTGGGCAGAATGGGAGGGGTCAGACAGCAGAGGAGGGGTTTAGTAGGAGGAGCCTAGTCGGGATGGGTGGGGTTCAGGAGGAGCCTGGTCAGATTGGGTGGGGTCGGAGAGGTATACGAGAGGCCTGGGCAGAATGGGAGGGGTCAGACAGCAGAGGAGGGGTTTAGGAGGAGGAGCCTAGTCAGATTGGGTGGGGTCAGAGAGCAGAGGGATAGGAGGGGCCTGGGCAGAATGGGAGGGGTCAGACAGCAGAGGAGGGGTTTGGGAGGAGGAGCCTAGTCAGATTGGGTGGGGTCAGAGAGGAGGAGGAGCCTAGTCAGATTGGGTGGGGTCAGAGAGCAGAGGGATAGGAGGGGCCTGGGCAGAATGGGAGGGGTCAGACAGCAGAGGAGGGGTTTAGGAGGAGGAGCCTAGTCAGGATGGGTGGGGTTCAGGAGGAGCCTGGTCAGATTGGGTGGGGTCGGAGAGGTATACGAGAGGCCTGGGCAGAATGGGAGGGGTCAGACAGCAGAGGAGGGATTTAGGAGGAGCCTAGTCAGATTGGGTGGGGTCAGAGAGGAGGAGGAGCCTAGTCAGATTGGGTGGGGTCAGAGAGCAGAGGGATAGGAGGGGCCTGGGCAGAATGGGAGGGGTCAGACAGCAGAGGAGGGGTTTAGGAGGAGGAGCCTAGTCAGGATGGGTGGGGTTCAGGAGGAGCCTGGTCAGATTGGGTGGGGTCGGAGAGGTATACGAGAGGCCTGGGCAGAATGGGAGGGGTCAGACAGCAGAGGAGGGATTTAGGAGGAGCCTAGTCAGATTGGGTGGGGTCAGAGAGGAGGAGGAGCCTAGTCAGATTGGGTGGGGTCAGAGAGCAGAGGGATAGGAGGGGCCTGGGCAGAATGGGAGGGGTCAGACAGCAGAGGAGGGGTTTAGGAGGAGGAGCCTAGTCAGAATGGGTGGGGTCAGAGAGGAGGAGGAGCCTAGTCAGATTGGGTGGGGTCAGAGAGGAGGAGGAGCCTAGTCAGATTGGGTGGGGTCAGAGAGGAGGAGGAGCCTAGTCAGATTGGGTGGGGTCAGAGAGGAGGAGGAGCCTAGTCAGATTGGGTGGGGTCAGAGAGCAGAGGGATAGGAGGGGCCTGGGCAGAATGGGAGGGGTCAGACAGCAGAGGAGGGGTTTAGGAGGAGGAGCCTAGTCAGAATGGGTGGGGTCAGAGAGGAGGAGGAGCCTAGTCAGATTGGCTGGGGTCAGAGAGCAGAGGGATAGGAGGGGCCTGGGCAGAATGGGAGGGGTCAGACAGCAGAGGAGGGATTTAGGAGGAGCCTAGTCAGATTGGGTGGGGTCAGAGAGGAGGAGGAGCCTAGTCAGATTGGGTGGGGTCGGAGAGGTATACGAGGGGACTGGGCAGAATGGGAGGGGTCAGAGAGCAGAGGAGGGGTTTAGGAGGAGCCTGGTCAGATTGGGTGGGGTCAGAGAGGATGGGTATAGGAGGAGCCTGAGCAGAATGGGTGGGGTCAGACAGCAGAGGAGGGTTTTGGAGGAGCCTGGTCAGATTGGGTGGGGTCGGAGGGGTATAGGAGGAGCCTGCGCAGAATGGGTGGGGTCGGAGAGGAGGGGTTTAGGAGGAGCCTAGTCAGATTGGGCGGGGCCAGAGAGCAGAGGGATAGGAGGGGCCTGGGCAGAATGGGAGGGGTCAGACAGCAGAGGAGGGGTTTAGGAGGAGCCTAGTCAGATTGGGCGGGGTCAGAGAGCAGAGGGATAGGAGGGGCCTGGGCAGAATGGGAGGGGTCAGACAGCAGAGGAGGGGTTTAGGAGGAGGAGCCTAGTCAGAATGGGTGGGGTCAGAGAGGAGGAGGAGCCTAGTCAGATTGGGTGGGGTCAGAGAGCAGAGGGATAGGAGGGGCCTGGGCAGAATGGGAGGGGTCAGACAGCAGAGGAGGGGTTTAGGAGGAGGAGCCTAGTCAGATTGGGTGGGGTCAGAGAGGAGGAGGAGCCTAGTCAGATTGGGTGGGGTCAGAGAGCAGAGGGATAGGAGGGGCCTGGGCAGAATGGGAGGGGTCAGACAGCAGAGGAGGGGTTTAGGAGGAGGAGCCTAGTCAGAATGGGTGGGGTCAGAGAGCAGAGGGATAGGAGGGGCCTGGGCAGAATGGGAGGGGTCAGACAGCAGAGGAGGGATTTAGGAGGAGCCTAGTCAGATTGGGTGGGGTCAGAGAGGAGGAGGAGCCTAGTCAGATTGGGTGGGGTCAGAGAGCAGAGGGATAGGAGGGGCCTGGGCAGAATGGGAGGGGTCAGACAGCAGAGGAGGGGTTTAGGAGGAGGAGCCTAGTCAGAATGGGTGGGGTCAGAGAGCAGAGGGATAGGAGGGGCCTGGGCAGAATGGGAGGGGTCAGACAGCAGAGGAGGGGTTTAGGAGGAGGAGCCTAGTCAGAATGGGTGGGGTCAGAGAGGAGGAGGAGCCTAGTCAGATTGGGTGGGGTCGGAGAGGTATACGAGGGGACTGGGCAGAATGTGAGGGGTCAGAGAGCAGAGGGATAGGAGGGGCCTGGGCAGAATGGGAGGGGTCAGACAGCAGAGGAGGGGTTTAGGAGGAGGAGCCTAGTCAGAATGGGTGGGGTTCAGGAGAAGCCTGGTCAGATTGGGTTGGTTCGGAGAGGTATACGAGGGGCCTAGGCAGAATGGGAGGGGTCAGACAGCAGAGGAGGGGTTTAGGAGGAGGAGCCTAGTCAGATTGGGTGGGGTCAGAGAGCAGAGGGATAGGAGGGGCCTGGGCAGAATGGGAGGGGTCAGACAGCAGAGGAGGGGTTTAGGAGGAGGAGCCTAGTCAGAATGGGTGGGGTCAGAGAGGAGGAGGAGCCTAGTCAGATTGGGTGGGGTCAGAGAGCAGAGGGATAGGAGGGGCCTGGGCAGAATGGGAGGGGTCAGACAGCAGAGGAGGGGTTTAGGAGGAGGAGCCTAGTCAGATTGGGTGGGGTCAGAGAGGAGGAGGAGCCTAGTCAGATTGGGTGGGGTCAGAGAGCAGAGGGATAGGAGGGGCCTGGGCAGAATGGGAGGGGTCAGACAGCAGAGGAGGGGTTTAGGAGGAGGAGCCTAGTCAGGATGGGTGGGGTTCAGGAGGAGCCTGGTCAGATTGGGTGGGGTCGGAGAGGTATACGAGAGGCCTGGGCAGAATGGGAGGGGTCAGACAGCAGAGGAGGGATTTAGGAGGAGCCTAGTCAGATTGGGTGGGGTCAGAGAGGAGGAGGAGCCTAGTCAGATTGGGTGGGGTCAGAGAGCAGAGGGATAGGAGGGGCCTGGGCCGAATGGGAGGGGTCAGACAGCAGAGGAGGGGTTTAGGAGGAGGAGCCTAGTCAGGATGGGTGGGGTTCAGGAGGAGCCTGGTCAGATTGGGTGGGGTCGGAGAGGTATACGAGAGGCCTGGGCAGAATGGGAGGGGTCAGACAGCAGAGGAGGGATTTAGGAGGAGCCTAGTCAGATTGGGTGGGGTCAGAGAGGAGGAGGAGCCTAGTCAGATTGGGTGGGGTCAGAGAGCAGAGGGATAGGAGGGGCCTGGGCAGAATGGGAGGGGTCAGACAGCAGAGGAGGGGTTTAGGAGGAGGAGCCTAGTCAGATTGGGTGGGGTCAGAGAGGAGGAGGAGCCTAGTCAGATTGGGTGGGGTCAGAGAGCAGAGGGATAGGAGGGGCCTGGGCAGAATGGGAGGGGTCAGACAGCAGAGGAGGGGTTTAGGAGGAGGAGCCTAGTCAGAATGGGTGGGGTCAGAGAGGAGGAGGAGCCTAGTCAGATTGGGTGGGGTCAGAGAGCAGAGGGATAGGAGGGGCCTGGGCAGAATGGGAGGGGTCAGACAGCAGAGGAGGGGTTTAGGAGGAGGAGCCTAGTCAGATTGGGTGGGGTCAGAGAGGAGGAGGAGCCTAGTCAGATTGGGTGGGGTCAGAGAGCAGAGGGATAGGAGGGGCCTGGGCAGAATGGGAGGGGTCAGACAGCAGAGGAGGGGTTTAGGAGGAGGAGCCTAGTCAGGATGGGTGGGGTTCAGGAGGAGCCTGGTCAGATTGGGTGGGGTCGGAGAGGTATACGAGAGGCCTGGGCAGAATGGGAGGGGTCAGACAGCAGAGGAGGGATTTAGGAGGAGCCTAGTCAGATTGGGTGGGGTCAGAGAGGAGGAGGAGCCTAGTCAGATTGGGTGGGGTCAGAGAGCAGAGGGATAGGAGGGGCCTGGGCAGAATGGGAGGGGTCAGACAGCAGAGGAGGGGTTTAGGAGGAGGAGCCTAGTCAGGATGGGTGGGGTTCAGGAGGAGCCTGGTCAGATTGGGTGGGGTCGGAGAGGTATACGAGAGGCCTGGGCAGAATGGGAGGGGTCAGACAGCAGAGGAGGGATTTAGGAGGAGCCTAGTCAGATTGGGTGGGGTCAGAGAGGAGGAGGAGCCTAGTCAGATTGGGTGGGGTCAGAGAGCAGAGGGATAGGAGGGGCCTGGGCAGAATGGGAGGGGTCAGACAGCAGAGGAGGGGTTTAGGAGGAGGAGCCTAGTCAGAATGGGTGGGGTCAGAGAGGAGGAGGAGCCTAGTCAGATTGGGTGGGGTCAGAGAGGAGGAGGAGCCTAGTCAGATTGGGTGGGGTCAGAGAGGAGGAGGAGCCTAGTCAGATTGGGTGGGGTCAGAGAGGAGGAGGAGCCTAGTCAGATTGGGTGGGGTCAGAGAGCAGAGGGATAGGAGGGGCCTGGGCAGAATGGGAGGGGTCAGACAGCAGAGGAGGGGTTTAGGAGGAGGAGCCTAGTCAGAATGGGTGGGGTCAGAGAGGAGGAGGAGCCTAGTCAGATTGGCTGGGGTCAGAGAGCAGAGGGATAGGAGGGGCCTGGGCAGAATGGGAGGGGTCAGACAGCAGAGGAGGGATTTAGGAGGAGCCTAGTCAGATTGGGTGGGGTCAGAGAGGAGGAGGAGCCTAGTCAGATTGGGTGGGGTCGGAGAGGTATACGAGGGGACTGGGCAGAATGGGAGGGGTCAGAGAGCAGAGGGATAGGAGGGGCCTGGGCAGAATGGGAGGGGTCAGACAGCAGAGGAGGGATTTAGGAGGAGCCTAGTCAGATTGGGTGGGGTCAGAGAGGAGGAGGAGCCTAGTCAGATTGGGTGGGGTCAGAGAGCAGAGGGATAGGAGGGGCCTGGGCAGAATGGGAGGGGTCAGACAGCAGAGGAGGGGTTTAGGAGGAGGAGCCTAGTCAGATTGGGTGGGGTCAGAGAGGAGGAGGAGCCTAGTCAGAATGGGTGGGGTTCAGGAGAAGCCTGGTCAGATTGGGTTGGTTCGGAGAGGTATACTGGGCAGAATGGGAGGGGTCAGACAGCAGAGGAGGGGTTTAGGAGGAGCCTGGTCAGATTGGGTGGGGTCAGAGAGGATGGGTATAGGAGGAGCCTGAGCAGAATGGGTGGGGTCAGACAGCAGAGGAGGGTTTTGGAGGAGCCTGGTCAGATTGGGTGGGGTCGGAGGGGTATAGGAGGAGCCTGCGCAGAATGGGTGGGGTCGGAGAGGAGGGGTTTAGGAGGAGCCTAGTCAGATTGGGCGGGGCCAAAGAGCAGAGGGATAGGAGGGGCCTGGGCAGAATGAGAGGGGTCAGACAGCAGAGGAGGGGTTTAGGAGGAGCCTAGTCAGATTGGGCGGGGTCAGAGAGCAGAGGGATAGGAGGGGCCTGGGCAGAATGGGAGGGGTCAGACAGCAGAGGAGGGGTTTAGGAGGAGGAGCCTAGTCAGAATGGGTGGGGTCAGAGAGGAGGAGGAGCCTAGTCAGATTGGGTGGGGTCAGAGAGCAGAGGGATAGGAGGGGCCTGGGCAGAATGGGAGGGGTCAGACAGCAGAGGAGGGGTTTAGGAGGAGGAGCCTAGTCAGATTGGGTGGGGTCAGAGAGGAGGAGGAGCCTAGTCAGATTGGGTGGGGTCAGAGAGCAGAGGGATAGGAGGGGCCTGGGCAGAATGGGAGGGGTCAGACAGCAGAGGAGGGGTTTAGGAGGAGGAGCCTAGTCAGAATGGGTGGGGTCAGAGAGCAGAGGGATAGGAGGGGCCTGGGCAGAATGGGAGGGGTCAGACAGCAGAGGAGGGATTTAGGAGGAGCCTAGTCAGATTGGGTGGGGTCAGAGAGGAGGAGGAGCCTAGTCAGATTGGGTGGGGTCAGAGAGCAGAGGGATAGGAGGGGCCTGGGCAGAATGGGAGGGGTCAGACAGCAGAGAAGGGGTTTAGGAGGAGGAGCCTAGTCAGAATGGGTGGGGTCAGAGAGCAGAGGGATAGGAGGGGCCTGGGCAGAATGGGAGGGGTCAGACAGCAGAGGAGGGGTTTAGGAGGAGGAGCCTAGTCAGAATGGGTGGGGTCAGAGAGGAGGAGGAGCCTAGTCAGATTGGGTGGGGTCGGAGAGGTATACGAGGGGACTGGGCAGAATGGGAGGGGTCAGAGAGCAGAGGGATAGGAGGGGCCTGGGCAGAATGGGAGGGGTCAGACAGCAGAGGAGGGGTTTAGGAGGAGGAGCCTAGTCAGAATGGGTGGGGTTCAGGAGAAGCCTGGTCAGATTGGGTTGGTTCGGAGAGGTATACGAGGGGCCTAGGCAGAATGGGAGGGGTCAGACAGCAGAGGAGGGGTTTAGGAGGAGGAGCCTAGTCAGATTGGGTGGGGTCAGAGAGCAGAGGGATAGGAGGGGCCTGGGCAGAATGGGAGGGGTCAGACAGCAGAGGAGGGGTTTAGGAGGAGGAGCCTAGTCAGAATGGGTGGGGTCAGAGAGGAGGAGGAGCCTAGTCAGATTGGGTGGGGTCAGAGAGCAGAGGGATAGGAGGGGCCTGGGCAGAATGGGAGGGGTCAGACAGCAGAGGAGGGGTTTAGGAGGAGGAGCCTAGTCAGATTGGGTGGGGTCAGAGAGGAGGAGGAGCCTAGTCAGATTGGGTGGGGTCAGAGAGCAGAGGGATAGGAGGGGCCTGGGCAGAATGGGAGGGGTCAGACAGCAGAGGAGGGGTTTAGGAGGAGGAGCCTAGTCAGGATGGGTGGGGTTCAGGAGGAGCCTGGTCAGATTGGGTGGGGTCGGAGAGGTATACGAGAGGCCTGGGCAGAATGGGAGGGGTCAGACAGCAGAGGAGGGATTTAGGAGGAGCCTAGTCAGATTGGGTGGGGTCAGAGAGGAGGAGGAGCCTAGTCAGATTGGGTGGGGTCAGAGAGCAGAGGGATAGGAGGGGCCTGGGCCGAATGGGAGGGGTCAGACAGCAGAGGAGGGGTTTAGGAGGAGGAGCCTAGTCAGGATGGGTGGGGTTCAGGAGGAGCCTGGTCAGATTGGGTGGGGTCGGAGAGGTATACGAGAGGCCTGGGCAGAATGGGAGGGGTCAGACAGCAGAGGAGGGATTTAGGAGGAGCCTAGTCAGATTGGGTGGGGTCAGAGAGGAGGAGGAGCCTAGTCAGATTGGGTGGGGTCAGAGAGCAGAGGGATAGGAGGGGCCTGGGCAGAATGGGAGGGGTCAGACAGCAGAGGAGGGGTTTAGGAGGAGGAGCCTAGTCAGAATGGGTGGGGTCAGAGAGGAGGAGGAGCCTAGTCAGATTGGGTGGGGTCAGAGAGGAGGAGGAGCCTAGTCAGATTGGGTGGGGTCAGAGAGGAGGAGGAGCCTAGTCAGATTGGGTGGGGTCAGAGAGGAGGAGGAGCCTAGTCAGATTGGGTGGGGTCAGAGAGCAGAGGGATAGGAGGGGCCTGGGCAGAATGGGAGGGGTCAGACAGCAGAGGAGGGGTTTAGGAGGAGGAGCCTAGTCAGAATGGGTGGGGTCAGAGAGGAGGAGGAGCCTAGTCAGATTGGCTGGGGTCAGAGAGCAGAGGGATAGGAGGGGCCTGGGCAGAATGGGAGGGGTCAGACAGCAGAGGAGGGATTTAGGAGGAGCCTAGTCAGATTGGGTGGGGTCAGAGAGGAGGAGGAGCCTAGTCAGATTGGGTGGGGTCGGAGAGGTATACGAGGGGACTGGGCAGAATGGGAGGGGTCAGAGAGCAGAGGGATAGGAGGGGCCTGGGCAGAATGGGAGGGGTCAGACAGCAGAGGAGGGATTTAGGAGGAGCCTAGTCAGATTGGGTGGGGTCAGAGAGGAGGAGGAGCCTAGTCAGATTGGGTGGGGTCAGAGAGCAGAGGGATAGGAGGGGCCTGGGCCGAATGGGAGGGGTCAGACAGCAGAGGAGGGGTTTAGGAGGAGGAGCCTAGTCAGGATGGGTGGGGTTCAGGAGGAGCCTGGTCAGATTGGGTGGGGTCGGAGAGGTATACGAGAGGCCTGGGCAGAATGGGAGGGGTCAGACAGCAGAGGAGGGATTTAGGAGGAGCCTAGTCAGATTGGGTGGGGTCAGAGAGGAGGAGGAGCCTAGTCAGATTGGGTGGGGTCAGAGAGCAGAGGGATAGGAGGGGCCTGGGCAGAATGGGAGGGGTCAGACAGCAGAGGAGGGGTTTAGGAGGAGGAGCCTAGTCAGAATGGGTGGGGTCAGAGAGGAGGAGGAGCCTAGTCAGATTGGGTGGGGTCAGAGAGGAGGAGGAGCCTAGTCAGATTGGGTGGGGTCAGAGAGGAGGAGGAGCCTAGTCAGATTGGGTGGGGTCAGAGAGGAGGAGGAGCCTAGTCAGATTGGGTGGGGTCAGAGAGCAGAGGGATAGGAGGGGCCTGGGCAGAATGGGAGGGGTCAGACAGCAGAGGAGGGGTTTAGGAGGAGGAGCCTAGTCAGAATGGGTGGGGTCAGAGAGGAGGAGGAGCCTAGTCAGATTGGCTGGGGTCAGAGAGCAGAGGGATAGGAGGGGCCTGGGCAGAATGGGAGGGGTCAGACAGCAGAGGAGGGATTTAGGAGGAGCCTAGTCAGATTGGGTGGGGTCAGAGAGGAGGAGGAGCCTAGTCAGATTGGGTGGGGTCGGAGAGGTATACGAGGGGACTGGGCAGAATGGGAGGGGTCAGAGAGCAGAGGGATAGGAGGGGCCTGGGCAGAATGGGAGGGGTCAGACAGCAGAGGAGGGATTTAGGAGGAGCCTAGTCAGATTGGGTGGGGTCAGAGAGGAGGAGGAGCCTAGTCAGATTGGGTGGGGTCAGAGAGCAGAGGGATAGGAGGGGCCTGGGCAGAATGGGAGGGGTCAGACAGCAGAGGAGGGGTTTAGGAGGAGGAGCCTAGTCAGATTGGGTGGGGTCAGAGAGGAGGAGGAGCCTAGTCAGAATGGGTGGGGTTCAGGAGAAGCCTGGTCAGATTGGGTTGGTTCGGAGAGGTATACGAGGGGCCTGGGCAGAATGGGAGGGGTCAGACAGCAGAGGAGGGGTTTAGGAGGAGCCTGGTCAGATTGGGTGGGGTCAGAGAGGATGGGTATAGGAGGAGCCTGAGCAGAATGGGTGGGGTCAGACAGCAGAGGAGGGTTTTGGAGGAGCCTGGTCAGATTGGGTGGGGTCGGAGGGGTATAGGAGGAGCCTGCGCAGAATGGGTGGGGTCGGAGAGGAGGGGTTTAGGAGGAGCCTAGTCAGATTGGGCGGGGCCAGAGAGCAGAGGGATAGGAGGGGCCTGGGCAGAATGGGAGGGGTCAGACAGCAGAGGAGGGGTTTAGGAGGAGCCTAGTCAGATTGGGCGGGGTCAGAGAGCAGAGGGATAGGAGGGGCCTGGGCAGAATGGGAGGGGTCAGACAGCAGAGGAGGGGTTTAGGAGGAGGAGCCTAGTCAGAATGGGTGGGGTCAGAGAGGAGGAGGAGCCTAGTCAGATTGGGTGGGGTCAGAGAGCAGAGGGATAGGAGGGGCCTGGGCAGAATGGGAGGGGTCAGACAGCAGAGGAGGGGTTTAGGAGGAGGAGCCTAGTCAGATTGGGTGGGGTCAGAGAGGAGGAGGAGCCTAGTCAGATTGGGTGGGGTCAGAGAGCAGAGGGATAGGAGGGGCCTGGGCAGAATGGGAGGGGTCAGACAGCAGAGGAGGGGTTTAGGAGGAGGAGCCTAGTCAGAATGGGTGGGGTCAGAGAGCAGGGGGATAGGAGGGGCCTGGGCAGAATGGGAGGGGTCAGACAGCAGAGGAGGGATTTAGGAGGAGCCTAGTCAGATTGGGTGGGGTCAGAGAGGAGGAGGAGCCTAGTCAGATTGGGTGGGGTCAGAGAGCAGAGGGATAGGAGGGGCCTGGGCAGAATGGGAGGGGTCAGACAGCAGAGGAGGGGTTTAGGAGGAGGAGCCTAGTCAGAATGGGTGGGGTCAGAGAGCAGAGGGATAGGAGGGGCCTGGGCAGAATGGGAGGGGTCAGACAGCAGAGGAGGGGTTTAGGAGTAGGAGCCTAGTCAGAATGGGTGGGGTCAGAGAGGAGGAGGAGCCTAGTCAGATTGGGTGGGGTCGGAGAGGTATACGAGGGGACTGGGCAGAATGGGAGGGGTCAGAGAGCAGAGGGATAGGAGGGGCCTGGGCAGAATGGGAGGGGTCAGACAGCAGAGGAGGGGTTTAGGAGGAGGAGCCTAGTCAGAATGGGTGGGGTTCAGGAGAAGCCTGGTCAGGTTGGTTCGGAGAGGTATACGAGGGGCCTGGGCAGAATGGGAGGGGACAGCAGAGGAGGGGTTTAGGAGGAGGAGCCTAGTCAGAATGGGTGGGGTTCAGGAGGAGCCTGGTCAGATTGGGTGGGGTCGGAGAGGTATACGAGGGGCCTGGGCAGAATGGGAGGGGTCAGACAGCAGAGGAGGGATTTAGGAGGAGCCTAGTCAGATTGGGTGGGGTCAGAGAGGAGGAGGAGCCTAGTCAGATTGGGTGGGGTCAGAGAGGAGGAGGAGCCTAGTCAGAATGGGTGGGGTTCAGGAGAAGCCTGGTCAGATTGGGTTGGTTCGGAGAGGTATACGAGGGGCCTGGGCAGAATGGGAGGGGTCAGACAGCAGAGGAGGGATTTAGGAGGAGCCTAGTCAGATTGGGTGGGGTCAGAGAGGAGGAGGAGCCTAGTCAGATTGGGTGGGGTCAGAGAGCAGAGGGATAGGAGGGGCCTGCGCAGAATGGGAGGGGACAGCAGAGGAGGGGTTTAGGAGGAGGAGCCTAGTCAGATTGGGTGGGGTCAGAGAGGAGGAGGAGCCTAGTCAGAATGGGTGGGGTTCAGGAGAAGCCTGGTCAGATTGGGTTGGTTCGGAGAGGTATACGAGGGGCCTGGGCAGAATGGGAGGGGTCAGACAGCAGAGGAGGGATTTAGGAGGAGCCTAGTCAGATTGGGTGGGTCAGAGAGGAGGAGGAGCCTAGTCAGATTGGGTGGGGTCGGAGAGGTATACGAGGGGACTGGGCAGAATGGGAGGGGTCAGAGAGCAGAGGGATAGGAGGGGCCTGGGCAGAATGGGAGGGGTCAGACAGCAGAGGAGGGGTTTAGGAGGAGGAGCCTAGTCAGAATGGGTGGGGTCAGAGAGGAGGAGGAGCCTAGTCAGATTGGGTGGGGTCAGAGAGCAGAGGGATAGGAGGGGCCTGGGCAGAATGGGAGGGGACAGCAGAGGAGGGGTTTAGGAGGAGGAGCCTAGTCAGATTGGGTGGGGTCAGAGAGGAGGAGGAGCCTAGTCAGAATGGGTGGGGTTCAGGAGAAGCCTGGTCAGATTGGGTTGGTTCGGAGAGGTATACGAGGGGCCTGGGCAGAATGGGAGGGGTCAGACAGCAGAGGAGGGGTTTAGGAGGAGCCTGGTCAGATTGGGTGGGGTCAGAGAGGATGGGTATAGGAGGAGCCTGAGCAGAATGGGTGGGGTCAGACAGCAGAGGAGGGTTTTGGAGGAGCCTGGTCAGATTGGGTGGGGTCGGAGAGGAGGGGTATAGGAGGAGCCTGCGCAGAATGGGTGGGGTCGGAGAGGAGGGGTTTAGGAGGAGCCTAGTCAGATTGGGCGGGGCCAGAGAGCAGAGGGATAGGAGGGGCCTGGGCAGAATGGGAGGGGTCAGACAGCAGAGGAGGGGTTTAGGAGGAGCCTAGTCAGATTGGGCGGGGTCAGAGAGCAGAGGGATAGGAGGGGCCTGGGCAGAATGGGAGGGGTCAGACAGCAGAGGAGGGGTTTAGGAGGAGCCTAGTCAGATTGGGCGAGAGCAGAGGGATAGGTGTAGGGTCTGAGGGACTATGAAGGGGTCATAGATGGAGGAGGATCCTGACTTATGGTGGGGAACTGCAAAAACTTTTTTTATGCACCCCCCCTATACTCTCTGATTTCTGTTGGGAGGGGGCAGTCAACATTTGGGGGAGCAGTATTAAATGGTGCTTGGGCGCAACGTGAAGGGCGATGAGGGGCACAGAATGGCATGGCTTCCAGGTACTTTTTGGGGGGGGCTACCATTAGCTTTTATTGCTCTGATCCTCCCTCATGGGGTGGACCCCAAATGGTTAGGGGCAACGGGGGAGGGGGGGTGGCAAAAAGCTGTTTGACAGTTTCTGTTACCAACAGGGGTGACCATACGATTCTGCTGCAGTTATGTGGTATTGAAAGGTACAACAAGGAGCATGTGGCTGTATTTTTGCAGGTGGGGTGCCCCAAAATTTTACTGCCAGCAGCAGCAGCCCCCCTCCTCCCCACCCTGCAGATTGGTATAGGTACCTTTACGACATTTCTGTTGATAACAGAGGCTATAGCGAATCGCGCTACGAAATCCTAGAGCACTAACATTTGCTAAATAAAGGTGGCATCGGAGCATACGAATGAGGCAGGGAGAGGCTACTGTTGGCAATTGGTTTGGTGGGTCATAGTGAATAACCTCGGCATGCAAATAGGCAGAAGTGTGAGGATTGGCAGTGTCTGTAGAGAATTTTGGCATGCTCTTCAGTTTATTTTTTCCTCCTTACGTTGGCTATGAACTACAGAGGAAAGGCCTGGACTTACTGTTGGGCAAAACATGTATTTATGATATTAAGAAGTGTAGTCTGGCTGTACTGAGAGGGGCTGTACAGTACGGTAAATGCCTGTAAATCCCTGAAATGTGCATCCAACTGTCATTTGAGATTGAACAGTGAACGAAGCAGCTGGGTTACTGGCTGAATGTAAATGGAAGGCACATAGGAAGTGTGTTTGTGGTCACTCAAATTATTGAAACCTGCTTGATGCACTACCAAAGCTGGGGTACCAGGAGGGAACATTTGAGGGGTATTGAGATGGTGGTGTCCAGAGGTCAAAATATGTTTCAGAGACACAGAAGTACTGCGGTCCTGGTCCCACATTGGGGGTAGTCAAAAGTCCCTGCTAAAGATTTCTGTCCAACTGTTACCACATTTTGTGCAGCCTGGCTCCCTCTGAAACGATTCCCCAGTGTTTTTCGATCCTACAGATGACTGTAGCAAACTTCCCAAATTTTTTCTTGGCCTCATACCCCCAGAGGATTGCCTGACATTTGCCAGCCTAACGATACTCACGTTCTGGGAAAAACCTCACTAACCATGCATATTTATGCACCACACATGGCAAATCCTTACAATTGCAGAACATCATATCGCACTCGTCATCTTTGAGGTGCTGTACGTATTTGGATTTGAGGGAAATATTCATCCTTGCTTGCTCTCCCATCTGAAGTCTATGGTGCTGCTGTTCCTTTCTCACATGTCCCTTCAAAGAGACAAGTGACACACAGACTCAATCACTCAGCAAACATATTTGCTTTGACGCTTTCATCTTGCTGTTTACCTTCCAAATATTCCCCCTTCACCAAAAATACAGGCCAGCCATTTCTCATCCCCTCAGTCATCGCAGTCCTTCACTCCTTAGGCCCTGCAAGACCACCATGAACAAGATTCATGTCAGCAAGCAGAAAAAAAGCCTCAGTGTGCTCTTTTGTTCATACTGCTGCCCTCTAGTAACACTTCATGGCAACTGCAGCATAAGAATGGGTCTGAGAAGAGGGCTGTCCTATGCAAATAATGTCCTCCCATGCATACTTTCTTCTTAGACGGTCGGCGGCTTGTGCCGTGATACCCCCTCCAACATATGGTCTTCAACCAAATTTTAAAAAAGCCCACCTGCCTTAGACGAAGGATTTTGCCACTCAAAGGAAGCACATGGGGACATCACCCTCATTTAGCAGGGTCCTAAATTGCCTGCTGTCAGCCTGTATACAGAACAAGGGCGTTCGTGGGCGTTCGTGGGCGTTCCTCAAAGGAAGGAGGTGGGTGATTAAATCCACAGTGCCAGGGCAGGCCCAGCCCAGCCCAGCCCAGCCCAGTCTGGCACAGCGCACTGCTGTGGAGGTCTATTCCTTCACATCCTGCAGCAGGCATGATGCAGACCTACTAGAGCAAAGGCTTGACTCCTCTGCCCTTGTCTGTCTCTTAAAGGAAACAATCTTTCTAGCTTCTTATTGCACCTAATAAATGGACTCTAGCTTGCCTCAAACTCAACCCATCATTTCATTAGCCAGAGCTCATACTTGACCTTTATTTCTATCCAAGTTCACTGGCACCAAACCCCTGCTTTGAGTGAGTGGCTCACACCAAAATTAAATATCACCTTCATCCAACCTATTTTACAATAAGTGTAGCACATTCCCCGCATTCTTGTGCTCAGTTATAACCCCCAATACCACAATTGCACTCTGCAATTCACCAAACTTAAAGGACAAAGAATGAAGACATTGATAAAGGAAGATAAGGCCTTGTCCCTATTGCACCTACTTGAAAAATAGGGCAGTTGGTAGAAGGTCATGAGGGAAAACATTTGAAATGTTTGGACACACCTGCCAAAAAAAAGTAGCAAAAAAAAAAAAAAATCACTGTTTGAAAATTTCCCACCTTGGGATACTTCTACAGCATTGGCAGGATTCGAACCCTGGCCTCTGAGGGCTGTCCACACCAAAGGTACAAGACTTACCTTTGAGCTATAGCTCCTTGGTGGTCTAAAGGTTTGCAGTAGTAACTATAAGCAACATACAGGCCTTGGTGTCCTTCCCTGCGGCTTCCATTGCACATAAAAAGGATGACCATGACATAAGGACAATTTGATAGGCTACTTACATGGAAACCAGTGTGGTCCAGTGGGTAAGTTCCTGCCTTCTATCCAGGCAACCAGGGTTCAAATCCCGGGTTCGGCACCAGATGACTGATGGTGCCACAGCAGAGGTAAGCTGGAGGTGGGCCTAAATGGCCAATTGGTAAGTAAAATGTGTCTGTGTGTTGTGGAAGAGTGGAATCATGCCTAGCGAATGAGGGATTGCAGATTGGTTGGTAAGTAAAATAGGTGTGGCCTGAACAGAGACAGGTGAAAGAAAGGGAACAGGTGTTGTGTGTTAGAGGAGGACCCTAGTCAGATTGGGGGTGGTCAGAGAGGAGGGGTTCAGGAGGAGCCTAGTCAGATTGGGTGGAGTCAGAGAGGAGAGGGATAGGAGGGGCCTGGGCAGAATGGGAGGGGTCAGACAGCAGAAGAGGGGTTTAGGAGGAGGAGCCTAGTCAGAATGGGTGGGGTTCAGGAGGAGCCTGGTCAGATTGGGTGGGGTCGGAGAGGTATACGAGGGGACTGGGCAGAATGGGAGGGGTCAGAGAGGAGGGGTATAGGAGGAGCCTAGTCAGATTGGGTGGGGTCAGAGAGCAGAGGGATAGGAGGGGCCTGGGCAGAACGGGAGGGGTCAGACAGCAGAGGAGGGGTTTAGGAGGAGGAGCCTAGTCAGAATGGGTGGGGTTCAGGAGGAGCCTGGTCAGATTGGGTTGGTTCGGAGAGGTATACGAGGGGCCTGGGCAGAATGGGAGGGGTCAGAGAGCAGAGGGATAGGAGGGGCCTGGGCAGAATGGGAGGGGTCAGACAGCAGAGGAGGGATTTAGGAGGAGCCTAGTCAGATTGGGTGGGGTCAGAGAGGAGGAGGAGCCTAGTCCGATTGGGTGGGGTCAGAGAGCAGAGGGATAGGAGGGGCCTGGGCAGAATGGGAGGGGTCAGACAGCAGAGGAGGGGTTTAGGAGGAGGAGCCTAGTCAGAATGGGTGGGGTTCAGGAGAAGCCTGGTCAGATTGGGTTGGTTCGGAGAGGTATACGAGGGGCCTGGGCAGAATGGGAGGGGTCAGACAGCAGAGGAGGGGTTTAGGAGGAGGAGCCTAGTCAGAATGGGTGGGGTTCAGGAGGAGCCTGGTCAGATTGGGTTGGTTCGGAGAGGTATACGAGGGGCCTGGGCAGAATGGGAGGGGTCAGAGAGCAGAGGGATAGGAGGGGCCTGGGCAGAATGGGAGGGGTCAGACAGCAGAGGAGGGATTTAGGAGGAGCCTAGTCAGATTGGGTGGGGTCAGAGAGGAGGAGGAGCCTAGTCCGATTGGGTGGGGTCAGAGAGCAGAGGGATAGGAGGGGCCTGGGCAGAATGGGAGGGGTCAGACAGCAGAGGAGGGGTTTAGGAGGAGGAGCCTAGTCAGAATGGGTGGGGTTCAGGAGAAGCCTGGTCAGATTGGGTTGGTTCGGAGAGGTATACGAGGGGCCTGGGCAGAATGGGAGGGGTCAGACAGCAGAGGAGGGATTTAGGAGGAGCCTAGTCAGATTGGGTGGGGTCAGAGAGCAGAGGGATAGGAGGGGCCTGGGCAGAATGGGAGGGGTCAGACAGCAGAGGAGGGGTTTAGGAGGAGGAGCCTAGTCAGAATGGGTGGGGTCAGAGAGGAGGAGGAGCCTAGTCAGATTGGGTGGGGTCAGAGAGCAGAGGGATAGGAGGGGCCTGGGCAGAATGGGAGGGGTCAGACAGCAGAGGAGGGGTTTAGGAGGAGGAGCCTAGTCAGAATGGGTGGGGTCAGAGAGGAGGAGGAGCCTAGTCAGATTGGGTGGGGTCAGAGAGCAGAGGGATAGGAGGGGCCTGGGCAGAAGGGGAGGGGTCAGACAGCAGAGGAGGGGTTTAGGAGGAGGAGCCTAGTCAGAATGGGTGGGGTTCAGGAGAAGCCTGGTCAGATTGGGTTGGTTCGGAGAGGTATACGAGGGGCCTGGGCAGAATGGGAGGGGTCAGACAGCAGAGGAGGGATTTAGGAGGAGCCTAGTCAGATTGGGTGGGGTCAGAGAGGAGGAGGAGCCTAGTCAGATTGGGTGGGGTCAGAGAGCAGAGGGATAGGAGGGGCCTGGGCAGAATGGGAGGGGTCAGACAGCAGAGGAGGGGTTTAGGAGGAGCCTGAGCAGAATGGGTGGGGTCAGACAGCAGAGGAGGGTTTTGGAGGAGCCTGGGCAGAATGGGAGGGGTCAGACAGCAGAAGAGGGGTTTAGGAGGAGGAGCCTAGTCAGAATGGGTGGGGTTCAGGAGGAGCCTGGTCAGATTGGGTGGGGTCGGAGAGGTATACGAGGGGACTGTGCAGAATGGGAGGGGTCAGAGAGGAGGGGTATAGGAGGAGCCTAGTCAGATTGGGTGGGGTCAGAGAGCAGAGGGATAGGAGGGGCCTGGGCAGAATGGGAGGGGTCAGACAGCAGAGGAGGGGTTTAGGAGGAGGAGCCTAGTCAGAATGGGTGGGGTTCAGGAGAAGCCTGGTCAGATTGGGTTGGTTCGGAGAGGTATACGAGGGGCCTGGGCAGAATGGGAGGGGTCAGACAGCAGAGGAGGGATTTAGGAGGAGCCTAGTCAGATTGGGTGGGGTCAGAGAGGAGGAGGAGCCTAGTCAGATTGGGTGGGGTCAGAGAGCAGAGGGATAGGAGGGGCCTGGGCAGAATGGGAGGGGTCAGACAGCAGAGGAGGGGTTTAGGAGGAGGAGCCTAGTCAGAATGGGTGGGGTCAGAGAGGAGGAGGAGCCTAGTCAGATTGGGTGGGGTCAGAGAGCAGAGGGATAGGAGGGGCCTGGGCAGAATGGGAGGGGTCAGACAGCAGAGGAGGGGTTTAGGAGGAGGAGCCTAGTCAGAATGGGTGGGGTCAGAGAGGAGGAGGAGCCTAGTCAGATTGGGTGGGGTCAGAGAGCAGAGGGATAGGAGGGGCCTGGGCAGAATGGGAGGGGTCAGACAGCAGAGGAGGGATTTAGGAGGAGCCTAGTCAGATTGGGTGGGGTCAGAGAGGAGGAGGAGCCTAGTCAGATTGGGTGGGGTCGGAGAGGTATACGAGGGGACTGGGCAGAATGGGAGGGGTCAGAGAGCAGAGGGATAGGAGGGGCCTGGGCAGAATGGGAGGGGTCAGAGAGCAGAGGGATAGGAGGGGCCTGGGCAGAATGGGAGGGGTCAGACAGCAGAGGAGGGATTTAGGAGGAGCCTAGTCAGATTGGGTGGGGTCAGAGAGGAGGAGGAGCCTAGTCAGATTGGGTGGGGTCAGAGAGCAGAGGGATAGGAGGGGCCTGGGCAGAATGGGAGGGGTCAGACAGCAGAGGAGGGGTTTAGGAGGAGGAGCCTAGTCAGAATGGGTGGGGTTCAGGAGAAGCCTGGTCAGATTGGGTTGGTTCGGAGAGGTATACGAGGGGCCTGGGCAGAATGGGAGGGGTCAGACAGCAGAGGAGGGATTTAGGAGGAGCCTAGTCAGATTGGGTGGGGTCAGAGAGGAGGAGGAGCCTAGTCAGATTGGGTGGGGTCAGAGAGCAGAGGGATAGGAGGGGCCTGGGCAGAATGGGAGGGGTCAGACAGCAGAGGAGGGGTTTAGGAGGAGGAGCCTAGTCAGGATGGGTGGGGTTCAGGAGGAGCCTGGTCAGATTGGGTGAGGTATACGAGAGGCCTGGGCAGAATGGGAGGGGTCAGACAGCAGAGGAGGGATTTAGGAGGAGCCTAGTCAGATTGGGTGGGGTCAGAGAGGAGGAGGAGCCTAGTCAGATTGGGTGGGGTCAGAGAGCAGAGGGATAGGAGGGGCCTGGGCAGAATGGGAGGGGTCAGACAGCAGAGGAGGGGTTTAGGAGGAGGAGCCTAGTCAGGATGGGTGGGGTTCAGGAGGAGCCTGGTCAGATTGGGTGGGGTCGGAGAGGTATACGAGAGGCCTGGGCAGAATGGGAGGGGTCAGACAGCAGAGGAGGGATTTAGGAGGAGCCTAGTCAGATTGGGTGGGGTCAGAGAGGAGGAGGAGCCTAGTCAGATTGGGTGGGGTCAGAGAGCAGAGGGATAGGAGGGGCCTGGGCAGAATGGGAGGGGTCAGACAGCAGAGGAGGGGTTTAGGAGGAGGAGCCTAGTCAGAATGGGTGGGGTCAGAGAGGAGGAGGAGCCTAGTCAGATTGGGTGGGGTCAGAGAGGAGGAGGAGCCTAGTCAGATTGGCTGGGGTCAGAGAGCAGAGGGATAGGAGGGGCCTGGGCAGAATGGGAGGGGTCAGACAGCAGAGGAGGGATTTAGGAGGAGCCTAGTCAGATTGGGTGGGGTCAGAGAGGAGGAGGAGCCTAGTCAGATTGGGTGGGGTCGGAGAGGTATACGAGGGGACTGGGCAGAATGGGAGGGGTCAGAGAGCAGAGGGATAGGAGGGGCCTGGGCAGAATGGGAGGGGTCAGACAGCAGAGGAGGGATTTAGGAGGAGCCTAGTCAGATTGGGTGGGGTCAGAGAGGAGGAGGAGCCTAGTCAGATTGGGTGGGGTCAGAGAGCAGAGGGATAGGAGGGGCCTGGGCAGAATGGGAGGGGTCAGACAGCAGAGGAGGGGTTTAGGAGGAGGAGCCTAGTCAGATTGGGTGGGGTCAGAGAGGAGGAGGAGCCTAGTCAGAATGGGTGGGGTTCAGGAGAAGCCTGGTCAGATTGGGTTGGTTCGGAGAGGTATACGAGGGGCCTGGGCAGAATGGGAGGGGTCAGACAGCAGAGGAGGGGTTTAGGAGGAGCCTGGTCAGATTGGGTGGGGTCAGAGAGGATGGGTATAGGAGGAGCCTGAGCAGAATGGGTGGGGTCAGACAGCAGAGGAGGGTTTTGGAGGAGCCTGGTCAGATTGGGTGGGGTCGGAGGGGTATAGGAGGAGCCTGCGCAGAATGGGTGGGGTCGGAGAGGAGGGGTTTAGGAGGAGCCTAGTCAGATTGGGCGGGGCCAGAGAGCAGAGGGATAGGAGGGGCCTGGGCAGAATGGGAGGGGTCAGACAGCAGAGGAGGGGTTTAGGAGGAGCCTAGTCAGATTGGGCGGGGTCAGAGAGCAGAGGGATAGGAGGGGCCTGGGCAGAATGGGAGGGGTCAGACAGCAGAGGAGGGGTTTAGGAGGAGGAGCCTAGTCAGAATGGGTGGGGTCAGAGAGGAGGAGGAGCCTAGTCAGATTGGGTGGGGTCAGAGAGGAGGAGGAGCCTAGTCAGATTGGGTGGGGTCAGAGAGCAGAGGGATAGGAGGGGCCTGGGCAGAATGGGAGGGGTCAGACAGCAGAGGAGGGGTTTAGGAGGAGGAGCCTAGTCAGATTGGGTGGGGTCAGAGAGGAGGAGGAGCCTAGTCAGATTGGGTGGGGTCAGAGAGCAGAGGGATAGGAGGGGCCTGGGCAGAATGGGAGGGGTCAGACAGCAGAGGAGGGGTTTAGGAGGAGGAGCCTAGTCAGAATGGGTGGGGTCAGAGAGCAGAGGGATAGGAGGGGCCTGGGCAGAATGGGAGGGGTCAGACAGCAGAGGAGGGATTTAGGAGGAGCCTAGTCAGATTGGGTGGGGTCAGAGAGGAGGAGGAGCCTAGTCAGATTGGGTGGGGTCAGAGAGCAGAGGGATAGGAGGGGCCTGGGCAGAATGGGAGGGGTCAGACAGCAGAGGAGGGGTTTAGGAGGAGGAGCCTAGTCAGAATGGGTGGGGTCAGAGAGCAGAGGGATAGGAGGGGCCTGGGCAGAATGGGAGGGGTCAGACAGCAGAGGAGGGGTTTAGGAGGAGGAGCCTAGTCAGAATGGGTGGGGTCAGAGAGGAGGAGGAGCCTAGTCAGATTGGGTGGGGTCGGAGAGGTATACGAGGGGACTGGGCAGAATGGGAGGGGTCAGAGAGCAGAGGGATAGGAGGGGCCTGGGCAGAATGGGAGGGGTCAGACAGCAGAGGAGGGGTTTAGGAGGAGGAGCCTAGTCAGAATGGGTGGGGTTCAGGAGAAGCCTGGTCAGGTTGGTTCGGAGAGGTATACGAGGGGCCTGGGCAGAATGGGAGGGGACAGCAGAGGAGGGGTTTAGGAGGAGGAGCCTAGTCAGAATGGGTGGGGTTCAGGAGGAGCCTGGTCAGATTGGGTGGGGTCGGAGAGGTATACGAGGGGCCTGGGCAGAATGGGAGGGGTCAGACAGCAGAGGAGGGATTTAGGAGGAGCCTAGTCAGATTGGGTGGGGTCAGAGAGGAGGAGGAGCCTAGTCAGATTGGGTGGGGTCAGAGAGGAGGAGGAGCCTAGTCAGAATGGGTGGGGTTCAGGAGAAGCCTGGTCAGATTGGGTTGGTTCGGAGAGGTATACGAGGGGCCTGGGCAGAATGGGAGGGGTCAGACAGCAGAGGAGGGATTTAGGAGGAGCCTAGTCAGATTGGGTGGGGTCAGAGAGGAGGAGGAGCCTAGTCAGATTGGGTGGGGTCAGAGAGCAGAGGGATAGGAGGGGCCTGCGCAGAATGGGAGGGGACAGCAGAGGAGGGGTTTAGGAGGAGGAGCCTAGTCAGATTGGGTGGGGTCAGAGAGGAGGAGGAGCCTAGTCAGAATGGGTGGGGTTCAGGAGAAGCCTGGTCAGATTGGGTTGGTTCGGAGAGGTATACGAGGGGCCTGGGCAGAATGGGAGGGGTCAGACAGCAGAGGAGGGATTTAGGAGGAGCCTAGTCAGATTGGGTGGGGTCAGAGAGGAGGAGGAGCCTAGTCAGATTGGGTGGGGTCGGAGAGGTATACGAGGGGACTGGGCAGAATGGGAGGGGTCAGAGAGCAGAGGGATAGGAGGGGCCTGGGCAGAATGGGAGGGGTCAGACAGCAGAGGAGGGGTTTAGGAGGAGGAGCCTAGTCAGAATGGGTGGGGTCAGAGAGGAGGAGGAGCCTAGTCAGATTGGGTGGGGTCAGAGAGCAGAGGGATAGGAGGGGCCTGGGCAGAATGGGAGGGGACAGCAGAGGAGGGGTTTAGGAGGAGGAGCCTAGTCAGATTGGGTGGGGTCAGAGAGGAGGAGGAGCCTAGTCAGAATGGGTGGGGTTCAGGAGAAGCCTGGTCAGATTGGGTTGGTTCGGAGAGGTATACGAGGGGCCTGGGCAGAATGGGAGGGGTCAGACAGCAGAGGAGGGGTTTAGGAGGAGCCTGGTCAGATTGGGTGGGGTCAGAGAGGATGGGTATAGGAGGAGCCTGAGCAGAATGGGTGGGGTCAGACAGCAGAGGAGGGTTTTGGAGGAGCCTGGTCAGATTGGGTGGGGTCGGAGAGGAGGGGTATAGGAGGAGCCTGCGCAGAATGGGTGGGGTCGGAGAGGAGGGGTTTAGGAGGAGCCTAGTCAGATTGGGTGAGGTCGGAGAGGTATACGAGGGGACTGGGCAGAATGGGAGGGGTCAGAGAGGAGGGGTATAGGAGGAGCCTAGTCAGATTGGGTGGGGTCAGAGAGCAGAGGGATAGGAGGGGCCTGGGCAGAATGGGAGGGGTCAGACAGCAGAGGAGGGGTTTAGGAGGAGGAGCCTAGTCAGAATGGGTGGGGTTCAGGAGGAGCCTGGTCAGATTGGGTGGGGTCGGAGAGGTATACGAGGGGACTGGGCAGAATGGGAGGGGTCAGAGAGCAGAGGGATAGGAGGGGCCTGGGCAGAATGGGAGGGGTCAGACAGCAGAGGAGGGGTTTAGGAGGAGGAGCCTAGTCAGAATGGGTGGGGTTCAGGAGAAGCCTGGTCAGATTGGGTTGGTTCGGAGAGGTATACGAGGGGCCTGGGCAGAATGGGAGGGGTCAGACAGCAGAGGAGGGGTTTAGGAGGAGGAGCCTAGTCAGAATGGGTGGGGTCAGAGAGGAGGAGGAGCCTAGTCAGATTGGGTGGGGTCAGAGAGCAGAGGGATAGGAGGGGCCTGGGCAGAATGGGAGGGGTCAGACAGCAGAGGAGGGGTTTAGGAGGAGGAGCCTAGTCAGATTGGGTGGGGTCAGAGAGGAGGAGGAGCCTAGTCAGATTGGGTGGGGTCAGAGAGCAGAGGCATAGGAGGGGCCTGGGCAGAATGGGAGGGGTCAGACAGCAGAGGAGGGGTTTAGGAGGAGGAGCCTAGTCAGGATGGGTGGGGTTCAGGAGGAGCCTGGTCAGATTGGGTGGGGTCGGAGAGGTATACGAGAGGCCTGGGCAGAATGGGAGGGGTCAGACAGCAGAGGAGGGATTTAGGAGGAGCCTAGTCAGATTGGGTGGGGTCAGAGAGGAGGAGGAGCCTAGTCAGATTGGGTGGGGTCAGAGAGCAGAGGGATAGGAGGGGCCTGGGCAGAATGGGAGGGGTCAGACAGCAGAGGAGGGGTTTAGGAGGAGGAGCCTAGTCAGATTGGGTGGGGTCAGAGAGGAGGAGGAGCCTAGTCAGATTGGGTGGGGTCAGAGAGCAGAGGGATAGGAGGGGCCTGGGCAGAATGGGAGGGGTCAGACAGCAGAGGAGGGGTTTAGGAGGAGGAGCCTAGTCAGAATGGGTGGGGTTCAGGAGGAGCCTGGTCAGATTGGGTTGGTTCGGAGAGGTATACGAGGGGCCTGGGCAGAATGGGAGGGGTCAGAGAGCAGAGGGATAGGAGGGGCCTGGGCAGAATGGGAGGGGTCAGACAGCAGAAGAGGGGTTTAGGAGGAGGAGCCTAGTCAGAATGGGTGGGGTTCAGGAGGAGCCTGGTCAGATTGGGTGGGGTCGGAGAGGTATACGAGGGGACTGGGCAGAATGGGAGGGGTCAGAGAGGAGGGGTATAGGAGGAGCCTAGTCAGATTGGGTGGGGTCAGAGAGCAGAGGGATAGGAGGGGCCTGGGCAGAATGGGAGGGGTCAGACAGCAGAGGAGGGGTTTAGGAGGAGGAGCCTAGTCAGAATGGGTGGGGTTCAGGAGAAGCCTGGTCAGATTGGGTTGGTTCGGAGAGGTATACGAGGGGCCTGGGCAGAATGGGAGGGGTCAGACAGCAGAGGAGGGATTTAGGAGGAGCCTAGTCAGATTGGGTGGGGTCAGAGAGCAGAGGGATAGGAGGGGCCTGGGCAGAATGGGAGGGGTCAGACAGCAGAGGAGGGGTTTAGGAGGAGGAGCCTAGTCAGAATGGGTGGGGTCAGAGAGGAGGAGGAGCCTAGTCAGATTGGGTGGGGTCAGAGAGCAGAGGGATAGGAGGGGCCTGGGCAGAATGGGAGGGGTCAGACAGCAGAGGAGGGGTTTAGGAGGAGGAGCCTAGTCAGAATGGGTGGGGTTCAGGAGAAGCCTGGTCAGATTGGGTTGGTTCGGAGAGGTATACGAGGGGCCTGGGCAGAATGGGAGGGGTCAGACAGCAGAGGAGGGATTTAGGAGGAGCCTAGTCAGATTGGGTGGGGTCAGACAGCAGAGGAGGGTTTTGGAGGAGCCTGGGTAGAATGGGAGGGGTCAGACAGCAGAAGAGGGGTTTAGGAGGAGGAGCCTGGTCAGAATGGGTGGGGTTCAGGAGGAGCCTGGTCAGATTGGGTGGCGTCGGAGAGGTATACGAGGGGACTGGGCAGAATGGGAGGGGTCAGAGAGGAGGGGTATAGGAGGAGCCTAGTCAGATTGGGTGGGGTCAGAGAGCAGAGGGATAGGAGGGGCCTGGGCAGAATGGGAGGGGTCAGACAGCAGAGGAGGGGTTTAGGAGGAGGAGCCTAGTCAGAATGGGTGGGGTTCAGGAGGAGCCTGGTCAGATTGGGTGGGGTCAGAGAGGTATACGAGGGGACTGGGCAGAATGGGAGGGGTCAGAGAGCAGAGGGATAGGAGGGGCCTGGGCAGAATGGGAGGGGTCAGACAGCAGAGGAGGGATTTAGGAGGAGCCTAGTCAGATTGGGTGGGGTCAGAGAGGAGGAGGAGCCTAGTCCGATTGGGTGGGGTCAGAGAGCAGAGGGATAGGAGGGGCCTGGGCAGAATGGGAGGGGTCAGACAGCAGAGGAGGGGTTTAGGAGGAGGAGCCTAGTCAGAATGGGTGGGGTTCAGGAGAAGCCTGGTCAGATTGGGTTGGTTCGGAGAGGTATACGAGGGGCCTGGGCAGAATGGGAGGGGTCAGACAGCAGAGGAGGGATTTAGGAGGAGCCTAGTCAGATTGGGTGGGGTCAGAGAGGAGGAGGAGCCTAGTCAGATTGGGTGGGGTCAGAGAGCAGAGGGATAGGAGGGGCCTGGGCAGAATGGGAGGGGTCAGACAGCAGAGGAGGGGTTTAGGAGGAGGAGCCTAGTCAGAATGGGTGGGGTCAGAGAGGAGGAGGAGCCTAGTCAGATTGGGTGGGGTCAGAGAGCAGAGGGATAGGAGGGGCCTGGGCAGAATGGGAGGGGTCAGACAGCAGAGGAGGGGTTTAGGAGGAGGAGCCTAGTCAGATTGGGTGGGGTCAGAGAGGAGGAGGAGCCTAGTCAGATTGGGTGGGGTCAGAGAGCAGAGGGATAGGAGGGGCCTGGGCAGAATGGGAGGGGTCAGACAGCAGAGGAGGGGTTTAGGAGGAGGAGCCTAGTCAGAATGGGTGGGGTTCAGGAGGAGCCTGGTCAGATTGGGTGGGGTCGGAGAGGTATACGAGGGGACTGGGCAGAATGGGAGGGGTCAGAGAGCAGAGGGATAGGAGGGGCCTGGGCAGAATGGGAGGGGTCAGACAGCAGAGGAGGGATTTAGGAGGAGCCTAGTCAGATTGGGCCCTCGTATACCTCTCCGAACCAACCTGACCAGGCTTCTCCTGAACCCCACCCATTCTGACTAGGCTCCTCCTCCTAAACCCCTCCTCTGCTGTCTGACCCCTCCCATTCTGCCCAGGCCCCTCCTATCCCTCTGCTCTCTGACCCCTCCCATTCTGCCCAGTCCCCTCGTATACCTCTCCGACCCCACCCAATCTGACTAGGCTCCTCCTCCTCTCTGACCCCACCCATTCTGACTAGGCTCCTCCTCCTAAACCCCTCCTCTGCTGTCTGACCCCTCCCATTCTGCCCAGGCCCCTCCTATCCCTCTGCTCTCTGACCCCACCCAATCTGACTAGGCTCCTCCTCCTCTCTGACCCCACCCAATCTGACTAGGCTCCTCCTAAATCCCTCCTCTGCTGTCTGACCCCTCCCATTCTGCCCAGGCCCCTCGTATACCTCTCCGACCCCACCCAATCTGACCAGGCTCCTCCTGAACCCCACCCATTCTGACTAGGCTCCTCCTCCTAAACCCCTCCTCTGCTGTCCCCTCCCATTCTGCCCAGGCCCCTCGTATACCTCTCCGAACCAACCTGACCAGGCTTCTCCTGAACCCCACCCATTCTGACTAGGCTCCTCCTCCTAAACCCCTCCTCTGCTGTCTGACCCCTCCCATTCTGCCCAGGCCCCTCCTATCCCTCTGCTCTCTGACCCCTCCCATTCTGCCCAGTCCCCTCGTATACCTCTCCGACCCCACCCAATCTGACTAGGCTCCTCCTCCTCTCTGACCCCACCCATTCTGACTAGGCTCCTCCTCCTAAACCCCTCCTCTGCTGTCTGACCCCTCCCATTCTGCCCAGGCCTCTCGTATACCTCTCCGACCCCACCCAATCTGACCAGGCTCCTCCTGAACCCCACCCATCCTGACTAGGCTCCTCCTCCTAAACCCCTCCTCTGCTGTCTGACCCCTCCCATTCTGCCCAGGCCCCTCCTATCCCTCTGCTCTCTGACCCCACCCAATCTGACTAGGCTCCTCCTCCTCTCTGACCCCACCCAATCTGACTAGGCTCCTCCTCCTAAACCCCTCCTCTGCTGTCTGACCCCTCCCATTCTGCCCAGGCCCCTCCTATCCCTCTGCTCTCTGACCCCTCCCATTCTGCCCAGTCCCCTCGTATACCTCTCCGACCCCACCCAATCTGACCAGGCTCCCACCCATTCTGACTAGGCTCCTCCTCCTAAACCCCTCCTCTGCTGTCTGACCCCTCCCATTCTGCCCAGGCCCCTCCTATCCCTCTGCTCTCTGACCCCACCCAATCTGACTAGGCTCCTCCTCCTCTCTGACCCCACCCAATCTGACTAGGCTCCTCCTCCTAAACCCCTCCTCTGCTGTCTGACCCCTCCCATTCTGCCCAGGCCCCTCCTATCCCTCTGCTCTCCGACCCCACCCAATCTGACCAGGCTCCTCCTGAACCCCACCCATTCTGACTAGGCTCCTCCTCCTAAACCCCTCCTCTGCTGTCTGACCCCTCCCGCCCAGGCCCCTCCTATCCCTCTGCTCTCTGACCCCACCCAATCTGACTAGGCTCCTCCTATACCCCTCCTCTCTGACCCCTCCCATTCTGCCCAGTCCCCTCGTATACCTCTCCGACCTCACCCAATCTGACCAGGCTCCTCCTGAACCCCACCCATTCTGACTAGGCTCCTCCTCCTAAACCCCTCTTCTGCTGTCTGACCCCTCCCATTCTGCCCAGGCCCCTCCTATCCCTCTCCTCTCTGACCACCCCCAATCTGACTAGGGTCCTCCTCTAACACACAACACCTGTTCCCTTTCTTTCACCTGTCTCTGTTCAGGCCACACCTATTTTACTTACCAACCAATCTGCAATCCCTCATTCGCTAGGCATGATTCCACTCTTCCACAACACACAGACACATTTTACTTACCAATTGGCCATTTAGGCCCACCTCCAGCTTACCTCTGCTGTGCCACCATCAGTCATCTGGTGCCGAACCCGGGATTTGAACCCTGGTTGCCTGGATGGAAGGCAGGAACTTACCCACTGGACCACACTGGTTTCCATGTAAGTAGCCTATCAAATTGTCCTTATGTCATGGTCATCCTTTTTATGTGCAATGGAAGCCGCAGGGAAGGACACCAAGGCCTGTATGTTGCTTATAGTTACTACTGCAAACCTTTAGACCACCAAGGAGCTATAGCTCAAAGGTAAGTCTTGTACCTTTGGTGTGGACAGCCCTCAGAGGCCAGGGTTCGAATCCTGCCAATGCTGTAGAAGTATCCCAAGGTGGGAAATTTTCAAACTGTGATTTTTTTTTTTTTTTGCTACTTTTTTTTGGCAGGTGTGTCCAAACATTTCAAATGTTTTCCCTCATGACCTTCTACCAACTGCCCTATTTTTCAAGTAGGTGCAATAGGGACAAGGCCTTATCTTCCTTTATCAATGTCTTCATTCTTTGTCCTTTAAGTTTGGTGAATTGCAGAGTGCAATTGTGGTATTGGGGGTTATAACTGAGCACAAGAATGCGGGGAAGGTGCTACACTTATTGTAAAATAGGTTGGATGAAGGTGATATTTAATTTTGGTGTGAGCCACTCGCTCAAAGCAGGGGTTTGGTGCCAGTGAACTTGGATAGAAATAAAGGTCAAGTATGAGCTCTGGCTAATGAAATGATGGGTTGAGTTTGAGGCAAGCTAGAGTCCATTTATTAGGTGCAATAAGAAGCTAGAAAGATTGTTTCCTTTAAGAGACAGACAAGGGCAGAGGAGTCAAGCCTTTGCTCTAGTAGGTCTGCATCATGCCTGCTGCAGGATGTGAAGGAATAGACCTCCACAGCAGTGCGCTGTGCCAGACTGGGCTGGGCTGGGCTGGGCTGGGCTGGGCCTGCCCTGGCACTGTGGATTTAATCACCCACCTCCTTCCTTTGAGGAACGCCCACGAACGCCCTTGTTCTGTATACAGGCTGACAGCAGGCAATTTAGGACCCTGCTAAATGAGGGTGATGTCCCCATGTGCTTCCTTTGAGTGGCAAAATCCTTCGTCTAAGGCAGGTGGGCTTTTTTAAAATTTGGTTGAAGACCATATGTTGGAGGGGGTATCACGGCACAAGCCGCCGACCGTCTAAGAAGAAAGTATGCATGGGAGGACATTATTTGCATAGGACAGCCCTCTTCTCAGACCCATTCTTATGCTGCAGTTGCCATGAAGTGTTACTAGAGGGCAGCAGTATGAACAAAAGAGCACACTGAGGCTTTTTTTCTGCTTGCTGACATGAATCTTGTTCATGGTGGTCTTGCAGGGCCTAAGGAGTGAAGGACTGCGATGACTGAGGGGATGGGAAATGGCTGGCCTGTATTTTTGGTGAAGGGGGAATATTTGGAAGGTAAACAGCAAGATGAAAGCGTCAAAGCAAATATGTTTGCTGAGTGATTGAGTCTGTGTGTCACTTGTCTCTTTGAAGGGACATGTGAGAAAGGAACAGCAGCACCATAGACTTCAGATGGGAGAGCAAGCAAGGATGAATATTTCCCTCAAATCCAAATACGTACAGCACCTCAAAGATGACGAGTGCGATATGATGTTCTGCAATTGTAAGGATTTGCCATGTGTGGTGCATAAATATGCATGGTTAGTGAGGTTTTTCCCAGAACGTGAGTATCGTTAGGCTGGCAAATGTCAGGCACTCCTCTGGGGGTATGAGGCCAAGAAAAAATTTGGGAAGTTTGCTACAGTCATCTGTAGGATCGAAAAACACTGGGGAATCGTTTCAGAGGGAGCCAGGCTGCACAAAATGTGGTAACAGTTGGACAGAAATCTTTAGCAGGGACTTTTGACTACCCCCAATGTGGGACCAGGACCGCAGTACTTCTGTGTCTCTGAAACATATTTTGACCTCTGGACACCACCATCTCAATACCCCTCAAATGTTCCCTCCTGGTACCCCAGCTTTGGTAGTGCATCAAGCAGGTTTCAATAATTTGAGTGACCACAAACACACTTCCTATGTGCCTTCCATTTACATTCAGCCAGTAACCCAGCTGCTTCGTTCACTGTTCAATCTCAAGTGACAGTTGGATGCACATTTCAGGGATTTACAGGCATTTACCGTACTGTACAGCCCCTCTCAGTACAGCCAGACTACACTTCTTAATATCATAAATACATGTTTTGCCCAACAGTAAGTCCAGGCCTTTCCTCTGTAGTTCATAGCCAACGTAAGGAGGAAAAAATAAACTGAAGAGCATGCCAAAATTCTCTACAGACACTGCCAATCCTCACACTTCTGCCTATTTGCATGCCGAGGTTATTCACTATGACCCACCAAACCAATTGCCAACAGTAGCCTCTCCCTGCCTCATTCGTATGCTCCGATGCCACCTTTATTTAGCAAATGTTAGTGCTCTAGGATTTCGTAGCGCGATTCGCTATAGCCTCTGTTATCAACAGAAATGTCGTAAAGGTACCTATACCAATCTGCAGGGTGGGGAGGAGGGGGGCTGCTGCTGCTGGCAGTAAAATTTTGGGGCACCCCACCTGCAAAAATACAGCCACATGCTCCTTGTTGTACCTTTCAATACCACATAACTGCAGCAGAATCGTATGGTCACCCCTGTTGGTAACAGAAACTGTCAAACAGCTTTTTGCCGCCCCCCCTCCCCCGTTGCCCCTAACCATTTGGGGTCCACCCCATGAGGGAGGATCAGAGCAATAAAAACTAATGGTAGCCCCCCCCAAAAAGTACCTGGAAGCCATGCCATTCTGTGCCCCTCATCGCCCTTCACGTTGCGCCCAAGCACCTTTTAATACTGCTCCCCCAAATGTTGACTGCCCCCTCCCAACAGAAATCAGAGAGTATAGGGGGGGTGCATAAAAAAAGTTTTTGCAGTTCCCCACCATAAGTCAGGATCCTCCTCCATCTATGACCCCTTCATAGTCCCTCAGACCCTACACCTATCCCTCTGCTCTCGCCCAATCAGACTAGGCTCCTCCTAAACCCCTCCTCTGCTGTCTGACCCCTCCCATTCTGCCCAGGCCCCTCCTATCCCTCTGCTCTCTGACCCCGCCCAATCTGACTAGGCTCCTCCTAAACCCCTCCTCTGCTGTCTGACCCCTCCCATTCTGCCCAGGCCCCTCCTATCCCTCTGCTCTCTGGCCCCGCCCAATCTGACTAGGCTCCTCCTAAACCCCTCCTCTCCGACCCCACCCATTCTGCGCAGGCTCCTCCTATACCCCTCCTCTCCGACCCCACCCAATCTGACCAGGCTCCTCCAAAACCCTCCTCTGCTGTCTGACCCCACCCATTCTGCTCAGGCTCCTCCTATACCCATCCTCTCTGACCCCACCCAATCTGACCAGGCTCCTCCTAAACCCCTCCTCTGCTGTCTGACCCCTCCCATTCTGCCCAGGCCCCTCCTATCCCTCTGCTCTCTGACCCCACCCAATCTGACTAGGCTCCTCCTCCTCTCTGACCCCACCCAATCTGACTAGGCTCCTCCTAAATCCCTCCTCTGCTGTCTGACCCCTCCCATTCTGCCCAGGCCCCTCGTATACCTCTCCGACCCCACCCAATCTGACCAGGCTCCTCCTGAACCCCACCCATTCTGACTAGGCTCCTCCTCCTAAACCCCTCCTCTGCTGTCTGACCCCTCCCATTCTGCCCAGGCCCCTCCTATCCCTCTGCTCTCTGACCCCACCCAATCTGACTAGGCTCCTCCTCCTAAACCCCTCCTCTGCTGTCTGACCCCTCCCATTTTGCCCAGGCCCCTCCTATCCCTCTGCTCTCTGACCCCACCCAATCTGACTAGGCTCCTCCTCCTCTCTGACCCCACCCATTCTGACTAGGCTCCTCTTCCTAAACCCCTCCTCTGCTGTCTGACCCCTCCCATTCTGCCCAGGCCCCTCCTATCCCTCTGCTCTCTGACCCCACCCAATCTGACTAGGCTCCTCCTCCTCTCTGACCCCACCCATTCTGACTAGGCTCCTCCTCCTAAACCCCTCCTCTGCTGTCTGACCCCTCCCATTCTGCCCAGGCCCCTCCTATCCCTCTGCTCTCTGACCCCACCCAATCTGACTAGGCTCCTCCTCCTCTCCGACCCCACCCAATCTGACCAGGCTCCTCCTGAACCCCACCCATTCTGACTAGGCTCCTCCTCCTAAACCCCTCCTCTGCTGTCTGACCCCTCCCATTCTGCCCAGGCCCCTCCTATCCCTCTGCTCTCTGACCCCACCCAATCTGACTAGGCTCCTCCTCCTCTCTGACCCCACCCAATTTGACTAGGCTCCTCCTCCTAAACCCCTCCTCTGCTGTCTGACCCCTCCCATTCTGCCCAGGCCCCTCCTATCCCTCTGCTCTCTGACCCCACCCAATCTGACTAGGCTCCTCCTCCTCTCTGACCCCACCCATTCTGACTAGGCTCCTCCTCCTAAACCCCTCCTCTGCTGTCTGACCCCTCCCATTCTGCCCAGGCCCCTCCTATCCCTCTGCTCTCTGACCCCACCCAATCTGACTAGGCTCCTCCTCCTCTCTGACCCCACCCATTCTGACTAGGCTCCTCCTCCTAAACCCCTCCTCTGCTGTCTGACCCCTCCCATTCTGCCCAGGCCCCTCCTATCCCTCTGCTCTCTGACCCCACCCAATCTGACTAGGCTCCTCCTCCTCTCTGACCCCACCCAATCTGACTAGGCTCCTCCTAAATCCCTCCTCTGCTGTCTGACCCCTCCCATTCTGCCCAGGCCCCTCGTATACCTCTCCGAACCAACCCAATCTGACCAGGCTTCTCCTGAACCCCACCCATTCTGACTAGGCTCCTCCTCCTAAACCCCTCCTCTGCTGTCTGACCCCTCCCATTCTGCCCAGGCCCCTCCTATCCCTCTGCTCTCTGACCCCACCCAATCTGACTAGGCTCCTCCTATACCCCTCCTCTCTGACCCCTCCCATTCTGCACAGTCCCCTCGTATACCTCTCCGACCCCACCCAATCTGACCAGGCTCCTCCTGAACCCCACCCATTCTGACTAGGCTCCTCCTCCTAAACCCCTCTTCTGCTGTCTGACCCCTCCCATTCTGCCCAGGCTCCTCCAAAACCCTCCTCTGCTGTCTGACCCCACCCATTCTGCTCAGGCTCCTCCTAAACCCCTCCTCTGCTGTCTGACCCCTCCCATTCTGCCCAGGCCCCTCCTATCCCTCTGCTCTCTGACCCCACCCAATCTGACTAGGCTCCTCCTCCTCTCTGACCCCACCCAATCTGACTAGGCTCCTCCTAAATCCCTCCTCTGCTGTCTGACCCCTCCCATTCTGCCCAGGCCCCTCGTATACCTCTCCGAACCAACCCAATCTGACCAGGCTTCTCCTGAACCCCACCCATTCTGACTAGGCTCCTCCTCCTAAACCCCTCCTCTGCTGTCTGACCCCTCCCCTTCTGCCCAGGCCCCTCCTATCCCTCTGCTCTCTGACCCCACCCAATCTGACTAGGCTCCTCCTCCTCTCTGACCCCACCCATTCTGACTAGGCTCCTCCTCCTAAACCCCTCCTCTGCTGTCTGACCCCTCCCATTCTGCCCAGGCCCCTCCTATCCCTCTGCTCTCTGACCCCACCCAATCTGACTAGGCTCCTCCTCCTCTCTGACCCCACCCATTCTGACTAGGCTCCTCCTCCTAAACCCCTCCTCTGCTGTCTGACCCCTCCCATTCTGCCCAGGCCCCTCCTATCCCTCTGCTCTCTGACCCCACCCAATCTGACTAGGCTCCTCCTAAATCCCTCCTCTGCTGTCTGACCCCTCCCATTCTGCCCAGGCCCCTCGTATACCTCTCCGAACCAACCCAATCTGACCAGGCTTCTCCTGAACCCCACCCATTCTGACTAGGCTCCTCCTCCTAAACCCCTCCTCTGCTGTCTGACCCCTCCCATTCTGCCCAGGCCCCTCCTATCCCTCTGCTCTCTGACCCCACCCAATCGGACTAGGCTCCTCCTCCTCTCTGACCCCACCCAATCTGACTAGGCTCCTCCTAAATCCCTCCTCTGCTGTCTGACCCCTCCCATTCTGCCCAGGCCCCTCCTATCCCTCTGCTCTCTGACCCCTCCCATTCTGCCCAGGCCCCTCGTATACCTCTCCGAACCAACCCAATCTGACCAGGCTCCTCCTGAACCCCACCCATTCTGACTAGGCTCCTCCTCCTAAACCCCTCCTCTGCTGTCTGACCCCTCCCATTCTGCCCAGGCCCCTCGTATACCTCTCCGAACCAACCCAATCTGACCAGGCTTCTCCTGAACCCCACCCATTCTGACTAGGCTCCTCCTCCTAAACCCCTCCTCTGCTGTCTGACCCCTCCCATTCTGCCCAGGCCCCTCCTATCCCTCTGCTCTCTGACCCCACCCAATCGGACTAGGCTCCTCCTCCTCTCTGACCCCACCCAATCTGACTAGGCTCCTCCTAAATCCCTCCTCTGCTGTCTGACCCCTCCCATTCTGCCCAGGCCCCTCCTATCCCTCTGCTCTCTGACCCCTCCCATTCTGCCCAGGCCCCTCGTATACCTCTCCGAACCAACCCAATCTGACCAGGCTCCTCCTGAACCCCACCCATTCTGACTAGGCTCCTCCTCCTAAACCCCTCCTCTGCTGTCTGACCCCTCCCGTTCTGCCCAGGCCCCTCCTATCCCTCTGCTCTCTGACCCCACCCAATCTGACTAGGCTCCTCCTATACCCCTCCTCTCTGACCCCTCCCATTCTGCCCAGTCCCCTCGTATACCTCTCCGACCCCACCCAATCTGACCAGGCTCCTCCTGAACCCCACCCATTCTGACTAGGCTCCTCCTCCTAAACCCCTCTTCTGCTGTCTGACCCCTCCCATTCTGCCCAGGCCCCTCCTATCCCTCTCCTCTCTGACTCCACCCAATCTGACTAGGCTCCTCCTGAACCCCTCCTCTCTGACCACCCCCAATCTGACTAGGGTCCTCCTCTAACACACAACACCTGTTCCCTTTCTTTCACCTGTCTCTGTTCAGGCCACACCTATTTTACTTTGCAACCAATCTGCAATCCCTCATTCGCTAGGCATGATTCCACTCTTCCACAACACACAGACACATTTTACTTACCAATTGGCCATTTAGGCCCACCTCCAGCTTACCTCTGCTGTGCCACCATCAGTCATCTGGTGCCGAACCCGGGATTTGAACCCTGGTTGCCTGGATGGAAGGCAGGAACTTACCCACTGGACCACACTGGTTTCCATGTAAGTAGCCTATCAAATTGTCCTTATGTCATGGTCATCCTTTTTATGTGCAATGGAAGCCGCAGGGAAGGACACCAAGGCCTGTATGTTGCTTATAGTTACTACTGCAAACCTTTAGACCACCAAGGAGCTATAGCTCAAAGGTAAGTCTTGTACCTTTGGTGTGGACAGCCCTCAGAGGCCAGGGTTCGAATCCTGCCAATGCTGTAGAGGTATCCCAAGGTGGGAAATTTTCAAACAGTGATTTTTTTTTTTTTTGCTACTTTTTTTTGGCAGGTGTGTCCAAACATTTCAAATGTTTTCCCTCATGACCTTCTACCAACTGCCCTATTTTTCAAGTAGGTGCAATAGGGACAAGGCCTTATCTTCCTTTATCAATGTCTTCATTCTTTGTCCTTTAAGTTTGGTGAATTGCAGAGTGCAATTGTGGTATTGGGGGTTATAACTGAGCACAAGAATGCGGGGAAGGTGCTACACTTATTGTAAAATAGGTTGGATGAAGGTGATATTTAATTTTGGTGTGAGCCACTCGCTCAAAGCAGGGGTTTGGTGCCAGTGAACTTGGATAGAAATAAAGGTCAAGTATGAGCTCTGGCTAATGAAATGATGGGTTGAGTTTGAGGCAAGCTAGAGTCCATTTATTAGGTGCAATAAGAAGCTAGAAAGATTGTTTCCTTTAAGAGACAGACAAGGGCAGAGGAGTCAAGCCTTTGCTCTAGTAGGTCTGCATCATGCCTGCTGCAGGATGTGGAGGAATAGACCTCCACAGCAGTGCGCTGTGCCAGACTGGGCTGGGCTGGGCTGGGCTGGGCTGGGCCTGCCCTGGCACTGTGGATTTAATCACCCACCTCCTTCCTTTGAGGAACGCCCACGAACGCCCACGAACGCCCTTGTTCTGTATACAGGCTGACAGCAGGCAATTTAGGACCCTGCTAAATGAGGGTGATGTCCCCATGTGCTTCCTTTGAGTGGCAAAATCCTTCGTCTAAGGCAGGTGGGCTTTTTTAAAATTTGGTTGAAGACCATATGTTGGAGGGGGTATCACGGCACAAGCCGCCGACCGTCTAAGAAGAAAGTATGCATGGGAGGACATTATTTGCATAGGACAGCCCTCTTCTCAGACCCATTCTTATGCTGCAGTTGCCATGAAGTGTTACTAGAGGGCAGCAGTATGAACAAAAGAGCACACTGAGGCTTTTTTTCTGCTTGCTGACATGAATCTTGTTCATGGTGGTCTTGCAGGGCCTAAGGAGTGAAGGACTGCGATGACTGAGGGGATGAGAAATGGCTGGCCTGTATTTTTGGTGAAGGGGGAATATTTGGAAGGTAAACAGCAAGATGAAAGCGTCAAAGCAAATATGTTTGCTGAGTGATTGAGTCTGTGTGTCACTTGTCTCTTTGAAGGGACATGTGAGAAAGGAACAGCAGCACCATAGACTTCAGATGGGAGAGCAAGCAAGGATGAATATTTCCCTCAAATCCAAATACGTACAGCACCTCAAAGATGACGAGTGCGATATGATGTTCTGCAATTGTAAGGATTTGCCATGTGTGGTGCATAAATATGCATGGTTAGTGAGGTTTTTCCCAGAACGTGAGTATCGTTAGGCTGGCAAATGTCAGGCACTCCTCTGGGGGTATGAGGCCAAGAAAAAATTTGGGAAGTTTGCTACAGTCATCTGTAGGATCGAAAAACACTGGGGAATCGTTTCAGAGGGAGCCAGGCTGCACAAAATGTGGTAACAGTTGGACAGAAATCTTTAGCAGGGACTTTTGACTACCCCCAATGTGGGACCAGGACCGCAGTACTTCTGTGTCTCTGAAACATATTTTGACCTCTGGACACCACCATCTCAAAACCCCTCAAATGTTCACTCCTGGTACCCCAGCTTTGGTAGTGCATCAAGCAGGTTTCAATAATTTGAGTGACCACAAACACACTTCCTATGTGCCTTCCATTTACATTCAGCCAGTAACCCAGCTGCTTCGTTCACTGTTCAATCTCAAGTGACAGTTGGATGCACATTTCAGGGATTTACAGGCATTTACCGTACTGTACAGCCCCTCTCAGTACAGCCAGACTACACTTCTTAATATCATAAATACATGTTTTGCCCAACAGTAAGTCCAGGCCTTTCCTCTGTAGTTCATAGCCAACGTAAGGAGGAAAAAATAAACTGAAGAGCATGCCAAAATTCTCTACAGACACTGCCAATCCTCACACTTCTGCCTATTTGCATGCCGAGGTTATTCACTATGACCCACCAAACCAATTGCCAACAGTAGCCTCTCCCTGCCTCATTCGTATGCTCCGATGCCACCTTTATTTAGCAAATGTTAGTGCTCTAGGATTTCGTAGCGCGATTCGCTATAGCCTCTGTTATCAACAGAAATGTCGTAAAGGTACCTATACCAATCTGCAGGGTGGGGAGGAGGGGGGCTGCTGCTGCTGGCAGTAAAATTTTGGGGCACCCCACCTGCAAAAATACAGCCACATGCTCCTTGTTGTACCTTTCAATACCACATAACTGCAGCAGAATCGTATGGTCACCCCTGTTGGTAACAGAAACTGTCAAACAGCTTTTTGCCGCCCCCCCTCCCCCGTTGCCCCTAACCATTTGGGGTCCACCCCATGAGGGAGGATCAGAGCAATAAAAACTAATGGTAGCCCCCCCCAAAAAGTACCTGGAAGCCATGCCATTCTGTGCCCCTCATCGCCCTTCACGTTGCGCCCAAGCACCTTTTAATACTGCTCCCCCAAATGTTGACTGCCCCCTCCCAACAGAAATCAGAGAGTATAGGGGGGGTGCATAAAAAAAGTTTTTGCAGTTCCCCACCATAAGTCAGGATCCTCCTCCATCTATGACCCTTTCATAGTCCCTCTGACCCTACACCTATCCCTCTGCTCTCGCCCAATCTGACTAGGCTCCTCCTAAACCCCTCCTCTGCTGTCTGACCCCTCCCATTCTGCCCAGGCCCCTCCTATCCCTCTGCTCTCTGACCCCGCCCAATCTGACTAGGCTCCTCCTAAACCCCTCCTCTGCTGTCTGACCCCTCCCATTCTGCCCAGGCCCCTCCTATCCCTCTGCTCTCTGGCCCCGCCCAATCTGACTAGGCTCCTCCTAAACCCCTCCTCTCCGACCCCACCCATTCTGCGCAGGCTCCTCCTATACCCCTCCTCTCCGACCCCACCCAATCTGACCAGGCTCCTCCAAAACCCTCCTCTGCTGTCTGACCCCACCCATTCTGCTCAGGCTCCTCCTATACCCATCCTCTCTGACCCCACCCAATCTGACCAGGCTCCTCCTAAACCCCTCCTCTGCTGTCTGACCCCTCCCATTCTGCCCAGGCCCCTCCTATCCCTCTGCTCTCTGACCCCACCCAATCTGACTAGGCTCCTCCTCCTCTCTGACCCCACCCAATCTGACTAGGCTCCTCCTAAATCCCTCCTCTGCTGTCTGACCCCTCCCATTCTGCCCAGGCCCCTCGTATACCTCTCCGACCCCACCCAATCTGACCAGGCTCCTCCTGAACCCCACCCATTCTGACTAGGCTCCTCCTCCTAAACCCCTCCTCTGCTGTCTGACCCCTCCCATTCTGCCCAGGCCCCTCCTATCCCTCTGCTCTCTGACCCCACCCAATCTGACTAGGCTCCTCCTCCTAAACCCCTCCTCTGCTGTCTGACCCCTCCCATTTTGCCCAGGCCCCTCCTATCCCTCTGCTCTCTGACCCCACCCAATCTGACTAGGCTCCTCCTCCTCTCTGACCCCACCCATTCTGACTAGGCTCCTCCTCCTAAACCCCTCCTCTGCTGTCTGACCCCTCCCATTCTGCCCAGGCCCCTCCTATCCCTCTGCTCTCTGACCCCACCCAATCTGACTAGGCTCCTCCTCCTCTCTGACCCCACCCATTCTGACTAGGCTCCTCCTCCTAAACCCCTCCTCTGCTGTCTGACCCCTCCCATTCTGCCCAGGCCCCTCCTATCCCTCTGCTCTCTGACCCCACCCAATCTGACTAGGCTCCTCCTCCTCTCTGACCCCACCCAATCTGACCAGGCTCCTCCTGAACCCCACCCATTCTGACTAGGCTCCTCCTCCTAAACCCCTCCTCTGCTGTCTGACCCCTCCCATTCTGCCCAGGCCCCTCCTATCCCTCTGCTCTCTGACCCCACCCAATCTGACTAGGCTCCTCCTCCTCTCTGACCCCACCCAATCTGACTAGGCTCCTCCTCCTAAACCCCTCCTCTGCTGTCTGACCCCTCCCATTCTGCCCAGGCCCCTCCTATCCCTCTGCTCTCTGACCCCACCCAATCTGACTAGGCTCCTCCTCCTCTCTGACCCCACCCATTCTGACTAGGCTCCTCCTCCTAAACCCCTCCTCTGCTGTCTGACCCCTCCCATTCTGCCCAGGCCCCTCCTATCCCTCTGCTCTCTGACCCCACCCAATCTGACTAGGCTCCTCCTCCTCTCTGACCCCACCCATTCTGACTAGGCTCCTCCTCCTAAACCCCTCCTCTGCTGTCTGACCCCTCCCATTCTGCCCAGGCCCCTCCTATCCCTCTGCTCTCCTACCCCACCCAATCTGACTAGGCTCCTCCTCCTCTCTGACCCCACCCAATCTGACTAGGCTCCTCCTAAATCCCTCCTCTGCTGTCTGACCCCTCCCATTCTGCCCAGGCCCCTCGTATACCTCTCCGAACCAACCCAATCTGACCAGGCTTCTCCTGAACCCCACCCATTCTGACTAGGCTCCTCCTCCTAAACCCCTCCTCTGCTGTCTGACCCCTCCCATTCTGCCCAGGCCCCTCCTATCCCTCTGCTCTCTGACCCCACCCAATCGGACTAGGCTCCTCCTCCTCTCTGACCCCACCCAATCTGACTAGGCTCCTCCTAAATCCCTCCTCTGCTGTCTGACCCCTCCCATTCTGCCCAGGCCCCTCCTATCCCTCTGCTCTCTGACCCCTCCCATTCTGCCCAGTCCCCTCGTATACCTCTCCGACCCCACCCAATCTGACCAGGCTCCTCCTGAACCCCACCCATTCTGCCCAGGCTCCTCCAAAACCCTCCTCTGCTGTCTGACCCCACCCATTCTGCTCAGGCTCCTCCTAAACCCCTCCTCTGCTGTCTGACCCCTCCCATTCTGCCCAGGCCCCTCCTATCCCTCTGCTCTCTGACCCCACCCAATCTGACTAGGCTCCTCCTCCTCTCTGACCCCACCCAATCTGACTAGGCTCCTCCTAAATCCCTCCTCTGCTGTCTGACCCCTCCCATTCTGCCCAGGCCCCTCGTATACCTCTCCGAACCAACCCAATCTGACCAGGCTTCTCCTGAACCCCACCCATTCTGACTAGGCTCCTCCTCCTAAACCCCTCCTCTGCTGTCTGACCCCTCCCCTTCTGCCCAGGCCCCTCCTATCCCTCTGCTCTCTGACCCCACCCAATCTGACTAGGCTCCTCCTCCTAAACCCCTCCTCTGCTGTCTGACCCCTCCCATTCTGCCCAGGCCCCTCCTATCCCTCTGCTCTCTGACCCCACCCAATCTGACTAGGCTCCTCCTCCTCTCTGACCCCACCCATTCTGACTAGGCTCCTCCTCCTAAACCCCTCCTCTGCTGTCTGACCCCTCCCATTCTGCCCAGGCCCCACCTATCCCTCTGCTCTCTGACCCCACCCAATCTGACTAGGCTCCTCCTCCTAAACCCCTCCTCTGCTGTCTGACCCCTCCCATTCTGCCCAGGCCCCTCCTATCCCTCTGCTCTCTGACCCCACCCAATCTGACTAGGCTCCTCCTAAATCCCTCCTCTGCTGTCTGACCCCTCCCATTCTGCCCAGGCCCCTCGTATACCTCTCCGAACCAACCCAATCTGACCAGGCTTCTCCTGAACCCCACCCATTCTGACTAGGCTCCTCCTCCTAAACCCCTCCTCTGCTGTCTGACCCCTCCCATTCTGCCCAGGCCCCTCCTATCCCTCTGCTCTCTGACCCCACCCAATCGGACTAGGCTCCTCCTCCTCTCTGACCCCACCCAATCTGACTAGGCTCCTCCTAAATCCCTCCTCTGCTGTCTGACCCCTCCCATTCTGCCCAGGCCCCTCCTATCCCTCTGCTCTCTGACCCCTCCCATTCTGCCCAGGCCCCTCGTATACCTCTCCGAACCAACCCAATCTGACCAGGCTCCTCCTGAACCCCACCCATTCTGACTAGGCTCCTCCTCCTAAACCCCTCCTCTGCTGTCTGACCCCTCCCATTCTGCCCAGGCCCCTCGTATACCTCTCCGAACCAACCCAATCTGACCAGGCTTCTCCTGAACCCCACCCATTCTGACTAGGCTCCTCCTCCTAAACCCCTCCTCTGCTGTCTGACCCCTCCCATTCTGCCCAGGCCCCTCCTATCCCTCTGCTCTCTGACCCCACCCAATCGGACTAGGCTCCTCCTCCTCTCTGACCCCACCCAATCTGACTAGGCTCCTCCTAAATCCCTCCTCTGCTGTCTGACCCCTCCCATTCTGCCCAGGCCCCTCCTATCCCTCTGCTCTCTGACCCCTCCCATTCTGCCCAGGCCCCTCGTATACCTCTCCGAACCAACCCAATCTGACCAGGCTCCTCCTGAACCCCACCCATTCTGACTAGGCTCCTCCTCCTAAACCCCTCCTCTGCTGTCTGACCCCTCCCGTTCTGCCCAGGCCCCTCCTATCCCTCTGCTCTCTGACCCCACCCAATCTGACTAGGCTCCTCCTATACCCCTCCTCTCTGACCCCTCCCATTCTGCCCAGTCCCCTCGTATACCTCTCCGACCCCACCCAATCTGACCAGGCTCCTCCTGAACCCCACCCATTCTGACTAGGCTCCTCCTCCTAAACCCCTCTTCTGCTGTCTGACCCCTCCCATTCTGCCCAGGCCCCTCCTATCCCTCTCCTCTCTGACTCCACCCAATCTGACTAGGCTCCTCCTGAACCCCTCCTCTCTGACCACCCCCAATCTGACTAGGGTCCTCCTCTAACACACAACACCTGTTCCCTTTCTTTCACCTGTCTCTGTTCAGGCCACACCTATTTTACTTTGCAACCAATCTGCAATCCCTCATTCGCTAGGCATGATTCCACTCTTCCACAACACACAGACACATTTTACTTACCAATTGGCCATTTAGGCCCACCTCCAGCTTACCTCTGCTGTGCCACCATCAGTCATCTGGTGCCGAACCCGGGATTTGAACCCTGGTTGCCTGGATGGAAGGCAGGAACTTACCCACTGGACCACACTGGTTTCCATGTAAGTAGCCTATCAAATTGTCCTTATGTCATGGTCATCCTTTTTATGTGCAATGGAAGCCGCAGGGAAGGACACCAAGGCCTGTATGTTGCTTATAGTTACTACTGCAAACCTTTAGACCACCAAGGAGCTATAGCTCAAAGGTAAGTCTTGTACCTTTGGTGTGGACAGCCCTCAGAGGCCAGGGTTCGAATCCTGCCAATGCTGTAGAGGTATCCCAAGGTGGGAAATTTTCAAACAGTGATTTTTTTTTTTTTTTGCTACTTTTTTTTGGCAGGTGTGTCCAAACATTTCAAATGTTTTCCCTCATGACCTTCTACCAACTGCCCTATTTTTCAAGTAGGTGCAATAGGGACAAGGCCTTATCTTCCTTTATCAATGTCTTCATTCTTTGTCCTTTAAGTTTGGTGAATTGCAGAGTGCAATTGTGGTATTGGGGGTTATAACTGAGCACAAGAATGCGGGGAAGGTGCTACACTTATTGTAAAATAGGTTGGATGAAGGTGATATTTAATTTTGGTGTGAGCCACTCGCTCAAAGCAGGGGTTTGGTGCCAGTGAACTTGGATAGAAATAAAGGTCAAGTATGAGCTCTGGCTAATGAAATGATGGGTTGAGTTTGAGGCAAGCTAGAGTCCATTTATTAGGTGCAATAAGAAGCTAGAAAGATTGTTTCCTTTAAGAGACAGACAAGGGCAGAGGAGTCAAGCCTTTGCTCTAGTAGGTCTGCATCATGCCTGCTGCAGGATGTGGAGGAATAGACCTCCACAGCAGTGCGCTGTGCCAGACTGGGCTGGGCTGGGCTGGGCTGGGCTGGGCCTGCCCTGGCACTGTGGATTTAATCACCCACCTCCTTCCTTTGAGGAACGCCCACGAACGCCCACGAACGCCCTTGTTCTGTATACAGGCTGACAGCAGGCAATTTAGGACCCTGCTAAATGAGGGTGATGTCCCCATGTGCTTCCTTTGAGTGGCAAAATCCTTCGTCTAAGGCAGGTGGGCTTTTTTAAAATTTGGTTGAAGACCATATGTTGGAGGGGGTATCACGGCACAAGCCGCCGACCGTCTAAGAAGAAAGTATGCATGGGAGGACATTATTTGCATAGGACAGCCCTCTTCTCAGACCCATTCTTATGCTGCAGTTGCCATGAAGTGTTACTAGAGGGCAGCAGTATGAACAAAAGAGCACACTGAGGCTTTTTTTCTGCTTGCTGACATGAATCTTGTTCATGGTGGTCTTGCAGGGCCTAAGGAGTGAAGGACTGCGATGACTGAGGGGATGAGAAATGGCTGGCCTGTATTTTTGGTGAAGGGGGAATATTTGGAAGGTAAACAGCAAGATGAAAGCGTCAAAGCAAATATGTTTGCTGAGTGATTGAGTCTGTGTGTCACTTGTCTCTTTGAAGGGACATGTGAGAAAGGAACAGCAGCACCATAGACTTCAGATGGGAGAGCAAGCAAGGATGAATATTTCCCTCAAATCCAAATACGTACAGCACCTCAAAGATGACGAGTGCGATATGATGTTCTGCAATTGTAAGGATTTGCCATGTGTGGTGCATAAATATGCATGGTTAGTGAGGTTTTTCCCAGAACGTGAGTATCGTTAGGCTGGCAAATGTCAGGCACTCCTCTGGGGGTATGAGGCCAAGAAAAAATTTGGGAAGTTTGCTACAGTCATCTGTAGGATCGAAAAACACTGGGGAATCGTTTCAGAGGGAGCCAGGCTGCACAAAATGTGGTAACAGTTGGACAGAAATCTTTAGCAGGGACTTTTGACTACCCCCAATGTGGGACCAGGACCGCAGTACTTCTGTGTCTCTGAAACATATTTTGACCTCTGGACACCACCATCTCAAAACCCCTCAAATGTTCACTCCTGGTACCCCAGCTTTGGTAGTGCATCAAGCAGGTTTCAATAATTTGAGTGACCACAAACACACTTCCTATGTGCCTTCCATTTACATTCAGCCAGTAACCCAGCTGCTTCGTTCACTGTTCAATCTCAAGTGACAGTTGGATGCACATTTCAGGGATTTACAGGCATTTACCGTACTGTACAGCCCCTCTCAGTACAGCCAGACTACACTTCTTAATATCATAAATACATGTTTTGCCCAACAGTAAGTCCAGGCCTTTCCTCTGTAGTTCATAGCCAACGTAAGGAGGAAAAAATAAACTGAAGAGCATGCCAAAATTCTCTACAGACACTGCCAATCCTCACACTTCTGCCTATTTGCATGCCGAGGTTATTCACTATGACCCACCAAACCAATTGCCAACAGTAGCCTCTCCCTGCCTCATTCGTATGCTCCGATGCCACCTTTATTTAGCAAATGTTAGTGCTCTAGGATTTCGTAGCGCGATTCGCTATAGCCTCTGTTATCAACAGAAATGTCGTAAAGGTACCTATACCAATCTGCAGGGTGGGGAGGAGGGGGGCTGCTGCTGCTGGCAGTAAAATTTTGGGGCACCCCACCTGCAAAAATACAGCCACATGCTCCTTGTTGTACCTTTCAATACCACATAACTGCAGCAGAATCGTATGGTCACCCCTGTTGGTAACAGAAACTGTCAAACAGCTTTTTGCCGCCCCCCCTCCCCCGTTGCCCCTAACCATTTGGGGTCCACCCCATGAGGGAGGATCAGAGCAATAAAAACTAATGGTAGCCCCCCCCAAAAAGTACCTGGAAGCCATGCCATTCTGTGCCCCTCATCGCCCTTCACGTTGCGCCCAAGCACCTTTTAATACTGCTCCCCCAAATGTTGACTGCCCCCTCCCAACAGAAATCAGAGAGTATAGGGGGGGTGCATAAAAAAAGTTTTTGCAGTTCCCCACCATAAGTCAGGATCCTCCTCCATCTATGACCCTTTCATAGTCCCTCTGACCCTACACCTATCCCTCTGCTCTCGCCCAATCTGACTAGGCTCCTCCTAAACCCCTCCTCTGCTGTCTGACCCCTCCCATTCTGCCCAGGCCCCTCCTATCCCTCTGCTCTCTGACCCCGCCCAATCTGACTAGGCTCCTCCTAAACCCCTCCTCTGCTGTCTGACCCCTCCCATTCTGCCCAGGCCCCTCCTATCCCTCTGCTCTCTGGCCCCGCCCAATCTGACTAGGCTCCTCCTAAACCCCTCCTCTCCGACCCCACCCATTCTGCGCAGGCTCCTCCTATACCCCTCCTCTCCGACCCCACCCAATCTGACCAGGCTCCTCCAAAACCCTCCTCTGCTGTCTGACCCCACCCATTCTGCTCAGGCTCCTCCTATACCCATCCTCTCTGACCCCACCCAATCTGACCAGGCTCCTCCTAAACCCCTCCTCTGCTGTCTGACCCCTCCCATTCTGCCCAGGCCCCTCCTATCCCTCTGCTCTCTGACCCCACCCAATCTGACTAGGCTCCTCCTCCTCTCTGACCCCACCCAATCTGACTAGGCTCCTCCTAAATCCCTCCTCTGCTGTCTGACCCCTCCCATTCTGCCCAGGCCCCTCGTATACCTCTCCGACCCCACCCAATCTGACCAGGCTCCTCCTGAACCCCACCCATTCTGACTAGGCTCCTCCTCCTAAACCCCTCCTCTGCTGTCTGACCCCTCCCATTCTGCCCAGGCCCCTCCTATCCCTCTGCTCTCTGACCCCACCCAATCTGACTAGGCTCCTCCTCCTAAACCCCTCCTCTGCTGTCTGACCCCTCCCATTTTGCCCAGGCCCCTCCTATCCCTCTGCTCTCTGACCCCACCCAATCTGACTAGGCTCCTCCTCCTCTCTGACCCCACCCATTCTGACTAGGCTCCTCCTCCTAAACCCCTCCTCTGCTGTCTGACCCCTCCCATTCTGCCCAGGCCCCTCCTATCCCTCTGCTCTCTGACCCCACCCAATCTGACTAGGCTCCTCCTCCTCTCTGACCCCACCCATTCTGACTAGGCTCCTCCTCCTAAACCCCTCCTCTGCTGTCTGACCCCTCCCATTCTGCCCAGGCCCCTCCTATCCCTCTGCTCTCTGACCCCACCCAATCTGACTAGGCTCCTCCTCCTCTCTGACCCCACCCAATCTGACCAGGCTCCTCCTGAACCCCACCCATTCTGACTAGGCTCCTCCTCCTAAACCCCTCCTCTGCTGTCTGACCCCTCCCATTCTGCCCAGGCCCCTCCTATCCCTCTGCTCTCTGACCCCACCCAATCTGACTAGGCTCCTCCTCCTCTCTGACCCCACCCAATCTGACTAGGCTCCTCCTCCTAAACCCCTCCTCTGCTGTCTGACCCCTCCCATTCTGCCCAGGCCCCTCCTATCCCTCTGCTCTCTGACCCCACCCAATCTGACTAGGCTCCTCCTCCTCTCTGACCCCACCCATTCTGACTAGGCTCCTCCTCCTAAACCCCTCCTCTGCTGTCTGACCCCTCCCATTCTGCCCAGGCCCCTCCTATCCCTCTGCTCTCTGACCCCACCCAATCTGACTAGGCTCCTCCTCCTCTCTGACCCCACCCATTCTGACTAGGCTCCTCCTCCTAAACCCCTCCTCTGCTGTCTGACCCCTCCCATTCTGCCCAGGCCCCTCCTATCCCTCTGCTCTCTGACCCCACCCAATCTGACTAGGCTCCTCCTCCTCTCTGACCCCACCCAATCTGACTAGGCTCCTCCTAAATCCCTCCTCTGCTGTCTGACCCCTCCCATTCTGCCCAGGCCCCTCGTATACCTCTCCGAACCAACCCAATCTGACCAGGCTTCTCCTGAACCCCACCCATTCTGACTAGGCTCCTCCTCCTAAACCCCTCCTCTGCTGTCTGACCCCTCCCATTCTGCCCAGGCCCCTCCTATCCCTCTGCTCTCTGACCCCACCCAATCGGACTAGGCTCCTCCTCCTCTCTGACCCCACCCAATCTGACTAGGCTCCTCCTAAATCCCTCCTCTGCTGTCTGACCCCTCCCATTCTGCCCAGGCCCCTCCTATCCCTCTGCTCTCTGACCCCTCCCATTCTGCCCAGTCCCCTCGTATACCTCTCCGACCCCACCCAATCTGACCAGGCTCCTCCTGAACCCCACCCATTCTGACTAGGCTCCTCCTCCTAAACCCCTCCTCTGCTGTCTGACCCCTCCCATTCTGCCCAGGCCCCTCCTATCCCTCTGCTCTCTGACCCCACCCAATCTGACTAGGCTCCTCCTATACCCCTCCTCTCTGACCCCTCCCATTCTGCCCAGTCCCCTCGTATACCTCTCCGACCCCACCCAATCTGACCAGGCTCCTCCTGAACCCCACCCATTCTGACTAGGCTCCTCCTCCTAAACCTCTCTTCTGCTGTCTGACCCCTCCCATCCTGCCCAGGCTCCTCCAAAACCCTCCTCTGCTGTCTGACCCCACCCATTCTGCTCAGGCTCCTCCTAAACCCCTCCTCTGCTGTCTGACCCCTCCCATTCTGCCCAGGCCCCTCCTATCCCTCTGCTCTCTGACCCCACCCAATCTGACTAGGCTCCTCCTCCTCTCTGACCCCACCCAATCTGACTAGGCTCCTCCTAAATCCCTCCTCTGCTGTCTGACCCCTCCCATTCTGCCCAGGCCCCTCGTATACCTCTCCGAACCAACCCAATCTGACCAGGCTTCTCCTGAACCCCACCCATTCTGACTAGGCTCCTCCTCCTAAACCCCTCCTCTGCTGTCTGACCCCTCCCATTCTGCCCAGGCCCCTCCTATCCCTCTGCTCTCTGACCCCACCCAATCTGACTAGGCTCCTCCTCCTCTCTGACCCCACCCATTCTGACTAGGCTCCTCCTCCTAAACCCCTCCTCTGCTGTCTGACCCCTCCCATTCTGCCCAGGCCCCTCGTATACCTCTCCGAACCAACCCAATCTGACCAGGCTTCTCCTGAACCCCACCCATTCTGACTAGGCTCCTCCTCCTAAACCCCTCCTCTGCTGTCTGACCCCTCCCATTCTGCCCAGGCCCCTCCTATCCCTCTGCTCTCTGACCCCTCCCATTCTGCCCAGTCCCCTCGTATACCTCTCCGACCCCACCCAATCTGACCAGGCTCCTCCTGAACCCCACCCATTCTGACTAGGCTCCTCCTCCTAAACCCCTCTTCTGCTGTCTGACCCCTCCCATCCTGCCCAGGCTCCTCCAAAACCCTCCTCTGCTGTCTGACCCCACCCATTCTGCTCAGGCTCCTCCTAAACCCCTCCTCTGCTGTCTGACCCCTCCCATTCTGCCCAGGCCCCTCCTATCCCTCTGCTCTCTGACCCCACCCAATCTGACTAGGCTCCTCCTCCTCTCTGACCCCACCCAATCTGACTAGGCTCCTCCTAAATCCCTCCTCTGCTGTCTGACCCCTCCCATTCTGCCCAGGCCCCTCGTATACCTCTCCGAACCAACCCAATCTGACCAGGCTTCTCCTGAACCCCACCCATTCTGACTAGGCTCCTCCTCCTAAACCCCTCCTCTGCTGTCTGACCCCTCCCCTTCTGCCCAGGCCCCTCCTATCCCTCTGCTCTCTGACCCCACCCAATCTGACTAGGCTCCTCCTCCTAAACCCCTCCTCTGCTGTCTGACCCCTCCCATTCTGCCCAGGCCCCTCCTATCCCTCTGCTCTCTGACCCCACCCAATCTGACTAGGCTCCTCCTCCTCTCTGACCCCACCCATTCTGACTAGGCTCCTCCTCCTAAACCCCTCCTCTGCTGTCTGACCCCTCCCATTCTGCCCAGGCCCCACCTATCCCTCTGCTCTCTGACCCCACCCAATCTGACTAGGCTCCTCCTCCTAAACCCCTCCTCTGCTGTCTGACCCCTCCCATTCTGCCCAGGCCCCTCCTATCCCTCTGCTCTCTGACCCCACCCAATCTGACTAGGCTCCTCCTAAATCCCTCCTCTGCTGTCTGACCCCTCCCATTCTGCCCAGGCCCCTCGTATACCTCTCCGAACCAACCCAATCTGACCAGGCTTCTCCTGAACCCCACCCATTCTGACTAGGCTCCTCCTCCTAAACCCCTCCTCTGCTGTCTGACCCCTCCCATTCTGCCCAGGCCCCTCCTATCCCTCTGCTCTCTGACCCCACCCAATCGGACTAGGCTCCTCCTCCTCTCTGACCCCACCCAATCTGACTAGGCTCCTCCTAAATCCCTCCTCTGCTGTCTGACCCCTCCCATTCTGCCCAGGCCCCTCCTATCCCTCTGCTCTCTGACCCCTCCCATTCTGCCCAGGCCCCTCGTATACCTCTCCGAACCAACCCAATCTGACCAGGCTCCTCCTGAACCCCACCCATTCTGACTAGGCTCCTCCTCCTAAACCCCTCCTCTGCTGTCTGACCCCTCCCATTCTGCCCAGGCCCCTCGTATACCTCTCCGAACCAACCCAATCTGACCAGGCTTCTCCTGAACCCCACCCATTCTGACTAGGCTCCTCCTCCTAAACCCCTCCTCTGCTGTCTGACCCCTCCCATTCTGCCCAGGCCCCTCCTATCCCTCTGCTCTCTGACCCCACCCAATCGGACTAGGCTCCTCCTCCTCTCTGACCCCACCCAATCTGACTAGGCTCCTCCTAAATCCCTCCTCTGCTGTCTGACCCCTCCCATTCTGCCCAGGCCCCTCCTATCCCTCTGCTCTCTGACCCCTCCCATTCTGCCCAGGCCCCTCGTATACCTCTCCGAACCAACCCAATCTGACCAGGCTCCTCCTGAACCCCACCCATTCTGACTAGGCTCCTCCTCCTAAACCCCTCCTCTGCTGTCTGACCCCTCCCGTTCTGCCCAGGCCCCTCCTATCCCTCTGCTCTCTGACCCCACCCAATCTGACTAGGCTCCTCCTATACCCCTCCTCTCTGACCCCTCCCATTCTGCCCAGTCCCCTCGTATACCTCTCCGACCCCACCCAATCTGACCAGGCTCCTCCTGAACCCCACCCATTCTGACTAGGCTCCTCCTCCTAAACCCCTCTTCTGCTGTCTGACCCCTCCCATTCTGCCCAGGCCCCTCCTATCCCTCTCCTCTCTGACTCCACCCAATCTGACTAGGCTCCTCCTGAACCCCTCCTCTCTGACCACCCCCAATCTGACTAGGGTCCTCCTCTAACACACAACACCTGTTCCCTTTCTTTCACCTGTCTCTGTTCAGGCCACACCTATTTTACTTTGCAACCAATCTGCAATCCCTCATTCGCTAGGCATGATTCCACTCTTCCACAACACACAGACACATTTTACTTACCAATTGGCCATTTAGGCCCACCTCCAGCTTACCTCTGCTGTGCCACCATCAGTCATCTGGTGCCGAACCCGGGATTTGAACCCTGGTTGCCTGGATGGAAGGCAGGAACTTACCCACTGGACCACACTGGTTTCCATGTAAGTAGCCTATCAAATTGTCCTTATGTCATGGTCATCCTTTTTATGTGCAATGGAAGCCGCAGGGAAGGACACCAAGGCCTGTATGTTGCTTATAGTTACTACTGCAAACCTTTAGACCACCAAGGAGCTATAGCTCAAAGGTAAGTCTTGTACCTTTGGTGTGGACAGCCCTCAGAGGCCAGGGTTCGAATCCTGCCAATGCTGTAGAGGTATCCCAAGGTGGGAAATTTTCAAACAGTGATTTTTTTTTTTTTTTGCTACTTTTTTTTGGCAGGTGTGTCCAAACATTTCAAATGTTTTCCCTCATGACCTTCTACCAACTGCCCTATTTTTCAAGTAGGTGCAATAGGGACAAGGCCTTATCTTCCTTTATCAATGTCTTCATTCTTTGTCCTTTAAGTTTGGTGAATTGCAGAGTGCAATTGTGGTATTGGGGGTTATAACTGAGCACAAGAATGCGGGGAAGGTGCTACACTTATTGTAAAATAGGTTGGATGAAGGTGATATTTAATTTTGGTGTGAGCCACTCGCTCAAAGCAGGGGTTTGGTGCCAGTGAACTTGGATAGAAATAAAGGTCAAGTATGAGCTCTGGCTAATGAAATGATGGGTTGAGTTTGAGGCAAGCTAGAGTCCATTTATTAGGTGCAATAAGAAGCTAGAAAGATTGTTTCCTTTAAGAGACAGACAAGGGCAGAGGAGTCAAGCCTTTGCTCTAGTAGGTCTGCATCATGCCTGCTGCAGGATGTGGAGGAATAGACCTCCACAGCAGTGCGCTGTGCCAGACTGGGCTGGGCTGGGCTGGGCTGGGCTGGGCCTGCCCTGGCACTGTGGATTTAATCACCCACCTCCTTCCTTTGAGGAACGCCCACGAACGCCCACGAACGCCCTTGTTCTGTATACAGGCTGACAGCAGGCAATTTAGGACCCTGCTAAATGAGGGTGATGTCCCCATGTGCTTCCTTTGAGTGGCAAAATCCTTCGTCTAAGGCAGGTGGGCTTTTTTAAAATTTGGTTGAAGACCATATGTTGGAGGGGGTATCACGGCACAAGCCGCCGACCGTCTAAGAAGAAAGTATGCATGGGAGGACATTATTTGCATAGGACAGCCCTCTTCTCAGACCCATTCTTATGCTGCAGTTGCCATGAAGTGTTACTAGAGGGCAGCAGTATGAACAAAAGAGCACACTGAGGCTTTTTTTCTGCTTGCTGACATGAATCTTGTTCATGGTGGTCTTGCAGGGCCTAAGGAGTGAAGGACTGCGATGACTGAGGGGATGAGAAATGGCTGGCCTGTATTTTTGGTGAAGGGGGAATATTTGGAAGGTAAACAGCAAGATGAAAGCGTCAAAGCAAATATGTTTGCTGAGTGATTGAGTCTGTGTGTCACTTGTCTCTTTGAAGGGACATGTGAGAAAGGAACAGCAGCACCATAGACTTCAGATGGGAGAGCAAGCAAGGATGAATATTTCCCTCAAATCCAAATACGTACAGCACCTCAAAGATGACGAGTGCGATATGATGTTCTGCAATTGTAAGGATTTGCCATGTGTGGTGCATAAATATGCATGGTTAGTGAGGTTTTTCCCAGAACGTGAGTATCGTTAGGCTGGCAAATGTCAGGCACTCCTCTGGGGGTATGAGGCCAAGAAAAAATTTTGGAAGTTTGCTACAGTCATCTGTAGGATCGAAAAACACTGGGGAATCGTTTCAGAGGGAGCCAGGCTGCACAAAATGTGGTAACAGTTGGACAGAAATCTTTAGCAGGGACTTTTGACTACCCCCAATGTGGGACCAGGACCGCAGTACTTCTGTGTCTCTGAAACATATTTTGACCTCTGGACACCACCATCTCAAAACCCCTCAAATGTTCACTCCTGGTACCCCAGCTTTGGTAGTGCATCAAGCAGGTTTCAATAATTTGAGTGACCACAAACACACTTCCTATGTGCCTTCCATTTACATTCAGCCAGTAACCCAGCTGCTTCGTTCACTGTTCAATCTCAAGTGACAGTTGGATGCACATTTCAGGGATTTACAGGCATTTACCGTACTGTACAGCCCCTCTCAGTACAGCCAGACTACACTTCTTAATATCATAAATACATGTTTTGCCCAACAGTAAGTCCAGGCCTTTCCTCTGTAGTTCATAGCCAACGTAAGGAGGAAAAAATAAACTGAAGAGCATGCCAAAATTCTCTACAGACACTGCCAATCCTCACACTTCTGCCTATTTGCATGCCGAGGTTATTCACTATGACCCACCAAACCAATTGCCAACAGTAGCCTCTCCCTGCCTCATTCGTATGCTCCGATGCCACCTTTATTTAGCAAATGTTAGTGCTCTAGGATTTCGTAGCGCGATTCGCTATAGCCTCTGTTATCAACAGAAATGTCGTAAAGGTACCTATACCAATCTGCAGGGTGGGGAGGAGGGGGGCTGCTGCTGCTGGCAGTAAAATTTTGGGGCACCCCACCTGCAAAAATACAGCCACATGCTCCTTGTTGTACCTTTCAATACCACATAACTGCAGCAGAATCGTATGGTCACCCCTGTTGGTAACAGAAACTGTCAAACAGCTTTTTGCCGCCCCCCCCTCCCCCGTTGCCCCTAACCATTTGGGGTCCACCCCATGAGGGAGGATCAGAGCAATAAAAACTAATGGTAGCCCCCCCCAAAAAGTACCTGGAAGCCATGCCATTCTGTGCCCCTCATCGCCCTTCACGTTGCGCCCAAGCACCTTTTAATACTGCTCCCCCAAATGTTGACTGCCCCCTCCCAACAGAAATCAGAGAGTATAGGGGGGGTGCATAAAAAAAGTTTTTGCAGTTCCCCACCATAAGTCAGGATCCTCCTCCATCTATGACCCTTTCATAGTCCCTCTGACCCTACACCTATCCCTCTGCTCTCGCCCAATCTGACTAGGCTCCTCCTAAACCCCTCCTCTGCTGTCTGACCCCTCCCATTCTGCCCAGGCCCCTCCTATCCCTCTGCTCTCTGACCCCGCCCAATCTGACTAGGCTCCTCCTAAACCCCTCCTCTGCTGTCTGACCCCTCCCATTCTGCCCAGGCCCCTCCTATCCCTCTGCTCTCTGGCCCCGCCCAATCTGACTAGGCTCCTCCTAAACCCCTCCTCTCCGACCCCACCCATTCTGCGCAGGCTCCTCCTATACCCCTCCTCTCCGACCCCACCCAATCTGACCAGGCTCCTCCAAAACCCTCCTCTGCTGTCTGACCCCACCCATTCTGCTCAGGCTCCTCCTATACCCATCCTCTCTGACCCCACCCAATCTGACCAGGCTCCTCCTAAACCCCTCCTCTGCTGTCTGACCCCTCCCATTCTGCCCAGGCCCCTCCTATCCCTCTGCTCTCTGACCCCACCCAATCTGACTAGGCTCCTCCCCCTCTCTGACCCCACCCAATCTGACTAGGCTCCTCCTAAATCCCTCCTCTACTGTCTGACCCCTCCCATTCTGCCCAGGCCCCTCGTATACCTCTCCGACCCCACCCAATCTGACCAGGCTCCTCCTGAACCCCACCCATTCTGACTAGGCTCCTCCTCCTAAACCCCTCCTCTGCTGTCTGACCCCTCCCATTCTGCCCAGGCCCCTCCTATCCCTCTGCTCTCTGACCCCACCCAATCTGACTAGGCTCCTCCTCCTAAACCCCTCCTCTGCTGTCTGACCCCTCCCATTTTGCCCAGGCCCCTCCTATCCCTCTGCTCTCTGACCCCACCCAATCTGACTAGGCTCCTCCTCCTCTCTGACCCCACCCATTCTGACTAGGCTCCTCCTCCTAAACCCCTCCTCTGCTGTCTGACCCCTCCCATTCTGCCCAGGCCCCTCCTATCCCTCTGCTCTCTGACCCCACCCAATCTGACTAGGCTCCTCCTCCTCTCTGACCCCACCCATTCTGACTAGGCTCCTCCTCCTAAACCCCTCCTCTGCTGTCTGACCCCTCCCATTCTGCCCAGGCCCCTCCTATCCCTCTGCTCTCTGACCCCACCCAATCTGACTAGGCTCCTCCTCCTCTCCGACCCCACCCAATCTGACCAGGCTCCTCCTGAACCCCACCCATTCTGACTAGGCTCCTCCTCCTAAACCCCTCCTCTGCTGTCTGACCCCTCCCATTCTGCCCAGGCCCCTCCTATCCCTCTGCTCTCTGACCCCACCCAATCTGACTAGGCTCCTCCTCCTCTCTGACCCCACCCAATCTGACTAGGCTCCTCCTCCTAAACCCCTCCTCTGCTGTCTGACCCCTCCCATTCTGCCCAGGCCCCTCCTATCCCTCTGCTCTCTGACCCCACCCAATCTGACTAGGCTCCTCCTCCTCTCTGACCCCACCCATTCTGACTAGGCTCCTCCTCCTAAACCCCTCCTCTGCTGTCTGACCCCTCCCATTCTGCCCAGGCCCCTCCTATCCCTCTGCTCTCTGACCCCACCCAATCTGACTAGGCTCCTCCTCCTCTCTGACCCCACCCATTCTGACTAGGCTCCTCCTCCTAAACCCCTCCTCTGCTGTCTGACCCCTCCCATTCTGCCCAGGCCCCTCCTATCCCTCTGCTCTCTGACCCCACCCAATCTGACTAGGCTCCTCCTCCTCTCTGACCCCACCCAATCTGACTAGGCTCCTCCTAAATCCCTCCTCTGCTGTCTGACCCCTCCCATTCTGCCCAGGCCCCTCGTATACCTCTCCGAACCAACCCAATCTGACCAGGCTTCTCCTGAACCCCACCCATTCTGACTAGGCTCCTCCTCCTAAACCCCTCCTCTGCTGTCTGACCCCTCCCATTCTGCCCAGGCCCCTCCTATCCCTCTGCTCTCTGACCCCACCCAATCGGACTAGGCTCCTCCTCCTCTCTGACCCCACCCAATCTGACTAGGCTCCTCCTAAATCCCTCCTCTGCTGTCTGACCCCTCCCATTCTGCCCAGGCCCCTCCTATCCCTCTGCTCTCTGACCCCTCCCATTCTGCCCAGTCCCCTCGTATACCTCTCCGACCCCACCCAATCTGACCAGGCTCCTCCTGAACCCCACCCATTCTGACTAGGCTCCTCCTCCTAAACCCCTCCTCTGCTGTCTGACCCCTCCCATTCTGCCCAGGCCCCTCCTATCCCTCTGCTCTCTGACCCCACCCAATCTGACTAGGCTCCTCCTATACCCCTCCTCTCTGACCCCTCCCATTCTGCCCAGTCCCCTCGTATACCTCTCCGACCCCACCCAATCTGACCAGGCTCCTCCTGAACCCCACCCATTCTGACTAGGCTCCTCCTCCTAAACCCCTCTTCTGCTGTCTGACCCCTCCCATTCTGCCCAGGCTCCTCCAAAACCCTCCTCTGCTGTCTGACCCCACCCATTCTGCTCAGGCTCCTCCTAAACCCCTCCTCTGCTGTCTGACCCCTCCCATTCTGCCCAGGCCCCTCCTATCCCTCTGCTCTCTGACCCCACCCAATCTGACTAGGCTCCTCCTCCTCTCTGACCCCACCCAATCTGACTAGGCTCCTCCTAAATCCCTCCTCTGCTGTCTGACCCCTCCCATTCTGCCCAGGCCCCTCGTATACCTCTCCGAACCAACCCAATCTGACCAGGCTTCTCCTGAACCCCACCCATTCTGACTAGGCTCCTCCTCCTAAACCCCTCCTCTGCTGTCTGACCCCTCCCCTTCTGCCCAGGCCCCTCCTATCCCTCTGCTCTCTGACCCCACCCAATCTGACTAGGCTCCTCCTCCTAAACCCCTCCTCTGCTGTCTGACCCCTCCCATTCTGCCCAGGCCCCTCCTATCCCTCTGCTCTCTGACCCCACCCAATCTGACTAGGCTCCTCCTCCTCTCTGACCCCACCCATTCTGACTAGGCTCCTCCTCCTAAACCCCTCCTCTGCTGTCTGACCCCTCCCATTCTGCCCAGGCCCCACCTATCCCTCTGCTCTCTGACCCCACCCAATCTGACTAGGCTCCTCCTCCTAAACCCCTCCTCTGCTGTCTGACCCCTCCCATTCTGCCCAGGCCCCTCCTATCCCTCTGCTCTCTGACCCCACCCAATCTGACTAGGCTCCTCCTAAATCCCTCCTCTGCTGTCTGACCCCTCCCATTCTGCCCAGGCCCCTCGTATACCTCTCCGAACCAACCCAATCTGACCAGGCTTCTCCTGAACCCCACCCATTCTGACTAGGCTCCTCCTCCTAAACCCCTCCTCTGCTGTCTGACCCCTCCCATTCTGCCCAGGCCCCTCCTATCCCTCTGCTCTCTGACCCCACCCAATCGGACTAGGCTCCTCCTCCTCTCTGACCCCACCCAATCTGACTAGGCTCCTCCTAAATCCCTCCTCTGCTGTCTGACCCCACCCATTCTGCTCAGGCTCCTCCTATACCCATCCTCTCTGACCCCACCCAATCTGACCAGGCTCCTCCTAAACCCCTCCTCTGCTGTCTGACCCCTCCCATTCTGCCCAGGCCCCTCCTATCCCTCTGCTCTCTGACCCCACCCAATCTGACTAGGCTCCTCCTCCTCTCTGACCCCACCCAATCTGACTAGGCTCCTCCTAAATCCCTCCTCTGCTGTCTGACCCCTCCCATTCTGCCCAGGCCCCTCGTATACCTCTCCGACCCCACCCAATCTGACCAGGCTCCTCCTGAACCCCACCCATTCTGACTAGGCTCCTCCTCCTAAACCCCTCCTCTGCTGTCTGACCCCTCCCATTCTGCCCAGGCCCCTCCTATCCCTCTGCTCTCTGACCCCACCCAATCTGACTAGGCTCCTCCTCCTAAACCCCTCCTCTGCTGTCTGACCCCTCCCATTTTGCCCAGGCCCCTCCTATCCCTCTGCTCTCTGACCCCACCCAATCTGACTAGGCTCCTCCTCCTCTCTGACCCCACCCATTCTGACTAGGCTCCTCCTCCTAAACCCCTCCTCTGCTGTCTGACCCCTCCCATTCTGCCCAGGCCCCTCCTATCCCTCTGCTCTCTGACCCCACCCAATCTGACTAGGCTCCTCCTCCTCTCTGACCCCACCCATTCTGACTAGGCTCCTCCTCCTAAACCCCTCCTCTGCTGTCTGACCCCTCCCATTCTGCCCAGGCCCCTCCTATCCCTCTGCTCTCTGACCCCACCCAATCTGACTAGGCTCCTCCTCCTCTCCGACCCCACCCAATCTGACCAGGCTCCTCCTGAACCCCACCCATTCTGACTAGGCTCCTCCTCCTAAACCCCTCCTCTGCTGTCTGACCCCTCCCATTCTGCCCAGGCCCCTCCTATCCCTCTGCTCTCTGACCCCACCCAATCTGACTAGGCTCCTCCTCCTCTCTGACCCCACCCAATTTGACTAGGCTCCTCCTCCTAAACCCCTCCTCTGCTGTCTGACCCCTCCCATTCTGCCCAGGCCCCTCCTATCCCTCTGCTCTCTGACCCCACCCAATCTGACTAGGCTCCTCCTCCTCTCTGACCCCACCCATTCTGACTAGGCTCCTCCTCCTAAACCCCTCCTCTGCTGTCTGACCCCTCCCATTCTGCCCAGGCCCCTCCTATCCCTCTGCTCTCTGACCCCACCCAATCTGACTAGGCTCCTCCTCCTCTCTGACCCCACCCATTCTGACTAGGCTCCTCCTCCTAAACCCCTCCTCTGCTGTCTGACCCCTCCCATTCTGCCCAGGCCCCTCCTATCCCTCTGCTCTCTGACCCCACCCAATCTGACTAGGCTCCTCCTCCTCTCTGACCCCACCCAATCTGACTAGGCTCCTCCTAAATCCCTCCTCTGCTGTCTGACCCCTCCCATTCTGCCCAGGCCCCTCGTATACCTCTCCGAACCAACCCAATCTGACCAGGCTTCTCCTGAACCCCACCCATTCTGACTAGGCTCCTCCTCCTAAACCCCTCCTCTGCTGTCTGACCCCTCCCATTCTGCCCAGGCCCCTCCTATCCCTCTGCTCTCTGACCCCACCCAATCTGACTAGGCTCCTCCTATACCCCTCCTCTCTGACCCCTCCCATTCTGCACAGTCCCCTCGTATACCTCTCCGACCCCACCCAATCTGACCAGGCTCCTCCTGAACCCCACCCATTCTGACTAGGCTCCTCCTCCTAAACCCCTCTTCTGCTGTCTGACCCCTCCCATTCTGCCCAGGCTCCTCCAAAACCCTCCTCTGCTGTCTGACCCCACCCATTCTGCTCAGGCTCCTCCTAAACCCCTCCTCTGCTGTCTGACCCCTCCCATTCTGCCCAGGCCCCTCCTATCCCTCTGCTCTCTGACCCCACCCAATCTGACTAGGCTCCTCCTCCTCTCTGACCCCACCCAATCTGACTAGGCTCCTCCTAAATCCCTCCTCTGCTGTCTGACCCCTCCCATTCTGCCCAGGCCCCTCGTATACCTCTCCGAACCAACCCAATCTGACCAGGCTTCTCCTGAACCCCACCCATTCTGACTAGGCTCCTCCTCCTAAACCCCTCCTCTGCTGTCTGACCCCTCCCCTTCTGCCCAGGCCCCTCCTATCCCTCTGCTCTCTGACCCCACCCAATCTGACTAGGCTCCTCCTCCTAAACCCCTCCTCTGCTGTCTGACCCCTCCCATTCTGCCCAGGCCCCTCCTATCCCTCTGCTCTCTGACCCCACCCAATCTGACTAGGCTCCTCCTCCTCTCTGACCCCACCCATTCTGACTAGGCTCCTCCTCCTAAACCCCTCCTCTGCTGTCTGACCCCTCCCATTCTGCCCAGGCCCCTCCTATCCCTCTGCTCTCTGACCCCACCCAATCTGACTAGGCTCCTCCTCCTCTCTGACCCCACCCATTCTGACTAGGCTCCTCCTCCTAAACCCCTCCTCTGCTGTCTGACCCCTCCCATTCTGCCCAGGCCCCTCCTATCCCTCTGCTCTCTGACCCCACCCAATCTGACTAGGCTCCTCCTAAATCCCTCCTCTGCTGTCTGACCCCTCCCATTCTGCCCAGGCCCCTCGTATACCTCTCCGAACCAACCCAATCTGACCAGGCTTCTCCTGAACCCCACCCATTCTGACTAGGCTCCTCCTCCTAAACCCCTCCTCTGCTGTCTGACCCCTCCCATTCTGCCCAGGCCCCTCCTATCCCTCTGCTCTCTGACCCCACCCAATCGGACTAGGCTCCTCCTCCTCTCTGACCCCACCCAATCTGACTAGGCTCCTCCTAAATCCCTCCTCTGCTGTCTGACCCCTCCCATTCTGCCCAGGCCCCTCCTATCCCTCTGCTCTCTGACCCCTCCCATTCTGCCCAGGCCCCTCGTATACCTCTCCGAACCAACCCAATCTGACCAGGCTCCTCCTGAACCCCACCCATTCTGACTAGGCTCCTCCTCCTAAACCCCTCCTCTGCTGTCTGACCCCTCCCATTCTGCCCAGGCCCCTCGTATACCTCTCCGAACCAACCCAATCTGACCAGGCTTCTCCTGAACCCCACCCATTCTGACTAGGCTCCTCCTCCTAAACCCCTCCTCTGCTGTCTGACCCCTCCCATTCTGCCCAGGCCCCTCCTATCCCTCTGCTCTCTGACCCCACCCAATTGGACTAGGCTCCTCCTCCTCTCTGACCCCACCCAATCTGACTAGGCTCCTCCTAAATCCCTCCTCTGCTGTCTGACCCCTCCCATTCTGCCCAGGCCCCTCCTATCCCTCTGCTCTCTGACCCCTCCCATTCTGCCCAGGCCCCTCGTATACCTCTCCGAACCAACCCAATCTGACCAGGCTCCTCCTGAACCCCACCCATTCTGACTAGGCTCCTCCTCCTAAACCCCTCCTCTGCTGTCTGACCCCTCCCGTTCTGCCCAGGCCCCTCCTATCCCTCTGCTCTCTGACCCCACCCAATCTGACTAGGCTCCTCCTATACCCCTCCTCTCTGACCCCTCCCATTCTGCCCAGTCCCCTCGTATACCTCTCCGACCCCACCCAATCTGACCAGGCTCCTCCTGAACCCCACCCATTCTGACTAGGCTCCTCCTCCTAAACCCCTCTTCTGCTGTCTGACCCCTCCCATTCTGCCCAGGCCCCTCCTATCCCTCTCCTCTCTGACTCCACCCAATCTGACTAGGCTCCTCCTGAACCCCTCCTCTCTGACCACCCCCAATCTGACTAGGGTCCTCCTCTAACACACAACACCTGTTCCCTTTCTTTCACCTGTCTCTGTTCAGGCCACACCTATTTTACTTTGCAACCAATCTGCAATCCCTCATTCGCTAGGCATGATTCCACTCTTCCACAACACACAGACACATTTTACTTACCAATTGGCCATTTAGGCCCACCTCCAGCTTACCTCTGCTGTGCCACCATCAGTCATCTGGTGCCGAACCCGGGATTTGAACCCTGGTTGCCTGGATGGAAGGCAGGAACTTACCCACTGGACCACACTGGTTTCCATGTAAGTAGCCTATCAAATTGTCCTTATGTCATGGTCATCCTTTTTATGTGCAATGGAAGCCGCAGGGAAGGACACCAAGGCCTGTATGTTGCTTATAGTTACTACTGCAAACCTTTAGACCACCAAGGAGCTATAGCTCAAAGGTAAGTCTTGTACCTTTGGTGTGGACAGCCCTCAGAGGCCAGGGTTCGAATCCTGCCAATGCTGTAGAGGTATCCCAAGGTGGGAAATTTTCAAACAGTGATTTTTTTTTTTTTTTGCTACTTTTTTTTGGCAGGTGTGTCCAAACATTTCAAATGTTTTCCCTCATGACCTTCTACCAACTGCCCTATTTTTCAAGTAGGTGCAATAGGGACAAGGCCTTATCTTCCTTTATCAATGTCTTCATTCTTTGTCCTTTAAGTTTGGTGAATTGCAGAGTGCAATTGTGGTATTGGGGGTTATAACTGAGCACAAGAATGCGGGGAAGGTGCTACACTTATTGTAAAATAGGTTGGATGAAGGTGATATTTAATTTTGGTGTGAGCCACTCGCTCAAAGCAGGGGTTTGGTGCCAGTGAACTTGGATAGAAATAAAGGTCAAGTATGAGCTCTGGCTAATGAAATGATGGGTTGAGTTTGAGGCAAGCTAGAGTCCATTTATTAGGTGCAATAAGAAGCTAGAAAGATTGTTTCCTTTAAGAGACAGACAAGGGCAGAGGAGTCAAGCCTTTGCTCTAGTAGGTCTGCATCATGCCTGCTGCAGGATGTGGAGGAATAGACCTCCACAGCAGTGCGCTGTGCCAGACTGGGCTGGGCTGGGCTGGGCTGGGCTGGGCCTGCCCTGGCACTGTGGATTTAATCACCCACCTCCTTCCTTTGAGGAACGCCCACGAACGCCCTTGTTCTGTATACAGGCTGACAGCAGGCAATTTAGGACCCTGCTAAATGAGGGTGATGTCCCCATGTGCTTCCTTTGAGTGGCAAAATCCTTCGTCTAAGGCAGGTGGGCTTTTTTAAAATTTGGTTGAAGACCATATGTTGGAGGGGGTATCACGGCACAAGCCGCCGACCGTCTAAGAAGAAAGTATGCATGGGAGGACATTATTTGCATAGGACAGCCCTCTTCTCAGACCCATTCTTATGCTGCAGTTGCCATGAAGTGTTACTAGAGGGCAGCAGTATGAACAAAAGAGCACACTGAGGCTTTTTTTCTGCTTGCTGACATGAATCTTGTTCATGGTGGTCTTGCAGGGCCTAAGGAGTGAAGGACTGCGATGACTGAGGGGATGAGAAATGGCTGGCCTGTATTTTTGGTGAAGGGGGAATATTTGGAAGGTAAACAGCAAGATGAAAGCGTCAAAGCAAATATGTTTGCTGAGTGATTGAGTCTGTGTGTCACTTGTCTCTTTGAAGGGACATGTGAGAAAGGAACAGCAGCACCATAGACTTCAGATGGGAGAGCAAGCAAGGATGAATATTTCCCTCAAATCCAAATACGTACAGCACCTCAAAGATGACGAGTGCGATATGATGTTCTGCAATTGTAAGGATTTGCCATGTGTGGTGCATAAATATGCATGGTTAGTGAGGTTTTTCCCAGAACGTGAGTATCGTTAGGCTGGCAAATGTCAGGCACTCCTCTGGGGGTATGAGGCCAAGAAAAAATTTGGGAAGTTTGCTACAGTCATCTGTAGGATCGAAAAACACTGGGGAATCGTTTCAGAGGGAGCCAGGCTGCACAAAATGTGGTAACAGTTGGACAGAAATCTTTAGCAGGGACTTTTGACTACCCCCAATGTGGGACCAGGACCGCAGTACTTCTGTGTCTCTGAAACATATTTTGACCTCTGGACACCACCATCTCAAAACCCCTCAAATGTTCACTCCTGGTACCCCAGCTTTGGTAGTGCATCAAGCAGGTTTCAATAATTTGAGTGACCACAAACACACTTCCTATGTGCCTTCCATTTACATTCAGCCAGTAACCCAGCTGCTTCGTTCACTGTTCAATCTCAAGTGACAGTTGGATGCACATTTCAGGGATTTACAGGCATTTACCGTACTGTACAGCCCCTCTCAGTACAGCCAGACTACACTTCTTAATATCATAAATACATGTTTTGCCCAACAGTAAGTCCAGGCCTTTCCTCTGTAGTTCATAGCCAACGTAAGGAGGAAAAAATAAACTGAAGAGCATGCCAAAATTCTCTACAGACACTGCCAATCCTCACACTTCTGCCTATTTGCATGCCGAGGTTATTCACTATGACCCACCAAACCAATTGCCAACAGTAGCCTCTCCCTGCCTCATTCGTATGCTCCGATGCCACCTTTATTTAGCAAATGTTAGTGCTCTAGGATTTCGTAGCGCGATTCGCTATAGCCTCTGTTATCAACAGAAATGTCGTAAAGGTACCTATACCAATCTGCAGGGTGGGGAGGAGGGGGGCTGCTGCTGCTGGCAGTAAAATTTTGGGGCACCCCACCTGCAAAAATACAGCCACATGCTCCTTGTTGTACCTTTCAATACCACATAACTGCAGCAGAATCGTATGGTCACCCCTGTTGGTAACAGAAACTGTCAAACAGCTTTTTGCCGCCCCCCCTCCCCCGTTGCCCCTAACCATTTGGGGTCCACCCCATGAGGGAGGATCAGAGCAATAAAAACTAATGGTAGCCCCCCCCAAAAAGTACCTGGAAGCCATGCCATTCTGTGCCCCTCATCGCCCTTCACGTTGCGCCCAAGCACCTTTTAATACTGCTCCCCCAAATGTTGACTGCCCCCTCCCAACAGAAATCAGAGAGTATAGGGGGGGTGCATAAAAAAAGTTTTTGCAGTTCCCCACCATAAGTCAGGATCCTCCTCCATCTATGACCCTTTCATAGTCCCTCTGACCCTACACCTATCCCTCTGCTCTCGCCCAATCTGACTAGGCTCCTCCTAAACCCCTCCTCTGCTGTCTGACCCCTCCCATTCTGCCCAGGCCCCTCCTATCCCTCTGCTCTCTGACCCCGCCCAATCTGACTAGGCTCCTCCTAAACCCCTCCTCTGCTGTCTGACCCCTCCCATTCTGCCCAGGCCCCTCCTATCCCTCTGCTCTCTGGCCCCGCCCAATCTGACTAGGCTCCTCCTAAACCCCTCCTCTCCGACCCCACCCATTCTGCGCAGGCTCCTCCTATACCCCTCCTCTCCGACCCCACCCAATCTGACCAGGCTCCTCCAAAACCCTCCTCTGCTGTCTGACCCCACCCATTCTGCTCAGGCTCCTCCTATACCCATCCTCTCTGACCCCACCCAATCTGACCAGGCTCCTCCTAAACCCCTCCTCTGCTGTCTGACCCCTCCCATTCTGCCCAGGCCCCTCCTATCCCTCTGCTCTCTGACCCCACCCAATCTGACTAGGCTCCTCCTCCTCTCTGACCCCACCCAATCTGACTAGGCTCCTCCTAAATCCCTCCTCTGCTGTCTGACCCCTCCCATTCTGCCCAGGCCCCTCGTATACCTCTCCGACCCCACCCAATCTGACCAGGCTCCTCCTGAACCCCACCCATTCTGACTAGGCTCCTCCTCCTAAACCCCTCCTCTGCTGTCTGACCCCTCCCATTCTGCCCAGGCCCCTCCTATCCCTCTGCTCTCTGACCCCACCCAATCTGACTAGGCTCCTCCTCCTAAACCCCTCCTCTGCTGTCTGACCCCTCCCATTTTGCCCAGGCCCCTCCTATCCCTCTGCTCTCTGACCCCACCCAATCTGACTAGGCTCCTCCTCCTCTCTGACCCCACCCATTCTGACTAGGCTCCTCCTCCTAAACCCCTCCTCTGCTGTCTGACCCCTCCCATTCTGCCCAGGCCCCTCCTATCCCTCTGCTCTCTGACCCCACCCAATCTGACTAGGCTCCTCCTCCTCTCTGACCCCACCCATTCTGACTAGGCTCCTCCTCCTAAACCCCTCCTCTGCTGTCTGACCCCTCCCATTCTGCCCAGGCCCCTCCTATCCCTCTGCTCTCTGACCCCACCCAATCTGACTAGGCTCCTCCTCCTCTCCGACCCCACCCAATCTGACCAGGCTCCTCCTGAACCCCACCCATTCTGACTAGGCTCCTCCTCCTAAACCCCTCCTCTGCTGTCTGACCCCTCCCATTCTGCCCAGGCCCCTCCTATCCCTCTGCTCTCTGACCCCACCCAATCTGACTAGGCTCCTCCTCCTCTCTGACCCCACCCAATCTGACTAGGCTCCTCCTCCTAAACCCCTCCTCTGCTGTCTGACCCCTCCCATTCTGCCCAGGCCCCTCCTATCCCTCTGCTCTCTGACCCCACCCAATCTGACTAGGCTCCTCCTCCTCTCTGACCCCACCCATTCTGACTAGGCTCCTCCTCCTAAACCCCTCCTCTGCTGTCTGACCCCTCCCATTCTGCCCAGGCCCCTCCTATCCCTCTGCTCTCTGACCCCACCCAATCTGACTAGGCTCCTCCTCCTCTCTGACCCCACCCATTCTGACTAGGCTCCTCCTCCTAAACCCCTCCTCTGCTGTCTGACCCCTCCCATTCTGCCCAGGCCCCTCCTATCCCTCCGCTCTCTGACCCCACCCAATCTGACTAGGCTCCTCCTCCTCTCTGACCCCACCCAATCTGACTAGGCTCCTCCTAAATCCCTCCTCTGCTGTCTGACCCCTCCCATTCTGCCCAGGCCCCTCGTATACCTCTCCGAACCAACCCAATCTGACCAGGCTTCTCCTGAACCCCACCCATTCTGACTAGGCTCCTCCTCCTAAACCCCTCCTCTGCTGTCTGACCCCTCCCATTCTGCCCAGGCCCCTCCTATCCCTCTGCTCTCTGACCCCACCCAATCGGACTAGGCTCCTCCTCCTCTCTGACCCCACCCAATCTGACTAGGCTCCTCCTAAATCCCTCCTCTGCTGTCTGACCCCTCCCATTCTGCCCAGGCCCCTCCTATCCCTCTGCTCTCTGACCCCTCCCATTCTGCCCAGTCCCCTCGTATACCTCTCCGACCCCACCCAATCTGACCAGGCTCCTCCTGAACCCCACCCATTCTGACTAGGCTCCTCCTCCTAAACCCCTCCTCTGCTGTCTCACCCCTCCCATTCTGCCCAGGCCCCTCCTATCCCTCTGCTCTCTGACCCCACCCAATCTGACTAGGCTCCTCCTATACCCCTCCTCTCTGACCCCTCCCATTCTGCCCAGTCCCCTCGTATACCTCTCCGACCCCACCCAATCTGACCAGGCTCCTCCTGAACCCCACCCATTCTGACTAGGCTCCTCCTCCTAAACCCCTCTTCTGCTGTCTGACCCCTCCCATTCTGCCCAGGCTCCTCCAAAACCCTCCTCTGCTGTCTGACCCCACCCATTCTGCTCAGGCTCCTCCTAAACCCCTCCTCTGCTGTCTGACCCCTCCCATTCTGCCCAGGCCCCTCCTATCCCTCTGCTCTCTGACCCCACCCAATCTGACTAGGCTCCTCCTCCTCTCTGACCCCACCCAATCTGACTAGGCTCCTCCTAAATCCCTCCTCTGCTGTCTGACCCCTCCCATTCTGCCCAGGCCCCTCGTATACCTCTCCGAACCAACCCAATCTGACCAGGCTTCTCCTGAACCCCACCCATTCTGACTAGGCTCCTCCTCCTAAACCCCTCCTCTGCTGTCTGACCCCTCCCCTTCTGCCCAGGCCCCTCCTATCCCTCTGCTCTCTGACCCCACCCAATCTGACTAGGCTCCTCCTCCTAAACCCCTCCTCTGCTGTCTGACCCCTCCCATTCTGCCCAGGCCCCTCCTATCCCTCTGCTCTCTGACCCCACCCAATCTGACTAGGCTCCTCCTCCTCTCTGACCCCACCCATTCTGACTAGGCTCCTCCTCCTAAACCCCTCCTCTGCTGTCTGACCCCTCCCATTCTGCCCAGGCCCCACCTATCCCTCTGCTCTCTGACCCCACCCAATCTGACTAGGCTCCTCCTCCTAAACCCCTCCTCTGCTGTCTGACCCCTCCCATTCTGCCCAGGCCCCTCCTATCCCTCTGCTCTCTGACCCCACCCAATCTGACTAGGCTCCTCCTAAATCCCTCCTCTGCTGTCTGACCCCTCCCATTCTGCCCAGGCCCCTCGTATACCTCTCCGAACCAACCCAATCTGACCAGGCTTCTCCTGAACCCCACCCATTCTGACTAGGCTCCTCCTCCTAAACCCCTCCTCTGCTGTCTGACCCCTCCCATTCTGCCCAGGCCCCTCCTATCCCTCTGCTCTCTGACCCCACCCAATCTGACTAGGCTCCTCCTCCTCTCTGACCCCACCCAATCTGACTAGGCTCCTCCTCCTAAACCCCTCCTCTGCTGTCTGACCCCTCCCATTCTGCCCAGGCCCCTCCTATCCCTCTGCTCTCTGACCCCACCCAATCTGACTAGGCTCCTCCTCCTCTCTGACCCCACCCATTCTGACTAGGCTCCTCCTCCTAAACCCCTCCTCTGCTGTCTGACCCCTCCCATTCTGCCCAGGCCCCTCCTATCCCTCTGCTCTCTGACCCCACCCAATCTGACTAGGCTCCTCCTCCTCTCTGACCCCACCCATTCTGACTAGGCTCCTCCTCCTAAACCCCTCCTCTGCTGTCTGACCCCTCCCATTCTGCCCAGGCCCCTCCTATCCCTCTGCTCTCTGACCCCACCCAATCTGACTAGGCTCCTCCTCCTCTCTGACCCCACCCAATCTGACTAGGCTCCTCCTAAATCCCTCCTCTGCTGTCTGACCCCTCCCATTCTGACCCCTCCCATTCTGCCCAGGCCCCTCCTATCCCTCTGCTCTCTGACCCCTCCCATTCTGCCCAGTCCCCTCGTATACCTCTCCGACCCCACCCAATCTGACCAGGCTCCTCCTGAACCCCACCCATTCTGACTAGGCTCCTCCTCTTAAACCCCTCCTCTGCTGTCTGACCCCTCCCATTCTGCCCAGGCCCCTCCTATCCCTCTGCTCTCTGACCCCACCCAATCTGACTAGGCTCCTCCTATACCCCTCCTCTCTGACCCCTCCCATTCTGCCCAGTCCCCTCGTATACCTCTCCGACCCCACCCAATCTGACCAGGCTCCTCCTGAACCCCACCCATTCTGACTAGGCTCCTCCTCCTAAACCCCTCTTCTGCTGTCTGACCCCTCCCATTCTGCCCAGGCCCCACCTATCCCTCTGCTCTCTGACCCCACCCAATCTGACTAGGCTCCTCCTCCTAAACCCCTCCTCTGCTGTCTGACCCCTCCCATTCTGCCCAGGCCCCTCCTATCCCTCTGCTCTCTGACCCCACCCAATCTGACTAGGCTCCTCCTAAATCCCTCCTCTGCTGTCTGACCCCTCCCATTCTGCCCAGGCCCCTCGTATACCTCTCCGAACCAACCCAATCTGACCAGGCTTCTCCTGAACCCCACCCATTCTGACTAGGCTCCTCCTCCTAAACCCCTCCTCTGCTGTCTGACCCCTCCCATTCTGCCCAGGCCCCTCCTATCCCTCTGCTCTCTGACCCCACCCAATCTGACTAGGCTCCTCCTCCTCTCTGACCCCACCCAATCTGACTAGGCTCCTCCTCCTAAACCCCTCCTCTGCTGTCTGACCCCTCCCATTCTGCCCAGGCCCCTCCTATCCCTCTGCTCTCTGACCCCACCCAATCTGACTAGGCTCCTCCTCCTCTCTGACCCCACCCATTCTGACTAGGCTCCTCCTCCTAAACCCCTCCTCTGCTGTCTGACCCCTCCCATTCTGCCCAGGCCCCTCCTATCCCTCTGCTCTCTGACCCCACCCAATCTGACTAGGCTCCTCCTCCTCTCTGACCCCACCCAATCTGACTAGGCTCCTCCTAAATCCCTCCTCTGCTGTCTGACCCCTCCCATTCTGACCCCTCCCATTCTGCCCAGGCCCCTCCTATCCCTCTGCTCTCTGACCCCTCCCATTCTGCCCAGTCCCCTCGTATACCTCTCCGACCCCACCCAATCTGACCAGGCTCCTCCTGAACCCCACCCATTCTGACTAGGCTCCTCCTCTTAAACCCCTCCTCTGCTGTCTGACCCCTCCCATTCTGCCCAGGCCCCTCCTATCCCTCTGCTCTCTGACCCCACCCAATCTGACTAGGCTCCTCCTATACCCCTCCTCTCTGACCCCTCCCATTCTGCCCAGTCCCCTCGTATACCTCTCCGACCCCACCCAATCTGACCAGGCTCCTCCTGAACCCCACCCATTCTGACTAGGCTCCTCCTCCTAAACCCCTCTTCTGCTGTCTGACCCCTCCCATTCTGCCCAGGCCCCACCTATCCCTCTGCTCTCTGACCCCACCCAATCTGACTAGGCTCCTCCTCCTAAACCCCTCCTCTGCTGTCTGACCCCTCCCATTCTGCCCAGGCCCCTCCTATCCCTCTGCTCTCTGACCCCACCCAATCTGACTAGGCTCCTCCTAAATCCCTCCTCTGCTGTCTGACCCCTCCCATTCTGCCCAGGCCCCTCGTATACCTCTCCGAACCAACCCAATCTGACCAGGCTTCTCCTGAACCCCACCCATTCTGACTAGGCTCCTCCTCCTAAACCCCTCCTCTGCTGTCTGACCCCTCCCATTCTGCCCAGGCCCCTCCTATCCCTCTGCTCTCTGACCCCACCCAATCTGACTAGGCTCCTCCTCCTCTCTGACCCCACCCAATCTGACTAGGCTCCTCCTCCTAAACCCCTCCTCTGCTGTCTGACCCCTCCCATTCTGCCCAGGCCCCTCCTATCCCTCTGCTCTCTGACCCCACCCAATCTGACTAGGCTCCTCCTCCTCTCTGACCCCACCCATTCTGACTAGGCTCCTCCTCCTAAACCCCTCCTCTGCTGTCTGACCCCTCCCATTCTGCCCAGGCCCCTCCTATCCCTCTGCTCTCTGACCCCACCCAATCTGACTAGGCTCCTCCTCCTCTCTGACCCCACCCAATCTGACTAGGCTCCTCCTAAATCCCTCCTCTGCTGTCTGACCCCTCCCATTCTGACCCCTCCCATTCTGCCCAGGCCCCTCCTATCCCTCTGCTCTCTGACCCCTCCCATTCTGCCCAGTCCCCTCGTATACCTCTCCGACCCCACCCAATCTGACCAGGCTCCTCCTGAACCCCACCCATTCTGACTAGGCTCCTCCTCTTAAACCCCTCCTCTGCTGTCTGACCCCTCCCATTCTGCCCAGGCCCCTCCTATCCCTCTGCTCTCTGACCCCACCCAATCTGACTAGGCTCCTCCTATACCTCTCCGACCCCACCCAATCTGACCAGGCTCCTCCTGAACCCCACCCATTCTGACTAGGCTCCTCCTCCTAAACCCCTCTTCTGCTGTCTGACCCCTCCCATTCTGCCCAGGCTCCTCCAAAACCCTCCTCTGCTGTCTGACCCCTCCCATTCTGCCCAGGCCCCTCCTATCCCTCTGCTCTCTGACCCCACCCAATCTGACTAGGCTCCTCCTCCTCTCTGACCCCACCCAATCTGACTAGGCTCCTCCTAAATCCCTCCTCTGCTGTCTGACCCCTCCCATTCTGCCCAGGCCCCTCGTATACCTCTCCGAACCAACCCAATCTGACCAGGCTTCTCCTGAACCCCACCCATTCTGACTAGGCTCCTCCTCCTAAACCCCTCCTCTGCTGTCTGACCCCTCCCCTTCTGCCCAGGCCCCTCCTATCCCTCTGCTCTCTGACCCCACCCAATCTGACTAGGCTCCTCCTCCTAAACCCCTCCTCTGCTGTCTGACCCCTCCCATTCTGCCCAGGCCCCTCCTATCCCTCTGCTCTCTGACCCCACCCAATCTGACTAGGCTCCTCCTCCTCTCTGACCCCACCCATTCTGACTAGGCTCCTCCTCCTAAACCCCTCCTCTGCTGTCTGACCCCACCCAATCTGACTAGGCTCCTCCTCCTCTCTGACCCCACCCATTCTGACTAGGCTCCTCCTACTAAACCCCTCCTCTGCTGTCTGACCCCTCCCATTCTGCCCAGGCCCCTCCTATCCCTCTGCTCTCTGACCCCACCCAATCTGACTAGGCTCCTCCTCCTAAACCCCTCCTCTGCTGTCTGACCCCTCCCATTCTGCCCAGGCCCCTCCTATCCCTCTGCTCTCTGACCCCACCCAATCTGACTAGGCTCCTCCTATACCCCTCCTCTCTGACCCCTCCCATTCTGCCCAGTCCCCTCGTATACCTCTCCGACCCCACCCAATCTGACCAGGCTCCTCCTGAACCCCACCCATTCTGACTAGGCTCCTCCTCCTAAACCCCTCTTCTGCTGTCTGACCCCTCCCATTCTGCCCAGGCCCCTCCTATCCCTCTCCTCTCTGACTCCACCCAATCTGACTAGGCTCCTCCTGAACCCCTCCTCTCTGACCACCCCCAATCTGACTAGGGTCCTCCTCTAACACACAACACCTGTTCCCTTTCTTTCACCTGTCTCTGTTCAGGCCACACCTATTTTACTTTGCAACCAATCTGCAATCCCTCATTCGCTAGGCATGATTCCACTCTTCCACAACACACAGACACATTTTACTTACCAATTGGCCATTTAGGCCCACCTCCAGCTTACCTCTGCTGTGCCACCATCAGTCATCTGGTGCCGAACCCGGGATTTGAACCCTGGTTGCCTGGATGGAAGGCAGGAACTTACCCACTGGACCACACTGGTTTCCATGTAAGTAGCCTATCAAATTGTCCTTATGTCATGGTCATCCTTTTTATGTGCAATGGAAGCCGCAGGGAAGGACACCAAGGCCTGTATGTTGCTTATAGTTACTACTGCAAACCTTTAGACCACCAAGGAGCTATAGCTCAAAGGTAAGTCTTGTACCTTTGGTATGGACAGCCCTCAGAGGCCAGGGTTCGAATCCTGCCAATGCTGTAGAAGTATCCCAAGGTGGGAAATTTTCAAACTGTGATTTTTTTTTTTTTTTGCTACTTTTTTTTGGCAGGTGTGTCCAAACATTTCAAATGTTTTCCCTCATGACCTTCTACCAACTGCCCTATTTTTCAAGTAGGTGCAATAGGGACAAGGCCTTATCTTCCTTTATCAATGTCTTCATTCTTTGTCCTTTAAGTTTGGTGAATTGCAGAGTGCAATTGTGGTATTGGGGGTTATAACTGAGCACAAGAATGCGGGGAAGGTGCTACACTTATTGTAAAATAGGTTGGATGAAGGTGATATTTAATTTTGGTGTGAGCCACTCGCTCAAAGCAGGGGTTTGGTGCCAGTGAACTTGGATAGAAATAAAGGTCAAGTATGAGCTCTGGCTAATGAAATGATGGGTTGAGTTTGAGGCAAGCTAGAGTCCATTTATTAGGTGCAATAAGAAGCTAGAAAGATTGTTTCCTTTAAGAGACAGACAAGGGCAGAGGAGTCAAGCCTTTGCTCTAGTAGGTCTGCATCATGCCTGCTGCAGGATGTGAAGGAATAGACCTCCACAGCAGTGCGCTGTGCCAGACTGGGCTGGGCTGGGCTGGGCTGGGCTGGGCCTGCCCTGGCACTGTGGATTTAATCACCCACCTCCTTCCTTTGAGGAACGCCCACGAACGCCCTTGTTCTGTATACAGGCTGACAGCAGGCAATTTAGGACCCTGCTAAATGAGGGTGATGTCCCCATGTGCTTCCTTTGAGTGGCAAAATCCTTCGTCTAAGGCAGGTGGGCTTTTTTAAAATTTGGTTGAAGACCATATGTTGGAGGGGGTATCACGGCACAAGCCGCCGACCGTCTAAGAAGAAAGTATGCATGGGAGGACATTATTTGCATAGGACAGCCCTCTTCTCAGACCCATTCTTATGCTGCAGTTGCCATGAAGTGTTACTAGAGGGCAGCAGTATGAACAAAAGAGCACACTGAGGCTTTTTTTCTGCTTGCTGACATGAATCTTGTTCATGGTGGTCTTGCAGGGCCTAAGGAGTGAAGGACTGCGATGACTGAGGGGATGAGAAATGGCTGGCCTGTATTTTTGGTGAAGGGGGAATATTTGGAAGGTAAACAGCAAGATGAAAGCGTCAAAGCAAATATGTTTGCTGAGTGATTGAGTCTGTGTGTCACTTGTCTCTTTGAAGGGACATGTGAGAAAGGAACAGCAGCACCATAGACTTCAGATGGGAGAGCAAGCAAGGATGAATATTTCCCTCAAATCCAAATACGTACAGCACCTCAAAGATGACGAGTGCGATATGATGTTCTGCAATTGTAAGGATTTGCCATGTGTGGTGCATAAATATGCATGGTTAGTGAGGTTTTTCCCAGAACGTGAGTATCGTTAGGCTGGCAAATGTCAGGCACTCCTCTGGGGGTATGAGGCCAGGAAAAAATTTGGGAAGTTTGCTACAGTCATCTGTAGGATCGAAAAACACTGGGGAATCGTTTCAGAGGGAGCCAGGCTGCACAAAATGTGGTAACAGTTGGACAGAAATCTTTAGCAGGGACTTTTGACTACCCCCAATGTGGGACCAGGACCGCAGTACTTCTGTGTCTCTGAAACATATTTTGACCTCTGGACACCACCATCTCAATACCCCTCAAATGTTCCCTCCTGGTACCCCAGCTTTGGTAGTGCATCAAGCAGGTTTCAATAATTTGAGTGACCACAAACACACTTCCTATGTGCCTTCCATTTACATTCAGCCAGTAACCCAGCTGCTTCGTTCACTGTTCAATCTCAAGTGACAGTTGGATGCACATTTCAGGGATTTACAGGCATTTACCGTACTGTACAGCCCCTCTCAGTACAGCCAGACTACACTTCTTAATATCATAAATACATGTTTTGCCCAACAGTAAGTCCAGGCCTTTCCTCTGTAGTTCATAGCCAACGTAAGGAGGAAAAAATAAACTGAAGAGCATGCCAAAATTCTCTACAGACACTGCCAATCCTCACACTTCTGCCTATTTGCATGCCGAGGTTATTCACTATGACCCACCAAACCAATTGCCAACAGTAGCCTCTCCCTGCCTCATTCGTATGCTCCGATGCCACCTTTATTTAGCAAATGTTAGTGCTCTAGGATTTCGTAGCGCGATTCGCTATAGCCTCTGTTATCAACAGAAATGTCGTAAAGGTACCTATACCAATCTGCAGGGTGGGGAGGAGGGGGGCTGCTGCTGCTGGCAGTAAAATTTTGGGGCACCCCACCTGCAAAAATACAGCCACATGCTCCTTGTTGTACCTTTCAATACCACATAACTGCAGCAGAATCGTATGGTCACCCCTGTTGGTAACAGAAACTGTCAAACAGCTTTTTGCCGCCCCCCCTCCCCCGTTGCCCCTAACCATTTGGGGTCCACCCCATGAGGGAGGATCAGAGCAATAAAAACTAATGGTAGCCCCCCCCAAAAAGTACCTGGAAGCCATGCCATTCTGTGCCCCTCATCGCCCTTCACGTTGCGCCCAAGCACCTTTTAATACTGCTCCCCCAAATGTTGACTGCCCCCTCCCAACAGAAATCAGAGAGTATAGGGGGGGTGCATAAAAAAAGTTTTTGCAGTTCCCCACCATAAGTCAGGATCCTCCTCCATCTATGACCCCTTCATAGTCCCTCAGACCCTACACCTATCCCTCTGCTCTCGCCCAATCAGACTAGGCTCCTCCTAAACCCCTCCTCTGCTGTCTGACCCCTCCCATTCTGCCCAGGCCCCTCCTATCCCTCTGCTCTCTGACCCCGCCCAATCTGACTAGGCTCCTCCTAAACCCCTCCTCTGCTGTCTGACCCCTCCCATTCTGCCCAGGCCCCTCCTATCCCTCTGCTCTCTGGCCCCGCCCAATCTGACTAGGCTCCTCCTAAACCCCTCCTCTCCGACCCCACCCATTCTGCGCAGGCTCCTCCTATACCCCTCCTCTCCGACCCCACCCAATCTGACCAGGCTCCTCCAAAACCCTCCTCTGCTGTCTGACCCCACCCATTCTGCTCAGGCTCCTCCTATACCCATCCTCTCTGACCCCACCCAATCTGACCAGGCTCCTCCTAAACCCCTCCTCTGCTGTCTGACCCCTCCCATTCTGCCCAGGCCCCTCCTATCCCTCTGCTCTCTGACCCCACCCAATCTGACTAGGCTCCTCCTCCTCTCTGACCCCACCCAATCTGACTAGGCTCCTCCTAAATCCCTCCTCTGCTGTCTGACCCCTCCCATTCTGCCCAGGCCCCTCGTATACCTCTCCGACCCCACCCAATCTGACCAGGCTCCTCCTGAACCCCACCCATTCTGACTAGGCTCCTCCTCCTAAACCCCTCCTCTGCTGTCTGACCCCTCCCATTCTGCCCAGGCCCCTCCTATCCCTCTGCTCTCTGACCCCACCCAATCTGACTAGGCTCCTCCTCCTAAACCCCTCCTCTGCTGTCTGACCCCTCCCATTTTGCCCAGGCCCCTCCTATCCCTCTGCTCTCTGACCCCACCCAATCTGACTAGGCTCCTCCTCCTCTCTGACCCCACCCATTCTGACTAGGCTCCTCCTCCTAAACCCCTCCTCTGCTGTCTGACCCCTCCCATTCTGCCCAGGCCCCTCCTATCCCTCTGCTCTCTGACCCCACCCAATCTGACTAGGCTCCTCCTCCTCTCTGACCCCACCCATTCTGACTAGGCTCCTCCTCCTAAACCCCTCCTCTGCTGTCTGACCCCTCCCATTCTGCCCAGGCCCCTCCTATCCCTCTGCTCTCTGACCCCACCCAATCTGACTAGGCTCCTCCTCCTCTCCGACCCCACCCAATCTGACCAGGCTCCTCCTGAACCCCACCCATTCTGACTAGGCTCCTCCTCCTAAACCCCTCCTCTGCTGTCTGACCCCTCCCATTCTGCCCAGGCCCCTCCTATCCCTCTGCTCTCTGACCCCACCCAATCTGACTAGGCTCCTCCTCCTCTCTGACCCCACCCAATTTGACTAGGCTCCTCCTCCTAAACCCCTCCTCTGCTGTCTGACCCCTCCCATTCTGCCCAGGCCCCTCCTATCCCTCTGCTCTCTGACCCCACCCAATCTGACTAGGCTCCTCCTCCTCTCTGACCCCACCCATTCTGACTAGGCTCCTCCTCCTAAACCCCTCCTCTGCTGTCTGACCCCTCCCATTCTGCCCAGGCCCCTCCTATCCCTCTGCTCTCTGACCCCACCCAATCTGACTAGGCTCCTCCTCCTCTCTGACCCCACCCATTCTGACTAGGCTCCTCCTCCTAAACCCCTCCTCTGCTGTCTGACCCCTCCCATTCTGCCCAGGCCCCTCCTATCCCTCTGCTCTCTGACCCCACCCAATCTGACTAGGCTCCTCCTCCTCTCTGACCCCACCCAATCTGACTAGGCTCCTCCTAAATCCCTCCTCTGCTGTCTGACCCCTCCCATTCTGCCCAGGCCCCTCGTATACCTCTCCGAACCAACCCAATCTGACCAGGCTTCTCCTGAACCCCACCCATTCTGACTAGGCTCCTCCTCCTAAACCCCTCCTCTGCTGTCTGACCCCTCCCATTCTGCCCAGGCCCCTCCTATCCCTCTGCTCTCTGACCCCACCCAATCTGACTAGGCTCCTCCTATACCCCTCCTCTCTGACCCCTCCCATTCTGCACAGTCCCCTCGTATACCTCTCCGACCCCACCCAATCTGACCAGGCTCCTCCTGAACCCCACCCATTCTGACTAGGCTCCTCCTCCTAAACCCCTCTTCTGCTGTCTGACCCCTCCCATTCTGCCCAGGCTCCTCCAAAACCCTCCTCTGCTGTCTGACCCCACCCATTCTGCTCAGGCTCCTCCTAAACCCCTCCTCTGCTGTCTGACCCCTCCCATTCTGCCCAGGCCCCTCCTATCCCTCTGCTCTCTGACCCCACCCAATCTGACTAGGCTCCTCCTCCTCTCTGACCCCACCCAATCTGACTAGGCTCCTCCTAAATCCCTCCTCTGCTGTCTGACCCCTCCCATTCTGCCCAGGCCCCTCGTATACCTCTCCGAACCAACCCAATCTGACCAGGCTTCTCCTGAACCCCACCCATTCTGACTAGGCTCCTCCTCCTAAACCCCTCCTCTGCTGTCTGACCCCTCCCATTCTGCCCAGGCCCCTCCTATCCCTCTGCTCTCTGACCCCACCCAATCTGACTAGGCTCCTCCTCCTCTCTGACCCCACCCATTCTGACTAGGCTCCTCCTCCTAAACCCCTCCTCTGCTGTCTGACCCCTCCCATTCTGCCCAGGCCCCTCCTATCCCTCTGCTCTCTGACCCCACCCAATCTGACTAGGCTCCTCCTAAATCCCTCCTCTGCTGTCTGACCCCTCCCATTCTGCCCAGGCCCCTCGTATACCTCTCCGAACCAACCCAATCTGACCAGGCTTCTCCTGAACCCCACCCATTCTGACTAGGCTCCTCCTCCTAAACCCCTCCTCTGCTGTCTGACCCCTCCCATTCTGCCCAGGCCCCTCCTATCCCTCTGCTCTCTGACCCCACCCAATCGGACTAGGCTCCTCCTCCTCTCTGACCCCACCCAATCTGACTAGGCTCCTCCTAAATCCCTCCTCTGCTGTCTGACCCCTCCCATTCTGCCCAGGCCCCTCCTATCCCTCTGCTCTCTGACCCCTCCCATTCTGCCCAGGCCCCTCGTATACCTCTCCGAACCAACCCAATCTGACCAGGCTCCTCCTGAACCCCACCCATTCTGACTAGGCTCCTCCTCCTAAACCCCTCCTCTGCTGTCTGACCCCTCCCATTCTGCCCAGGCCCCTCGTATACCTCTCCGAACCAACCCAATCTGACCAGGCTTCTCCTGAACCCCACCCATTCTGACTAGGCTCCTCCTCCTAAACCCCTCCTCTGCTGTCTGACCCCTCCCATTCTGCCCAGGCCCCTCCTATCCCTCTGCTCTCTGACCCCACCCAATCGGACTAGGCTCCTCCTCCTCTCTGACCCCACCCAATCTGACTAGGCTCCTCCTAAATCCCTCCTCTGCTGTCTGACCCCTCCCATTCTGCCCAGGCCCCTCCTATCCCTCTGCTCTCTGACCCCTCCCATTCTGCCCAGGCCCCTCGTATACCTCTCCGAACCAACCCAATCTGACCAGGCTCCTCCTGAACCCCACCCATTCTGACTAGGCTCCTCCTCCTAAACCCCTCCTCTGCTGTCTGACCCCTCCCGTTCTGCCCAGGCCCCTCCTATCCCTCTGCTCTCTGACCCCACCCAATCTGACTAGGCTCCTCTTATACCCCTCCTCTCTGACCCCTCCCATTCTGCCCAGTCCCCTCGTATACCTCTCCGACCCCACCCAATCTGACCAGGCTCCTCCTGAACCCCACCCATTCTGACTAGGCTCCTCCTCCTAAACCCCTCTTCTGCTGTCTGACCCCTCCCATTCTGCCCAGGCCCCTCCTATCCCTCTCCTCTCTGACTCCACCCAATCTGACTAGGCTCCTCCTGAACCCCTCCTCTCTGACCACCCCCAATCTGACTAGGGTCCTCCTCTAACACACAACACCTGTTCCCTTTCTTTCACCTGTCTCTGTTCAGGCCACACCTATTTTACTTTGCAACCAATCTGCAATCCCTCATTCGCTAGGCATGATTCCACTCTTCCACAACACACAGACACATTTTACTTACCAATTGGCCATTTAGGCCCACCTCCAGCTTACCTCTGCTGTGCCACCATCAGTCATCTGGTGCCGAACCCGGGATTTGAACCCTGGTTGCCTGGATGGAAGGCAGGAACTTACCCACTGGACCACACTGGTTTCCATGTAAGTAGCCTATCAAATTGTCCTTATGTCATGGTCATCCTTTTTATGTGCAATGGAAGCCGCAGGGAAGGACACCAAGGCCTGTATGTTGCTTATAGTTACTACTGCAAACCTTTAGACCACCAAGGAGCTATAGCTCAAAGGTAAGTCTTGTACCTTTGGTGTGGACAGCCCTCAGAGGCCAGGGTTCGAATCCTGCCAATGCTGTAGAGGTATCCCAAGGTGGGAAATTTTCAAACAGTGATTTTTTTTTTTTTTGCTACTTTTTTTTGGCAGGTGTGTCCAAACATTTCAAATGTTTTCCCTCATGACCTTCTACCAACTGCCCTATTTTTCAAGTAGGTGCAATAGGGACAAGGCCTTATCTTCCTTTATCAATGTCTTCATTCTTTGTCCTTTAAGTTTGGTGAATTGCAGAGTGCAATTGTGGTATTGGGGGTTATAACTGAGCACAAGAATGCGGGGAAGGTGCTACACTTATTGTAAAATAGGTTGGATGAAGGTGATATTTAATTTTGGTGTGAGCCACTCGCTCAAAGCAGGGGTTTGGTGCCAGTGAACTTGGATAGAAATAAAGGTCAAGTATGAGCTCTGGCTAATGAAATGATGGGTTGAGTTTGAGGCAAGCTAGAGTCCATTTATTAGGTGCAATAAGAAGCTAGAAAGATTGTTTCCTTTAAGAGACAGACAAGGGCAGAGGAGTCAAGCCTTTGCTCTAGTAGGTCTGCATCATGCCTGCTGCAGGATGTGGAGGAATAGACCTCCACAGCAGTGCGCTGTGCCAGACTGGGCTGGGCTGGGCTGGGCTGGGCTGGGCCTGCCCTGGCACTGTGGATTTAATCACCCACCTCCTTCCTTTGAGGAACGCCCACGAACGCCCACGAACGCCCTTGTTCTGTATACAGGCTGACAGCAGGCAATTTAGGACCCTGCTAAATGAGGGTGATGTCCCCATGTGCTTCCTTTGAGTGGCAAAATCCTTCGTCTAAGGCAGGTGGGCTTTTTTAAAATTTGGTTGAAGACCATATGTTGGAAGGGGTATCACGGCACAAGCCGCCGACCGTCTAAGAAGAAAGTATGCATGGGAGGACATTATTTGCATAGGACAGCCCTCTTCTCAGACCCATTCTTATGCTGCAGTTGCCATGAAGTGTTACTAGAGGGCAGCAGTATGAACAAAAGAGCACACTGAGGCTTTTTTTCTGCTTGCTGACATGAATCTTGTTCATGGTGGTCTTGCAGGGCCTAAGGAGTGAAGGACTGCGATGACTGAGGGGATGAGAAATGGCTGGCCTGTATTTTTGGTGAAGGGGGAATATTTGGAAGGTAAACAGCAAGATGAAAGCGTCAAAGCAAATATGTTTGCTGAGTGATTGAGTCTGTGTGTCACTTGTCTCTTTGAAGGGACATGTGAGAAAGGAACAGCAGCACCATAGACTTCAGATGGGAGAGCAAGCAAGGATGAATATTTCCCTCAAATCCAAATACGTACAGCACCTCAAAGATGACGAGTGCGATATGATGTTCTGCAATTGTAAGGATTTGCCATGTGTGGTGCATAAATATGCATGGTTAGTGAGGTTTTTCCCAGAACGTGAGTATCGTTAGGCTGGCAAATGTCAGGCACTCCTCTGGGGGTATGAGGCCAAGAAAAAATTTGGGAAGTTTGCTACAGTCATCTGTAGGATCGAAAAACACTGGGGAATCGTTTCAGAGGGAGCCAGGCTGCACAAAATGTGGTAACAGTTGGACAGAAATCTTTAGCAGGGACTTTTGACTACCCCCAATGTGGGACCAGGACCGCAGTACTTCTGTGTCTCTGAAACATATTTTGACCTCTGGACACCACCATCTCAAAACCCCTCAAATGTTCACTCCTGGTACCCCAGCTTTGGTAGTGCATCAAGCAGGTTTCAATAATTTGAGTGACCACAAACACACTTCCTATGTGCCTTCCATTTACATTCAGCCAGTAACCCAGCTGCTTCGTTCACTGTTCAATCTCAAGTGACAGTTGGATGCACATTTCAGGGATTTACAGGCATTTACCGTACTGTACAGCCCCTCTCAGTACAGCCAGACTACACTTCTTAATATCATAAATACATGTTTTGCCCAACAGTAAGTCCAGGCCTTTCCTCTGTAGTTCATAGCCAACGTAAGGAGGAAAAAATAAACTGAAGAGCATGCCAAAATTCTCTACAGACACTGCCAATCCTCACACTTCTGCCTATTTGCATGCCGAGGTTATTCACTATGACCCACCAAACCAATTGCCAACAGTAGCCTCTCCCTGCCTCATTCGTATGCTCCGATGCCACCTTTATTTAGCAAATGTTAGTGCTCTAGGATTTCGTAGCGCGATTCGCTATAGCCTCTGTTATCAACAGAAATGTCGTAAAGGTACCTATACCAATCTGCAGGGTGGGGAGGAGGGGGGCTGCTGCTGCTGGCAGTAAAATTTTGGGGCACCCCACCTGCAAAAATACAGCCACATGCTCCTTGTTGTACCTTTCAATACCACATAACTGCAGCAGAATCGTATGGTCACCCCTGTTGGTAACAGAAACTGTCAAACAGCTTTTTGCCGCCCCCCCTCCCCCGTTGCCCCTAACCATTTGGGGTCCACCCCATGAGGGAGGATCAGAGCAATAAAAACTAATGGTAGCCCCCCCCAAAAAGTACCTGGAAGCCATGCCATTCTGTGCCCCTCATCGCCCTTCACGTTGCGCCCAAGCACCTTTTAATACTGCTCCCCCAAATGTTGACTGCCCCCTCCCAACAGAAATCAGAGAGTATAGGGGGGGTGCATAAAAAAAGTTTTTGCAGTTCCCCACCATAAGTCAGGATCCTCCTCCATCTATGACCCTTTCATAGTCCCTCTGACCCTATACCTATCCCTCTGCTCTCGCCCAATCTGACTAGGCTCCTCCTAAACCCCTCCTCTGCTGTCTGACCCCTCCCATTCTGCCCAGGCCCCTCCTATCCCTCTGCTCTCTGACCCCGCCCAATCTGACTAGGCTCCTCCTAAACCCCTCCTCTGCTGTCTGACCCCTCCCATTCTGCCCAGGCCCCTCCTATCCCTCTGCTCTCTGGCCCCGCCCAATCTGACTAGGCTCCTCCTAAACCCCTCCTCTCCGACCCCACCCATTCTGCGCAGGCTCCTCCTATACCCCTCCTCTCCGACCCCACCCAATCTGACCAGGCTCCTCCAAAACCCTCCTCTGCTGTCTGACCCCACCCATTCTGCTCAGGCTCCTCCTATACCCATCCTCTCTGACCCCACCCAATCTGACCAGGCTCCTCCTAAACCCCTCCTCTGCTGTCTGACCCCTCCCATTCTGCCCAGGCCCCTCCTATCCCTCTGCTCTCTGACCCCACCCAATCTGACTAGGCTCCTCCTCCTCTCTGACCCCACCCAATCTGACTAGGCTCCTCCTAAATCCCTCCTCTGCTGTCTGACCCCTCCCATTCTGCCCAGGCCCCTCGTATACCTCTCCGACCCCACCCAATCTGACCAGGCTCCTCCTGAACCCCACCCATTCTGACTAGGCTCCTCCTCCTAAACCCCTCCTCTGCTGTCTGACCCCTCCCATTCTGCCCAGGCCCCTCCTATCCCTCTGCTCTCTGACCCCACCCAATCTGACTAGGCTCCTCCTCCTAAACCCCTCCTCTGCTGTCTGACCCCTCCCATTTTGCCCAGGCCCCTCCTATCCCTCTGCTCTCTGACCCCACCCAATCTGACTAGGCTCCTCCTCCTCTCTGACCCCACCCATTCTGACTAGGCTCCTCCTCCTAAACCCCTCCTCTGCTGTCTGACCCCTCCCATTCTGCCCAGGCCCCTCCTATCCCTCTGCTCTCTGACCCCACCCAATCTGACTAGGCTCCTCCTCCTCTCTGACCCCACCCATTCTGACTAGGCTCCTCCTCCTAAACCCCTCCTCTGCTGTCTGACCCCTCCCATTCTGCCCAGGCCCCTCCTATCCCTCTGCTCTCTGACCCCACCCAATCTGACTAGGCTCCTCCTCCTCTCTGACCCCACCCAATCTGACCAGGCTCCTCCTGAACCCCACCCATTCTGACTAGGCTCCTCCTCCTAAACCCCTCCTCTGCTGTCTGACCCCTCCCATTCTGCCCAGGCCCCTCCTATCCCTCTGCTCTCTGACCCCACCCAATCTGACTAGGCTCCTCCTCCTCTCTGACCCCACCCAATCTGACTAGGCTCCTCCTAAATCCCTCCTCTGCTGTCTGACCCCTCCCATTCTGCCCAGGCCCCTCGTATACCTCTCCGACCCCACCCAATCTGACCAGGCTCCTCCTGAACCCCACCCATTCTGACTAGGCTCCTCCTCCTAAACCCCTCCTCTGCTGTCTGACCCCTCCCATTCTGCCCAGGCCCCTCCTATCCCTCTGCTCTCTGACCCCACCCAATCTGACTAGGCTCCTCCTCCTAAACCCCTCCTCTGCTGTCTGACCCCTCCCATTTTGCCCAGGCCCCTCCTATCCCTCTGCTCTCTGACCCCACCCAATCTGACTAGGCTCCTCCTCCTCTCTGACCCCACCCATTCTGACTAGGCTCCTCCTCCTAAACCCCTCCTCTGCTGTCTGACCCCTCCCATTCTGCCCAGGCCCCTCCTATCCCTCTGCTCTCTGACCCCACCCAATCTGACTAGGCTCCTCCTCCTCTCTGACCCCACCCATTCTGACTAGGCTCCTCCTCCTAAACCCCTCCTCTGCTGTCTGACCCCTCCCATTCTGCCCAGGCCCCTCCTATCCCTCTGCTCTCTGACCCCACCCAATCTGACTAGGCTCCTCCTCCTCTCTGACCCCACCCAATCTGACCAGGCTCCTCCTGAACCCCACCCATTCTGACTAGGCTCCTCCTCCTAAACCCCTCCTCTGCTGTCTGACCCCTCCCATTCTGCCCAGGCCCCTCCTATCCCTCTGCTCTCTGACCCCACCCAATCTGACTAGGCTCCTCCTCCTCTCTGACCCCACCCAATCTGACTAGGCTCCTCCTCCTAAACCCCTCCTCTGCTGTCTGACCCCTCCCATTCTGCCCAGGCCCCTCCTATCCCTCTGCTCTCTGACCCCACCCAATCTGACTAGGCTCCTCCTCCTCTCTGACCCCACCCATTCTGACTAGGCTCCTCCTCCTAAACCCCTCCTCTGCTGTCTGACCCCTCCCATTCTGCCCAGGCCCCTCCTATCCCTCTGCTCTCTGACCCCACCCAATCTGACTAGGCTCCTCCTCCTCTCTGACCCCACCCATTCTGACTAGGCTCCTCCTCCTAAACCCCTCCTCTGCTGTCTGACCCCTCCCATTCTGCCCAGGCCCCTCCTATCCCTCTGCTCTCTGACCCCACCCAATCTGACTAGGCTCCTCCTCCTCTCTGACCCCACCCAATCTGACTAGGCTCCTCCTAAATCCCTCCTCTGCTGTCTGACCCCTCCCATTCTGCCCAGGCCCCTCGTATACCTCTCCGAACCAACCCAATCTGACCAGGCTTCTCCTGAACCCCACCCATTCTGACTAGGCTCCTCCTCCTAAACCCCTCCTCTGCTGTCTGACCCCTCCCATTCTGCCCAGGCCCCTCCTATCCCTCTGCTCTCTGACCCCACCCAATCGGACTAGGCTCCTCCTCCTCTCTGACCCCACCCAATCTGACTAGGCTCCTCCTAAATCCCTCCTCTGCTGTCTGACCCCTCCCATTCTGCCCAGGCCCCTCCTTTCCCTCTGCTCTCTGACCCCTCCCATTCTGCCCAGTCCCCTCGTATACCTCTCCGACCCCACCCAATCTGACCAGGCTCCTCCTGAACCCCACCCATTCTGACTAGGCTCCTCCTCCTAAACCCCTCCTCTGCTGTCTGACCCCTCCCATTCTGCCCAGGCCCCTCCTATCCCTCTGCTCTCTGACCCCACCCAATCTGACTAGGCTCCTCCTATACCCCTCCTCTCTGACCCCTCCCATTCTGCCCAGTCCCCTCGTATACCTCTCCGACCCCACCCAATCTGACCAGGCTCCTCCTGAACCCCACCCATTCTGACTAGGCTCCTCCTCCTAAACCCCTCTTCTGCTGTCTGACCCCTCCCATTCTGCCCAGGCTCCTCCAAAACCCTCCTCTGCTGTCTGACCCCACCCATTCTGCTCAGGCTCCTCCTAAACCCCTCCTCTGCTGTCTGACCCCTCCCATTCTGCCCAGGCCCCTCCTATCCCTCTGCTCTCTGACCCCACCCAATCTGACTAGGCTCCTCCTCCTCTCTGACCCCACCCAATCTGACTAGGCTCCTCCTAAATCCCTCCTCTGCTGTCTGACCCCTCCCATTCTGCCCAGGCCCCTCGTATACCTCTCCGAACCAACCCAATCTGACCAGGCTTCTCCTGAACCCCACCCATTCTGACTAGGCTCCTCCTCCTAAACCCCTCCTCTGCTGTCTGACCCCTCCCCTTCTGCCCAGGCCCCTCCTATCCCTCTGCTCTCTGACCCCACCCAATCTGACTAGGCTCCTCCTCCTAAACCCCTCCTCTGCTGTCTGACCCCTCCCATTCTGCCCAGGCCCCTCCTATCCCTCTGCTCTCTGACCCCACCCAATCTGACTAGGCTCCTCCTCCTCTCTGACCCCACCCATTCTGACTAGGCTCCTCCTCCTAAACCCCTCCTCTGCTGTCTGACCCCTCCCATTCTGCCCAGGCCCCACCTATCCCTCTGCTCTCTGACCCCACCCAATCTGACTAGGCTCCTCCTCCTAAACCCCTCCTCTGCTGTCTGACCCCTCCCATTCTGCCCAGGCCCCTCCTATCCCTCTGCTCTCTGACCCCACCCAATCTGACTAGGCTCCTCCTAAATCCCTCCTCTGCTGTCTGACCCCTCCCATTCTGCCCAGGCCCCTCGTATACCTCTCCGAACCAACCCAATCTGACCAGGCTTCTCCTGAACCCCACCCATTCTGACTAGGCTCCTCCTCCTAAACCCCTCCTCTGCTGTCTGACCCCTCCCATTCTGCCCAGGCCCCTCCTATCCCTCTGCTCTCTGACCCCACCCAATCGGACTAGGCTCCTCCTCCTCTCTGACCCCACCCAATCTGACTAGGCTCCTCCTAAATCCCTCCTCTGCTGTCTGACCCCTCCCATTCTGCCCAGGCCCCTCCTATCCCTCTGCTCTCTGACCCCTCCCATTCTGCCCAGGCCCCTCGTATACCTCTCCGAACCAACCCAATCTGACCAGGCTCCTCCTGAACCCCACCCATTCTGACTAGGCTCCTCCTCCTAAACCCCTCCTCTGCTGTCTGACCCCTCCCATTCTGCCCAGGCCCCTCGTATACCTCTCCGAACCAACCCAATCTGACCAGGCTTCTCCTGAACCCCACCCATTCTGACTAGGCTCCTCCTCCTAAACCCCTCCTCTGCTGTCTGACCCCTCCCATTCTGCCCAGGCCCCTCCTATCCCTCTGCTCTCTGACCCCACCCAATCGGACTAGGCTCCTCCTCCTCTCTGACCCCACCCAATCTGACTAGGCTCCTCCTAAATCCCTCCTCTGCTGTCTGACCCCTCCCATTCTGCCCAGGCCCCTCCTATCCCTCTGCTCTCTGACCCCTCCCATTCTGCCCAGGCCCCTCGTATACCTCTCCGAACCAACCCAATCTGACCAGGCTCCTCCTGAACCCCACCCATTCTGACTAGGCTCCTCCTCCTAAACCCCTCCTCTGCTGTCTGACCCCTCCCGTTCTGCCCAGGCCCCTCCTATCCCTCTGCTCTCTGACCCCACCCAATCTGACTAGGCTCCTCCTATACCCCTCCTCTCTGACCCCTCCCATTCTGCCCAGTCCCCTCGTATACCTCTCCGACCCCACCCAATCTGACCAGGCTCCTCCTGAACCCCACCCATTCTGACTAGGCTCCTCCTCCTAAACCCCTCTTCTGCTGTCTGACCCCTCCCATTCTGCCCAGGCCCCCCCTATCCCTCTCCTCTCTGACTCCACCCAATCTGACTAGGCTCCTCCTGAACCCCTCCTCTCTGACCACCCCCAATCTGACTAGGGTCCTCCTCTAACACACAACACCTGTTCCCTTTCTTTCACCTGTCTCTGTTCAGGCCACACCTATTTTACTTTGCAACCAATCTGCAATCCCTCATTCGCTAGGCATGATTCCACTCTTCCACAACACACAGACACATTTTACTTACCAATTGGCCATTTAGGCCCACCTCCAGCTTACCTCTGCTGTGCCACCATCAGTCATCTGGTGCCGAACCCGGGATTTGAACCCTGGTTGCCTGGATGGAAGGCAGGAACTTACCCACTGGACCACACTGGTTTCCATGTAAGTAGCCTATCAAATTGTCCTTATGTCATGGTCATCCTTTTTATGTGCAATGGAAGCCGCAGGGAAGGACACCAAGGCCTGTATGTTGCTTATAGTTACTACTGCAAACCCTTAGACCACCAAGGAGCTATAGCTCAAAGGTAAGTCTTGTACCTTTGGTGTGGACAGCCCTCAGAGGCCAGGGTTCGAATCCTGCCAATGCTGTAGAGGTATCCCAAGGTGGGAAATTTTCAAACAGTGATTTTTTTTTTTTTTTGCTACTTTTTTTTGGCAGGTGTGTCCAAACATTTCAAATGTTTTCCCTCATGACCTTCTACCAACTGCCCTATTTTTCAAGTAGGTGCAATAGGGACAAGGCCTTATCTTCCTTTATCAATGTCTTCATTCTTTGTCCTTTAAGTTTGGTGAATTGCAGAGTGCAATTGTGGTATTGGGGGTTATAACTGAGCACAAGAATGCGGGGAAGGTGCTACACTTATTGTAAAATAGGTTGGATGAAGGTGATATTTAATTTTGGTGTGAGCCACTCGCTCAAAGCAGGGGTTTGGTGCCAGTGAACTTGGATAGAAATAAAGGTCAAGTATGAGCTCTGGCTAATGAAATGATGGGTTGAGTTTGAGGCAAGCTAGAGTCCATTTATTAGGTGCAATAAGAAGCTAGAAAGATTGTTTCCTTTAAGAGACAGACAAGGGCAGAGGAGTCAAGCCTTTGCTCTAGTAGGTCTGCATCATGCCTGCTGCAGGATGTGGAGGAATAGACCTCCACAGCAGTGCGCTGTGCCAGACTGGGCTGGGCTGGGCTGGGCTGGGCTGGGCCTGCCCTGGCACTGTGGATTTAATCACCCACCTCCTTCCTTTGAGGAACGCCCACGAACGCCCACGAACGCCCTTGTTCTGTATACAGGCTGACAGCAGGCAATTTAGGACCCTGCTAAATGAGGGTGATGTCCCCATGTGCTTCCTTTGAGTGGCAAAATCCTTCGTCTAAGGCAGGTGGGCTTTTTTAAAATTTGGTTGAAGACCATATGTTGGAGGGGGTATCACGGCACAAGCCGCCGACCGTCTAAGAAGAAAGTATGCATGGGAGGACATTATTTGCATAGGACAGCCCTCTTCTCAGACCCATTCTTATGCTGCAGTTGCCATGAAGTGTTACTAGAGGGCAGCAGTATGAACAAAAGAGCACACTGAGGCTTTTTTTCTGCTTGCTGACATGAATCTTGTTCATGGTGGTCTTGCAGGGCCTAAGGAGTGAAGGACTGCGATGACTGAGGGGATGAGAAATGGCTGGCCTGTATTTTTGGTGAAGGGGGAATATTTGGAAGGTAAACAGCAAGATGAAAGCGTCAAAGCAAATATGTTTGCTGAGTGATTGAGTCTGTGTGTCACTTGTCTCTTTGAAGGGACATGTGAGAAAGGAACAGCAGCACCATAGACTTCAGATGGGAGAGCAAGCAAGGATGAATATTTCCCTCAAATCCAAATACGTACAGCACCTCAAAGATGACGAGTGCGATATGATGTTCTGCAATTGTAAGGATTTGCCATGTGTGGTGCATAAATATGCATGGTTAGTGAGGTTTTTCCCAGAACGTGAGTATCGTTAGGCTGGCAAATGTCAGGCACTCCTCTGGGGGTATGAGGCCAAGAAAAAATTTTGGAAGTTTGCTACAGTCATCTGTAGGATCGAAAAACACTGGGGAATCGTTTCAGAGGGAGCCAGGCTGCACAAAATGTGGTAACAGTTGGACAGACAGAAATCTTTAGCAGGGACTTTTGACTACCCCCAATGTGGGACCAGGACCGCAGTACTTCTGTGTCTCTGAAACATATTTTGACCTCTGGACACCACCATCTCAAAACCCCTCAAATGTTCACTCCTGGTACCCCAGCTTTGGTAGTGCATCAAGCAGGTTTCAATAATTTGAGTGACCACAAACACACTTCCTATGTGCCTTCCATTTACATTCAGCCAGTAACCCAGCTGCTTCGTTCACTGTTCAATCTCAAGTGACAGTTGGATGCACATTTCAGGGATTTACAGGCATTTACCGTACTGTACAGCCCCTCTCAGTACAGCCAGACTACACTTCTTAATATCATAAATACATGTTTTGCCCAACAGTAAGTCCAGGCCTTTCCTCTGTAGTTCATAGCCAACGTAAGGAGGAAAAAATAAACTGAAGAGCATGCCAAAATTCTCTACAGACACTGCCAATCCTCACACTTCTGCCTATTTGCATGCCGAGGTTATTCACTATGACCCACCAAACCAATTGCCAACAGTAGCCTCTCCCTGCCTCATTCGTATGCTCCGATGCCACCTTTATTTAGCAAATGTTAGTGCTCTAGGATTTCGTAGCGCGATTCGCTATAGCCTCTGTTATCAACAGAAATGTCGTAAAGGTACCTATACCAATCTGCAGGGTGGGGAGGAGGGGGGCTGCTGCTGCTGGCAGTAAAATTTTGGGGCACCCCACCTGCAAAAATACAGCCACATGCTCCTTGTTGTACCTTTCAATACCACATAACTGCAGCAGAATCGTATGGTCACCCCTGTTGGTAACAGAAACTGTCAAACAGCTTTTTGCCGCCCCCCCTCCCCCGTTGCCCCTAACCATTTGGGGTCCACCCCATGAGGGAGGATCAGAGCAATAAAAACTAATGGTAGCCCCCCCCAAAAAGTACCTGGAAGCCATGCCATTCTGTGCCCCTCATCGCCCTTCACGTTGCGCCCAAGCACCTTTTAATACTGCTCCCCCAAATGTTGACTGCCCCCTCCCAACAGAAATCAGAGAGTATAGGGGGGGTGCATAAAAAAAGTTTTTGCAGTTCCCCACCATAAGTCAGGATCCTCCTCCATCTATGACCCTTTCATAGTCCCTCTGACCCTACACCTATCCCTCTGCTCTCGCCCAATCTGACTAGGCTCCTCCTAAACCCCTCCTCTGCTGTCTGACCCCTCCCATTCTGCCCAGGCCCCTCCTATCCCTCTGCTCTCTGACCCCGCCCAATCTGACTAGGCTCCTCCTAAACCCCTCCTCTGCTGTCTGACCCCTCCCATTCTGCCCAGGCCCCTCCTATCCCTCTGCTCTCTGGCCCCGCCCAATCTGACTAGGCTCCTCCTAAACCCCTCCTCTCCGACCCCACCCATTCTGCGCAGGCTCCTCCTATACCCCTCCTCTCCGACCCCACCCAATCTGACCAGGCTCCTCCAAAACCCTCCTCTGCTGTCTGACCCCACCCATTCTGCTCAGGCTCCTCCTATACCCATCCTCTCTGACCCCACCCAATCTGACCAGGCTCCTCCTAAACCCCTCCTCTGCTGTCTGACCCCTCCCATTCTGCCCAGGCCCCTCCTATCCCTCTGCTCTCTGACCCCACCCAATCTGACTAGGCTCCTCCTCCTCTCTGACCCCACCCAATCTGACTAGGCTCCTCCTAAATCCCTCCTCTGCTGTCTGACCCCTCCCATTCTGCCCAGGCCCCTCGTATACCTCTCCGACCCCACCCAATCTGACCAGGCTCCTCCTGAACCCCACCCATTCTGACTAGGCTCCTCCTCCTAAACCCCTCCTCTGCTGTCTGACCCCTCCCATTCTGCCCAGGCCCCTCCTATCCCTCTGCTCTCTGACCCCACCCAATCTGACTAGGCTCCTCCTCCTAAACCCCTCCTCTGCTGTCTGACCCCTCCCATTTTGCCCAGGCCCCTCCTATCCCTCTGCTCTCTGACCCCACCCAATCTGACTAGGCTCCTCCTCCTCTCTGACCCCACCCATTCTGACTAGGCTCCTCCTCCTAAACCCCTCCTCTGCTGTCTGACCCCTCCCATTCTGCCCAGGCCCCTCCTATCCCTCTGCTCTCTGACCCCACCCAATCTGACTAGGCTCCTCCTCCTCTCTGACCCCACCCATTCTGACTAGGCTCCTCCTCCTAAACCCCTCCTCTGCTGTCTGACCCCTCCCATTCTGCCCAGGCCCCTCCTATCCCTCTGCTCTCTGACCCCACCCAATCTGACTAGGCTCCTCCTCCTCTCTGACCCCACCCATTCTGACTAGGCTCCTCCTCCTAAACCCCTCCTCTGCTGTCTGACCCCTCCCATTCTGCCCAGGCCCCTCCTATCCCTCTGCTCTCTGACCCCACCCAATCTGACTAGGCTCCTCCTCCTCTCCGACCCCACCCAATCTGACCAGGCTCCTCCTGAACCCCACCCATTCTGACTAGGCTCCTCCTCCTAAACCCCTCCTCTGCTGTCTGACCCCTCCCATTCTGCCCAGGCCCCTCCTATCCCTCTGCTCTCTGACCCCACCCAATCTGACTAGGCTCCTCCTCCTCTCTGACCCCACCCAATCTGACTAGGCTCCTCCTCCTAAACCCCTCCTCTGCTGTCTGACCCCTCCCATTCTGCCCAGGCCCCTCCTATCCCTCTGCTCTCTGACCCCACCCAATCTGACTAGGCTCCTCCTCCTCTCTGACCCCACCCATTCTGACTAGGCTCCTCCTCCTAAACCCCTCCTCTGCTGTCTGACCCCTCCCATTCTGCCCAGGCCCCTCCTATCCCTCTGCTCTCTGACCCCACCCAATCTGACTAGGCTCCTCCTCCTCTCTGACCCCACCCATTCTGACTAGGCTCCTCCTCCTAAACCCCTCCTCTGCTGTCTGACCCCTCCCATTCTGCCCAGGCCCCTCCTATCCCTCTGCTCTCTGACCCCACCCAATCTGACTAGGCTCCTCCTCCTCTCTGACCCCACCCAATCTGACTAGGCTCCTCCTAAATCCCTCCTCTGCTGTCTGACCCCTCCCATTCTGCCCAGGCCCCTCGTATACCTCTCCGAACCAACCCAATCTGACCAGGCTTCTCCTGAACCCCACCCATTCTGACTAGGCTCCTCCTCCTAAACCCCTCCTCTGCTGTCTGACCCCTCCCATTCTGCCCAGGCCCCTCCTATCCCTCTGCTCTCTGACCCCACCCAATCGGACTAGGCTCCTCCTCCTAAACCCCTCCTCTGCTGTCTGACCCCTCCCATTCTGCCAAGGCCCCACCTCCTCTCTGACCCCACCCAATCTGACTAGGCTCCTCCTCCTAAACCCCTCCTCTGCTGTCTGACCCCTCCCATTCTGCCCAGGCCCCTCCTATCCCTCTGCTCTCTGACCCCACCCAATCTGACTAGGCTCCTCCTAAATCCCTCCTCTGCTGTCTGACCCCTCCCATTCTGCCCAGGCCCCTCGTATACCTCTCCGAACCAACCCAATCTGACCAGGCTTCTCCTGAACCCCACCCATTCTGACTAGGCTCCTCCTAAATCCCTCCTCTGCTGTCTGACCCCTCCCATTCTGCCCAGGCCCCTCCTATCCCTCTGCTCTCTGACCCCTCCCATTCTGCCCAGTCCCCTCGTATACCTCTCCGACCCCACCCAATCTGACCAGGCTCCTCCTGAACCCCACCCATTCTGACTAGGCTCCTCCTCCTAAACCCCTCCTCTGCTGTCTGACCCCTCCCATTCTGCCCAGGCCCCTCCTATCCCTCTGCTCTCTGACCCCACCCAATCTGACTAGGCTCCTCCTATACCCCTCCTCTCTGACCCCTCCCATTCTGCCCAGTCCCCTCGTATACCTCTCCGACCCCACCCAATCTGACCAGGCTCCTCCTGAACCCCACCCATTCTGACTAGGCTCCTCCTCCTAAACCCCTCTTCTGCTGTCTGACCCCTCCCATTCTGCCCAGGCTCCTCCAAAACCCTCCTCTGCTGTCTGACCCCACCCATTCTGCTCAGGCTCCTCCTAAACCCCTCCTCTGCTGTCTGACCCCTCCCATTCTGCCCAGGCCCCTCCTATCCCTCTGCTCTCTGACCCCACCCAATCTGACTAGGCTCCTCCTCCTCTCTGACCCCACCCAATCTGACTAGGCTCCTCCTAAATCCCTCCTCTGCTGTCTGACCCCTCCCATTCTGCCCAGGCCCCTCGTATACCTCTCCGAACCAACCCAATCTGACCAGGCTTCTCCTGAACCCCACCCATTCTGACTAGGCTCCTCCTCCTAAACCCCTCCTCTGCTGTCTGACCCCACCCAATCTGACTAGGCTCCTCCTCCTAAACCCCTCCTCTGCTGTCTGACCCCTCCCATTCTGCCCAGGCCCCTCCTATCCCTCTGCTCTCTGACCCCACCCAATCTGACTAGGCTCCTCCTCCTAAACCCCTCCTCTGCTGTCTGACCCCTCCCATTCTGCCCAGGCCCCACCTATCCCTCTGCTCTCTGACCCCACCCAATCTGACTAGGCTCCTCCTCCTAAACCCCTCCTCTGCTGTCTGACCCCTCCCATTCTGCCCAGGCCCCTCCTATCCCTCTGCTCTCTGACCCCACCCAATCGGACTAGGCTCCTCCTCCTCTCTGACCCCACCCAATCTGACTAGGCTCCTCCTAAATCCCTCCTCTGCTGTCTGACCCCTCCCATTCTGCCCAGGCCCCTCCTATCCCTCTGCTCTCTGACCCCTCCCATTCTGCCCAGGCCCCTCGTATACCTCTCCGAACCAACCCAATCTGACCAGGCTCCTCCTGAACCCCACCCATTCTGACTAGGCTCCTCCTCCTAAACCCCTCCTCTGCTGTCTGACCCCTCCCATTCTGCCCAGGCCCCTCCTAGCCCTCTGCTCTCTGACCCCACCCAATCTGACTAGGCTCCTCCTATACCCCTCCTCTCTGACCCCTCCCATTCTGCCCAGTCCCCTCGTATACCTCTCCCACCCCACCCAATCTGACCAGGCTCCTCCTGAACCCCACCCATTCTGACTAGGCTCCTCCTCCTAAACCCCTCTTCTGCTGTCTGACCCCTCCCATTCTGCCCAGGCCCCTCCTATCCCTCTCCTCTCTGACTCCACCCAATCTGACTAGGCTCCTCCTGAACCCCTCCTCTCTGACCACCCCCAATCTGACTAGGGTCCTCCTCTAACACACAACACCTGTTCCCTTTCTTTCACCTGTCTCTGTTCAGGCCACACCTATTTTACTTTGCAACCAATCTGCAATCCCTCATTCGCTAGGCATGATTCCACTCTTCCACAACACACAGACACATTTTACTTACCAATTGGCCATTTAGGCCCACCTCCAGCTTACCTCTGCTGTGCCACCATCAGTCATCTGGTGCCGAACCCGGGATTTGAACCCTGGTTGCCTGGATGGAAGGCAGGAACTTACCCACTGGACCACACTGGTTTCCATGTAAGTAGCCTATCAAATTGTCCTTATGTCATGGTCATCCTTTTTATGTGCAATGGAAGCCGCAGGGAAGGACACCAAGGCCTGTATGTTGCTTATAGTTACTACTGCAAACCTTTAGACCACCAAGGAGCTATAGCTCAAAGGTAAGGCTTGTACCTTTGGTGTGGACAGCCCTCAGAGGCCAGGGTTCGAATCCTGCCAATGCTGTAGAAGTATCCCAAGGTGGGAAATTTTCAAACAGTGATTTTTTTTTTTTTTTGCTACTTTTTTTTGGCAGGTGTGTCCAAACATTTCAAATGTTTTCCCTCATGACCTTCTACCAACTGCCCTATTTTTCAAGTAGGTGCAATAGGGACAAGGCCTTATCTTCCTTTATCAATGTCTTCATTCTTTGTCCTTTAAGTTTGGTGAATTGCAGAGTGCAATTGTGGTATTGGGGGTTATAACTGAGCACAAGAATGCGGGGAAGGTGCTACACTTATTGTAAAATAGGTTGGATGAAGGTGATATTTAATTTTGGTGTGAGCCACTCGCTCAAAGCAGGGGTTTGGTGCCAGTGAACTTGGATAGAAATAAAGGTCAAGTATGAGCTCTGGCTAATGAAATGATGGGTTGAGTTTGAGGCAAGCTAGAGTCCATTTATTAGGTGCAATAAGAAGCTAGAAAGATTGTTTCCTTTAAGAGACAGACAAGGGCAGAGGAGTCAAGCCTTTGCTCTAGTAGGTCTGCATCATGCCTGCTGCAGGATGTGGAGGAATAGACCTCCACAGCAGTGCGCTGTGCCAGACTGGGCTGGGCTGGGCTGGGCTGGGCTGGGCCTGCCCTGGCACTGTGGATTTAATCACCCACCTCCTTCCTTTGAGGAACGCCCACGAACGCCCACGAACGCCCTTGTTCTGTATACAGGCTGACAGCAGGCAATTTAGGACCCTGCTAAATGAGGGTGATGTCCCCATGTGCTTCCTTTGAGTGGCAAAATCCTTCGTCTAAGGCAGGTGGGCTTTTTTAAAATTTGGTTGAAGACCATATGTTGGAGGGGGTATCACGGCACAAGCCGCCGACCGTCTAAGAAGAAAGTATGCATGGGAGGACATTATTTGCATAGGACAGCCCTCTTCTCAGACCCATTCTTATGCTGCAGTTGCCATGAAGTGTTACTAGAGGGCAGCAATATGAACAAAAGAGCACACTGAGGCTTTTTTTCTGCTTGCTGACATGAATCTTGTTCATGGTGGTCTTGCAGGGCCTAAGGAGTGAAGGACTGCGATGACTGAGGGGATGAGAAATGGCTGGCCTGTATTTTTGGTGAAGGGGGAATATTTGGAAGGTAAACAGCAAGATGAAAGCGTCAAAGCAAATATGTTTGCTGAGTGATTGAGTCTGTGTGTCACTTGTCTCTTTGAAGGGACATGTGAGAAAGGAACAGCAGCACCATAGACTTCAGATGGGAGAGCAAGCAAGGATGAATATTTCCCTCAAATCCAAATACGTACAGCACCTCAAAGATGACGAGTGCGATATGATGTTCTGCAATTGTAAGGATTTGCCATGTGTGGTGCATAAATATGCATGGTTAGTGAGGTTTTTCCCAGAACGTGAGTATCGTTAGGCTGGCAAATGTCAGGCACTCCTCTGGGGGTATGAGGCCAAGAAAAAATTTGGGAAGTTTGCTACAGTCATCTGTAGGATCGAAAAACACTGGGGAATCGTTTCAGAGGGAGCCAGGCTGCACAAAATGTGGTAACAGTTGGACAGAAATCTTTAGCAGGGACTTTTGACTACCCCCAATGTGGGACCAGGACCGCAGTACTTCTGTGTCTCTGAAACATATTTTGACCTCTGGACACCACCATCTCAAAACCCCTCAAATGTTCCCTCCTGGTACCCCGGCTTTGGTAGTGCATCAAGCAGGTTTCAATAATTTGAGTGACCACAAACACACTTCCTATGTGCCTTCCATTTACATTCAGCCAGTAACCCAGCTGCTTCGTTCACTGTTCAATCTCAAGTGACAGTTGGATGCACATTTCAGGGATTTACAGGCATTTACCGTACTGTACAGCCCCTCTCAGTACAGCCAGACTACACTTCTTAATATCATAAATACATGTTTTGCCCAACAGTAAGTCCAGGCCTTTCCTCTGTAGTTCATAGCCAACGTAAGGAGGAAAAAATAAACTGAAGAGCATGCCAAAATTCTCTACAGACACTGCCAATCCTCACACTTCTGCCTATTTGCATGCCGAGGTTATTCACTATGACCCACCAAACCAATTGCCAACAGTAGCCTCTCCCTGCCTCATTCGTATGCTCCGATGCCACCTTTATTTAGCAAATGTTAGTGCTCTAGGATTTCGTAGCGCGATTCGCTATAGCCTCTGTTATCAACAGAAATGTCGTAAAGGTACCTATACCAATCTGCAGGGTGGGGAGGAGGGGGGCTGCTGCTGCTGGCAGTAAAATTTTGGGGCACCCCACCTGCAAAAATACAGCCACATGCTCCTTGTTGTACCTTTCAATACGATTGTGTAGAGATGAGGCGGACTACCGCCCCAAACCAATTTGCACTGCAAAAAAGCGCCTACATGGCTGATTTGTTCCACAATTATTCCATCATTAATCCTTCTTGTCAAATTCCTCTCTTCCACAACACACAGACACAAATAAATGATGGTGAGGTATCCAGGGGTGAGAGGTGTAGAGGACCAATCAGATTTGAGTGATGGGGCACAGAGAGTGAGCAGGAGTTTTCACTGTGGGGTCTGCGAAGGTGTTTGGTGAATTACACGCTTGTAGTAAAGGTTAAATACAGGTCGCATTCATTACTTTGTAAAGAAGCTGTTAAGGGCAATTGATGGTGCATTAAGAGAACAATGAATTGTGGCTTAACGGAATTATTGAGCTTTCACGAATACACATGCATCAGTAGTAAACTTACAATGATTTTCTCAAGCACAGAATCTGTTTAAATGTCAGATTGCATTTCATGAATGTAATTGTAATGGTCGGCCATGTAACACAGCTATGTTTTTATGACTATTTACAGTGTCCCCTGACGAAGGGCGTATCCCGCCCGAAATGCATTGGGATAGAAATAAACACTGCTTGCAACGAACCTTGGCATTTGTCGTGTATAAGCAAGAGGCTTGGATGGGCACAGTTTTTACATGAGAAAAATGGGAAAACGTCACATGAACCCTGCATGTAGAGCATTGGATAAACAATTGAAAGAATATCAGTGAAATTTTGGAGGAATTTGACAAGAAGGATTAATGATGGAATAATTGTGGAACAAATCAGCCATGTAGGCGCTTTTTTGCAGTGCAAATTGGTTTGGGGCGGTAGTCCGCCTCATCTCTACACATCAGAATGAATTCAATTAGTGCCACCAGGGCAAGGCACTTTACCAAGCTGCACGCACTCTTACAACATGATTGGATAAGTTTGGAAAAGTTAAAAATAACGGTGTGCATCCCGACTCCTTTTGCTGTTTGTACCTTTCAATACCACATAACTGCAGCAGAATCGTATGGTCACCCCTGTTGGTAACAGAAACTGTCAAACAGCTTTTTGCCGCCCCCCCTCCCCCGTTGCCCCTAACCATTTGGGGTCCACCCCATGAGGGAGGATCAGAGCAATAAAAACTAATGGTAGCCCCCCCCAAAAAGTACCTGGAAGCCATGCCATTCTGTGCCCCTCATCGCCCTTCACGTTGCGCCCAAGCACCTTTTAATACTGCTCCCCCAAATGTTGACTGCCCCCTCCCAACAGAAATCAGAGAGTATAGGGGGGGTGCATAAAAAAAGTTTTTGCAGTTCCCCACCATAAGTCAGGATCCTCCTCCATCTATGACCCCTTCATAGTCCCTCTGACCCTACACCTATCCCTCTGCTCTCGCCCAATCTGACTAGGCTCCTCCTAAACCCCTCCTCTGCTGTCTGACCCCTCCCATTCTGCCCAGGCCCCTCCTATCCCTCTGCTCTCTGACCCCGCCCAATCTGACTAGGCTCCTCCTAAACCCCTCCTCTGCTGTCTGACCCCTCCCATTCTGCCCAGGCCCCTCCTATCCCTCTGCTCTCTGGCCCCGCCCAATCTGACTAGGCTCCTCCTAAACCCCTCCTCTCCGACCCCACCCATTCTGCGCAGGCTCCTCCTATACCCCTCCTCTCCGACCCCACCCAATCTGACCAGGCTCCTCCAAAACCCTCCTCTGCTGTCTGACCCCACCCATTCTGCTCAGGCTCCTCCTATACCCATCCTCTCTGACCCCACCCAATCTGACCAGGCTCCTCCTAAACCCCTCCTCTGCTGTCTGACCCCTCCCATTCTGCCCAGGCCCCTCCTATCCCTCTGCTCTCTGACCCCACCCAATCTGACTAGGCTCCTCCTCCTCTCTGACCCCACCCAATCTGACTAGGCTCCTCCTAAATCCCTCCTCTGCTGTCTGACCCCTCCCATTCTGCCCAGGCCCCTCGTATACCTCTCCGACCCCACCCAATCTGACCAGGCTCCTCCTGAACCCCACCCATTCTGACTAGGCTCCTCCTCCTAAACCCCTCCTCTGCTGTCTGACCCCTCCCATTCTGCCCAGGCCCCTCCTATCCCTCTGCTCTCTGACCCCACCCAATCTGACTAGGATCCTCCTCCTAAACCCCTCCTCTGCTGTCTGACCCCTCCCATTTTGCCCAGGCCCCTCCTATCCCTCTGCTCTCTGACCCCACCCAATCTGACTAGGCTCCTCCTCCTCTCTGACCCCACCCATTCTGACTAGGCTCCTCCTCCTAAACCCCTCCTCTGCTGTCTGACCCCTCCCATTCTGCCCAGGCCCCTCCTATCCCTCTGCTCTCTGACCCCACCCAATCTGACTAGGCTCCTCCTCCTCTCTGACCCCACCCATTCTGACTAGGCTCCTCCTCCTAAACCCCTCCTCTGCTGTCTGACCCCTCCCATTCTGCCCAGGCCCCTCCTATCCCTCTGCTCTCTGACCCCACCCAATCTGACTAGGCTCCTCCTCCTCTCCGACCCCACCCAATCTGACCAGGCTCCTCCTGAACCCCACCCATTCTGACTAGGCTCCTCCTCCTAAACCCCTCCTCTGCTGTCTGACCCCTCCCATTCTGCCCAGGCCCCTCCTATCCCTCTGCTCTCTGACCCCACCCAATCTGACTAGGCTCCTCCTCCTCTCTGACCCCACCCAATCTGACTAGGCTCCTCCTAAATCCCTCCTCTGCTGTCTGACCCCTCCCATTCTGCCCAGGCCCCTCGTATACCTCTCCGAACCAACCCAATCTGACCAGGCTTCTCCTGAACCCCACCCATTCTGACTAGGCTCCTCCTCCTAAACCCCTCCTCTGCTGTCTGACCCCTCCCATTCTGCCCAGGCCCCTCCTATCCCTCTGCTCTCTGACCCCACCCAATCTGACTAGGCTCCTCCTCCTCTCTGACCCCACCCAATCTGACTAGGCTCCTCCTAAATCCCTCCTCTGCTGTCTGACCCCTCCCATTCTGCCCAGGCCCCTCGTATACCTCTCCGAACCAACCCAATCTGACCAGGCTTCTCCTGAACCCCACCCATTCTGACTAGGCTCCTCCTCCTAAACCCCTCCTCTGCTGTCTGACCCCTCCCCTTCTGCCCAGGCCCCTCCTATCCCTCTGCTCTCTGACCCCACCCAATCTGACTAGGCTCCTCCTCCTCTCTGACCCCACCCAATCTGACTAGGCTCCTCCTAAATCCCTCCTCTGCTGTCTGACCCCTCCCATTCTGCCCAGGCCCCTCGTATACCTCTCCGAACCAACCCAATCTGACCAGGCTTCTCCTGAACCCCACCCATTCTGCCCAGGCTCCTCCAAAACCCTCCTCTGCTGTCTGACCCCACCCATTCTGCTCAGGCTCCTCCTAAACCCCTCCTCTGCTGTCTGACCCCTCCCATTCTGCCCAGGCCCCTCCTATCCCTCTGCTCTCTGACCCCACCCAATCTGACTAGGCTCCTCCTCCTCTCTGACCCCACCCAATCTGACTAGGCTCCTCCTAAATCCCTCCTCTGCTGTCTGACCCCTCCCCTTCTGCCCAGGCCCCTCCTATCCCTCTGCTCTCTGACCCCACCCAATCTGACTAGGCTCCTCCTCCTAAACCCCTCCTCTGCTGTCTGACCCCTCCCATTCTGCCCAGGCCCCTCCTATCCCTCTGCTCTCTGACCCCACCCAATCTGACTAGGCTCCTCCTCCTCTCTGACCCCACCCATTCTGACTAGGCTCCTTTCCTAAACCCCTCCTCTGCTGTCTGACCCCTCCCATTCTGCCCAGGCCCCTCCTATCCCTCTGCTCTCTGACCCCACCCAATCTGACTAGGCTCCTCCTCCTAAACCCCTCCTCTGCTGTCTGACCCCTCCCATTCTGCCCAGGCCCCTCCTATCCCTCTGCTCTCTGACCCCACCCAATCTGACTAGGCTCCTCCTAAATCCCTCCTCTGCTGTCTGACCCCTCCCATTCTGCCCAGGCCCCTCGTATACCTCTCCGAACCAACCCAATCTGACCAGGCTTCTCCTGAACCCCACCCATTCTGACTAGGCTCCTCCTCCTAAACCCCTCCTCTGCTGTCTGACCCCTCCCATTCTGCCCAGGCCCCTCCTATCCCTCTGCTCTCTGACCCCACCCAATCGGACTAGGCTCCTCCTCCTCTCTGACCCCACCCAATCTGACTAGGCTCCTCCTAAATCCCTCCTCTGCTGTCTGACCCCTCCCATTCTGCCCAGGCCCCTCCTATCCCTCTGCTCTCTGACCCCTCCCATTCTGCCCAGGCCCCTCGTATACCTCTCCGAACCAACCCAATCTGACCAGGCTCCTCCTGAACCCCACCCATTCTGACTAGGCTCCTCCTCCTAAACCCCTCCTCTGCTGTCTGACCCCTCCCATTCTGCCCAGGCCCCTCCTATCCCTCTGCTCTCTGACCCCACCCAATCTGACTAGGCTCCTCCTATACCCCTCCTCTCTGACCCCTCCCATTCTGCCCAGTCCCCTCGTATACCTCTCCGACCCCACCCAATCTGACCAGGCTCCTCCTGAACCCCACCCATTCTGACTAGGCTCCTCCTCCTAAACCCCTCCTCTGCTGTCTGACCCCTCCCATTCTGCCCAGGCCCCTCCTATCCCTCTGCTCTCTGACCCCACCCAATCTGACTAGGCTCCTCCTATACCCCTCCTCTCTGACCACCCCCAATCTGACTAGGGTCCTCCAAAACCCTCCTCTGCTGTCTGACCCCTCCCATTCTGCCCAGGCCCCTCCTATCCCTCTGCTCTCTGACCCCGCCCAATCTGACTAGGCTCCTCCTAAACCCCTCCTCTGCTGTCTGACCCCTCCCATTCTGCCCAGGCCCCTCCTATCCCTCTGCTCTCTGGCCCCGCCCAATCTGACTAGGCTCCTCCTAAACCCTCCTCTGCTGTCTGACCCCACCCATTCTGCGCAGGCTCCTCCTATACCCCTCCTCTCCGACCCCACCCAATCTGACCAGGCTCCTCCAAAACCCTCCTCTGCTGTCTGACCCCTCCCATTCTGCCCAGGCCCCTCCTATCCCTCTGCTCTCTGACCCCACCCAATCTGACTAGGCTCCTCCTCCTCTCTGACCCCACCCAATCTGACTAGGCTCCTCCTAAATCCCTCCTCTGCTGTCTGACCCCTCCCATTCTGCCCAGGCCCCTCGTATACCTCTCCGACCCCACCCAATCTGACCAGGCTCCTCCTGAACCCCACCCATTCTGACTAGGCTCCTCCTCCTAAACAACTGCTCTGCTGTCTGACCCCTCCCATTCTGCCCAGGCCCCTCCTATCCCTCTGCTCTCTGACCCCACCCAATCTGACTAGGCTCCTCCTCCTCTCTGACCCCACCCAATCTGACTAGGCTCCTCCTCCTAAACCCCTCCTCTGCTGTCTGACCCCTCCCATTCTGCCCAGGCCCCTCCTATCCCTCTGCTCTCTGACCCCACCCAATCTGACTAGGCTCCTCCTCCTCTCTGACCCCACCCATTCTGACTAGGCTCCTCCTCCTAAACCCCTCCTCTGCTGTCTGACCCCTCCCATTCTGCCCAGGCCCCTCGTATACCTCTCCGAACCAACCCAATCTGACCAGGCTTCTCCTGAACCCCACCCATTCTGACTAGGCTCCTCCTCCTAAACCCCTCCTCTGCTGTCTGACCCCTCCCATTCTGCCCAGGCCCCTCCTATCCCTCTGCTCTCTGACTCCTCCCATTCTGCCCAGTCCCCTCGTATACCTCTCCGACCCCACCCAATCTGACCAGGCTCCTCCTGAACCCCACCCATTCTGACTAGGCTCCTCCTCCTAAACCCCTCCTCTGCTGTCTGACCCCTCCCATTCTGCCCAGGCCCCTCCTATCCCTCTGCTCTCTGACCCCACCCAATCTGACTAGGCTCCTCCTATACCCCTCCTCTCTGACCCCTCCCATTCTGCCCAGTCCCCTCGTATACCTCTCCGACCTCACCCAATCTGACCAGGCTCCTCCTGAACCCCACCCATTCTGACTAGGCTCCTCCTCCTAAACCCCTCTTCTGCTGTCTGACCCCTCCCATTCTGCCCAGGCCCCTCCTATCCCTCTCCTCTCTGACCACCCCCAATCTGACTAGGCTCCTCCTCCTCTCTGACCCCACCCAATCTGACTAGGCTCCTCCTAAATCCCTCCTCTGCTGTCTGACCCCTCCCATTCTGCCCAGGCCCCTCGTATACCTCTCCGAACCAACCCAATCTGACCAGGCTTCTCCTGAACCCCACCCATTCTGACTAGGCTCCTCCTCCTAAACCCCTCCTCTGCTGTCTGACCCCTCCCCTTCTGCCCAGGCCCCTCCTATCCCTCTGCTCTCTGACCCCACCCAATCTGACTAGGCTCCTCCTCCTCTCTGACCCCACCCAATCTGACTAGGCTCCTCCTCCTAAACCCCTCCTCTGCTGTCTGACCCCTCCCATTCTGCCCAGGCCCCTCCTATCCCTCTGCTCTCTGACCCCACCCAATCTGACTAGGCTCCTCCTCCTCTCTGACCCCACCCAATCTGACTAGGCTCCTCCTCCTAAACCCCTCCTCTGCTGTCTGACCCCTCCCATTCTGCCCAGGCCCCTCCTATCCCTCTGCTCTCTGACCCCACCCAATCGGACTAGGCTCCTCCTCCTCTCTGACCCCACCCAATCTGACTAGGCTCCTCCTAAATCCCTCCTCTGCTGTCTGACCCCTCCCATTCTGCCCAGGCCCCTCCTATCCCTCTGCTCTCTGACCCCTCCCATTCTGCCCAGTCCCCTCGTATACCTCTCCGACCCCACCCAATCTGACCAGGCTCCTCCTGAACCCCACCCATTCTGACTAGGCTCCTCCTCCTAAACCCCTCCTCTGCTGTCTGACCCCTCCCATTCTGCCCAGGCCCCTCCTATCCCTCTGCTCTCTGACCCCACCCAATCTGACTAGGCTCCTCCTATACCCCTCCTCTCTGACCCCTCCCATTCTGCCCAGTCCCCTCCTATCCCTCTCCTCTCTGACTCCACCCAATCTGACTAGGCTCCTCCTGAACCCCTCCTCTCTGACCACCCCCAATCTGACTAGGGTCCTCCTCTAACACACAACACCTGTTCCCTTTCTTTCACCTGTCTCTGTTCAGGCCACACCTATTTTACTTACCAACCAATCTGCAATCCCTCATTCGCTAGGCATGATTCCACTCTTCCACAACACACAGACACATTTTACTTACCAATTGGCCATTTAGGCCCACCTCCAGCTTACCTCTGCTGTGCCACCATCAGTCATCTGGTGCCGAACCCGGGATTTGAACCCTGGTTGCCTGGATGGAAGGCAGGAACTTACCCACTGGACCACACTGGTTTCCATGTAAGTAGCCTATCAAATTGTCCTTATGTCATGGTCATCCTTTTTATGTGCAATGGAAGCCGCAGGGAAGGACACCAAGGCCTGTATGTTGCTTATAGTTACTACTGCAAACCTTTAGACCACCAAGGAGCTATAGCTCAAAGGTAAGTCTTGTACCTTTGGTGTGGACAGCCCTCAGAGGCCAGGGTTCGAATCCTGCCAATGCTGTAGAAGTATCCCAAGGTGGGAAATTTTCAAACAGTGATTTTTTATTTTTTTTTGCTACTTTTTTTGGCAGGTGTGTCCAAACATTTCAAATGTTTTCCCTCATGACCTTCTACCAACTGCCCTATTTTTCAAGTAGGTGCAATAGGGACAAGGCCTTATCTTCCTTTATCAATGTCTTCATTCTTTGTCCTTTAAGTTTGGTGAATTGCAGAGTGCAATTGTGGTATTGGGGGTTATAACTGAGCACAAGAATGCGGGGAAGGTGCTACACTTATTGTAAAATAGGTTGGATGAAGGTGATATTTAATTTTGGTGTGAGCCACTCGCTCAAAGCAGGGGTTTGGTGCCAGTGAACTTGGATAGAAATAAAGGTCAAGTATGAGCTCTGGCTAATGAAATGATGGGTTGAGTTTGAGGCAAGCTAGAGTCCATTTATTAGGTGCAATAAGAAGCTAGAAAGATTGTTTCCTTTAAGAGACAGACAAGGGCAGAGGAGTCAAGCCTTTGCTCTAGTAGGTCTGCATCATGCCTGCTGCAGGATGTGAAGGAATAGACCTCCACAGCAGTGCGCTGTGCCAGACTGGGCTGGGCTGGGCTGGGCTGGGCTGGGCCTGCCCTGGCACTGTGGATTTAATCACCCACCTCCTTCCTTTGAGGAACGCCCACGAACGCCCTTGTTCTGTATACAGGCTGACAGCAGGCAATTTAGGACCCTGCTAAATGAGGGTGATGTCCCCATGTGCTTCCTTTGAGTGGCAAAATCCTTCGTCTAAGGCAGGTGGGCTTTTTTAAAATTTGGTTGAAGACCATATGTTGGAGGGGGTATCACGGCACAAGCCGCCGACCGTCTAAGAAGAAAGTATGCATGGGAGGACATTATTTGCATAGGACAGCCCTCTTCTCAGACCCATTCTTATGCTGCAGTTGCCATGAAGTGTTACTAGAGGGCAGCAGTATGAACAAAAGAGCACACTGAGGCTTTTTTTCTGCTTGCTGACATGAATCTTGTTCATGGTGGTCTTGCAGGGCCTAAGGAGTGAAGGACTGCGATGACTGAGGGGATGAGAAATGGCTGGCCTGTATTTTTGGTGAAGGGGGAATATTTGGAAGGTAAACAGCAAGATGAAAGCGTCAAAGCAAATATGTTTGCTGAGTGATTGAGTCTGTGTGTCACTTGTCTCTTTGAAGGGACATGTGAGAAAGGAACAGCAGCACCATAGACTTCAGATGGGAGAGCAAGCAAGGATGAATATTTCCCTCAAATCCAAATACGTACAGCACCTCAAAGATGACGAGTGCGATATGATGTTCTGCAATTGTAAGGATTTGCCATGTGTGGTGCATAAATATGCATGGTTAGTGAGGTTTTTCCCAGAACGTGAGTATCGTTAGGCTGGCAAATGTCAGGCACTCCTCTGGGGGTATGAGGCCAAGAAAAAATTTGGGAAGTTTGCTACAGTCATCTGTAGGATCGAAAAACACTGGGGAATCGTTTCAGAGGGAGCCAGGCTGCACAAAATGTGGTAACAGTTGGACAGAAATCTTTAGCAGGGACTTTTGACTACCCCCAATGTGGGACCAGGACCGCAGTACTTCTGTGTCTCTGAAACATATTTTGACCTCTGGACACCACCATCTCAAAACCCCTCAAATGTTCCCTCCTGGTACCCCAGCTTTGGTAGTGCATCAAGCAGGTTTCAATAATTTGAGTGACCACAAACACACTTCCTATGTGCCTTCCATTTACATTCAGCCAGTAACCCAGCTGCTTCGTTCACTGTTCAATCTCAAGTGACAGTTGGATGCACATTTCAGGGATTTACAGGCATTTACCGTACTGTACAGCCCCTCTCAGTACAGCCAGACTACACTTCTTAATATCATAAATACATGTTTTGCCCAACAGTAAGTCCAGGCCTTTCCTCTGTAGTTCATAGCCAACGTAAGGAGGAAAAAATAAACTGAAGAGCATGCCAAAATTCTCTACAGACACTGCCAATCCTCACACTTCTGCCTATTTGCATGCCGAGGTTATTCACTATGACCCACCAAACCAATTGCCAACAGTAGCCTCTCCCTGCCTCATTCGTATGCTCCGATGCCACCTTTATTTAGCAAATGTTAGTGCTCTAGGATTTCGTAGCGCGATTCGCTATAGCCTCTGTTATCAACAGAAATGTCGTAAAGGTACCTATACCAATCTGCAGGGTGGGGAGGAGGGGGGCTGCTGCTGCTGGCAGTAAAATTTTGGGGCACCCCACCTGCAAAAATACAGCCACATGCTCCTTGTTGTACCTTTCAATACCACATAACTGCAGCAGAATCGTATGGTCACCCCTGTTGGTAACAGAAACTGTCAAACAGCTTTTTGCCGCCCCCCCTCCCCCGTTGCCCCTAACCATTTGGGGTCCACCCCATGAGGGAGGATCAGAGCAATAAAAACTAATGGTAGCCCCCCCCCAAAAAGTACCTGGAAGCCATGCCATTCTGTGCCCCTCATCGCCCTTCACGTTGCGCCCAAGCACCTTTTAATACTGCTCCCCCAAATGTTGACTGCCCCCTCCCAAGAGAAATCAGAGAGTATAGAAGGGGTGCATAAAAAAAGTTTTTGCAGTTCCCCACCATAAGTCAGGATCCTCCTCCATCTATGACCCCTTCATAGTCCCTCAGACCCTACACCTATCCCTCTGCTCTCGCCCAATCTGACTAGGCTCCTCCTAAACCCCTCCTCTGCTGTCTGACCCCTCCCATTCTGCCCAGGCCCCTCCTATCCCTCTGCTCTCTGACCCCGCCCAATCTGACTAGGCTCCTCCTAAACCCCTCCTCTGCTGTCTGACCCCTCCCATTCTGCCCAGGCCCCTCCTATCCCTCTGCTCTCTGGCCCCGCCCAATCTGACTAGGCTCCTCCTAAACCCCTCCTCTCCGACCCCACCCATTCTGCGCAGGCTCCTCCTATACCCCTCCTCTCCGACCCCACCCAATCTGACCAGGCTCCTCCAAAACCCTCCTCTGCTGTCTGACCCCACCCATTCTGCTCAGGCTCCTCCTATACCCATCCTCTCTGACCCCACCCAATCTGACCAGGCTCCTCCTAAACCCCTCCTCTGCTGTCTGACCCCTCCCATTCTGCCCAGGCCCCTCCTATCCCTCTGCTCTCTGACCCCACCCAATCTGACTAGGCTCCTCCTCCTCCCTGACCCCACCCAATCTGACTAGGCTCCTCCTAAATCCCTCCTCTGCTGTCTGACCCCTCCCATTCTGCCCAGGCCCCTCGTATACCTCTCCGACCCCACCCAATCTGACCAGGCTCCTCCTGAACCCCACCCATTCTGACTAGGCTCCTCCTCCTAAACCCCTCCTCTGCTGTCTGACCCCTCCCATTCTGCCCAGGCCCCTCCTATCCCTCTGCTCTCTGACCCCACCCAATCTGACTAGGCTCCTCCTCCTAAACCCCTCCTCTGCTGTCTGACCCCTCCCATTTTGCCCAGGCCCCTCCTATCCCTCTGCTCTCTGACCCCACCCAATCTGACTAGGCTCCTCCTCCTCTCTGACCCCACCCATTCTGACTAGGCTCCTCCTCCTAAACCCCTCCTCTGCTGTCTGACCCCTCCCATTCTGCCCAGGCCCCTCCTATCCCTCTGCTCTCTGACCCCACCCAATCTGACTAGGCTCCTCCTCCTCTCTGACCCCACCCATTCTGACTAGGCTCCTCCTCCTAAACCCCTCCTCTGCTGTCTAACCCCTCCCATTCTGCCCAGGCCCCTCCTATCCCTCTGCTCTCTGACCCCACCCAATCTGACTAGGCTCCTCCTCCTCTCCGACCCCACCCAATCTGACCAGGCTCCTCCTGAACCCCACCCATTCTGACTAGGCTCCTCCTCCTAAACCCCTCCTCTGCTGTCTGACCCCTCCCATTCTGCCCAGGCCCCTCCTATCCCTCTGCTCTCTGACCCCACCCAATCTGACTAGGCTCCTCCTCCTCTCTGACCCCACCCATTCTGACTAGGCTCCTCCTCCTAAACCCCTCCTCTGCTGTCTGACCCCTCCCATTCTGCCCAGGCCCCTCCTATCCCTCTGCTCTCTGACCCCACCCAATCTGACTAGGCTCCTCCTCCTCTCTGACCCCACCCATTCTGACTAGGCTCCTCCTCCTAAACCCCTCCTCTGCTGTCTGACCCCTCCCATTCTGCCCAGGCCCCTCCTATCCCTCTGCTCTCTGACCCCACCCAATCTGACTAGGCTCCTCCTCCTCTCTGACCCCACCCATTCTGACTAGGCTCCTCCTCCTAAACCCCTCCTCTGCTGTCTGACCCCTCCCATTCTGCCCAGGCCCCTCGTATACCTCTCCGAACCAACCCAATCTGACCAGGCTTCTCCTGAACCCCACCCATTCTGACTAGGCTCCTCCTCCTAAACCCCTCCTCTGCTGTCTGACCCCTCCCATTCTGCCCAGGCCCCTCCTATCCCTCTGCTCTCTGACCCCACCCAATCTGACTAGGCTCCTCCTCCTCTCTGACCCCACCCAATCTGACTAGGCTCCTCCTAAATCCCTCCTCTGCTGTCTGACCCCTCCCATTCTGACCCCTCCCATTCTGCCCAGGCCCCTCCTATCCCTCTGCTCTCTGACCCCTCCCATTCTGCCCAGTCCCCTCGTATACCTCTCCGACCCCACCCAATCTGACCAGGCTCCTCCTGAACCCCACCCATTCTGACTAGGCTCCTCCTCTTAAACCCCTCCTCTGCTGTCTGACCCCTCCCATTCTGCCCAGGCCCCTCCTATCCCTCTGCTCTCTGACCCCACCCAATCTGACTAGGCTCCTCCTATACCCCTCCTCTCTGACCCCTCCCATTCTGCCCAGTCCCCTCGTATACCTCTCCGACCCCACCCAATCTGACCAGGCTCCTCCTGAACCCCACCCATTCTGACTAGGCTCCTCCTCCTAAACCCCTCTTCTGCTGTCTGACCCCTCCCATTCAACCCAGGCTCCTCCAAAACCCTCCTCTGCTGTCTGACCCCTCCCATTCTGCCCAGGCCCCTCCTATCCCTCTGACCCCACCCAATCTGACTAGGCTCCTCCTCCTCTCTGACCCCACCCAATCTGACTAGGCTCCTCCTAAATCCCTCCTCTGCTGTCTGACCCCTCCCATTCTGCCCAGGCCCCTCGTATACCTCTCCGAACCAACCCAATCTGACCAGGCTTCTCCTGAACCCCACCCATTCTGACTAGGCTCCTCCTCCTAAACCCCTCCTCTGCTGTCTGACCCCTCCCCTTCTGCCCAGGCCCCTCCTATCCCTCTGCTCTCTGACCCCACCCAATCTGACTAGGCTCCTCCTCCTAAACCCCTCCTCTGCTGTCTGACCCCACCCAATCTGACTAGGCTCCTCCTCCTCTCTGACCCCACCCATTCTGACTAGGCTCCTCCTCCTAAACCCCTCCTCTGCTGTCTGACCCCACCCAATCTGACTAGGCTCCTCCTCCTCTCTGACCCCACCCATTCTGACTAGGCTCCTCCTACTAAACCCCTCCTCTGCTGTCTGACCCCTCCCATTCTGCCCAGGCCCCTCCTATCCCTCTGCTCTCTGACCCCACCCAATCTGACTAGGCTCCTCCTCCTAAACCCCTCCTCTGCTGTCTGACCCCTCCCATTCTGCCCAGGCCCCTCCTATCCCTCTGCTCTCTGACCCCACCCAATCTGACTAGGCTCCTCCTAAATCCCTCCTCTGCTGTCTGACCCCTCCCATTCTGCCCAGGCCCCTCGTATACCTCTCCGAACCAACCCAATCTGACCAGGCTCCTCCTGAACCCCACCCATTCTGACTAGGCTCCTCCTCCTAAACCCCTCCTCTGCTGTCTGACCCCTCCCATTCTGCCCAGGCCCCTCCTATCCCTCTGCTCTCTGACCCCACCCAATCTGACTAGGCTCCTCCTATACCCCTCCCATTCTGCCCAGTCCCCTCGTATACCTCTCCGACCCCACCCAATCTGACCAGGCTCCTCCTGAACCCCACCCATTCTGACTAGGCTCCTCCTCCTAAACCCCTCTTCTGCTGTCTGACCCCTCCCATTCTGCCCAGGCCCCTCCTATCCCTCTCCTCTCTGACTCCACCCAATCTGACTAGGCTCCTCCTGAACCCCTCCTCTCTGACCACCCCCAATCTGACTAGGGTCCTCCTCTAACACACAACACCTGTTCCCTTTCTTTCACCTGTCTCTGTTCAGGCCACACCTATTTTACTTTGCAACCAATCTGCAATCCCTCATTCGCTAGGCATGATTCCACTCTTCCACAACACACAGACACATTTTACTTACCAATTGGCCATTTAGGCCCACCTCCAGCTTACCTCTGCTGTGCCACCATCAGTCATCTGGTGCCGAACCCGGGATTTGAACCCTGGTTGCCTGGATGGAAGGCAGGAACTTACCCACTGGACCACACTGGTTTCCATGTAAGTAGCCTATCAAATTGTCCTTATGTCATGGTCATCCTTTTTATGTGCAATGGAAGCCGCAGGGAAGGACACCAAGGCCTGTATGTTGCTTATAGTTACTACTGCAAACCTTTAGACCACCAAGGAGCTATAGCTCAAAGGTAAGTCTTGTACCTTTGGTGTGGACAGCCCTCAGAGGCCAGGGTTCGAATCCTGCCAATGCTGTAGAAGTATCCCAAGGTGGGAAATTTTCAAACAGTGATTTTTTTTTTTTTTTGCTACTTTTTTTTGGCAGGTGTGTCCAAACATTTCAAATGTTTTCCCTCATGACCTTCTACCAACTGCCCTATTTTTCAAGTAGGTGCAATAGGGACAAGGCCTTATCTTCCTTTATCAATGTCTTCATTCTTTGTCCTTTAAGTTTGGTGAATTGCAGAGTGCAATTGTGGTATTGGGGGTTATAACTGAGCACAAGAATGCGGGGAAGGTGCTACACTTATTGTAAAATAGGTTGGATGAAGGTGATATTTAATTTTGGTGTGAGCCACTCGCTCAAAGCAGGGGTTTGGTGCCAGTGAACTTGGATAGAAATAAAGGTCAAGTATGAGCTCTGGCTAATGAAATGATGGGTTGAGTTTGAGGCAAGCTAGAGTCCATTTATTAGGTGCAATAAGAAGCTAGAAAGATTGTTTCCTTTAAGAGACAGACAAGGGCAGAGGAGTCAAGCCTTTGCTCTAGTAGGTCTGCATCATGCCTGCTGCAGGATGTGAAGGAATAGACCTCCACAGCAGTGCGCTGTGCCAGACTGGGCTGGGCTGGGCTGGGCTGGGCTGGGCCTGCCCTGGCACTGTGGATTTAATCACCCACCTCCTTCCTTTGAGGAACGCCCACGAACGCCCTTGTTCTGTATACAGGCTGACAGCAGGCAATTTAGGACCCTGCTAAATGAGGGTGATGTCCCCATGTGCTTCCTTTGAGTGGCAAAATCCTTCGTCTAAGGCAGGTGGGCTTTTTTAAAATTTGGTTGAAGACCATATGTTGGAGGGGGTATCACGGCACAAGCCGCCGACCGTCTAAGAAGAAAGTATGCATGGGAGGACATTATTTGCATAGGACAGCCCTCTTCTCAGACCCATTCTTATGCTGCAGTTGCCATGAAGTGTTACTAGAGGGCAGCAGTATGAACAAAAGAGCACACTGAGGCTTTTTTTCTGCTTGCTGACATGAATCTTGTTCATGGTGGTCTTGCAGGGCCTAAGGAGTGAAGGACTGCGATGACTGAGGGGATGAGAAATGGCTGGCCTGTATTTTTGGTGAAGGGGGAATATTTGGAAGGTAAACAGCAAGATGAAAGCGTCAAAGCAAATATGTTTGCTGAGTGATTGAGTCTGTGTGTCACTTGTCTCTTTGAAGGGACATGTGAGAAAGGAACAGCAGCACCATAGACTTCAGATGGGAGAGCAAGCAAGGATGAATATTTCCCTCAAATCCAAATACGTACAGCACCTCAAAGATGACGAGTGCGATATGATGTTCTGCAATTGTAAGGATTTGCCATGTGTGGTGCATAAATATGCATGGTTAGTGAGGTTTTTCCCAGAACGTGAGTATCGTTAGGCTGGCAAATGTCAGGCACTCCTCTGGGGGTATGAGGCCAAGAAAAAATTTGGGAAGTTTGCTACAGTCATCTGTAGGATCGAAAAACACTGGGGAATCGTTTCAGAGGGAGCCAGGCTGCACAAAATGTGGTAACAGTTGGACAGAAATCTTTAGCAGGGACTTTTGACTACCCCCAATGTGGGACCAGGACCGCAGTACTTCTGTGTCTCTGAAACATATTTTGACCTCTGGACACCACCATCTCAATACCCCTCAAATGTTCCCTCCTGGTACCCCAGCTTTGGTAGTGCATCAAGCAGGTTTCAATAATTTGAGTGACCACAAACACACTTCCTATGTGCCTTCCATTTACATTCAGCCAGTAACCCAGCTGCTTCGTTCACTGTTCAATCTCAAGTGACAGTTGGATGCACATTTCAGGGATTTACAGGCATTTACCGTACTGTACAGCCCCTCTCAGTACAGCCAGACTACACTTCTTAATATCATAAATACATGTTTTGCCCAACAGTAAGTCCAGGCCTTTCCTCTGTAGTTCATAGCCAACGTAAGGAGGAAAAAATAAACTGAAGAGCATGCCAAAATTCTCTACAGACACTGCCAATCCTCACACTTCTGCCTATTTGCATGCCGAGGTTATTCACTATGACCCACCAAACCAATTGCCAACAGTAGCCTCTCCCTGCCTCATTCGTATGCTCCGATGCCACCTTTATTTAGCAAATGTTAGTGCTCTAGGATTTCGTAGCGCGATTCGCTATAGCCTCTGTTATCAACAGAAATGTCGTAAAGGTACCTATACCAATCTGCAGGGTGGGGAGGAGGGGGGCTGCTGCTGCTGGCAGTAAAATTTTGGGGCACCCCACCTGCAAAAATACAGCCACATGCTCCTTGTTGTACCTTTCAATACCACATAACTGCAGCAGAATCGTATGGTCACCCCTGTTGGTAACAGAAACTGTCAAACAGCTTTTTGCCGCCCCCCCTCCCCCGTTGCCCCTAACCATTTGGGGTCCACCCCATGAGGGAGGATCAGAGCAATAAAAACTAATGGTAGCCCCCCCCAAAAAGTACCTGGAAGCCATGCCATTCTGTGCCCCTCATCGCCCTTCACGTTGCGCCCAAGCACCTTTTAATACTGCTCCCCCAAATGTTGACTGCCCCCTCCCAACAGAAATCAGAGAGTATAGGGGGGGTGCATAAAAAAAGTTTTTGCAGTTCCCCACCATAAGTCAGGATCCTCCTCCATCTATGACCCCTTCATAGTCCCTCAGACCCTACACCTATCCCTCTGCTCTCGCCCAATCAGACTAGGCTCCTCCTAAACCCCTCCTCTGCTGTCTGACCCCTCCCATTCTGCCCAGGCCCCTCCTATCCCTCTGCTCTCTGACCCCGCCCAATCTGACTAGGCTCCTCCTAAACCCCTCCTCTGCTGTCTGACCCCTCCCATTCTGCCCAGGCCCCTCCTATCCCTCTGCTCTCTGGCCCCGCCCAATCTGACTAGGCTCCTCCTAAACCCCTCCTCTCCGACCCCACCCATTCTGCGCAGGCTCCTCCTATACCCCTCCTCTCCGACCCCACCCAATCTGACCAGGCTCCTCCAAAACCCTCCTCTGCTGTCTGACCCCACCCATTCTGCTCAGGCTCCTCCTATACCCATCCTCTCTGACCCCACCCAATCTGACCAGGCTCCTCCTAAACCCCTCCTCTGCTGTCTGACCCCTCCCATTCTGCCCAGGCCCCTCCTATCCCTCTGCTCTCTGACCCCACCCAATCTGACTAGGCTCCTCCTCCTCTCTGACCCCACCCAATCTGACTAGGCTCCTCCTAAATCCCTCCTCTGCTGTCTGACCCCTCCCATTCTGCCCAGGCCCCTCGTATACCTCTCCGACCCCACCCAATCTGACCAGGCTCCTCCTGAACCCCACCCATTCTGACTAGGCTCCTCCTCCTAAACCCCTCCTCTGCTGTCTGACCCCTCCCATTCTGCCCAGGCCCCTCCTATCCCTCTGCTCTCTGACCCCACCCAATCTGACTAGGCTCCTCCTCCTAAACCCCTCCTCTGCTGTCTGACCCCTCCCATTTTGCCCAGGCCCCTCCTATCCCTCTGCTCTCTGACCCCACCCAATCTGACTAGGCTCCTCCTCCTCTCTGACCCCACCCATTCTGACTAGGCTCCTCCTCCTAAACCCCTCCTCTGCTGTCTGACCCCTCCCATTCTGCCCAGGCCCCTCCTATCCCTCTGCTCTCTGACCCCACCCAATCTGACTAGGCTCCTCCTCCTCTCTGACCCCACCCATTCTGACTAGGCTCCTCCTCCTAAACCCCTCCTCTGCTGTCTGACCCCTCCCATTCTGCCCAGGCCCCTCCTATCCCTCTGCTCTCTGACCCCACCCAATCTGACTAGGCTCCTCCTCCTCTCCGACCCCACCCAATCTGACCAGGCTCCTCCTGAACCCCACCCATTCTGACTAGGCTCCTCCTCCTAAACCCCTCCTCTGCTGTCTGACCCCTCCCATTCTGCCCAGGCCCCTCCTATCCCTCTGCTCTCTGACCCCACCCAATCTGACTAGGCTCCTCCTCCTCTCTGACCCCACCCATTCTGACTAGGCTCCTCCTCCTAAACCCCTCCTCTGCTGTCTGACCCCTCCCATTCTGCCCAGGCCCCTCCTATCCCTCTGCTCTCTGACCCCACCCAATCTGACTAGGCTCCTCCTCCTCTCTGACCCCACCCATTCTGACTAGGCTCCTCCTCCTAAACCCCTCCTCTGCTGTCTGACCCCTCCCATTCTGCCCAGGCCCCTCCTATCCCTCTGCTCTCTGACCCCACCCAATCTGACTAGGCTCCTCCTCCTCTCTGACCCCACCCAATCTGACTAGGCTCCTCCTAAATCCCTCCTCTGCTGTCTGACCCCTCCCATTCTGCCCAGGCCCCTCGTATACCTCTCCGAACCAACCCAATCTGACCAGGCTTCTCCTGAACCCCACCCATTCTGACTAGGCTCCTCCTCCTAAACCCCTCCTCTGCTGTCTGACCCCTCCCATTCTGCCCAGGCCCCTCCTATCCCTCTGCTCTCTGACCCCACCCAATCTGACTAGGCTCCTCCTCCTCTCTGACCCCACCCAATCTGACTAGGCTCCTCCTAAATCCCTCCTCTGCTGTCTGACCCCTCCCATTCTGACCCCTCCCATTCTGCCCAGGCCCCTCCTATCCCTCTGCTCTCTGACCCCTCCCATTCTGCCCAGTCCCCTCGTATACCTCTCCGACCCCACCCAATCTGACCAGGCTCCTCCTGAACCCCACCCATTCTGACTAGGCTCCTCCTCTTAAACCCCTCCTCTGCTGTCTGACCCCTCCCATTCTGCCCAGGCCCCTCCTATCCCTCTGCTCTCTGACCCCACCCAATCTGACTAGGCTCCTCCTATACCCCTCCTCTCTGACCCCTCCCATTCTGCCCAGTCCCCTCGTATACCTCTCCGACCCCACCCAATCTGACCAGGCTCCTCCTGAACCCCACCCATTCTGACTAGGCTCCTCCTCCTAAACCCCTCTTCTGCTGTCTGACCCCTCCCATTCAACCCAGGCTCCTCCAAAACCCTCCTCTGCTGTCTGACCCCTCCCATTCTGCCCAGGCCCCTCGTATACCTCTCCGAACCAACCCAATCTGACCAGGCTTCTCCTGAACCCCACCCATTCTGACTAGGCTCCTCCTCCTAAACCCCTCCTCTGCTGTCTGACCCCTCCCCTTCTGCCCAGGCCCCTCCTATCCCTCTGCTCTCTGACCCCACCCAATCTGACTAGGCTCCTCCTCCTAAACCCCTCCTCTGCTGTCTGACCCCTCCCATTCTGCCCAGGCCCCTCCTATCCCTCTGCTCTCTGACCCCACCCAATCTGACTAGGCTCCTCCTCCTCTCTGACCCCACCCATTCTGACTAGGCTCCTCCTCCTAAACCCCTCCTCTGCTGTCTGACCCCACCCAATCTGACTAGGCTCCTCCTCCTCTCTGACCCCACCCATTCTGACTAGGCTCCTCCTACTAAACCCCTCCTCTGCTGTCTGACCCCTCCCATTCTGCCCAGGCCCCTCCTATCCCTCTGCTCTCTGACCCCACCCAATCTGACTAGGCTCCTCCTCCTAAACCCCTCCTCTGCTGTCTGACCCCTCCCATTCTGCCCAGGCCCCTCCTATCCCTCTGCTCTCTGACCCCACCCAATCTGACTAGGCTCCTCCTAAATCCCTCCTCTGCTGTCTGACCCCTCCCATTCTGCCCAGGCCCCTCGTATACCTCTCCGAACCAACCCAATCTGACCAGGCTTCCCCTGAACCCCACCCATTCTGACTAGGCTCCTCCTCCTAAACCCCTCCTCTGCTGTCTGACCCCTCCCATTCTGCCCAGGCCCCTCCTATCCCTCTGCTCTCTGACCCCACCCAATCTGACTAGGCTCCTCCTATACCCCTCCTCTCTGACCCCTCCCATTCTGCCCAGTCCCCTCGTATACCTCTCCGACCCCACCCAATCTGACCAGGCTCCTCCTGAACCCCACCCATTCTGACTAGGCTCCTCCTCCTAAACCCCTCTTCTGCTGTCTGACCCCTCCCATTCTGCCCAGGCCCCTCCTATCCCTCTCCTCTCTGACTCCACCCAATCTGACTAGGCTCCTCCTGAACCCCTCCTCTCTGACCACCCCCAATCTGACTAGGGTCCTCCTCTAACACACAACACCTGTTCCCTTTCTTTCACCTGTCTCTGTTCAGGCCACACCTATTTTACTTTGCAACCAATCTGCAATCCCTCATTCGCTAGGCATGATTCCACTCTTCCACAACACACAGACACATTTTACTTACCAATTGGCCATTTAGGCCCACCTCCAGCTTACCTCTGCTGTGCCACCATCAGTCATCTGGTGCCGAACCCGGGATTTGAACCCTGGTTGCCTGGATGGAAGGCAGGAACTTACCCACTGGACCACACTGGTTTCCATGTAAGTAGCCTATCAAATTGTCCTTATGTCATGGTCATCCTTTTTATGTGCAATGGAAGCCGCAGGGAAGGACACCAAGGCCTGTATGTTGCTTATAGTTACTACTGCAAACCTTTAGACCACCAAGGAGCTATAGCTCAAAGGTAAGTCTTGTACCTTTGGTGTGGACAGCCCTCAGAGGCCAGGGTTCGAATCCTGCCAATGCTGTAGAAGTATCCCAAGGTGGGAAATTTTCAAACAGTGATTTTTTTTTTTTTTTGCTACTTTTTTTTGGCAGGTGTGTCCAAACATTTCAAATGTTTTCCCTCATGACCTTCTACCAACTGCCCTATTTTTCAAGTAGGTGCAATAGGGACAAGGCCTTATCTTCCTTTATCAATGTCTTCATTCTTTGTCCTTTAAGTTTGGTGAATTGCAGAGTGCAATTGTGGTATTGGGGGTTATAACTGAGCACAAGAATGCGGGGAAGGTGCTACACTTATTGTAAAATAGGTTGGATGAAGGTGATATTTAATTTTGGTGTGAGCCACTCGCTCAAAGCAGGGGTTTGGTGCCAGTGAACTTGGATAGAAATAAAGGTCAAGTATGAGCTCTGGCTAATGAAATGATGGGTTGAGTTTGAGGCAAGCTAGAGTCCATTTATTAGGTGCAATAAGAAGCTAGAAAGATTGTTTCCTTTAAGAGACAGACAAGGGCAGAGGAGTCAAGCCTTTGCTCTAGTAGGTCTGCATCATGCCTGCTGCAGGATGTGAAGGAATAGACCTCCACAGCAGTGCGCTGTGCCAGACTGGGCTGGGCTGGGCTGGGCTGGGCTGGGCCTGCCCTGGCACTGTGGATTTAATCACCCACCTCCTTCCTTTGAGGAACGCCCACGAACGCCCTTGTTCTGTATACAGGCTGACAGCAGGCAATTTAGGACCCTGCTAAATGAGGGTGATGTCCCCATGTGCTTCCTTTGAGTGGCAAAATCCTTCGTCTAAGGCAGGTGGGCTTTTTTAAAATTTGGTTGAAGACCATATGTTGGAGGGGGTATCACGGCACAAGCCGCCGACCGTCTAAGAAGAAAGTATGCATGGGAGGACATTATTTGCATAGGACAGCCCTCTTCTCAGACCCATTCTTATGCTGCAGTTGCCATGAAGTGTTACTAGAGGGCAGCAGTATGAACAAAAGAGCACACTGAGGCTTTTTTTCTGCTTGCTGACATGAATCTTGTTCATGGTGGTCTTGCAGGGCCTAAGGAGTGAAGGACTGCGATGACTGAGGGGATGAGAAATGGCTGGCCTGTATTTTTGGTGAAGGGGGAATATTTGGAAGGTAAACAGCAAGATGAAAGCGTCAAAGCAAATATGTTTGCTGAGTGATTGAGTCTGTGTGTCACTTGTCTCTTTGAAGGGACATGTGAGAAAGGAACAGCAGCACCATAGACTTCAGATGGGAGAGCAAGCAAGGATGAATATTTCCCTCAAATCCAAATACGTACAGCACCTCAAAGATGACGAGTGCGATATGATGTTCTGCAATTGTAAGGATTTGCCATGTGTGGTGCATAAATATGCATGGTTAGTGAGGTTTTTCCCAGAACGTGAGTATCGTTAGGCTGGCAAATGTCAGGCACTCCTCTGGGGGTATGAGGCCAAGAAAAAATTTGGGAAGTTTGCTACAGTCATCTGTAGGATCGAAAAACACTGGGGAATCGTTTCAGAGGGAGCCAGGCTGCACAAAATGTGGTAACAGTTGGACAGAAATCTTTAGCAGGGACTTTTGACTACCCCCAATGTGGGACCAGGACCGCAGTACTTCTGTGTCTCTGAAACATATTTTGACCTCTGGACACCACCATCTCAATACCCCTCAAATGTTCCCTCCTGGTACCCCAGCTTTGGTAGTGCATCAAGCAGGTTTCAATAATTTGAGTGACCACAAACACACTTCCTATGTGCCTTCCATTTACATTCAGCCAGTAACCCAGCTGCTTCGTTCACTGTTCAATCTCAAGTGACAGTTGGATGCACATTTCAGGGATTTACAGGCATTTACCGTACTGTACAGCCCCTCTCAGTACAGCCAGACTACACTTCTTAATATCATAAATACATGTTTTGCCCAACAGTAAGTCCAGGCCTTTCCTCTGTAGTTCATAGCCAACGTAAGGAGGAAAAAATAAACTGAAGAGCATGCCAAAATTCTCTACAGACACTGCCAATCCTCACACTTCTGCCTATTTGCATGCCGAGGTTATTCACTATGACCCACCAAACCAATTGCCAACAGTAGCCTCTCCCTGCCTCATTCGTATGCTCCGATGCCACCTTTATTTAGCAAATGTTAGTGCTCTAGGATTTCGTAGCGCGATTCGCTATAGCCTCTGTTATCAACAGAAATGTCGTAAAGGTACCTATACCAATCTGCAGGGTGGGGAGGAGGGGGGCTGCTGCTGCTGGCAGTAAAATTTTGGGGCACCCCACCTGCAAAAATACAGCCACATGCTCCTTGTTGTACCTTTCAATACCACATAACTGCAGCAGAATCGTATGGTCACCCCTGTTGGTAACAGAAACTGTCAAACAGCTTTTTGCCGCCCCCCCTCCCCCGTTGCCCCTAACCATTTGGGGTCCACCCCATGAGGGAGGATCAGAGCAATAAAAACTAATGGTAGCCCCCCCCAAAAAGTACCTGGAAGCCATGCCATTCTGTGCCCCTCATCGCCCTTCACGTTGCGCCCAAGCACCTTTTAATACTGCTCCCCCAAATGTTGACTGCCCCCTCCCAACAGAAATCAGAGAGTATAGGGGGGGTGCATAAAAAAAGTTTTTGCAGTTCCCCACCATAAGTCAGGATCCTCCTCCATCTATGACCCCTTCATAGTCCCTCAGACCCTACACCTATCCCTCTGCTCTCGCCCAATCAGACTAGGCTCCTCCTAAACCCCTCCTCTGCTGTCTGACCCCTCCCATTCTGCCCAGGCCCCTCCTATCCCTCTGCTCTCTGACCCCGCCCAATCTGACTAGGCTCCTCCTAAACCCCTCCTCTGCTGTCTGACCCCTCCCATTCTGCCCAGGCCCCTCCTATCCCTCTGCTCTCTGGCCCCGCCCAATCTGACTAGGCTCCTCCTAAACCCCTCCTCTCCGACCCCACCCATTCTGCGCAGGCTCCTCCTATACCCCTCCTCTCCGACCCCACCCAATCTGACCAGGCTCCTCCAAAACCCTCCTCTGCTGTCTGACCCCACCCATTCTGTTCAGGCTCCTCCTATACCCATCCTCTCTGACCCCACCCAATCTGACCAGGCTCCTCCTAAACCCCTCCTCTGCTGTCTGACCCCTCCCATTCTGCCCAGGCCCCTCCTATCCCTCTGCTCTCTGACCCCACCCAATCTGACTAGGCTCCTCCTCCTCTCTGACCCCACCCAATCTGACTAGGCTCCTCCTAAATCCCTCCTCTGCTGTCTGACCCCTCCCATTCTGCCCAGGCCCCTCGTATACCTCTCCGACCCCACCCAATCTGACCAGGCTCCTCCTGAACCCCACCCATTCTGACTAGGCTCCTCCTCCTAAACCCCTCCTCTGCTGTCTGACCCCTCCCATTCTGCCCAGGCCCCTCCTATCCCTCTGCTCTCTGACCCCACCCAATCTGACTAGGCTCCTCCTCCTAAACCCCTCCTCTGCTGTCTGACCCCTCCCATTTTGCCCAGGCCCCTCCTATCCCTCTGCTCTCTGACCCCACCCAATCTGACTAGGCTCCTCCTCCTCTCTGACCCCACCCATTCTGACTAGGCTCCTCCTCCTAAACCCCTCCTCTGCTGTCTGACCCCTCCCATTCTGCCCAGGCCCCTCCTATCCCTCTGCTCTCTGACCCCACCCAATCTGACTAGGCTCCTCCTCCTCTCTGACCCCACCCATTCTGACTAGGCTCCTCCTCCTAAACCCCTCCTCTGCTGTCTGACCCCTCCCATTCTGCCCAGGCCCCTCCTATCCCTCTGCTCTCTGACCCCACCCAATCTGACTAGGCTCCTCCTCCTCTCCGACCCCACCCAATCTGACCAGGCTCCTCCTGAACCCCACCCATTCTGACTAGGCTCCTCCTCCTAAACCCCTCCTCTGCTGTCTGACCCCTCCCATTCTGCCCAGGCCCCTCCTATCCCTCTGCTCTCTGACCCCACCCAATCTGACTAGGCTCCTCCTCCTCTCTGACCCCACCCATTCTGACTAGGCTCCTCCTCCTAAACCCCTCCTCTGCTGTCTGACCCCTCCCATTCTGCCCAGGCCCCTCCTATCCCTCTGCTCTCTGACCCCACCCAATCTGACTAGGCTCCTCCTCCTCTCTGACCCCACCCATTCTGACTAGGCTCCTCCTCCTAAACCCCTCCTCTGCTGTCTGACCCCTCCCATTCTGCCCAGGCCCCTCCTATCCCTCTGCTCTCTGACCCCACCCAATCTGACTAGGCTCCTCCTCCTCTCTGACCCCACCCAATCTGACTAGGCTCCTCCTAAATCCCTCCTCTGCTGTCTGACCCCTCCCATTCTGCCCAGGCCCCTCGTATACCTCTCCGAACCAACCCAATCTGACCAGGCTTCTCCTGAACCCCACCCATTCTGACTAGGCTCCTCCTCCTAAACCCCTCCTCTGCTGTCTGACCCCTCCCATTCTGCCCAGGCCCCTCCTATCCCTCTGCTCTCTGACCCCACCCAATCTGACTAGGCTCCTCCTATACCCCTCCTCTCTGACCCCTCCCATTCTGCACAGTCCCCTCGTATACCTCTCCGACCCCACCCAATCTGACCAGGCTCCTCCTGAACCCCACCCATTCTGACTAGGCTCCTCCTCCTAAACCCCTCTTCTGCTGTCTGACCCCTCCCATTCTGCCCAGGCTCCTCCAAAACCCTCCTCTGCTGTCTGACCCCACCCATTCTGCTCAGGCTCCTCCTAAACCCCTCCTCTGCTGTCTGACCCCTCCCATTCTGCCCAGGCCCCTCCTATCCCTCTGCTCTCTGACCCCACCCAATCTGACTAGGCTCCTCCTCCTCTCTGACCCCACCCAATCTGACTAGGCTCCTCCTAAATCCCTCCTCTGCTGTCTGACCCCTCCCATTCTGCCCAGGCCCCTCGTATACCTCTCCGAACCAACCCAATCTGACCAGGCTTCTCCTGAACCCCACCCATTCTGACTAGGCTCCTCCTCCTAAACCCCTCCTCTGCTGTCTGACCCCTCCCCTTCTGCCCAGGCCCCTCCTATCCCTCTGCTCTCTGACCCCACCCAATCTGACTAGGCTCCTCCTCCTAAACCCCTCCTCTGCTGTCTGACCCCTCCCATTCTGCCCAGGCCCCTCCTATCCCTCTGCTCTCTGACCCCACCCAATCTGACTAGGCTCCTCCTCCTCTCTGACCCCACCCATTCTGACTAGGCTCCTCCTCCTAAACCCCTCCTCTGCTGTCTGACCCCTCCCATTCTGCCCAGGCCCCTCCTATCCCTCTGCTCTCTGACCCCACCCAATCTGACTAGGCTCCTCCTCCTCTCTGACCCCACCCATTCTGACTAGGCTCCTCCTCCTAAACCCCTCCTCTGCTGTCTGACCCCTCCCATTCTGCCCAGGCCCCTCCTATCCCTCTGCTCTCTGACCCCACCCAATCTGACTAGGCTCCTCCTAAATCCCTCCTCTGCTGTCTGACCCCTCCCATTCTGCCCAGGCCCCTCGTATACCTCTCCGAACCAACCCAATCTGACCAGGCTTCTCCTGAACCCCACCCATTCTGACTAGGCTCCTCCTCCTAAACCCCTCCTCTGCTGTCTGACCCCTCCCATTCTGCCCAGGCCCCTCCTATCCCTCTGCTCTCTGACCCCACCCAATCGGACTAGGCTCCTCCTCCTCTCTGACCCCACCCAATCTGACTAGGCTCCTCCTAAATCCCTCCTCTGCTGTCTGACCCCTCCCATTCTGCCCAGGCCCCTCCTATCCCTCTGCTCTCTGACCCCTCCCATTCTGCCCAGGCCCCTCGTATACCTCTCCGAACCAACCCAATCTGACCAGGCTCCTCCTGAACCCCACCCATTCTGACTA